>NC_136744.1:475000-1197500 GCF_936440315.1 Barbus barbus | reverse complement strand
TCAAAGGTGAACGGAGGTGTTTTCACTCTTGTTTTCCCAGCTCTCACCTGCTACTCGCTGCTGTTCATGCGCTTCGCCTATAAGGTCCAGCCCAGAAACTGGCTTCTGTTCGCCTGCCACTTCACCAATGAAGGGGCTCAGCTCATTCAGGGCAGCAGACTCATCAAATACAAGTACAACCTTTCACACTTCATTCTGATATGTCTGCTGTAATTATGAAACTGGCTTATTTCTGGATGTGTTCAGGTTAGTCTGGTTGTGTACTGTTATGAGGTAACAAGTTCTTTCTCATTGTCTTCCTCAGCATGGAGAAGAAGATGGCCAAATGATAAAGGTCATGCTTTTTAGGAGACCCACCAATCTGTACTGCAACATCTGATCTGTTTTAACACCATAAATAATCATTCGTAAACATGGATGATTGGTTTTATGCTATTTCCTCTCTGTTACACATATAACATTTTAAGCCTTATGACACCGCTTTGAAGGTTACGGTTTGTATTTAATGTAGAAATATTTGATAAATTTATTTCCGCACATAATGCGATCAGTGTGTATGTTAAAAATGAAAATGGAGAAAATAAAACATGTAATAATGCTTTTGCTTTTTTGACTATCTATTTATCTATCTATCTTATCGATTGATCGATGTATCTATTTACAACCCGAATTCCGGAAATGTTGGGAGGTTTTTATAATTTGAATAAAATAAAAACTAAAAGAATATCAAATGACATGAGCCGATATTTTATTCACAATAGGACTTGGATAACATAACAAATGTTTAAACTGAGAAATTTTACAATTTTATTTACAAAATGATCTCATTTCAAATTTGATGCCTGCTACAGGTCTCAAAATAGTTGGGACGGGGGCATGTTTACCATGATGTAGCATCTCCTCTTCTTTTCAAATCAGTTTGAAGGCGTCTGGGCATCAAGGTTATGAGTTTCTGGAGTTTTGGTGTTGGAATTTGGTCCCATTCTTGCCTGATATTTGTTTCCAGCTGCTGAAGAGTTCATGGTCGTCTTTGACGCACTTTTCGTTTAATGATGTGCCAAATGTTCTCTATAGTTGAAAGATCTGGACTGCAGGCAGGCCAATTCAGCACCGGACTCTTCTACTATGAAGCCATGCTGTTGTAATATCTGTAGTATGTGGTTTTGCATTATCCTGCTGAAATACACGTCATCTGGAGGGGAGCATATGTTGCTCTAAAACCTTTATATACCTTTCAGCATTTATAGTGCCTTCCATAACATGCAAGCTGCCCATACCGTTGCACTTATGCACCCCCATACCATCAGAGATGCTGGCTTCTGAACTGAACGCTGATAACATGCTGGAAGGTCTCCCTCCTCTTTATCCTGGAGGACACGGCATCCGTGATTTCCAATGTCAGATTTGGACTCGTCTGACCATAGAACACTTTCACTTTGAAACAGTCCATTTTAAATGAGCCTTGGCCCACAGGACACGACAGCGCTTCTGGACCATGTTCACATATGGCTTCCTTTTTGCATGATAGAGCTTTACCATCAGGAAACAATGTTTGATTTCACTGTTATGCTGATACTATATGATCTATATTTCTTTGCGGCTTGGTAAAACACGCCAAATTGAGAAACTAACGGAATGCATTGTTGATATAAAAAACTGGACGATGAATAATTTCTTACTGCTAAATTCTGAAAAAACAGGTGTTAATTATCAGAACTAAAACCCCCACATGTAATAACCTAGAACACTGTCTAACACTTGACAGTCTGTCAATTCTTTGTCATCATTTAGGAACCTAGGTGTGCTATTTGATAACAAGCTTTCCTTTGACAGCCACGTTTCTAGCATTTGTAAAACCACATTTTTCCATCTTAAAAATGTAACTAAATTGAGACCTATGCTCTCGATGTAAACATCAGGCCAACTGCAACGAAGAAGAACGATTCAGCGAAGACTTCTGGACAGAAAACCAAATCATTTCATTGAGGAGAGAGCTGAGTGGAGACGGAGAAGGATCAACTTTACTTGGAGTCGGAGCAATTCTGTCCAGATTAAGTGGCGGATCAGCAACAACTGTACAGTGAATGTAACTATCATGGGTGATACTACGGATGGAGACAGTGATTATATGGCATGGCAAGATGTAACTAGAAAGAGGAAAGGTAGGAATGATAGCTCTGGAAGCTCAGTAAGATGTGATATTTTTGATCCTCTCTTCATCCAAGTACATGTTTTGAGGGTGAAGGCATGGTTTTTAGTTTAAGGATATATTTTAGTTTTGAAACAATCATTTCAGGTGAAGACAATTTCAGAAAGTTGGTTCAGTTTTTCAGACCTGTTTTGCAATACAAGGTCAACTCGTTCTTGTGCAATATGCTGTGGAGACGAGACGCAGCACTGTTCAGCACTTTTTCAGAAAATTACATTTGTATTTTTATGTATCTGAGCAATGTTCTTTCATAAAAAAAGGTTTGTTTAATAAATACAGATCTTACAACCATACATAATCTGTATACATTTTATTTTTCTGTTAAAAAGACTCGAAAAGACTCGAAAGTCAAACCGTAGGACTTTGGACTTGACTTGAGACTTGTTGGCCTTTGACTTGGGACTTGACTCGGGACTTGCCTGTCTTGACTCGGGACTTGAGGGCAATGAATTGAGACTTACTTGTGACTTGCCAAACAATGACTTTGTCCCACCTCTGGGACACACCGCTAGACCAGGCCCATGACGAGGCAATGCCTCTAGTCGAATGGGCTCGTACTCCAATGGGGCATTGAAGGCCCAAGGAAGAGTAAGCCAGCGTAACGGCATGCACTATCCACTAAGAGAGTCTCTTCTTCATGACCGGAAGCCCTTTGGCGCGGATACCGAAGCTAACAAAGAGCTGTTCCGTGTGCCTGAAGGAGGCAGAACGCTCAAAGTAGATCCGTAGGGCTCTAACAGGGCATAACAAAATGAACTCCCGGTCCTCCTCGGAGGGAGGAAGCGCAGAGAGTGTGATGACCTGAGCTCTGAACGGAGTGGAAAGTACCTTAGGTACGTATCCATGCCTTGGTTTTAGGACGACCTTGGAGTCGTTTGGCCCAAATTCCAGGCAGGCAGGGCTCATAGAGAGCGCCTGCAGGTCTCCTACTCGCTTGACTGACGCTAGTGCTAGTAGCAGAGTAGTCTTCAGCGACAGAATCACCGCCAACTCAGATGTAGGGGGGTCCTCCCCGCGGTTTAGACACCATTCGGAGAAAACCGCCCATTTAAGGGCATAGAGGCGTCTCGTAGACAGGGCTCTAGCCTCAGAAATGGTATTTAGCACTCGCTCTGGGAGGCTGGTAGGCTTCCGTTGAGCGGCCAGCGGTGAAGCACCCACAGTTCGGGATGAGGGTGCCACAATAAACCGTTCGCCTGAGAGAGGAGGTCTCGTCTCAGGGGCACGGGCCAGGGGGCTGCGGTTAGCAGCTGGGTCAGCTCTGACATCCAAGGCTGGTTCTCCCACAGGGGGGCCACCAACAAGACCTTGTGTCGTTGTTCCCTGATTCGCCTGATGAATCAGAGCGATCGGAGGGAATGCATATAGGAGGAGGTTGGGCCAGTCGTGGGCCAACGCATCCTTGACCTTCGAATAATAGGCTGGGCATCGAGAGTTTGTCTTTGGAGGCGAAAAGGTCTACTTTGGCCTTGCCAAAGATTCTCCAGATCATTCGAACCGTCTGCGGATGGAGCGTCCACTCTTCTGAGGGGACGTTGCTCTGTGATCCGCTCCTCGGTTCAATCTGCCTGGCAAATGTGCTGCTCTCAGCGAGCGCAAGTTGAGCTGAGCCCACTCCAGAAGTCGCTCTACCATAAGGAAGAGGCGCTTCGAGGAGAGACCTCCCTGGTGATTTACGTAGGACACCACTGACATGTTGTCTGAGCGGATCAGCACATGTCGTCCCTTTAGCTCTGGCAGGAAAAACTGGTAGGCTCGACACACTGCTAGCATTTCTAAGCAGTTGATGTGGAGGTTCTGCTCTGCATTCGACCAAAGGCCAAAGGTCGGTTTGCCTTCGCACAGCGCCCCCCAACCCATGTTAGAGGCGTCTGTCATGACAACTTTGCTGCTGCAGACCATCCCTATGGTCACACCCTTTCTGAACCATCGTGGGTTCTTCCAGGGGGCCAGGGCTGTTACACAGGCCTGGCTCACCCTGATATGTAGGCGACCGTGTCGCCATGTGTGGGGTGGAAGCCGTGGTTTCAACCAGCGCTGAAGGGGCCGCATGTGAAGCAGGCCCAACTGTAGCACCGGCGATGCTGCGGCCATGAGGCCCAGCATCCTCTGAAACGCTTTGACGGGGCGAGCGGCGCTCTGGAAGGAGGCTGCGAGCTTTTGAATGGCCAGAGCGCATTCCGGCGCTAGCACAGCTCTCATCTGAGCTAAGTCCAAAACTGTTCCCAGAAACGTGCCCCGTCGGCTGGGAAACAGCGCGCTCTTGACAAAATTGACCCTGAACCCCAGGCATTCTAGGTGGCTGAGGAGGAGGGCTCTGTGTGAGAGTAGTTGTACCTCTGACTGGGCCAGAATGAGCCAGTCGTCGAGGTAATTGAGAATGCGGATTCCCATCTGCCTGAGAGGGGAAAGAGCCGTGTTCATGCACTTCGTAAAAGTGCGTGGGGCCAGGGACAGTCCAAAGGGAAGGACCGTTTGCTGATAAGCCACTCCCTCGAAGGCGAATCTCAAGAATCGTCTGTGATGGGGGGCTATCTGGACGTGAAATTATGCGTCTTTCAGGTCCAGGGAACAGAACCAGTCCTCGGAGCGAATTTGCGAGAGGATCTGCTTCAGTGTGATCATCCTGAACGACCTTCTCATGAGGGCGCGATTCAGGCGTCTGAAATCAAGGATGGGCCGGAGGCCGCCATCCTTCTTGGGAATGAGGAAGTAACGGCTATAAAAACCTCATTTGCTCTGAGCTGGAGGAACCATTTCTTTGGCTCCTTTTTCCAACAGCGTCATAATTTCTGAACGTAGAACGTGAGCGTTCTCGCCATCTACAGAAGTGGAGACCACGCCGCTGAAGCGCGGGGGTCTGCGAGCGAATTGGAGCGAGTAACCTCGTTCTATTATCCGTATAACCCATTCTGACACTCCGGGGATGGCCCTCCAGGCCTTGGCCCGCGTGGCAAGGGGCTGGATAAACTCGAGCGATCGACTGCACAGAGGCAGGGTGCTCATGAGAGGAGGAAGAGGAAACCCATAGCCTCGTTCTATTATCCTTGTATCCCACTCTGACACTCCGGGGATGGCCTGCCAGGCCTCGGCCCGTGTGGTCAGGGGTTGAATTTGTTTCGAGTGGCAGGCTGCCTAGCGGGGACCTGAAGCTCGTGATAAGAGGGAGAGGAATGTGCTCTCTTTTGAAAATGTTTGTGTTTTATTTCCTTGCTATAACAGCGATCAGTTGTGTGGGCGCTTTTTGAAAGGGCCCAGTGTTCACAACAGTATTACCACAAATTCATTGCCATCGTAGTGGACGAGGGAAGGGGCCGTCTTCACTAAAGAAGGCGAGCCGAGATCAAAGAGTGAAACGCGGGGCTGCGCTGGCGTAAATTCACTCAAGCTTGATCGCTCGAACCCTGGAGCTTGCAGTTTCTTCCCCAGGATAACTGGGAGAGTAGAAACACTAGAGCAGGGGAGGCGTGGCCACCTTCATTGAAGAAAGGGACCGTGAGCGCGGCAGGGACAGACTGACGCTTTCATAATGAAAGTAGCGCTGGCAGATCAAAGAGCTGCAAGAGGTGCTAATCCTTAGTGTAAACACACTGGCAGATCAAAGACTGTATGCAGAGTGAAAAACGCGGGGCTATGCCGGCGCGAAAAATCACTCAAGCAATTTTTTTTTTTTTTTTATATCCGTCTCCTTCTCCGAGGTGACTGGGAGAAGAGAAATGCAAGAGGCGGGCTCCGTCGCCATAGGCTCGTGCAGCTCCGCTGCCGACACATTGGTTCGTTTTAACACACTGCACGAACCAATGATCATGCAGTTTCACTGCGTGATTGAATAAGGCTTCAGTAAAGGAGAAAAAAGTTTTTTTCCCATAGCGTCTTTAGCAAGACGCAGTACGAGTGGAGTATCGATAGGGAACTAAAAATTCTTAAGTTTATAAGAATGCAGTTTCCATATAAAATAAAATAGGATATTTAGTGTTGTTTTCTGGGGGAAACAAGTAAAATGATCTACCAGTGGGGTAAGAAAAATAATCTTAATGCAAAAGGAAACAAGATTAGTTTTCTCACCGCACCACTTTCATTTTCATCATGCGGACACTGTAAATGTGACAAAAATGGCATGTCATTTTACACGGGATCCTGTAGATGAGGAGACTGCATTAATTCATGGGCAGTTCCATTTACTTCAGGAGAGGATTCTATTTTATTTTATTTTGCTATATCCACATGCATATTTTATTTCACTTTTAAATGAAAATCACATGATAACATCTTGCTGCGGCCTCTTGAAGTAAGCTAATAATCAGAATTTCCTTTAGGCTGTCCAGTGTGGTTGGATGCATTGATTACACATTCCTATCATCGCACCTTCTCAAAATGAATCCGATTACTGTGGAATGGAAGGATGCCAGATGGAGGAGTATGGAGGTCATCTTTATTTCCTACAAATACAAAAGCAACAGTTACGTATTCTTTTCCCAGTTGGATTTTATTGTTGTGGCCATTTCCTCTTCATCTCTCAGTGGTGCTGTTGCAGGTTCTCCCCCATTTTACGAGTCTCTGCTTTCTTGCTGTTGACTGAATAGAAGTCAAATATTTATTTCATTACCCTAATTAAGAAATGTATGTTGGATTAGAGAACATTTGATTACGTGAAAAGAGCATTAGGCTATTTGGAAAACACCGTTGCACACTGAAATAGACACTACAAAAAATTGACATATTCAATAACTATCAAAGTCATGTAGCCTACAACCATGAACCTTGAAGCTTTACCTGAGTGAATTATGTTTTTATATAAATTTTTTTCTGCTGCCACATTTTGTTTTGTTTCTGCCTGTGGGGTACCATAAAAATGTAAGTTACTTCAATAACTTACCGTTCTGCCAGTTTTCACCTCTGATGTTATAACAGTGATTAAGGATTAAAGTTATGTATTACATAGTCTTTTTGTCGGGTGCTGTTGCCATGGTGAATCGTAATTTCAGAGCTCCATTGATCATGGCTTTTCAAAGTCATTGTGCACGGGCTAAACTCAGAGTCAACATACTCAGAGTATATTGAACTAACTGTTACACAACTAGCTTACATCAATGTTTTTAGCTTGTACTGCAACTATACTAAAAGTGAACTTATAGGTATACTGATAATTTACTAATTAAATACTTGTAGTATTTTTAGTACACTTTGAAGTATAGTCTCAGTAAACTACTAGTTTAATAGTTTTATACTGCAAGTATACTCGTAAGTTTTCATTAAGTGAACTTTAAATCATACTTTAAGTATACTACTATGTCCCTATTTAGGTATTCATTTGTGTATCAATTATTTTGTTAAATGAATATCTGAACATACAAAACATCAAAAGAAAGAACAGATTATCTGCTTGTAAACAGAAACATTTTATTCTAGCTTCATGCATTCTTTTTTAAACACTTGAAAGTGGGTAAGTTTCATAAATAAAAAAACAAAGAAATAAACAACATTTTGAACAAAAAGCTGAAAAAAGACTAGGAATTGGATTCAGAAAGATAATCAAAACGTAGATGATAGAGTCGATCAACACCCAAACTTGACAGTCATTATTACCTCTTCATTGGTCGACATTTTATTCCATAACGCTACACGGTTTTGATGCTGTTTTATGTCTGATTATGGTGTTAGATTACATGTGGAAGCATCTGTTGTTTTGGTTTCTTCTTCACTTGTGTTTTTTTTTGTTGTAAATTTTGTACAGACGATGTGTGCCATATAACAATGCAAACACAGACAAGTATAGCTCAAATATATTTAGACTTTTATATAGTATAAGTATAAGTGAAGTATACTTAAATGTCATTTTAAGTATACAGGCACATCTCAATAAATTAGAATGTCGTGGAAAAGTTCATTTATTTCAGTAATTCAACTCAAATTGTGAAACTCGTGTATTAAATAAATTCGAAGCACCATTTTTGGACATTATATACAGCGAGATGGGTTATCTTTTTGTAAAACTCTTTGGTTTCACTTTATTTTGATGGTCCCTTTAACACATTCTGTTGACTATAAGTAACATTGCACTTACATATTTACTAACTCTCATTAGAGTGTTAGTAGAGTATTAGTAGACTGTTAGGGCTAGGGTTAGAATGAGTTGATGTACTTGCAAAGTTAATTAGAGTCAGTAGAGTGTCTGTTGAGATGCCACCACAATAAAGAGTTAGTAGATGTAAAGCAGACAGTCTACTAATACTCTACTGAGAGTTTGTTGACATGTAGGTGCAAAGTTACTTAGTGTCAGCAGAATGCCCAAAAGGGACCATCAAACGAAAGTGCTACCAACTCTTTATTTGTGTTCATCTTAAGACAGTACGAGTCAGTCAGATACACATGGGACAGCATGACTAAGTGAGGAGTTTCCCTTTATGAAGGCTGTTGTTGTTGCAGTAGAGAGATGTGTTTGACCAGTGACATTGCTTTTTGTTTTGTTTTCTCACTTTAAGCTTTTGTCTGTCTACCTGACAAAAGATGTATCCAGTGTATTGTAGCAGTTTCGGTTTGCTATGTGAAGATGCTTCCGTATGATGAAACAAGATTATCCTTTTGTTCTTCTTCTTTGTTTTTCCCCTTAGTATACTTCTACTTCTTAAATATTTAAGTAAGTTGTACTTTTCTACTTTTACTAAAGCATGTGTTTGGTCAGATACTTGTACTTTTATTTGAGTAAAATTTTCACTGAGAATCAGTACTTTCACTAAAGTTTATTTTTGAGTACAGCTCTGCTCACCCAAAGGTTAGTCAGGAGACTATCATCAAATGTTGATCACACACTCTTGAAGGACAAGACGCTCAGGCCCGTGGGCTGTTTGCTTTTTTGTTTGGCACTCCTCAAACACAGTAAGAATCATGTGCTGGGACTCGAGAGGAGGCAACAGGGTTGACAAGATCCAGCCAACATCAGGAGAACCAGCGGAAGCCAAGGAGCACAGGGAACTCTGGGAGAAAAACTCCCCCATAGTGTAAAAAGACCTGGGGCAGATGGAGATGGAGCTGATGGAGGTGCAGACCCAGGTGGAGTATAAGTGTTTGAACATTAAGATTTTTAATGTTTTTAAAGAAGTCTCTTCTGCTCACCAAGCCTGCATTTATTTGATCCAAAATACAGCAAAAAAACAAACAGACAAAAACCCCCAGTAATGTTGTGAAATAGTTTTACTATTTAAAATAACTGTTTTCTATGTGAATGTATTTTCAAATGTAATTTATTTCTCTGATCTGCAGCTGTATTTTCAGCATCATTACTGCAGTCTTCAGTGTCACATGATCCTTCAGAAATCATAATAATATACTGATTTACTGCTCAACAAACAATAGTGGATATACACACACACACGCACACACACTATGGTCTAAAATATGTTTTTTTTTTGTGATTGAACAGTATACACTGACAGGAATCAAGGTGGTGGAGAGAGGCGAATGGGATCAGGAAAGTCCTCCAGTTTAAATATTCCAAAAACAAAGCAACAGTCGGTAAAGCCACCAGGGCTTACAATACAACTGATACACAGGGAACCAAAACACAGACAGCACAACACAAGCAGCAGAGAGATACTCAAAAACAGAACAAAACAGGTCCACTGAGGACCGGCGGGTGAACAACAGCAGCAGAGCACTGACAATACATGATGGAGGGCTTCAACAGAACATTACATCTCTCTAAAGGTTTTGTGGTGAACACCTAGGAAACTAGGCACCTAGTGCACGATCATTTAAAACAGTGCTAGGTCTCTTCAGTCACGACCCAGGAATGGGCTGCGTGTCTGATTTGGGTAATGGACGGCAAGGCACAACTGTGCTAAGTGCAAATAAGAAAATAAATTATATTCAAAATAAATACATAAAGAAACAACAACTTTGACTTATTGAGCAACATTGTAATGAAATGATCCTGTTCAGCCTATTTCCAGCAACAATCAGTTTTCTTCTTGTTGGGTCTTTTGCAGTTCTTGATCATTTCAGTCATCTTTGGGTCTCCACTTGTACATCATTGTGTAAACCATGTATGCCATGCAATAATCATCTGAATAAACAATCAATTAATCAATGAGCAGGCATTCATATAAAAGTGGATAAATAAAAAAGAATAGATAAAAATCAATCAATTAATAATTAGAATCACATTTAGTCTGTGGCTCTCACCTGTGTCTTTTACATTAAACACATTAAAGAGCTTGAAGATCACATTATTGTAAGACACATAATTTGTGTTTCGCTATAAAACTGATTTTGAAAGCTGAGATTTTGTTTTATATTAAAAGGACTAAAAGCACAAAGCTTAAGCTATGGCTATTGGGTGGCTGGTGCACTACAAATAACGAATGCAATGGAAGACATGAAATATTATTTCCAAGCATATTGTCCCCGCGAGTATGACACATGGTATGAGTTCTGCTAATAATCCTACATTTGTAGTGTATTAAAACGGGTTAAATAAGAGAGCTACAGCGCCTCCCAAAGGAATGTCGATTGAGTGCGTGAGCTGATGTTAAGATAAACAGTTCCTGTTCAGTCTGTTAATAAATATCATATTCTTTATATTAAGGTGTTTCTGCGAGTCCTTAAATTTGACTCTTCCTCATCCCAGTAAAATGATGCAGCCGCTCAGACGCAACAATATTCAAATCAATTCCGGTGGCCTGGCCACTTATCCTGGTGCTCAATCCCGGCCATTTGCATGCACAATATCAGCTACACCAGGCATCCTCAAATCTGGCCCACTCCTGCAGAGTTTAGCTCTAACCCTAACCAAACACACCTGAGCTGCTAATCAGAGTCTTCAAGATCATTAGACAATCACAGGTAGGTGAGTTTGATCAGGGTTAGAGCTAAACTCTGCAGCAGATTGGCCCTGCAGGGAAAGATTTGAGGAACCCTGGGCTATACTCTCAAAATATTATAACTTTAATTTCTACGATTTAAAAAATTCTCGTAATATTTTGGCTTCATTCTCAAAATATTTTGACTTTATTCTCGTAATATTTCCACTTTATTCTCGTAGTATTTCGACTTTATTCTCGTAATATTTCGACTTTATTCTCGTAGTATTTCGACATTATTCTTGTAGTATTTTGACTTTATTCTCGTAATATTTCGACTTTATTCTCGTAATATTTCGACTTTATTCTTGTAGTATTTTGACTTTATTCTCGTAATATTTCGACTTTATTCTCGTAGTATTTTGACTTTATTCTCGTAATATTTCGACTTTATTCTCGTAATATTTCGGCTTTATTCTCGTAATATTTCCACTTTATTCTCGTAGTATTTCGACTTTATTCTCGTAGTATTTTGACTTTATTCTCGTAATATTTCGACTTTATTCTCGTAGTATTTTGACTTTATTCTCGTAATATTTCCACTTTATTCTCGTAATATTTCGGCTTTATTCTCGTAATATTTCCACTTTATTCTCGTAGTATTTCGACTTTATTCTCATAGTATTTTGACTTTATTCTCGTAATATTTCGACATTATTCTTGTAGTATTTCGACTTTATTCTCGTAGTATTTCGACTTTATTCTCGTAGTATTTCGACTTTATTCTCGTAGTATTTTGACTTTATTCTCGTAATATTTCGACTTTATTCTCGTAATATTTAGACTTTATTCTCGTAGTATTTTGACTTTATTCTCGTAATATTTCGACATTATTCTTGTAGTATTTCGACTTTATTCTCGTAGTATTTCGACTTTATTCTCGTAGTATTTCGGCTTTATTCTCGTAGTATTTTGACTTCATTCTCGTAATATTTCGACTTTATTCTCGTAATATTTAGACTTTATTCTCGTAGTATTTTGACTTTATTCTCGTAGTATTTCGACTTTATTCTCGTAATATTTCGACATTATTCTTGTAGTATTTCGACTTTATTCTCGTAGTATTTCGACTTTATTCTCGTAGTATTTCGGCTTTATTCTCGTAGTATTTTGACTTTATTCTCGTAATATTTCGACTTTATTCTCGTAATATTTAGACTTTATTCTCGTAGTATTTTGACTTTATTCTCGTAGTATTTCGACTTTATTCTCGTAATATTTCGACATTATTCTTGTAGTATTTCGACTTTATTCTCGTAGTATTTCGACTTTATTCTCGTAGTATTTCGGCTTTATTCTCGTAGTATTTTGACTTCATTCTCGTAATATTTCGACTTTATTCTCGTAGTATTTTGACTTTATTCTCGTAATATTTCGACTTTATTCTCGTAGTATTTTGACTTTATTCTCGTAATATTTCCACTTTATTCTCGTAATATTTCGGCTTTATTCTCGTAATATTTCCACTTTATTCTCGTAGTATTTCGACTTTATTCTCATAGTATTTTGACTTTATTCTCGTAATATTTCGACATTATTCTTGTAGTATTTCGACTTTATTCTCGTAGTATTTCGACTTTATTCTCGTAGTATTTCGACTTTATTCTCGTAGTATTTTGACTTTATTCTCGTAATATTTCGACTTTATTCTCGTAATATTTAGACTTTATTCTCGTAGTATTTTGACTTTATTCTCGTAGTATTTCGACTTTATTCTCGTAATATTTCGACTTTATTCTCGTAATATTTTGTCTTTATTCTCGTAATATTTCCACTTTATTCTCGTAGTATTTTGACTTTATTCTCGTAGTATTTCGACTTTATTCTCGTAGTATTTTGACTTTATTCTCGTAATATTTAGACTTTATTCTCGTAGTATTTTGACTTTATTCTCGTAGTATTTCGACTTTATTCTTGTAGTATTTCGACTTTATTCTCGTAGTATTTCGACTTTATTCTTGTAGTATTTTGACTTTATTCTCGTAATATTTTGACTTTATTCTCGTAATATTTAGACTTTATTCTCGTAGTATTTTGACTTTATTCTCGTAGTATTTCGACTTTATTCTCGTAATATTTCGGCTTTATTCTCGTAGTATTTCGACTTTATTCTCGTAATATTTAGACTTTATTCTCGTAGTATTTTTACTTTATTCTCGTAGTATTTCGACTTTATTCTCGTAATATTTCGACTTTATTCTCGTAGTATTTCGACTTTATTCTCGTAATATTTAGACTTTATTCTCGTAGTATTTTGACTTTATTCTCGTAATATTTTGACTTTATTCTCGTAATATTTTGACTTTATTCTCGTAATATTTAGACTTTATTCTCGTAGTATTTTGACTTTATTCTCGTAGTATTTCGACTTTATTCTCGTAATATTTCGGCTTTATTCTCGTAGTATTTCGACTTTATTCTCGTAATATTTAGACTTTATTCTCGTAGTATTTTGACTTTATTCTCGTAGTATTTCGACTTTATTCTCGTAATATTTCGGCTTTATTCTCGTAGTATTTCGACTTTATTCTCGTAATATTTAGACTTTATTCTCGTAGTATTTTTACTTTATTCTCGTAGTATTTCGTCTTTATTCTCGTAATATTTCCACTTTATTCTCGTAGTATTTCGACTTTAATCTTGTAATCTTAAATTTTTTTTTTTTTTTTTACGTGGCACTAAAACGCCGTCGTAGGGGTGAGACTGCAGTGGGATGGATGATATTTAATTTTGGGAAAAAGAAGTTAACCTGTGTGTATAGGTCTGTGTGTGTGTGAGAGACGTCCTTATCTGCTTATGGCAAGCCGTTTTAACATTTAATCTATAAACCGTACTAGTATCTATTTTCATGCTACTAGTACTTATTTTTTAGATACTAGTATCTTTCCCATTAAGTACTAGTACTTATTCCTTAGCTACTAGTGCTTATTCTTTAGGTACTAGTGTCTTTTTTAAAGCTAGTACTTATTCCAATAGTGACTAGTATTTACTTATATTCTTCTTGTTAAGACAAAATAGAACTAGTTCTTATTTTTTAGTTACTAGTAACTTTTTAGACCAGAGATATCCTGAACTTAATAGATACTAGTACTTTTAAAATTAGCATTCCTGCCCAGTATGCTAATCGTATGTTGAATATTAATGACCCAGCAACATATAGGAGAGAGATTAGACAAGAAACGGAAAGGAGATGAATGTACTTTTTTGTGGAAACCACATAGAAAAGAAACAATCATTTGTACACAAGCACATAGAAAACCTATTTTGTCAGTTTTGTAAGCACTGTAATTACATAAACATAGTAGTCTAATGTGTTTGTTGGTCATCAAGTGACCTCTAGTGGCAGGATGGAGATAAGACACCAATTTTATTATCTGTTATTTTCTTCTTTTTTCCTCCAGTAAAAAGAATAAATATCATATCAGGGCTGTACGTTAATGTTTTTGCATATAGCACTGGTGCTACAGACACTGAATGTTTTACATTAATGTTCTGTACAGGGCACACAAAATCCCAACCTTATGGTTTTCAGACAAACATTTCTTTATTTGGAAAAAAAGGCCAAACATTATTAATAAAAAAAAAAAAAAAAAAACAGGTTTTCTGTACGTGTAGGGCTGTACGATTTGGTCAACAAATTTGTTTTTATATACCAATAAATAAAAACATTAAAATAAGGAATATTACTTTTGTAATAACACTATTTCACTATAATATACAAAACTGAGTATTTAAGTATAAATATAATAATAAATATAGCTGCAAGAAAAGGGAAAAACAATTACACTTCTCTACACTGAAGAAACATGTAAGGATATGCAAATGTTTACCTCAAAGTTCTTAATTATTTGAGCTATTTTTACTCGTTATTTTGTGAGCAATAACGAATACTAATTAATGTAATTTCTTCTCATTCATCCTCTTCGCCAGAGGGCTCCTTCACGAAACTCCACTAGTGAGACTCACTTCCAGGAAATCCCTCATATGGACAAAGACATTCAGCTTTCGCTGTTTGTGTAGCCTAGTAGCTAACATGCAGATAGACGTTTTAATGATGAAGCATAAAGAAAATAAACAATGATTGCAGCAATAATCTATGTTCTTCAAGCCATCTCAGGTATTTTTATAAGAATAAAGTATGTTTAAAATGCAATGCTAATCGACAGGCTTTATCACTGTAATAATATAAAGTGGCATGATTTCTGCCTAATTCTGTTTAATAAAACCATGTCAGATCACAAAAGGAACTTATTTCAAACGCTCGATGATGTGAATTTGGAGTAAAAACATGTCAACATACTTTTGTTGGACAACAGGTTTGTAATCTTTTCTTTGTGTTTTTATGGTAACCAATTAGCAAGGTAGGCTAACATACAAAGCCAGTTAGCCCTATTAACAATCAAATTAATTCAGCATATTAATGTATTGTATTACCATGAGGACTCTGATTGGACGGCTGAGAGGTACTCATGTTTATGTAATGACTTGTTTGAATTAAGATATCTCCAAATACATTCTTACTAGTTCTTTATGGTTGAAGATATCTCCAAATGAACAGGTAGTGGTAGTTATTCTGTTTGTGATATCATCTTTTGATTTCTGACTAGTAATTATTGCAATAGTGACTAGTATCTATTTAAATATTACTAGTAAGCATTCATTAGATACTAGTACTTATGTTTTAGATACTGGTACTTAATACATTTTGAGCTGACTGAGTAGAAGGAAGGATGGGTGAGGGGATTTAACAAGAAACAAATGGACAAAAGGGAAGGAAGTTTCCTGCACCTCCCCTCTGTGGGGTCTCGAAGATGCCCGTGCATGTTTGTATTGTCTGTTTCTCAGGAGATCAATGTATCTGAGGTTCTTTCATCCTTATATACTATACTTGCAAACCAGTGTGATATGTGGATTTCAGACTTCATGTCCTGTCTCTGATTGAGCAGCACTTGTTGGTGTCGATTACAATGACACTGATATGATGTATGTAGCTGTCAGACTAGCTCCAGCGACAACATCGTTACATAAATAGTCTTTAAGAGTGTGTTAATCACATTACAGGTTAATGCACATAAAATGCTACGTTTCTGTTCTGCAAGCACGCAGTACTACATTAGGATCCAGTAAACAAGAATTGTTTACATACATGGAACTTTTTCACCTTTATCTTCAGGCTGGATCCTAATGTAGTACTGCGTGCTTGCAGAACAGAAACGTAGCATTTTAAGGATGTTGTATTTACGTTTGCTTTAGATAAAAGAATCTGATAAATAAATGTGTATACTGTATGTAAAATGATCAAAATCTGATAAATGTGTGTATTATGTAAGACTCCTAAATCTACTTACTTCCACATTAGTATCTCCACGACTGACCTTAATAAGCACAAGTTATTTATTTCATAGATAATAAAGGTTAACATTCCCTATGCTAATTTGATCAGCCGTAAACACTAACCTGTATTACCAAATGGGCCTGATTCACTATGTTTTAACGTTTAATCAGCTACCAAACTATGGTCTGTACGGACTGGTTGAGAAAAGTACCATTTTGACATTCATACCATGTTTGTTTCCTGGAATTCTTACTTAGAACAAAATATTTGCATTGACTTGGCTCTGAAAAGAGCGAGCCCAATAATCGTTTCTTTGGAAAATACCTGAGATGCATAAATGGCAGAGTGAAGTTCACAGGAAAAGCATAAAAATGACTCACAGACGTTACTAAGAACACAGACTGCCTGATAAGAACCTGAAGTGCAACTCTTAAGGCCATTTTGCCACAATTACAATAACGCTGGAGAAACCCCAAAGTACCGCCGTACAAAGCTAAATACTTACTTTGATCAGCTATATTTTATCAGCTGACGTTTCTTCTGTGGTATGTTTGTTTTGTTTGGCCCTTCAGTACCACGGAAATCGTCCCACAGTTGTAAGGAAACCCTCCAAACCTGTCGGTGCAGGTATGAGGAGCTGTGACTGACAGGCCGAGGTATGATGCTTCCTCCTGTAATGTGAGTGCGTGTCACTGATTTCAGTGGTGCATGCCTTAAACTGCCGGCTGTGTGTGATGGTGCAGCGACACTGAGGACCGTCAGACGAACATCTGGAGTGAAGCACAGTGAGCGGAGCGATTCGACCCGAGGTCTGTCCATCAGACTCCGGAGCCAGAGATGCATCAGGGACGCCTGCGGCTGCGGCCGTGGCTGGAGGAGCAGATCGACTCCGGCAGATACCCTGGAGTCGTGTGGCTGGACCAGGTCAGAGCTGTAGCTAATACAGCTGCTTCAAGTCACCTTTATTTAGATAAAGCTTTTAACAATACAGATCACAGGTCAAAACAGCTTTACAGTGTCAAATAGGAAAATAGGGTGTAAAAGGACAGCAGTAAACACTTATCTAGCTCAGTTCAGTTTAAATAATATCTGTGCAATCAAGTTAACAATATCACTGAAATGTAAGTGTCCTCAACTAAGAAAGCCAGAGGAACCAAAACTCCATCGGTGACAGAATGGAGAAAAAACCTTGGGAGAAACCAGGCTTCAGATTTTTAATCATTTTAACTTTCCAACTTGCCCAGTGAAGCGTTAAGCAGATGTTGAATTTACTTTTAACTGCTATACATATCTAGATATGCCAGTCTCTATATATATATTTGTGTTTTCTCTTCACTGCATCAAACTGCAGGCTGACAGAGTTTTCCAGATTCCCTGGAAGCATGCAGCCCGGCACGGCTGGAATATCGAGAAGGACGCCACTCTGTTTCGTAACTGGGCGATCCACACAGGTATAGAGACTGATTACAGCGCAGGAAAATAAAAGATATCATCTTGGGGAAAAAAAAATCAAAATGACAGTGATAAAAAAATTAAGCAGACAGGAAATGTTTCATTTCATATGTTTCAGACAGATATTTCACTGATATCTATGAAAATCTATCGTATGATGTTTGTGAAAAGATTCGTACTAATGTTTAATCATAAAGTTTTTCCATTTCCAAATATCCCTTTTCTTTTTACACTTTTTTACACTTCGCAAGTCAGTTGTCATAAAAATGATCACAATGCCAAAATAAACAAGCAAATAAATATGTAAACATTTTGAAGACCTTTAATGCTTACAGTTAACAAATACATAAATATATATATTCTATAAACTAACATGTGTTGGTCATTACACTGCAAAAAATGCTTTTCTTACTTAGATTTGTTTGTCTTGTTTCCAGCCAAAATATCTAAAACTTATCATATTAATAAGGATTTTCTAGACAAGTAAAAATTATTGTCTTGTTTTTAGGTAAGCAAAATAATCTTATTTCTAACAGAAAACAAGATTATTTTTCTTACCCCATTGACAGATTATTTAGCTTGTTTAAAGCAAAAACTCACTTAATTTTGACTTGTTTTTTTTTTCTTAAAACAAGACAATAATTTTTACTTGTCTAGAAAATTCCTCTTGATTTAAGAATGTTTAGATATTTTGGCTGGAAACAAGACAAACAAATCTAAGTAAGAAAAGCTTTTTTGTTTTGTTTGCAGTGTAGTTATTAAATGGAAACCACCTGGTTACCATAAAAAATAAGTTATAAGTTAAAATAGCACATTTGCTATTGTGTCAGGTTTTGCTTGATGTTTTGCACCTATGAAACTCATCCATAAACACTCAAAAAATATATATATATCTCTGCAAAAAAAATATTTTCTTACTTAGACATTTAGACTAGAAAACAAGACAAAAATACTAAGAACTCTCGAATCAAGATTTATTTACTTTACAAGTAAAATTACTTAAGATATTATGTCTTGTTTTCTGAAAAAATAATAATAAAAAAATTAAAATTATGTTAGTTTTTGCTTAAAACAAACAAGAATATCAGCCAATGGGGCAAGAAAAATAATCTTGTTTAGCCTTTGAATTAAGATAATGTTTCTTACCCCACTGGTAGATATTTTTGCTTGTTTTAAACAAAAGCTTTTCTTTTTTTCTTCCTCAGAAAACAAGGCTTAACATCTGAAGTCATTTTTCTTGTCAAGTAAATGCCTCTTGATTCAATGATGTTTAAATAATTATACATATTTATACTAGAAAACAAGACAAAAAATGCTAAGAAAACAATTTTTTGCAGTGTATTCAGCAGCCTCAGAAAATATTTAGACTGCTTTGGACTCAAGTCACTCAAAAATGTCTTTTCGTTTGATTAAAACAATAGATATACGTGGAGGGTTTGAATATATATGCAAACCCTGTGGCAGTTGATGCTTTTCCCTGAACATCAGAAAGATTTCTTTTTAACTGAGTGATCTTGAGGTGAAGAGAATCACAAAACTATCGACACGTCCCAGAGAGTTTGACAAACAGAAAGAGTTGAAGACTTTGTGTCTTATTTTGAAAAGCTAACGCTTTAATTTGTGAAATGTTTTGTCTGAAAAGTGTGCTGTATTTATTTCAGATAAATGTGGATTGTTCTGATATGTTAATATATAATGTGAAGACACTTTTACATTTATAATTGTGTAAAGTACCTGAATTGAATTTCTGTGGTCACCGATCTGCTTCTCAGACCGAAAACACTGAGATTTTGCCCGAATCCTTTGAAAAGTTCAGATGAAGCACCAGAACAGCTCATTACTTGTGTTTATACCAGACATGTTTAAAAGAGAAGCTCAGTCACACCAACAATGATCAGCTTGGCCAGGAATACACCTGAAGACTGACAGCCTGAGCACATGATCACACAAACTCCTCTCCTCTCCTGGATTTCAGGGCGATACAAACCCGGCATAGACAAACCCGATCCCAAGACGTGGAAAGCAAACTTCCGATGTGCGCTCAACTCCCTGACAGACGTCAAAGAGCTTCAGGACAAGAGCATCAAGAAAGGCCACAACGCTTTCAGAGTTTATATTCTCCTTCCACACAGCAAAACAGTCAAAAGACACAAAGGTACATAGGCACCTTCTGGGTTATTATTTAATACTTCTAGATTTCACATACAGTGCATCTGTGTATATTGTGCTCCTAAATGTGATTTAGGTTATTCTCATTACCGCATAAGAAGTCTGAGTTTGTGATTATGTTCTCTTTAGCTTTCAGGTGTTTGGATAGCGACAGTAAAGCAGCAACACCTCCACAAACACAAAGAAGCATACCTCTGGAGAGATTTACAGGTGTGAACCGATGACAGGAGACAACCTAAAACACAAACTACCTTCCCCATTATAACACACCTGTTATCTCTTTCCCGTCTGGATACAGAGGCCTTCTGGAAGCTGACAGATGACCGGGGCAGTGCCACGGCTGAAGCCAAGTGTGTTGAGGAGGAGAGACCGGTCATCACCTACTCACAGGGTAACTGCACTCGTCTGTGGTCAATAATCAAGACTAGCAGAGGTTTAAAAGTGACTAATTAATGACCTCCGCAGGACTGCAGCTGAACAAGACAGACGAGCACGAGCAAACAGAAGCTGTGCTGAAGGTAAGATCTCTGATGATTAGATTAGATTCAACTTTATTGTCATTGCACATGTGGGTACAAGGCAACAAAATACAATAGAGAAGAAGAATACAGCATAACATGAGGAAGGAGAGGAGAAAAAAATATTCCCCATACTATGCTCCTACGGGAGTACAGTGTGAGAACAGGAAAAACACCTCCGCAACAAAAGCACAATCAATACAGAGACACAGGACTTGCAGGGGGGGGGGGGGGGGGGGAGGGGGGGGTCCAGCTCAGACGAGCAGCCATCCGGACCTGCAGCCTCTCAGCGCTAATCACAGACCCGCTTGTCAGAGTGGCGGTACAAAGCGGCAAAGGCGTTGGATGGGGGTTTGGGAGATGAATGCATATCTGTAAATATGTGCGTATGTGTGTATGTGAGTTCGTGTATTTGTAGGCCTGGAGATCCGCCACGCTGGTATTCAAAACAAGTTGTCTCAGTCCGCAGATTGTGATAGCGACACAGCGATTGCCATGGAAACGGCCTTGATTGGGACCCAGACGGAGTCGACAATCAGCAGGTGTCTGTGGGAGGGGTCAGGAAGCAAGAGCGTCTCACTGCAGTGCTCTTCCGGGGGGTTGTTTTCAGCACAACCTTGTCCGAGGCAGTTCTGGTTGTTTAGGGAAGCCGAAAGAAGATAAGATTGCAATTGCTTGGTCTTGGTGCAAGCAGCTGCATACCAATTTCACAGCTACTCTCTTTGTCCATTCTGGTCTCCAAATCCATCAATTTTTCTCAGCAAAGCCGTGAGCTTCTCCGTGATGGAATCCATATTGCGGTTGATAGTTTCAGTCTCAGTGCTGACCACTCTGCCCACTGCTTCAATCATGACGGGCAGCCTTGTGAGGCTTTGGACAGCTGTTCCCATCTTCTGAATATGGTGTCAATTGCGTTGAGAGACCAGTTGATCAAATCCATGATTTTTCGGTTTGGAGAGCAGTGCAGAAGAGTCTCTCAGTGTTAGACAATAGACAAGACGAGAAGCAAGCAGGGAAGTTAAGGGGAGGAGAGGAGAGAAAAAAGCGTCCACCTTCGCTGAGAGCCAAACGAGAAGAGATGATGAAGGACATGTTGGCTTGCTGTTCTCATCCAAACATTAGGAGTCGACTCGAGCAAAAGAGATCTCAGGACGCCAAAGATTTACCCACAATAGTGTTTACAAGACCGTTTATAAAGCTCTAAAAACCTTACCGACTGATGTTTTAGTGCACTTCCTGCAAATATGTGCAGTTTCACATGATTAGTGCAAATTGTCACATGACCAGAGCAGTTTATTTCCTGTTTGCACCTTGAGAAGATGATGACTGCATAAAAGCTTCAAAACAAAAGGCTAGTAAAGTATGTTAACAAAGATATGACAAAGATTTTTGGTACACATTATCTTTAAGGTGTCTAGTATTAATTAATATATGAACTGGCGTGTATTCAGTTTTGTTGAGTGTGGTCATAGAATGAGTAAACATGTTGATGGTCACAACAGTGAGATCACAGTGAACTTAGGTATATCATATAAATACAGTTGCAGCTGTTCGTGAAGGCTGCACTAAAATGTTGCAATGACAAAATATTGCACTAAATTAAGTTCAAATGTTACAAATAAGTTACAATATTGATGTTGTAATACTGGTAGCACTAATATAAAAATTGATGATATATTTGACAAAAAAGTAACAATTCTGAAAAACGTTGATGGTTGAATTTTTTTGTTTTTTTATCTCAGTGTTACTATCAATGTTGCATAAGGTTTTTATGCATAAAAGTAACTCTAGAATGTGATCAAACAGTTTAAAATAGCTGGGCTGAGATATATAACATTTTTTATGACTGCAGAAATATGTTAATTCACATGTATGAATATGTTAAATATGTTATACACATTATCCCACCGGTCACAATTGTGACCAACCATAAAACACACACTTTTTCACACTTTTCTAAAAAAAAAAAAAAAAAAAAAATATTATATCAAAAGGCTACTAATGACATCATTTGGATATTTTCATGTCTGTGAAAAATTTGTGATTAAACGGGTTAAGAATGGCTCACTTGCATGAAGCTGCTGAAAGCCTAATAAAAGCATCTTCAGCGGTCTTGCTAGGAGCATCTGATGCACTTAACCAGTCTCAGTAATAACGCTTTGCCATCTCAAATTACTATGCTTATCAAGATATTTTTCAGGTGATTGAGAGGCTCCACAGGACATGCTCTGGAGCAGGTTATGTTCATAAAATAGTTGCAAAGGCAACTTACCCTGAAACTTAAACAATAGTAATTTATAGTAAATATTATAGTGAACCATACTATACTAAAGTGTATTATACTGTATATATATAGCATTTACAATACTTTAAAGCATACTGTAGTATAAACTACAGTGAACTGACAAACTGTAATAAATACTGTAGTATACTTGAGTTTTTACTACAGTAAACTGTAGTGTGTTGTAGTATAATATACCCTGTTATAGAACACTTAGTGCAGTATTAGGTTAAGTAATTTGTTTATATTACTATAGTTGTTATACTACCACAACAAATTAATTCAAGTACTTTACTACAGTATGGTTCAAAAACACTATAGTATTTTTTCATTTGGGTTACCTCAGTTTTGGGAACAGAAAGTTGAGGTTATCTGTTTACTTGGGTTTAAAAAATAAATGCATTTGTATCTGTCAGCCACTCAAAAAACACTTGAAATGGATAGTCATGTCATTTATTCATGAAACTCAATGGGGACCAACAACTGTTACCAGCGTTCTTCAAATCATCTAAATAATTACAGAATTGTGATTTTTGGGTGAATGATCTCTTTGACAACGCCACAAGACTTCATGAACTCAGCTCCAGCTAATGCTCTGTCAAGCCAACGCCGAGGTTTGTTTTGAGCGGCTCTTTTCTAATGACGGTGTGTGTTCGTTCTGCAGATCGTGGATCACCTGAAGACCCTGGAGCACTGGAGTCCCTCGTACGAGAGCGACAGGGGCTGGAGGCCAAACTCCATGTGGATGGGATGCCTGTGTAAGAAAACATCTCAACATCCTACAGCTATTCCCAGTAAACACTGAAGAACAAAATACTATTCTAACCAAGTGTTCCATCTAACCATTTGATCATTTTTAAGGATTTGTGTCCTTATTAGATGCAATCTAATGTGATTGGCTGTTAAGATCTGTGAACTGCTCTGATTTCAGGCGAGACGATGGAGTTTTCCGGTTACTCCTTCCAGACTGACTGTAACATTCACAATACCTCATCAGGTCAATACAACTAGGCCGACTGAGCCAGCACGGTCATACTACTGCATTTGTACTGCTATTGAAATATTTTTGCAGTGCAACTGAAGGAAACGCATAGTGATTAATGGACATGTTACCTGGACAGTGAAACTCTGCTTGAATTATTTTGAGTTGTAATATATTATAAATTATGCAAAGTTTCTTGCCAGTGGCATAAGTTATCCAAGGAAGACATCAGCTATTTTTATTTGTTGGCCAGATCTTTCAATAAATCTTGAGTTTATGCTTTGGATTAAACTGTGTTGCCTTCATTCCCAAACAAACGTGCAGGACATTAGTAAGAACGCCTGCATCGGTTTAATCTTTTCCAGTAAGTTTAAACAGATTTTTACATTTTATGGGCATTTTTACCTTTATAAAGCCATTTTTTCTAAAAGAGTGCATCATCTTTTCTTACATTTATTCAGTGTATTATGAAATCAGTACCAACTAACATCATCTTTGCAATGCAGAGGAAACACGGAAGCTGCATCTGAAGTGGCGTTTAGATGCATTTACACACTGTTGCATGCAGGAGATCAGTAAGAGCACTGAATAATGAAGCTCATTCATGTACGTATTGAATCAGGTGACTGAGCCAAACAACTCAAGAGTTCACAGTACAGCAGTGAACGTGCTGTAGAAACATTTCAGCTCACTTAAACTACGGCTGTCCGATGCTGCCTCGGCAGAGTTTAACTCCAAATGCAAGACCTCGATTAGCTGGATGAGACGTGTTTAATGAGGACCGCCTGACTAATCACAGGCTTTGCTCTCTTCAGAGGCCGTAAGAAATGCTCGACCCCATTCTGACTCAATTTAATTTCTTTCAAGTAGTGCTGTCAAATGATTAATCCCATCCAAAATAAGTTTGTGTTTACATAATATATGTGTTATGTATATATAAAGACACACATACAGCATATATTTTGAAAATATGGTAACATTATTTTAGGGTCTCTTAACTAGTTGCTTATTAGCATACATATTACTAGAATATTAGCCATTTATTAGTAGTAATTAAGCACATATCAATGCATTATTCTACAGCCCCAATACCTAAACTTAACCTTACTATTAATAAGTAGTTAATAGTGAATAAGTGTTCCCTATTCTAAAGTGTTACCGGAAATATTTATGTTTATATTTACATTAATAAAAATTATCTCATGTATAAATATATTTAATATATAAACATTTTTATGAAATGTATACATGCATGTGTGTATTTATATATACATAAATATACACCGCACACATTATGTAAACAAAAACTTTTATTTTTGATGCGATTAATCACGATTAATCATTTGACAGCACTACGTCCCAGGTAAAAATCAAGTGCACTTCCATAATGTACTTAAAGTGCTCTATTTTCGCGCACTAAATTTGTACATTAGTATATTTTTAATACACTAAAAATGATCCTTTAGTACTCCTTAAGATAAACTTAAGATCATCTAAGAGTACTCAACTGTGCTATTTTGAGACACCATGAATATGAACTAAAATGCACTTTTAGCATACTATCTTTGTATTTAAAAAATGTATTTAGCTACCACTTGTAGTACACTTGAACCCATCTTTCATACACTAGTACACTCAAGTGTACTACAAGTGGTAGCTAAATACATTTTTTAAATACAAAGATAGTATGCTAAAAGTGCATTTTAGTTCATATTCATGGTGTCTCAAAATAGCACAGTTGAGTACTCTTAGATGATCTTAAGTTTATCTTAAGGAGTACTAAAGGATCATTTTTAGTATATTAAGTACAAAATTAGTGCGTGATAATAGAGCACTTTAAGTGCATTATGGAAGTGCACTTGATTTTCACCTGGGGTCAGAAGAGCCTGAGAGTTTGACAAGCAATGAGAAACAGCCGCCGTGTAGTTTAAACACCTTTTTAATATCAGTGGGACAGGCTGTATAAATGGCATAACTGCAAGTAAAAGCAATCAGCATATTTGGTGGTTCTCAAGGGCAGTAAAAACATGAGACAGAGTCCAGATCAGTAATTGAAGGCCTGGCTGAAGCTGCGTTTCTGACCGCCTCCTCCACCGCCTCCTCCTCCTCCTCTTCTCCCGCCGGAGCCGTTGTTGCCTCTGAAGCCGAATGAGCGGCGTCCTCGTCCACCGCCACGTCCCCCGAAGCCTCCGGACGTCCGCTCGCTGCTCTGTCGCATGCTCTGCTCCATCTCGGGGAGCTCTGTGGCCACGGTCAGCTGCCAGCGCCGGCTGTCCTGCCACTGCTCCTGCAGAGAGACAGAAACACAGAGCCGAGTCAGCAAACTCAAGCCACCAGGACAGGTGTCTGTTGACAAGCCTCTGTTAGTGAAACCCGAGAGCGACTCTCAAAAAGAAGAGTTTTCTCTTGGGAAAGAAGACGCCCGTGTGTACAGACACGTCCTCCAGCGTCGCTTTACAAGCCACTCCAAACACACAAGAGAGCATCGTCATACCTGCATCTCTTTCACTTTGTTGGCCGGGACGTCGAAACACACACCCTGAGAGAAACACACACACATACACACGTTAGAAATCAAGCCCCAAACTCTCAAAAACAGAGATGCAGATCCTCAGTCTCACTTAAGGGTGTGCAATAGACAAAAAAATAACATCTGTATATTTTCTGTGATTTTACTGATAGTGACAATCAGACGAGATTTAGCTGAGCGTGTTACTGTGCTGGGATTTTAAGGACTGCCGTGGACAGCTGACTCCTGAGGTTTTTGATTTTCTTCATATTCTGTGTGGTGGTCAGTTCACACCGATTAGAAATTAATCTTTTCCAAGAGGTTTAAACTGATTTTTACATTTTATGGACATTTTTTCCTTTATAAAGCCATTTTTTCTAAAAAAAAAAAAAAGTGCGCATCATCTTTTGAGTCAGATTCTTACATGTAATCAATGTATTATAAAATCAGTATCGACCAAATTCATCTTTGCAATGCAGAGGAAACACAGAAGCTGCATCTGAAGTGGCGTTTAGATTCATTTACACACTGTTGCACGCAAATGCATGATGTTTGATATATTAAACAAAACGTTGAACACTGATATTTGAAATTATTTAAATAGTAAAAAGATATTTTAAATGTGAAATTAAAACCTCCAGCAGGTGGCAGCAGGTCACAAAGTCATTGCGACTGAACCGAATCATTTAAACGGTTGATTCATTCAGGAACGAAACGCCATCATGTTGCTCAGAGATGCAAAACCAGGCAATATGGTGTCTAAAACGCAAGTCTCTTAATTCAATTCTTGTTTATTGAACTGTTGTTAAAAAAAAAAAAAAAAAAAAAAAAAAAAAACCCCAGCACTCTTCTGGAGACATTTATTAACTATATGAAGTGGTATAAATATACATTTTCTGCCCCCATGTCTTGATTTTGTGATCATTCTTAATGTATTTTAATAAACTGAATCATGCAATGAAAGAACACACTCGCACTAGACGTAATGTATGCGTGCTCTCTGTAGGGGTGTTTTGAATGTTTTTTTGCAAAATTATTGATAATCTAAAAATCGCACATTAAAACAACACCTACGATAAATAATTGCACACCTCTAGTCTCACTGCTAATTTAGTCATTTACATGTCACCATGATTTATAAATAAAGTCATCCTTCAGAATATGGCACCTTAAGTGAGAATTTGGGGATATATGCAAATAATAATACAGGACAACAAACTGATAAAACTGATAATAGATGATCAACAAAATCCATTTTTGATTATTATTATCGATTATTCAGGTCTGTGCACAGAGAAACTCCTCAGTGATAGCCGAAGCTCCAGAGATCTTTGTGTATGATACAGATGCTGCGTGTTTCACACACACACACACACACACGTATTTTTCCTAGCATGCAACTTACATCTGATACTCACATTGACTGTAAATGTTTAATGTTAAATTTCAATGCAGAATATTTCCACTTTACATAAAGACCTGTCCTGACCTTATGTGTGCATGTATATCAAAATGTGTGTGTATTTATTTCACATTAATATTTCAGAGTATTTATTTTTGATAAAGTAACTGTTCTTAGATGTTAAATGCACCTTTTCAACTATCCATGTTTAACTCAAACCTTAGTGTTGCAAGCAATATCTCTGCAAATTCACTGTAACGGCATGATGTGTGCATGCTCCTACAGATCAGTTTATGCTTTTGTTTTATTTAGAACCGTCATAAATATATGCTTCATTCATAAATTACTATTTTTTAATCTGCACAATATTTCAAGGAGATATCTACAAGTGCTTTTAGGCAAGTTGTTTGGCCTTAGCGCATAAAGATAGGCACTTTATGGAGTTAATAAAGTGGTTTGCAGATATGAGATGAGCGCAGCTAGCCCAGAGTCAAAATGTGCTAAGTTAGGGCTGGGCGATATGGCCAAAAAAAAAATAAAAAAAACTACAATTTTTTTTAAGATCAGTTGATATCGATAATTATCACGGTCAATTAATTTTTTTTTTTAAAGTTTAAAGCCAGATTTTTGCTCCAAAGTGAAAGTTGTAGAAACCAGATCATTAATTTTCCTTAAAATAATATCTAAATAGAAAAGTTAATTTCTTAGCTTCTGCGTGTTCGTTTCAAAATCAAGAAACTGGTTTGGGTTGCCTGATAATATTAATAATATCCCTTTTTTGTCTCTTATAAATGCACATTTGACCGTAGCTTGAGCTAGGATGCAGAGGTACATTTTTGTTCATTATCAAAATCAGTAACATCTGTAAAAAGTTTAGCAACCTCAGGTTTACATGGTTAAATTTGGACCAAGTTGTTTTTTTTTTTATGAAGCATTGGTCTCCCATAGTAGCATACATTTAAATCACGATAAACAGTTAAAAAGCACATTTAGCACCTCAATACAATGGTAAAAATATAAATATATGATTTTTAGGTAGCCTATTTGTATGAAAAACAATAGTCCAAAAACATTCAGTATAAATGCACACATGCTATAGCTTAATCACAAATACATTCACTATAATTATATACCATTACTCCTGTAATAAAATTCAATGTGAATATCCCATATTTCTGCCACAATACCATGGTGCAGTGAGTGTTACTACAGTAAATGGTAAATGTGTAGAATGAAAAGCCTCTGTCTCGTTGCAGTGTTTCTCCTGTTTGGCTCTAAACTAGTTTAAATCACGAGTCATGCGTGTTCTTCTCTGAATGCAAGCGCTTCACACTGGATCTCACAGCACTCGCGCGACCGAGTAAACACTGCTCTCTGAGCACTTTGGCTGTGATCCATGCGGATAAACGCTCTGTGGGACACGATTCAAATGAGTCACTGTTTCGTTCCGCTTTTGGCGCATCAACATTATATTGAACATTTATCAAACTCTTCATATTGTTTTATCGAGAAAAATTAGCGTTATCGAATTATCACACAGCCCTATGTTAAGTTGAGACTTCTTTCACTGTTATTTTCTTGCATCTCACATACAGACGAAGACACTGATGGACGTTTAAATACGTCAAACAACTAGTTGTTCAGTTTGATTCTGTGCACACTGTGAACAATTTCTGTAAATGCGGTTGTTGATCCCGTATTTGAGTGAATTGTGTGTGTACAGAACGAGATTAAGGAGTAACAGGTGAACTGACAACAGAATTTAGCTGCAGTGTGTATGTGGCCAGGTGTTGGCTTCAGTGAAACACTGAGACGTACCATCTTGCCCTTGAGGAAGTTCATGCGCGTGATGTGCTCATCGATTCCCTCCCCGAGCTGCTCCTTCAGGCCGCGCCAGGCGTAACCGATGTTGTGCATTTCTTGAGAGCAGTTCAGTAACATGGTGGTGAACCCCTGAGAGAACAAGACACAGATTTGGAAACGGTTCATATAACTGTATTCAATGACTCGCGTCCTGGGCATTGGTTAGACCACTAACTCTGTATTAACTGTAGAAAAATAACAACGCAGTTTTGCTGTAATGAAATGTTTTGTGTCTGCAGATCTTGTGTGAATGTTTGTGGTGTGGAGCTGTTGTTGACGTACGGTGTCAGAGCTGATGAGGGATCTCTGCTCCAGGTTGGTGGCTCCTGATATGTGAGCGAGGGCCGCTGCCAGCGCCTCCTCGGCCCCGCGCTGCTCGATCAGCTCACGCGCCGCCTCGCGGAAATACCCCACCGCCACAGCCGGCACAGAGTCCAAAAACCTGCCAACAGCAGCATATCACATTCAATCAGACACGTTCTGTTACATTAAATGAAAACATTCATCTCTGTATGCACATCAGCGTGATAATTAATCTGAACGTCTCTGACTTCATGGCATCTTTACTGGAGGACTGGATGATATCTTTGGCTGTTGGGACCCCGACCCGTTTGAAGGTGATTCCCTGGAGCAGGTGAACACAAGAAACGTTAGCGACGCAGACAGATATTAACCAACCATCATTTGCTCAGCTGATGACTCTGTGGTTCATTTACAGCAAAGGCATTATTCTGGGCTGATTCAGGACAACTGGGGCATCAGGTCATCTCGGTCCGATTAAAGTGTCACAATTTACCTCAATTCTGTCATATTAATATGTGTCTCTGCAGCACAAAAGCAGTCATCAGTAGCACAGGTATATCTGTAGCAATAGCCAACAATACATTGTTTGGATAAAAATTATCCATTTTTCTTTTATGCCAAAAATCATTAGTATATTAAGTAAAGATCATGTTCCATGAAGATATTTAGTAAATTTCCTACCGTAAATATATCAAAACTTCATTTTTGATTAGTAATATGCATTGCTAAGAGCTTCATTTGAACAACTTTAAAGGAGATATTCTCAATATTTAAATTTTTTTGCACCCTCAGATTCCAGATTTTCTAATAGTTGTATCTCAGACAAATATTGTCCTATTCTAACAAAGCTTATTTATTCAGCTTTCAGATGATGCATAAATCTCAATAAAAACATTACCCTTATGACTGGTTTTGTGGTCCAGGGTCACAAATTATAAACAATAATAATAAAAAAGAAATCTTGGACAAGGTCAATGGAAAAATAAAGCTTTCTGAATTGTTTTGTCATTGTTTTTAAAATTCAGACAAATATGTTGTCGGTGACCTCTGTCTGATCACACACTTCATCTATCATTTGTTGGTTAACCCACATTCACACATCATGGTCTCACCGCTTTCTGCTCCACAAACTTGAGCTGGCTCTCCTCCTTACGCTGGTAAAAACAGATACAGATGCCTGTTCTCCCGGCTCGGCCAGTCCGTCCAGATCGGTGGATATAAGACTCCACATCCTGCATTTACAACACAAGATTAAGCTGTTAAAGAGGATCTTAAACTATAGAGAGAGAGAAAAAGATCCTATCAGCAGGGACTCATCAAGGGCCAAAATCAGAATAGTACAAACATGCACTAAAATACTAATGAAAACAGAAATACTTAAAGAACCAGCCAGAGCTTACCAAATGCACAAACAAGATAACTAGAACTGAGTTAGGGAGTGGAGGAAATCAACATAAAAGCAGTGCAACTGAAGAGGAGAGCAGCTGTGGGACTGACTGACGTACGTTTGGAGGAGAGCACTGAATGACCAGGTCCACCTCGGGGATGTCCAGGCCGCGGGCCGCCACGTTAGTGGCCACCAACACTTCAAACGTGCCGCTCCTGAAGCCCTTGAGCGTGATCTCTCTCTGTTTCTGAGGAATGTCTCCGTGCAGCGACTGCGTACTCTGAACCACAACAAACACAGACAGGAGAGTCAGAAACCAGTGTCTACATGCAACCAAATAATCTGTTAGTACTCAGATCGATAGCTCAGTCGGGCTGAAAGGCCTTCGTGCAAACACCTTAATCGATCCCATTGAGCGATCCCAATGACATTTTGATTGGACTGAAAGGGGTGATGTACTGTAGATCATTTCTCATTTAATCGAGAGGACATGTAAACATTTAATCGGACTGAAAACCGAAAGGTTGTGGAATGAGCTACTGTTTTTGTAGAATGAAATGTCATAAATGACTGTTATGTTACTCTAAAAGTGAAGCAAAACAACATCTCAGCTCTTGATCAAATCAACCCCATCACATTATTTAGCATTCATATAAACACTATGGGCCAGTTTTACTAACAGTTTGCGCCAGCGATAGTACTGTTAGGTTTAACCAAAGACATGCAGTGATGAATTAGCACTGAAAAGGCATGGACAGTTATTTTTGCGCCTAACCTTAATATGCATTTCTAGGAGTTTCCCTTTCACACACAAAAGTCATGGGAGGAGAATATTCAAATGAATCACGAAACAAGATTTACTAATGTTTGTGCTCGTCAAATTACTGGTATTTGCAGCATTATTTAATGCCCCAAAAAAGCATGTCTTAAGCTATTTTGCGCTTGAAATGGCTGCAGTTACTGTCGGCACCTCAGAGAACAGAGAGCTCGTGGTAGAAGGGAGAGGACTTTTCATTCATTTATTCGGAATGCCAGAAGAACACATCATCTGAACATATTATTTGGCAAGCCATGATATTTTTTAATTTGTTTCAGGAAACAAAAGATGACTTGGAACTATAGAGGTCTTTAAACTAAAGCCCTAACCAGAAATCTTTTTTTTTTTGTTCCCCACAACAAATATCCGTTATATTTATAAAAAATACAAAAAAATCTGTATTTCACGATTTCATGCAACTCTCAGTAAACAAATACATGTGAAGAAACAGATTCATCAAGGCTCGTCCAGTTCACAAGGCAAAAGAAAAAACACTTACCGGTTATGAAAGTTTATGAGCATCAGATGCAGAGTTTTTGAATGGTTGTATATGACAAGATGATCATTTTTCTACCGTGCAAATTATGGTCATTTTCGTCAGTTAAGGCTCATTAGCAATTTGGCCTGCTTTAAATCAGACACATAGACGTAGTGCAGTAAGATCGCATTTCTATTAATTGATTTAGTTATTTGAATTAGTGGGAGAGAGAGAGAGAGAGAGAGAGAGAGAGAGAGAGAGAGGGATGAAAGTTGCATGTGAACCTGTGTCTGCGCGTCTCTCTCTACAAGCAATGAGGCTTAGTTACTTCAAAAACAGTGATTTTTCCCCCTCATTCCAGAGAAATATAACCTTGCGAGTCAGTAGCCTAGCAAAGCTAATTTACTGAAAGGTTTCTGTGCTGTGTTTTGCTGCGCAATCTCTGATATCTGTGTGCTATAATGTGTTACTGCATATAGTTTTAGTTTAGCTACAAACCCGAGCCCAAAGCAATTCATTAAACATTAACCCGACCCGAAAGTATTTAGCAGACCTCTACTAAGAGTCACACAATACCAGCTCTATCAAAACTTCTAGCAAACCTTCATTTTTTGGCCTCCGGTTCTTTTCAATGTCCTGTGGCTTCTTTATTTCTTTATTTGCGACTATGCTAATTTGCGCTGCACTTGGTATATTGCGCTGGTCGATATGTAAATTAGATGTTGCGTCTGTGTTCTTTAATTAGTAAAGCACCGGCAGAAATTTCCGCTCCCATCGGCGCTGTTTGAAACTGTGCTCTCGCACTAATTTACCGTTTAGTCAAACTGGCCCTATGTTTGGATTCATCAATCAGAAAGACTTGGTTCTGTCTGAAACAGAAGGTGTCCATGTGAACACAGCCAGTGCTGGGGAAGTGAAGAGCTGCACCTGTTTGATGGATGGGTTCATGGAGAGCTCATTGGCCTCTCTCTTGGTCTCGCAGAAGACGATGGTCCGGCCGTGGCTGCCGCTGTACACCTGAACGACGTCGCCGATGACTGACGCCCGCTGAGACCAGTGACACGCGATCGCCAAGTGCTGCAAATTACAAAAGTAACACGAAAATAATATAAAAGATAAAAACACTTTATTTCAAGGTGTCCTTGTGACATGTTCTTACTGCTATAATAACAATAAATTATGCATAATTACATGCAAGTAACCCTAATCCTAACCCTATAGTAAGTACATGTAGTTAATTAATATTACTCAGAACTTAAATGTATAATTACACTGTATCAAGCGCACCTTAATATAAAGTGGAATCATGAGAAAAGTTTGTTCTGCAGCGTTACCCACATGATTGGACTGAAGCAGCACATCAAAAAACTAAATTTAACTTATTAGGAATATATATGAAGAAAAATTAAAGCAATAATATACAAGTTAAATTTTTAAAAACACAGGGATTTGTTGGCATCCTGTCCAGACAGTCTTCTCTTATTCTATTAGCATCTGCAAACAGATCACAGCGTCCAGGCAGACAGATATTACTGTGATTTATCAGGGTTATTATCAGTGTGGCCGATGTAAGGCACATACATCATTTTATTGAACTAGTGAAAAGATACATTGCATTTAATTTACTGTCCTTCATCACATTAGATGAAATATATATATATGACTATCATGGTTAATTTAATTGAGTGTAATGATGTCTCCTCACTGAGTTTCTGTGGCATTGAGTGTGTTAAGACACCACCTAGAGGAGGAAACCCTCACCTGACATCTGGACACTCGTCAGCCCTTCTGATGACAGGAACACTTTATAATAACTGCTCACTATCAATCATTAGTAAATAGTCAGTTCATCCTTTATAAAGCATTGTCCCAACATTAATAATCATTAGTAAGCAGTTTATAAATACAGCAATAAATGCCTTGTTCTTGATTTATAAGCATATCTGTTACAAAGGAGATTTAAAGGCTCAGTTATCTTCCTAACAGAGAAAAATAAACACAGAGGGATACAGAACTCAGAAATATGTATTTCTAGATGCAAAAAACTGTACACTTCAATTTTTTTTAAATTATTATTTTACAATGAAATTGCAGTGTTTTTTTTTTTTCATTTTTGATCAAGAGTACGGTTTAATTTTTTGCATCTTAAAAATATTTGTGAGTTCTGTATCCCTCTGTGTTGTGTTTGTTTGGAAGATAAATGAGTCTTTAAGTCTTCTTTATAAATGCTTTATAATATAGTCCTCACTTTAGATGAGCTCACAAAAACATGGCTGGCATCTACTAAATGTTTTATAACTACCTGCCTTAATCATGAATTACAGCAGGAATATGTGTTAATAAAGCAATTATTATCATGTGTCTAAATAATAAGATTGATAAATGTACTTTTAAATAGTTTATTAATCATTTACTTACACTTTCTAAATGATCTTATGAACCACTGACGACTCCTAAATAACGTAATAATTCAGAAATTATAAATTGATCGTTAATAAATTATTAAACATTATAGATCTGCTCAAGAACAAAACATTTATAGCTGTATTTATAAACTGCTTATGCCTATTAATGTTGGGACAATGCTTTGAATGAAGATGAATTGACTATTTACTAATGATTCATAGTGTGCCGTTATTATAAAGTGTTACTGACATTGAAATTGTGTTGTGATGCTGTAGAAATGCTGTGACAGATTTAGCTAAAGTTAACATTTAACTGTTTTTATGCATTAATATTGTATTTTTGTGTATTGTATTCATGTATTTTTTAAGATGCGTTTACACTATTTTTTGTCATTTGAACTGGATGTTGTGTGTCTTTATAGTTCTTGATTCAGAATGACTTTTCTTCTACTTTGGACCTGACTAACAAGCACCATTATGTTTACTGCATTACCTCGACTGTGGTGGCGGCTTTCTGGGTCCTTTTCCCGATGAGATCCACATGGATGAACTGAGAGCGCATGTATTTCTTGGCCACGTCATAAACCCAGGAGGGACACGTGGCTGAGAACAGCAGCGTCTGCGGTTTCTCCTCTGCATCTATGAGAGAAGAGTTCATCAATCCTGTTCAGACGCAAAGCGACTTTCTGAAAAGAGGATGTGCATCTTTCATGCCTATCGGTGGTTTATTTTTTCATTTCTCATCGTACAAACACAATGGGCCTCATTTAACAATCTAACGTAGAAACGAGCACAGATCCAATCAACTTACGACACGTGTGATTCATGAAACATTCGTATGCCGCCGAATGATCGCTCGTTGATAAATGTGGCGGCAAAAAACAATCATCAATTGAATATCACGCCCCTAAAAACACCCCGGTTTAGAAGCCCCACCCCTAGAGTTTACGACACGGAGGAACCAAACCCAGCCAAAACGAGGAAGTAATCTCATGAAAGAGAAATTGATCTTACTCCAAAAACACCTGTTAACCTTGTAATTGCAACAATTAGGCAACATTAATGTCATTTATGTGTGTATTAAAATACTGGTAAATATAAACATTATAGCCTATTTAGTTCCCCTCACTCTACAACTAATTTTAAATTTAACTATTCAGAACAGAACATGAATGAAAATAGGCATTTATAAAATTACATATTAAACTATAAAATAAAACACAAAATAGGCTACAGTGGCATTCATTATACACAGCATACAAGCAAAACTGAAACGGCATCGGGCTCACAAGCCTGTCTCATTCCACAAGAATCCGAATGTTAGGGCTGTGACGATAACCGCATTACCGCGGTAATGAAGTGACATACTGCCAAGTATGGTGACCCATACTCAGAATTCATGCTCTGCATTTAACCCATCCAACACACACACAGCAGTGAACACACACACACACAGCAGTGCGCGCACACACACACACACACACACACACACACACACACACACACAGCAGTGAACACACACCTGGAGCAGTGGGCAGCCATTTATGCTGCGGCGCCCAGGAGATGATAATGAGATGCCGACTGCGGTGTTGAAGTCATCACCGCTCTTGTTTTGCAAGGTATTTGCAGGAGGAAGCTAGAGGTCTGCATTCCGCGGGACCCGACCAGATTTCTTGCGATGTGGGATTAAATTAATAAAACACGATAGCGGTCTAACAATATCCCGTTCCTGACGTCTTTCAGAACAGCACATCTGCGTTTACTCACTCTTATCGCTCACGCGCTGCACGCACGGACCAGTGCTTACTTTACTGCGGGGTCTGTGCGTGCAGCATGTGCATGATGACCCTCAGACAGAACAGGCAGGTTGTCCATGAGCAGAATAAGGATGGCAAAGCAAAGTGTGGATGCGCTGTCCTTGAAGGATGTTCAACTTGGACTGGTAAACGGTCAGTTTACTGCTAAGAAACCCACGTCAGGCAAGTCTGACTCGGGACATTCAGGGATGTTAAATTGTTCGGTTAAAAGCTGATTCCATTTCGCAATATCTACAAGCCAACGATTTGTTCATATTTTGCTTATAAATTTAAATGACAGATGTCGTTTTTTTTTTCTCTGCAACACTTTTCCTACTGCGTTGACATTAAAATGTTAAACGAATTTTGTATTTTGACAAGAAGAATAAAAATAACAGGCTAAAATTCTTGTAATTTAAAATTTAAATTCCAAGTTTTGCGTTGAAACGACCGTACATTCAATTTTCTGTCGTACATTCGTTTTGTAAATGAGGCCCAATGTGAACAGGAGTATTAGACGTGTGGAGCGGATTGGATTACCTTTCTTATAGGACGCAGAGAGGATCTCCTCCACCTGCTCTGCGAAGCCCATGTCCAGCATCTGGTCCACCTCGTCCAGCACCACGTGCTTCACCTGAGACAGATCCAGCTTGTTATTCTGCAGATGGTCTCGGATTCGACCCGGCGTTCCCACCAGGATGTCGATGCCATTACGGATCGCCTCCACTGATCACACGAATCAATCATCAGGTTATTACACATCTTCAAACTGTATTTGTTTGGTATATATTTTCCCATTCTTGGTCACAACTAAACTGAACCACACGTTTTAAAAAACAACTACTACAACTGTATGACGATTAAAGCCCTACTTTGTGGGTTGTATGAACTTCCTCCGTAGAAACAGATAACAGACAGTTTCCTGGTGACGTCTTTGAAGTCTTTGGCCACCTGAATGGCCAGCTCACGAGTCGGTGTCAGAACCAGCACCTGTGTGGACACACATCGTTTCAGAATGATGGACAAAGCTATGGAGGGTAGGGTGCAATTACAGATGTGGAATTCATTTCTGTAGTTTCATGCAAGTATTTTAGAACTGAAATGTAAAAAATCTATATACACAATAAGTGCACTGTATCAAATGATTAATTTAAGAGGCAGTGGAGTTAGAGACACTTCATATAAAGTGGGTCCAAATGCAGCATGAACTCCTTCAGTATCCCAGGATGCACCACATTAGTTTTGTAAAGTCAATACCAATCCAAAATTCTGACTGGCAGTCAATAAATGAGGCATGAAAAGGGGATGCAAACTTTTGCACACAACAGGACTGGTAAGGGTCCTCACACTTTCCAGGGCCCTTCTAATACAGCGCTGTTCAAAAACCACTGAAAAATCATGCATTTAAAAAAACTTAAACTGTCAATAAAAGCTAAAGTTCTTGTGATTTGAGTAGCGACTCTGCACTATTTCTGGGTTTCTAATCAAAAGTAAATTAAATCAGTGACATGGATCATGCGGTTTTCTTGCTCTCTGGATCCACTCAAACCATCAGGTGAAGTTCCTGTAAAGCTTCCAGTGCTTACATGGCATTAAAGCAAAAGACAAGACAAGCCAAATACTAAAGCATCCTTAAATTCATGTCAATAATTTTCATTTAGATTAAGATGATCAAAGCTTTTTTGAAAAACACCATTACTGACCTTAGACCTTAGCACACGTGTGGTTTTGTTTAGTTTCTGGTTGACTTGCAAAAAGGGCAGTGTGAAAGGGAACCACACCAAAACATTGTATTTGGTCCGGACCAAAGCAAGTGAACTAGCAGACTTTCCTGGTGTGGATACACCCTTAATTCAAAGGCTAAACAAGATTATTTTTCTTGCCCCATTGACATATTTTGCTCGTTTCAGCAAAAGCTAAAAAGAAAATTGGGATAATTTTTTCAGAAAACAAGGCATACTATCTTAAGTCAGTGGTTCTCAAACTTTATATACCGAGTAGCACCTCAGAAAATATTTGTCTCTCTAAGTACCACCATAATGAGCAGCATTAAAATCCTGTAGTGTAGCAGGCCTAATTATTCAGATACAGCACTTTGTTGATGTCAGCCACTTTAATATCGTAAATACACAGTTTGAACATTAGCACTGCACTGTGCTTACATACAGCTAAATAATCGGGGTGCTCCGACTGATCAGTTACCGGCCACTATCAGCCGATAATCGCTTTGGGATGTTTGATCAGTGGTCTCTATACTCATGCACACTCGCAGCACACACACATAACGCCAGGTTCACATTACTCCGCTCGCAGTGCGTATTATTTCGGCGCTCATGTTAATGGATTTTAAGGTGTTCACACGGCTGCGGTCCGGCAGTGCGTTCCATAAGCAGTCTTCCACCATAGATATGCATACGTACATATTTATGGATTTAACACCGAGTTTGCTGCATGCGCTGAATTAAAGTGACAGCGCATTATTTGCGGTAAATATGAAAACTAAATGTAGTAGTTACACCATCAATGCATATATTTAAAGTCTACTGTGTTTCACAGTGAACACATATGGCTTTTTGGCTAGGTTTAAAGGAAAAGAGCACTTTTAGATAAACAAGGCAATAATAGATGAACCACAGGGTTGCTTGTGATAATGTAAGAAAAGTATTTAAAAAGTTTTGCCACTTGCTTGAACAACGGTGTTGTGCTGTGTGTAAGCTATTGTGCAACAATTGCACGAGTGTAAAAACAAAAATGCACTTCATGATCGAACATTTATGTGAGATAAATATATATTTTTGAAAAAAGTCTAAAAAAAAAGCTCCCCTCCACCCCTCAAATTGAAAAAAATCCCCCTCACAAGAGTCCCCTATAAGAAGGAAATTCCCCCCATTTTTTCCTGATTGGAGTGTTACTATAAATAATTGTACATGATAAACAGGCGGCTTTAAAAAGATCGTTATCGGTGATCGTATCGGCAGATCTACTTTCTGTGATAGGTGACTGGCCTCAAAAATCCTGATCGGAGCACCCCTAGTAAATAAAAAAACTTAATGATTCAATTAAAATGTGTTGTACCTAAAAGCTAAATAAAACTTGCACTGTATTCCAGGGCTCCAGACAAAAAAATCGAGTAAGGAGCCATTGGCTCCTATAAAAGAAAAACTTAGGCGCCAAATTATTTTTTTAGGTGCCACAGAATAAAAGTGGTTTATTTTATTATTATCATTTTATTTTTCCCCCCTATTTTAACATTTCAATCATTTTGTCATGTGTTTATGTCTTATCTTTACTAGGCTTTATCAGCATTTTAATCCATCTTGTAGATGATCAGGTCGACCGGGGGACTAAGGTTCACTTAAAGTGTGAATTAAATGTCTTTTACAACTTGAAATATACAGTCACAAAGAATTGTTCGTTACACAGAATCTGTACCAATATCATGGACCATAAGCATCACTTGGCAACTGAGTGCAGTGCATCCTATAAATGTTGTCACGTCTTTCACACATTCAGTCTGTTTTTCTTCATTAGTAAAATGCAATTTTATAGGAGGAGTTGAATCATGTACAACAGAATAAGTAAAAATATTAATATGCAACAGCGCATAAATATAGCAAAACGCTCCTCTTTATAGTTATTTTTCTAGCTGACTGATGAGTTTATGGACACTGAGTGGTTATTCTGAGGTAAATGTATTACAATGCAATGTTTACAAGCTTTATACATTTCCTCAGTTTGAAACACTGAATGAGCTTTTACATAAAACATTTCAGTAAGTTGTACTATAGGCTTTCTTATTGCCTACCTTTTGATCATGTTCATTTCATACTATAGTAGTAAATGGAAATATATAAAGGGTTCACTTGCTGCTTTAACTGAGGTGCTAAAGAGATCGCGCCTGAGCATTAAGTGCGCTACTCTCCGCTCGCGCGATCCGGACGCATACACGGACCGTGTGGACGCGGGGTACTGGTGTTTATATTATCACCTTTCAGGTCTCTCTCACTGCGTTCAGCAGACTGTGTGCGGCAGAGACGAGGACTGTTTGAAACTCTTTTCCAGTAAAACTTTGATGCGCATCGTCTTATGTAAGTTTAATACGTGAACATAACAAAAGATGTGAGCGCAAAACAATCGGGAAAAAAGTCCTTTCATGCAAATTATATATAGTCGCCAGTGGCGACCTCAGCAAAAACTTCACTCGCAAATTAATATTTTTGGTCGCAAATGCGACCATTTTAGTCGCAGTTTGGAGCCCTGGTATTTAAATGTAAAAAACCCCAAAACAACAGCAACTTTACTCAGAAGTGTAAGTCTGAGCTGTTTCAACTGACAGAAACTTGCTCTGACTGATCTTAAAATATATCTGTGCCTTTGTTTTGTCTCAAGATGCACACCAGTTATGTTTTTTTCTAAGCATGTTTATAAAAATTACTTAAATGTCCTAATTGAACTATGGTCTAATCCTGGCTTAGTCTAAACCCTGTCTGTGAAACCAGGCCGTTGTATTTTATATATGCATTTATATTTGATTTAGTGATTCCTCCGAGTAACACACTTTGAGAACCGCTGTCTTAAGTCATTTTACTTGTCAAGTAAATGCATCCTGATTCAAGAATTTTTAGATATTCATACTAGAAAACAAGACAAATATATTAAGAAAACCATTTTTTGCAGTGCAGAACAGTACTGTGTATTTCATGGTATTTTAAAAGCACTTGTTTACAGCGTGAGCCCATAAAGCAGCATAACTGTCCATGTTCATCACACACTGACAGCACATATATCCTCAGGCAGCGTATGGCGCGTTACCTTCGGGGCCCGGCCTCTCCTGCGGTCCTCTGCTCCCGACTGCAGCTTCTCCACCAGAGGAACAGCAAACGAGAAGGTCTTCCCCGTGCCGGTCCTCGCCTGACCGATCACATCTTTCCCATCATACACCGAGTTAAAGGTCTTCACTTGGATGTCAAAGAGATACGAAACACCACGGGCTAAAAGAAAGAGAAATACTTGACATAATGCACAGTATATTTCAGTGATGCGTTTCTGAGTCTGTGTGTCCAGCGTTACCCTGCAGCAGTTTGATGGTGTTCTGGGAGATCCGGAAGTTGGAGAAGGCTCCTTCTTTCTGCTCCGGAGTTTCCTAAAGAAATAATCAGATCAACAGAACAGCTCACTATGAACAGAAGCAGAGGAATGAAGCGCTAGTACACACTTTCTCCCGGTCGCTGTCCGAGTCCTCGCTGGACGGTGCAGGCGTATCTATTACAGCCAATACAGATGCTTTATCCGTCCCTCCGTTGCCCATCACGTCCTCCACATTTGCCTTTTTCTTCTTTTTCAGCTGTACAGAGATTTTAGTAAACAACCTGTTCTCCAGGATAATGATTTACATGAGATCTGAAATCAGAAGGAATCCGTTACCTTGACCTGGTTTGTGTCCGTGTTTCCATTCATGTCTGTGGACTTGGTGGGCGTCTTCTCAGCCTTCCTCTTTTTAGGAGCCGGTGTATCACACTCATCTGCCTCTGCCTTCTGCTTCTGTTCTTTCATTTTCTTTTTCTTCTTCTGGAGAAAAACAAGAGACAAAAATAAGAGGCTCATCTGAGGTTCATCCAGCTGGAAAGTGCCAGTGATCCATTATGGCAGAGAAAAATAAACCCATTTCCACCCGGTATTAAGAATAGTCTTGAACACTTGATTTTGTCGAGACTCTTATTTTGTCCCATCCTGAGTCACATTTTAGGCCTCATTCCCTCCTGGATTCGGCACTGAACACTTATGATCCGATCAAACATCAGTTCCCGTGATGGGCAAATTCTGTCATATTATAAACCCATAAAACACATCCATCATTATATTACTGATTGACATTTTTCTAATAATCTCTCATCGTTTTTGTCTATCCATTGAATGTCAACATGACCACACATTAAAAGGCACAAAAATACTTTCATAAATATTAAAAAATACTCCATCCAAAGTAATCATACTTGAAACAATTTTAAATAAGCATAAAGAATAGCACTGACTTTTGTACAGTTTATTTTTGTTTAACTTTATTAGTAAAAATAATGTGTTATTATATAGCATGTTTTTGTGTTTTGCTTTGGTACCGAAATTGATGCCGAGAACCGTGTATTTTAACTGGTATTGGTACCGAATACTGAAATGTTGGTACCGTGATAACACTAGCGATTACTGTCATTTGAATAAAAATAATAATTTAGAATTATTATTGTTGTAAGGCAATTGTTTGGCTTCCTACAACCCTAGTGTGAAATAGAAAGTAGACTGGGACTCTATATCACTACTAAACAGAGGGTTCAGTCTCCTTTCAACATCAGGATCAATACAATTCACCAACGCTTTTCTATACTCTATTATCAACCAGATAGATGAATTTAACTTTAAAATGAGCAAAACTTTGTTCCAGGACCCCCCCTAGAGGGACCGAGGTCCACCCGTCCGGGGGAAAACACTATACACACACAAACACACACACACACACAAACACACACAAACACACCGACCCACCCTCTCACACACACGTGCTGTTGGTGTTCATGCTAATCACACGTGATCGCAGACGTAACTTACGTCAGATATTTCGATTCCACGTGAACACATTGTCTGAAGAGAGTAAAGTAAACACATAAACAGGACATGTGCACTATCTGAATTCCGACTCTTATAGGGCAGAAGTGATATGAGCCGAGCCCAGCTGTGACGCTAGCGGTGTGTGATTAGCATCAGTCAGAGCGAGCTCCTCTCACCTTCAGCAGCTGCAGGCCGCTCTCCACATCCTCCATCAGCGCGCTCGCGTCGTCCACAGGCAGGATCTTAGACGGCATCTTAGATGTTGTGAGGCAGACAGACATGTGCGACTGTACTGAGATCGCACCGGAGGAAAAGAAAGAACCGGAAGCCACGTGTGTAGAAAGGAAGCTCTCCTTCACAGAAACGAAACTGTGCCTCGAGTGGGCGGGGCTACATTAACAGCGCGCGACAATCTGGTGGCCAGTAGTGAGAATAACTAATTAAATGTTTATGTAAAAGAGAGATGGATCAAAATTATCAACATAAAAACCGCAAAAGATTCTGACGGTCATTTAAAAAAAGTCCGCTTTGTCGATATGACCAATCAGAAAACACTTCCGCTGTGAATTTGGCCAATCGTAATAGAACTCAGTGTCTCGCCCCGCCTCCGGCAGAATTCTGTTCTGTGTTCATTTCTTTTCTAGAAACTCAAGATCAAGGGTAACTGCGCCACGCTGTACGGATCGCCACACGCGCCAAAATAAACCCCGTGTGTTCAAGCCCCGCTCAACTCAGGATAAAACCCAGCAGTTATGACGTAATGAAGCTTTGTTTACTCAAATCATAGGTGCGTTCGACTTGAAGCAGGGCTACAGACGGCGATCGACGAGAGTAGCCGCTTGCAGTCAGGGGCGGAGTTGAAAACGGAGTCGTTAAGTCGGACACTTCGGGGCTCTCGTAGTTTGCTGCATCTACCTCAGTCATGGTAGATCACGTGGCGTTTGCTTGCTTTATTGCAGACGAACTGGAAGCTATAGAAATGCCGTTATTGTTGTATGAAATTGAGCACAATGAGCAACGAAAGTGAGTAAAGGTTCAATGTAATAAGTATTGTTTTAATAAACCTTTAAGATGTATGTAATATTTTGAAAGGGTGTCATCACGACAGAAACAAGTTTTAAGTAAATAAACAGAACATATTGAAAATTTGACTTGTGCAGTATGATTCATTATGTGTGTTTTTGCTACTGCAACTTAATAAAAATAATCTATGAAGATAATAATTGTATGTACTAAATGTGGTTTTCATTACAGATAAAAGAATTAGGATGTTACATATTTGTTTACTTATTTTACTATTTCTCCAGTTAGGTAAGCACATTTCAGTAAGACAAAACACCATGAACATTCATACGTGAACACCATGAACAGGCCTACGGATAAGCCCAATTTATTTGCCTTTCTATTATGATTTATACCAGCTTATGAAAGTGATCTGAATGTTGTATTAAGTTGACATCCAGCCAGAGTTGTTGGTAGTAATCACATGCAAGTGAAGATGGATGAACCCAGCAACTAGACAATTAGTATCAATCAGAATCCATGATGACCACATTATATTAAAAGCCTGTAAGATTGACACTTGATTTATTCCATAAAAAAATTATCTAAATAGGTCATGCAGCTTAATACTGTAAAGGGTCTGTATGAAAAAGGTCCAAAATAAACCTATGCACAAAACATATATAAACGAATTAACAAAAAAATGATTGCAGTAAAAATAATTGTAATCTTTTAATAAACATGACTTACGAGATGAAGATGACATGAAAAGTTAATTTAATTAAGTCCGTATATGAGCATTAGTGGGACTGAAGTTGTCAGAATAAACCCGAAATACACGTCCTTGTTGTCATGTGGTGAATTTGGCCAATCGTGAAACAGCTGTGTCGTCATCAGCGCTCCCGCAGTCGCTCTGGAGAAATTGCGCCGGCTGAGTCAGCCGGCTGCTCTCGAAACGCTATCGCGGTACTTTGATGCCACACGTGACAGTGACGTGTGGTCGGCGCCGGTTCAAGTCGGACTAAATTTCTAACCGGCATGCACTGCTTCAAGTCAGCCGCCGATCGGTCTGCTAAGTGCTGCATGAAGTCGAACGCACCTCATGTGAAACGCGCTCCGAACCACTCAATCACAGAAGATTCGGAGCTTCAAGAAGCAGTGATTCGAAACAATTGATTCACAGAAGATTCGGAGCTTCACGAAGCAGTGATTCGAAACAATTGATTCACAGAAGATTCGGAGCTTCAAGAAGCAGTGATTCGAAACAATTGATTCACAGAAGATTCGGAGCTTCAAGAAGCAGTGATTCGAAACAATTGATTCACAGAAGATTCGGAGCTTCACGAAGCAGTGATTCGAAACAATTGATTCACAGAAGATTCGGAGCTTCAAGAAGCAGTGATTCGAAACAATTGATTCACAGAAGATTCGGAGCTTCACGAAGCAGTGATTCGAAACAATTGATTCACAGAAGATTCGGAGCTTCACGAAGCAGTGATTCGAAACAATTGATTCACAGAAGATTCGGAGCTTCACGAAGCAGTGATTCGAAACAATTGATTCACAGAAGATTCGGAGCGGCCATAGTTGACACCGCGTGCGGCTTGTTTCCGTGTTTCAGTCGCTCGTGAGTGTTCCTCTAATGAAGTTATTGGAGGAATGCATCTCTCGACACAAATAATTCAACTGAAATATGAATCTAATTTGACTAGGGATTGGTTTTCTTGTTGCTAAAGTAACATCCTGCTGTTCCAAAATCTTTCTCCACTCTGCGCTTTTCTTTTGCCAAGAAGAGGAAGAATCCCTCTCTCATTTATTCTATTTCTGTCCTTGTATTTAGCAATTCTGGTGTCAAATTTCAGCATCTACACTTCTTGTATTCTTTGGTCCATGTACCATTTCTCCAGTTCAGGTTCTCTCATGGTTTGTGACAGTATAGAAGATGCCCTGGACTTTATTTCTGATGGGTAAACTCACTTTAAACCTTATTCACATCTGATTTACTTTAACTTTACTCATCACTTCGAAGAATCTCCTCCAAGCCTTAAAATCATCCAATCTTTTAGAAAAAATCCTTTTATAACTTATTAATTACCTTATAAACCCCTGTTCTTGTTCTAATGTTTATCTGTATCTTTGATTACTTTATCTTTTACGAAAAAACAAAACAAAATCATCCTGCTGTTGGAGAGCGTTGTTATATAAAATACAGCAGTGTTAGTGCATTACATTATTAACCATCAAACATCTATCAAAATACAATTTAAACTTGATCTAATCAATAATCATATAATCAACAAGAACTAATGTATGAGTCAAACTCACTCATGTATCTTTTCCAGGCATAATTTTATTACATGTTTGTGTTTACAGACACTCCTAATGGGGTTCATTTGCATAAAGTTAAACAGTTTGCACCTTTGTCACATTGGAGTTACACCTCTTAAATGTATCGAAAGAACATTAACATAAGTATTACCACTTAAAAATAATGACATTTAGTATTTATTTTGTACATATACAGATGCACGTTATAGACTGACTGACAGGCACAATGTAACCTTCACATCGGCATGTTTCAGTGAATCATTAGATCTCTTTTATTAAACTAAAATATGCAGTTAATAACCAAAGAGAAACATCACAGCAGTCTGCAGTGTGCACGGGACACAATCGCTCCTACAACTACAGAACAGATTCACCTACGCAGCATTTCAACACAGGTGTTTGTGCTAAAATATGGAGCGCAGATGTTTAGGTTCTCTCGCTCCAGCTTGCCTCTCCCTGTGAGCCATAATGTGGCTAGACGATGGCCACTTTTACTTCAGGACATCCCTAATGGAGCTGGGAATGAAAAACTAAATAAAGAGCAGTGTAGGTGGTCCACTGATGTCAACAAAAAGAAGAGGATCCAAGCTTTTTTTGAATGAAGACTGTTGTGTCATTCACTGCACTCTGCAGAGCAAAGTAGGTTTCGCTTGCCGTCAGAAGTTTCTTGAGGGTTTCCCCTTCTGTGTCCCCTGCCATTTAAATTCATCTATTGCTTGTCTGGTAGATTCAGTTAGATGCTAAGAAGCAGGTTCACCAAACAGGACATGTTTTCTCTGCTTGGGCCATTTGACATCTCAAGGGGCTCCAGTAACTCAACAAGATCATCGCTCTGCAGACGTTGTTTTAAGTTGTCAGTTACCTATTGATCTTCCCAGTGACGTCCACACCTTTAAACCAGCCAGATGAGATACTGTGTTCAGCCTCGCTTGAAGAACCGCTCTATGAAGTGTGGCTTCCCTTCTCTGCAGCTTCAGTCTGAGACGCTTCCTGAAGAACATCCTTCATACATGCCAACTCAGACAGAAAAAGGCAAAATATGTGAGGTGCTTTTTTATTTTTATTGTTTCTTTCAACATCGGTGCAATGTTTTGCTAAAAGAGGAAAACCTTTCCACACTGCCTTTACTGTGTTGGATATGGAAGCCCATTTCCGCCACTGAATAAAAAATAAAAAGGTAATTGTGACTTTTTATCTCTTTATCTTTCTTTTTTTTTTTTTTGCAATTGCGACTTTACATCTGACAATTCAGGCTTTTTTCTCAGAATTGTGAGATAGGCCTATAAACTTGCAATTGCGAGTTATAAAGTCAGTATTGCGTGATAAAAACTCACAATTCTGAGAACATAATATCAGTCTTTTTTTCCCCTCAAAATTGGACTTTATAATTTTTATAAAGTGTATATCTCACAATTCTGAGAAAAAAAGTCAGAATTGCATGTTTTTATCACACAATTGCGAGTTATAAAGTCAGAATTGTGAGATAAAAAGTCGCAATTACCTTGTTTTATTTTTTCTTCATTGGTGGAAACGGGCTTCCATACATTAGAGAGACAGAGAGAGAGAGAGAGATTTCTAGGGCCGTTGTTACTTGAACAGCTGCAATGATGCACAACAGTCACACCCTAGCCTTTCTTCTGGTAGAGAGAAGTTGGTATTGGGCATGTCACATTGTAATGCTGTAATTTTACCACTGATGTATTTAGGAAACAGAAAGGTAGACACCGTGAAGTCCAGCACCTCAGAAATGATAGCTGATTTGGAGGCGAGTAAGAAACAGGCATGTAGTTATAAATATTGGTGCTTGAGGACCCCTGTGGTTATTTATGGTACTGCAGACATTGCAGAGATTTGTGTTGCTGCTGCAGGTATGTAGGCTATGGTTATTTTCCAGATTCTATCTACACAGCTTTGAGAAGGAGTTTGACTTTGATGAGAACTTTTTGTACCAAAACCTCATCGATGTTGCTGCTGATGGTGCGTCAGCTCGAACAGCTCAAGATTTTCCCAGAGTGAAATCTATACATTGTCTAGCTGACCGCTCGGAGTCAGCGGTACATGATTCAATGAAATCTGTCTGGCTGCAGTTAATTTGAAGTGTTTATATTGAAGTGGTACAGCTTGTTCCATCAGTGTTACATGAATGCAAAATTATTGCATGGTGCAATGGATGAAATGAACAATCAAATTAGAGGTAGAGTTTTCACTATTAGATGGGTTGCCAGTAGCTTGGAAACCCATTTCCACCACTGAAAAAAAAAAAAAAAAGCTTATTGCGATTTTGTATCTCGCAATTCTGACTTAATAACTCGCAATTGTGTGATAAAACATGCAATTCTGACTTTTTTTCTCAGAATTGCGAGTTTATATTTCAGAATTCTGAGGCACAGAAAAGTATGAAAGACATCGTCAGAATAGTCCATCTGCCATCAGTGGTTCAATCTGAACTTTATGAAGCGATGAGAATACTTTTTGTACGCAAAAAAAATAAATAAAAAAATAACAACAACTCATCTCCTCTGTGTCTCTCTGCGTCACCAATTTTGGAGAGTATCCGCTGAACGGAAATAGCGTATGCTATTCTATGTCAGCCGTGCCACCAGAGCGGACTAGACTTGGCATCAGATTGGGGGAGTAGAGTGGGTTCCACCACCTTGGGAGGTTCTGAAGCGAAGGCTGTCGACTCTGGGGAAACTACGGTGGTGTGTGCAGCCCAAACACAGAGAATGGCCGTGACCATAACTGGCAGGACAGAGTACATTGTCTATTTCCGAGACTGACGGCGCTGTGCCTGGGGAACAGGAGTGAGTAGCGGCCGGAAGGCTTGCTAGCGTTGAAACCGTGCCACTTGAGAATGCTGAAATCATGTCGCTTGATTGTACTGAGACAGCGGTGCTTGGGAGCAGAATCTGCATTGCTCGGGAACGTAGAGACCCTTGCAATGCCAGCAGCTCGCACCAAAAACGTTTCCTTTTTGAGCATTGTTGAAAACTACATTTTCTATGATGTAACATTTACGTGTTGGCAAACATTTGAATCTTTATTTCAGAAATTGAGAAAAATATCACAATATGTTTATTTAATTATTTTAAAAAAATGAATACAAGTAACAAATGGAAAAATAAAAATCACCTTTAAAATATTTGTGTACAAGGATTCTTCCTGCTGTTAAAAAATAAAAAATAGTTACAGTCAAACATGTCTCACATAGAAAATAGTACTCCATTGTCCTGTTTACAGCGTATTAAAATCCATCTTGGGTGATCTGATCACAAGTGATCAGCATTGTGATGAATTCTACATGCAACAGTCTTACAACCAAGAACCTATGATCCGCCGATAAAAACCCAGTCGCCTCGTAGCTGTTTAGTTCCCTTGTCTTCAGTCCCGCTCCTGCAGATTAACCCTCCTTAATATCTACCACCACATGACCTTTGTGCTTTGTTTTAGCACACATGTTTATTTTAGTAATATTAGTAAATCTCTACATTTAATTATTTCTGTTACAGTATTACTAGATAATATTATTTAGCAGAGATTAAGTTTAGGGATTTCTGAAATACTCAAAGAAATAAACTCAAACATCACACATTCATCTCTTTTATATGAGGGTTTTCATCTAGAAGATGTAGATTATTTACAGGATTTGCAATGTGTCTAAAACATTTTGTGTGAGAAGTTTAGAAACTGTCAATGGTTTTTGTTAATGAGAAGATGTTGATCAGATTTTGTACATAACAGATGCTTTCCTGATGAAGCAACAGAAATTTTGGAGATGTGCTTATGCCTGCATTGTAAAGAATATTTATTACAAAAAGGACTGCCATAAAGTATTATAGCATAACCATCATTGACAAAAAGTATTAATGCACAGTTATAATAAAATAATAAAGCTAGCTCAAAGATAAGTTTACAAATAATAAATGTCCCTACGCTCTGAATGCTGTTTTTATTTTAGGTTTCAATACAAAACACTGGTATTATTGATAACAGAAAACAAACTCTACTGCTGCATTTTGTTACCATATCATATACTGTATATACGCAATTTTAAAGATCACAGTTGATTATTAGTGAAACATTCTAATGTGCCGCCACAGATGTGCTGTCAGATCCTCTTCACATACACAGAGGAGGATGTTCAGATGATTTGGGTTCGTTCACTCTGCTGACGGCAGGTTCCGCATTACAACAACAGCCTGCGGAGATGAGGAAATCATCCATGAACATTCGCCCTTCACTCTTATGAGGAAAATCTACAGTCAGCCAGTCATGAAATAAACCCAGCAGGGTGATCAGGGATTGACTTCTTACTAAATAAACAAATAAATCATGAAATATTGACTTGAATGATTTTGTTAGCTTACTTGTAGAAACCAAAGAGAGACAGAACATGAGCACAACTATGTAGGAAACAAAGGTTCCCCCCAGACATATTTAAGTCATGAATGGTATGATTCAAGCATTCTAGAGTCATATATGATATTATAAATTAAATGAATGTTAGTATACATTCTACATTTGACATGTTAACATAATCTTTGTATGAACATTTAAATATTAAATGCACAATATTCTTAATTTCTATAATTTTTGTTATTTGAATTTAGCATGATTTCCTTTTTCCCCTGCTATAATAACCCAATCAGAAAAGACCTACAGCCCAACCAGAGAGCCTTTGGTGCTTTCACAGGAGGAAGGCCGTGTGCGGTGAGATTACCTGAGTCCTGCTGGATCGCAGCGCTGCCCTGGCGAAGAACGTCATGATTACAAGCAGAACGCCTCCTGTCAGGCTGTGACAGAAGAACACTAGCTCCATGTATTTCATGGGTATCTGTGAAAACAAAATGAGAGGTTCTGTTCATATAGGCACATATTTTTAATCTGTTAAACCTGCACATGCATAAGCTCCACTGGTTGAAAATACACCCCTCTATCACCCTCATATCTTAATATATTCCTCATAACCATGTTTTCATTTAATAATAAGAATAAAAACCCTCACATAATGTTGTTCAGCATAAAGTTCCTCCTCAGTTGTGTGATTCTCATACATATCAGCCCAGAGTATGTGATTGATTCCAACAATTGCTCTGGAGAAGTCCACCAAAGCACACAGCACTCCAATGACTGTGATGATACTCAGAGCAAGGCTGGCTGTGATCTGTGAGCAATCAAATCAAGACACAAACATACACTGACAAAAATGATTTTGTGGTGAAGTAAATACTGCAGAAAAACAAATGTAATTTCTACATTAAATAATTTAGTTCAGGTAAGAATAATAATAAAAAAAGTAAATTCAATATTAGGACTCAATTTAAGCATGTAGAGCATGTTGAGCTTTATTGTCGTTCCGCTACATGTGGGGGACATACAGTGGAACTAAATGTCATGCATCGCAGGACCACGGTGCTACATAAATACAGACATACAACAATGAAGTAAAAAACACTTTAAACCTATAAACCTATAAAAAAACACTATAAACCTATACACACAGATTTGAACTATAAGTATACTATATATAAATATTTACCCTATACAAACTAAAAAAAATAAAAGATAAAAAATACAAACTATACGAATGCTTCACAAATACTGTACATGTGCAAAGAGAGACATTTTGAGTCAGCAGCTGGTTGGGGAACAGTGCAGGATGATTTGTAGTGCATGAGCATGTAAACATACATATATTGCTGAGTCTTTTGTGGGATTGTGTACACGCAGCAGTGTGTGTAAAGTGTCTAGTGCACATAGAGGAGAGTGTTACTACAGGTGGTTTGTACAGGCCCACTCACCTGTGTGTAGCACACTTCCAATTGCACAAAAATAGTTACATACAGTTTTTTCTTTGGTGTGGTGAGGTTGGGGGGGGGGGGGGGGTGTTTGGAGTGGGGGGTGGTCCATGTTTCAGGAGGTAGTGGTTTGCATGGGGTTTCAGAGGGGGGCGGGGTGATTTGAGTTCAGGCCTCTCACAGCCTGGGGGAAAAAGCTGTTGTGCAGTCTGGTGGAGCGGGCTCTGATGCTCCGGTACCATCTTCCTGATGGTAGGAGCTGGAAGAGACTGTGTGAGGCGCTGTTGTGATTTTTTGGAGGGTGACATGGTGTTGGTGGTCCAGGTGAGATCCTCTGTGATGTGCCCCCCCGGGAATTTAGTGCTGCTGACTCTCTCCACAGTCGAGCTGTCGATGGTCAGTGGGGGGTGGTCAACGGAGTTTCTCCTGAAGTCCATCACAACCTCCTTTGTCTTCTCCACATTGAGGGACAGATTGTTTGTGCCACACCATTCAGCCAGCTGTGCCTCTCTGTAGTGCGTTTCATCGTTGTTGCTGATGAGACCTACCACTGTTGTGTCATCAGCAAACTTGATGATGTGGTTGGAGCTGAACTTGGCAGTGCAGTCGTGGGTCAGCAGTGTGAAGAGCAGCGGGCTGAGCACACAGCCTTGTGGGGCACCTGTGCTCAGTGTGGTAGTGCTCGAGGTGTTGTGGCCGACACGGACTGACTGAGGTCTTCCGGTTAGAAAGTCCAGGATCCAATTACACAGGGAATTGTTAAAGTTGAACTTATAAGTCTATTTTACTTGGAATTGTTTGTTATTTTTACAAAGATTGTTTAAGTAAATATCAGCGTCATGATCCCGTTGTACCCACTTGGGCATGAATAATTAATAGTTTTTTTTTTGCTGTTTTCGAGATGTATTTACACTGTTTTATGGTTGCTTTTGTTGTTAGGTTAAGTAACTTGCTATGTGACATGAAGTTCATTTTTTACTCAAAATGACCCATTCATACTCAAACACTATTCACTGATTGTCATCGTTATATTCAGGTCTCTGTGTTCATTCAGTTAATAATTATATTGAGTCAACATATTAACTTAAAAAGAATAACAAGCTGTCTACTTGCTTATATATGCAATTGTAACTTAACCACATGCTTTATAGGGATTTTTTTCAGTGCTATGTTCTTTGAGTAAAGTTTACAAACTGAGTGAAATGTACTTGAGTATTGCAGGGTAAACTTAAAATAGTTAAGAAATTACTCATCAAACTTTACCTGGCCACGTAAAATTTACTTATTTCCTTAGCTAATTTTACATTACTAATGCTGGGTACACCCCACAAGATAATCAGGCTGATTTTGGGCCGATTTATCCCCTTCTGACAATCCTAGGTAATGTCCTGATTATCTTGGTGGTCCTAAAGATTATCTTATCAGATGTTCCTGTGGTGTGAGGTGTGTTAAGAGTGACTGAATCTGCTCGGAAGAATGTCGTAGGCGCCCACCCTGAGGACACCACACACTATAGGAGCAAAACGGTTGAATCTTTTCCTCATGTTTGTGGTCTCTCACATTTTGAAGATCTTTAAGATTATAAAATTATTTATAATTATTATTATAAGATTATAAAAATCTTTTAGCTAGTTAAGTAGATTTTTACTTAATTCTGTATTTAAATTTTACTTAAAAAATATGCATGCAAAAACATGCAAAATAAAAATCAAGTAAATTTAACTTGTTTTTTTTTTCAGTGTATAAACAAAATTTCAAATACATTTAAACATTCTATAGAGAAAATGTTGTAGTTAGGACACACAAATTCTCAAAATTATGCACGAGTCTCTCACACAGTGAAACACAATGGCAAAACAGACACTTACTATCTTTTTGGAGGGGTTGCGTTCAGACAGTATATACAGAAGGCCACAGATAAAGAACTGCAAAAACACAAGACATTTAGTATACATTTAGTAAAAATAATGAAAATAAAATTTTACAGTGTCCATCAGAGGATGAGGCATGTTATATGACCATTCTATTGCCATTAACGGTCACTGTCAGGGCTATTTTTCCAGTGGAAGGATGGCATTTAATGATTTAAATTGAATAAAATAACATATATTTTGCTTTTAATATATGTATTGTGTGGTAACTGTTTTATAAAAGCAGTGAATTTAGAACAGCTGAGGGGCGTTGTTAGGCACTTCACAGCGTTAGCTAAACTGTAAATCACAGCTTCATGGGGCCTATTGCTTTAACTGGACTGCCAGTCTGAACAAGGCTCGAGCGTGTCAGATAAACGAGACAAAATGTGCCGAGCCATATAAGTCCCAAGGACCAGCACTAAAAACCACTTATCTATAGAACGTGCTGTGCTGAGTGAGATAATTAACTTACTAGGAAAGCAGTTCAATTTACTGGTATTCAGTGACATCAGCTCAAGTAAGGCAATATTGGTTTTAATAAATTCTTTCTGCATTTTTCTTTTTATTGCCATGTATCGTCTTGCAGTGTTTTCTTTTTGTGTGTGTGTGTTTTTTTTTTTTTGCATCAGTGTTATAATCATTACTGTTAATTTAATTAAAATTATTTGGTTACTGACACAATGCATTTTTAATGCAATCTTTGTTTTTTAGTGATTTCATTGTCGAGAAACACAAGGCTAGTTGTATAGAGATGTAGATAAATGGATTGTGATTATTAAATATCTTAAATACCTTTCAAGGCAAAACATGCAAATATAGTCAAAAGAGATATGCAAATCAACATACCAAGATCCCAAGCCAGAATGGGGTGAACTGCTCCACTGAGATGGGCGCATCTGATTGCACATTCATAGGAATTGCAAACATGAACAGACCTACACCCATCATCACCAGCACAACCTTATACATGAAAATGGACAAACATACAATCAATAATAATCAACATGCAAAATCAATAATATTGCTTATGTAATCTTAATGATGTGGGGGAAACAGCAATGGACAAATACAATTAAGTAGAGACACTGAAGCCCCTTTCACACTGCACGTTGGTCCCGGAAAATTGCCGGAGTGCCTTCTGTGTGAACGCAACCACGTCCCGGGATTGATTCCGGGATCAATCCCGGGTTGGGGACCTAGTAACATTGCCGGGTTCAGTCCCGGAACGAGCGCTGTGTGAACAATGCCGGATCAATGCCTTAAAGGCTGATGAAGCGCGTTATCATGCGACTCTTTTACCGGATGTTTTGAAGGCAGATCAAAGTTCACACAATGAAAAATGTGTAAACTGGAATGAAGCAGCGATGGGAGCTCCTCACTATCTGCGCTGAAGCTGAAATCGTTCGCCAATTTAGTTTTTTTTTTCTTTTTCATTCACCAGTTTAGTGAAATGGTGTGCGGCGTATTATACACGTCACATGAAATATCACGTGTCTTTACGGGATCTTTACGGGTTGTGTGTGAACGCACGCACAGATTCCGGAAGATCACTGGCAGTGTGAATGAACCAAAATCTAACGATTCGGGAACAATTGCCGGAACACATTACCCGTGTATTTTCCGGAATCTCTGTGTGAAAGGGGCTCTAGTGAAAACTGGCTGTTTGTTACACACTCAATGATATCTATGAAGATTTGAGTCAAAAGTACAAATACACAAATGCAGAGGTGGAAAGAGTACAAAAATATTTTACTCAAGTAAAAGTACCATTACCGTAATTAAATTTTACTTAAGTACAAGTAAAAAGTACCAGTCTAAAAATCTACTCAAGTAAAAGTAGCTCATTTAAAATTTACTCAGAGTAAAAATGACTTTTTAACAGTGTGAGGGACGTAACAATGGGATAGGTCAAGGGTGTCAAACTCAGTCCCTGGAGGACCACAGCCCTACACAGTATAGATATAACCCTAATTAAACACATCTAGCTGGATCAGATGTGTTTAATTAGGGTTATATCTATGCTAATCTAATCATTTAGGGTTATTTGAAAACTACATGGTATATGTGTTGGAGCAGGGTTGGAACTAAACTCGGCAGGGCTGCAGCTCTCCAGGAGTTGACATCACAGGGATAGGCCTATAAATCTCAAATTAGTTGTTTTTAATGAAAGGAATCAGTTATTTAGAATAATAAGACATTTGGGCTGTTACCAGGCAAATTAAATCAGTATCAACAAAATTCATCTTTGCAGTGCAGAGGAAACACAGAAGCTTCATCTGAAGTGGCATTTAGACGTATTTACACACTGTTTAATGCAGGACATGAATGTATTTAACCTGCAGTAACAAATGCATAAATACTGTTTTGATATATAAGACATAAAATGTTGAATACTCATTTGAAATTATATAAAAAAAAAAGAAATCAAAAGATACTTTAAATGCGAAATTAAAACCACCAGTAGATGCCACCAAGTCACTGTTAATAAGTGAGTCATTGCGACTGAACCGAATCATTTAAACAGTTGATTCATTCAGGAACAAAACACCATCATGTTGCTCAGAGACGCAAAACAGTGCTGTGGCTGTGTTTGGGATTATATTTGTTGTCTAAATAGAACAAAAACAGGCAATATGGTGTCTAAAATGCAAGTACCTTAATTCATTTCTTGTTTATTGAACTGGTGTAAAAAAAACTTAATCATGCTGATTTTTGGAGAAAAACGGCACTGTTCGTGTGATATTGCTTTACTATATGAAATTATATAAATATACATTTTCTGCCCCTATATCTTCAATTTTGTGATCATTTTAAATCAGAATCAGAATCAGAATGAGCTTTATTGGCCAAGGATGTTTACACATACGAGGAATTTGTTTTAGTGAGAGAAGCTCCACAGTGCAACAGAAAGACAGCAACAGGACAGGACACAGATAATAAAGAATAATATACAAATATCCAAATAGGCAATGTACAAAGCAGCAAACACGCAATATATAATATAGACAACTATGTATGTACAGGTCAAGTATGTGCAAATTAGAAATGAGAAATAAAAATAAAATAAGTGAGTGTGGTGAATGGATAATGTATTATAGTTGTGTGTTCCACGTTTATTGTTGAGTGTTCATGAGATGGATTGCCTGAGGGAAGAAACTGTTCCTGTGTCTGGTCGTTCTGGTGCTCAGAGCTCTGTAGCGTCGACCAGACGGTAACAGTTCAAGGAGGGATTGTGCTGGATGTGAGGGGTCCAGAGTGATTTTACCAGCCCTTTTGCTCACTCTGGATGAGTACAGTTCTTGGAGAGTGGGGAGGGTTGTACCAATTATTCGCTCAGCAGTCCGGACTACTCTCCGTAGTCTTCTGAGGTCAGATTTGGTAGCTGAGCTGAACCAGACAGTAATTGAAGTGCAGAGGATGGATTCAATGATGGCGGAGTAGAACTGTTTCAGCAGCTCCTGTGGCAGGTTGAACTTCCTCAGCTGGCGAAGAAAGTACAACCTCTGCTGGGCCTTTCTGACAATGGAGTCTATGTGAATATCCCACTTCAGGTCCTGGGAGATGGTGGTGCCCAGGAATCTGAATGACTCCACTGCAGTCACAGTGCTGTTCATGATGGTGAGTGGGGGCTCCAGGTTGTTAAGACTGCACCAGACAGCCAGCTCTTTAACCTCCTGTCTGTAAGCAGACTCGTCACCGTCCTGGATGAGGCCGATCAGTGTGGTGTCATCTGCAAACTTCAGGAGCTTGACAGAGGGGTCTTTAGAAGTGCAGTCGTTGGTGTAGAGGGAGAAGAGCAGTGGGGAGAGTACACAGCCCTGAGGAGCTCCAGTGCTGATGGTTCGAGTGCTGGATGTGAATTCACCAAGCTTTACTAGCTGCTGTCTGTCTGTCAGAAAGCTGGTGATCCACTGACAGACAGAGGTGGGGACGGAGAGCTGGGTTAGTTTATTCTCAAGGGCTTCTGTGATGATGGTGTTAAAAGCGGAGCTGAAGTCCACAAACAGGATCCTCACATAAGTCCCTGGTCTGTCCAGATGCTTCAGGATGAAGTGCAATCCCATGTTGACTGCATCATCCACAGACCTGTTTGCTCTGTAGGCAAACTGCAGGGGGTCCAGTAAGGGTCCGGGGATGTCCTTCAGATAAGCCAAAACCAGTCTTTCAAATGATTTCATGGCTACAGACGTTAGGGCCACAGGTCTGTAGTCATTGAGTCCAGTAATTTTGGGTTTCTTTGGGACGGGGATGATGGTGGAGCGTTTGAAGCATGAGGGGACTTCACACAGCTCCAGTGATCTGTTGAAGATCTGTGTGAAGATGGGGGCCAGCTGGTCAGCACATATTTTCAGACAGGCTGGTGACAAACCATCTGGACCAGGTGCTTTCCTTCTTTTGTTCTTCCTGAAGACCTGGCACACATCTTCTTCGCTGATTTGAATTGTAGGTGTGGGGGAGAGGAGGGTTGCTGGAGGTGTTAATGGTTGTGTGGAGAGGTGTTCAGGGCGGGTGTGGGGTGATTTTTTCAAAATGACAATAAATTTGTTCAAGTCGTCTGCCAGGTATTGATTCTCCAGAGTGCTGGGGGATGGTGTCTTGTAAATGGTGATATCCTTCATTCCTTTCCACACTGAAGCAGGATCACTGGAAGAGAATTTATTCCTTAGTTTGTCAGAATAATTCCTCTTTGCCACTCTGATCTCCTTTTCCAGTGTGTATTTGGCCTGTTATACAAGACTTTAGCCCCCTTTCTGTAAGCATCTTCTTTGGCCTGACGGAGCTTTCGGAGTTTTGCAGTGAACCATGGTTTGTCATTGTTGTAGATTAGATGAGTCCTGTTAGGAATGCACATATCCTCACAGAAACTGACAGTCTCTGTGAGCTCGTCCAGATCGATGGCAGCGGCTTCAAAAACAGTCAAATCAGTGAAGTCGAAACAGGCTTGTAGATCCCGCTCTGTTTCATTAGTCCATCTTTTAACAGATCTTAATACAGGCTTTGCAGATTTAAGTTTCTGCCTGTAGGTTGGAATAAGATGAACCAAACAGTGATCAGAGAGTCCTAAAGCTGCTCGTGGAACCGAGTGATATGCGTCCTTTATTGTTGTACAACAGTGATCCAATATATTACTGTCTCTGGTGCGACATGTGATGTGCTGTCTGTATTTTGGCAGTTCACGGGAGAGATTTGCTTTATTAAAGTCCCTGAGAATGATTAAAACAGAGTCCGGGTGTTGTTGTTCTGTGTCTGTGATCAGATCAGTGAGTTTCTGTAGAGCTGTGCTCACGTGCGCTTGCGGTGGAATGTAAACACTCACGAGAATGAATGAGCAGAACTCCCGCGGCGAGTAGAACGGCTTGCAGTTAATGAAGAGCGTTTCTAGATCTGAACAGCACATCTTCTTTAACAGAGTTACATCTGTACACCACCTCTCATTGATGTAAAAGCATGTCCCGCTGCCGCGCGATTTCCCCGTTGATTCTGCGTCGCGGTCTGATCTGATCAGCTGGTAATTAGGCAGATGTAGTACACTGTCCGGTATGTCGTCATTTAGCCAGGTTTCCGTGAAACACAGAGTTGCAGAGTTAGAAAAATCCTTATTTGTCTGGGAGAGCAGAAGGAGTTCATCCGTTTTGTTGGATAGAGAGCGGAGATTTGCCATATGGATGCTAGGCAACGCCGTTCGAAATCCGTGCAGACGAAGCTTCACAAGCGTGCCGGCTCTCTTCCCCCACCTGCGCCTCCTGTAGCGTTTGACCAGAGCTACGGCTCTGCCAACTACAATGTCCAGCAAAACATCTAAATCTGGTGAAAGATTTTGTGGTGTGTTCTGCCGAATGTTCAGCAGGTCATCCCTGGTAAAACTGATCCTATTTGAAAAACAAAAAACAGAAAAAACAAACAAAAACAGTACAAACACTGGAGAGCAATGCACAATAGCTGCCATCAGCGGCGCCATCTTGTCTTTTTAAATGCATTGTCTGTTTAAATGCATTTTAACAGACTGAATCACGCAGTGAAAGAACACACTCTAAATGCGTGCGCACACTAGTCTAATCTTCTAGACTTCACACATGGTAGGAGTGTTTTGTTTGGTTTTTGGCTAAATACTGATAATATCAAATCGCACATCGTTAAAACAACAATTACGATATTGTCGCATATGATATCGCACACCCTGCACCACTGTCTTTTTGGCTAATTTGTGCAAAACCTTTTGCTAAACTGCCAAAGCTTAATTTTAACCACCAATGCAATGATGCAAATATTTACTTTACCTCTACATGCTTGCCACGGGTAGATTTTAAAAATTACTTTAAAAAGTAGAAGTACACAAAAAAGCTACTCAATTACAGTAACGCGAGTAAATGTAATTCGTTACTTTCCACCTCTGCACAAATGCTTGTTTTTCTTACTTTTTCTTGTATTCGAATGACCAGAATAAGAAACTCTACCTTTATTCTCCCCGTATAAGTGTGTTATAGCGATGTGTGTGGGGATGCATATGCCTATTCAGAAAGTGAAATCTAAATGTCCTCTGAGACACATTCACTTGAGTAAAAGTGTGAAAACTAGCCTTGGATTCCCCTGCATCGCATCAGCATCAAACTACATGCCTATTATAGAAGAGTGTAGTACTGCAAAGAATAAGTGATCTGTGCTGAATTTGGTTTCTGCGACTGAAAGGAAACATGTTCTGTGTCTCACTCCAATACTCTTGGGTTGTCCTCTGAGGAAGCGGTGCACAGGTTTACTGCCGCCTGTCATGGTGGTGATGGCCTCTGAGACGCTTCCCGCTGGTCGATCCTCCACCATCACTACAGCACAAATCACAGTCAAAGCTATTATATTAACAGTTTTGTTCAAGGCTTTTGGCAGTGTTTTCTTGAATGCGTAATCTCAACCAACGATGGACAAATGGCAAATTTCAGTTAATAATGGTAATTTGCTATTAGTCTGAAAAAGGGAGTAAAGCTGAAACTATTTAAACTTTTTTAAACTATTTAAACTTTTCCTGTGGACAGACTGGATCTACAGACTGGATCTAAAACCTTCAAATGACACACAGCTCTGTGAATTCTATGAATCACACGGCACACACTTGACACACAAGCGGAGTGATTGTACAGCATCACAAACAACTACTTCTCCAGTGTCTTTCTGTTCACAGCACAAGGTTCCTGAAAATGTGGCATCCTGAAATTTCAAGGGTCTCAGTTTTGACTCTGTAAATGTGTGTAAAAATAACCTGACAAACTATTCTTCTGCCTTGGCGTGCTATACTCTACCTCTTGCCCTTATACTCTAGTAACCGCCTACAACACCATAGCAATTGTATGCCTGCCTACCAATGCTTTAACAACCACTGCACAGACCTTATACATGAAAATGGACAAACATATAATCAACATGCAAAATCAATAATATTGCTTATGTAATCTTAATGATGTGGGGGAAACAGCAATGGACAAATACAATTAAGTAGAGACACTGAAGCCCCTTTCACACTGCACGTTGGTCCCGGAAAATTGCCGGAGTGCCTTCTGTGTGAACGCAACCACGTCCCGGGATTGATTATTGCTGCAAAAGCACTAATGTATCGTAATGCTTAAAACCTTCAAACCTCAAGACTGTATACTGCATCCCAATCTCAAAGCCTTTTTTTTCTTCTATCTTCCAGTCAATTCCAATCCATTAATTCAAAAAGAAGTCTACACTTCAGCAAACTGTAACTGTCATATAATTCATGTGCAAGCAAATAATCAAACAGTGCTAAAAGATCAGTATGAAAGCTTGTCAAATACCTGCATGTGTCTGTGACAGAGCTACCAAGATGAAAACAACGCAGTTGTGCAACAGCCCAGAAAAGAGAAACATGAGAAGAAAACAGTGGGAGGGAAGGACTGGGCGGCCACTACAGGATGTTTGGGAAAAGAGGTCAAATCTGAGCCAAATGCTCAGAAAACAGAAACAATGGTCAACTTCATGTAGAGAAAGAAAGAGTAGAGCAGAACTGTGAAGCATGTTTCAGTGCTGTAAGGCATTGCTCAATTCAATTTAAAAATTCTGAATGTTTTGGCAAGAAAGAAACATGTGGATTGGTGAAGACATGTTAAGGCAACTGTTAGAACGAAAGGAATGGAATGTAAAAGCTCCCAAAAGATAACAGCTGGTTCATATGAAAAACTAACTGGATCCAGATGCATCTCCCTCTGCTTTACTAAGTTCAGTTTGTGAGTCTCAGTTTGTACTTTGAAACACGTCTATTTTATCCATTGTTTTGTGTTCTCATTGTTAGATAGGGTGAGAGTTCCCAGAATTCCAGCTTCTATTATCATCACCAACACCACATGCCAGCGAGCTGATGCTTCTTCCTGCTTCTTCTCAGTTAAATGCCCCCAAGGCCCCTCTAAGTGTGATACTTGTGATTTTTGTGCAATATCTTATAAATACATATTATACATAATAAAGTCTCCAACTACAAACCCATAAATTTCAAACTTCAGTTTTTTTTTTTCATGGATGAGGGATGGTAATCATCCAGATAGCATGTGGATGGGGCCACTTAAGGCAATGATACAGCACTGCTGGCCTTCTTATGGCCCGTACAAAAAGGATGTAAGCCTGAAATGGCCCACATGTAAAATAGCAAAAATGACCCAAATGTCTCAAATCACATGTGGGCCTCTGAAGGCAAAGATGTGGTGTTCATGGCAATGTGTAATCTGAACATGACCCTAAAGTGGCCCATGTGGTAAATAGTGAATAAGGCCCAAATAATGCCAACCAAATGTGGGCCACATTTGGCAAAAATGTTAAAGGCTAATCAGGGTGTAAACCATATGTAGTCCACATATGTTTCAGTAAATGTTGCCCAGTTATCCTAAAACATATCTGGGCCAGTTTTGGCAAAGATATGGCACAGCAGGCATGTGCAGAAGGGGGGGCTTTGGGGGCTCGAGCCCCTGCCCTTTTTCAAAATTAATTAAAAATGCCTATCTTGGACAAATAGCAATGATATTGTGGTTAATAAAACAAAATGCATTTGAAATCTAATTAACATGACAATTTGTAAAAAACAGTAACTACTTACTGAAAAGTCAGAACATTCCTGTTTATTTTTACATATCTGTCAATCTGAGGCGTTGCTATGGGTTGCGTACAAAAGCACCGCACAAAACCACGCAGCACCAAAAGTCACAATAATGGTAATCAGTAGGCTGTTCAATTCACTTATATTTATGTATGATATATACACCATTACTAGGCTATTTGATGAAACTATCTTAGTTAATGAAGCCCAAGTGCCACCTACAGGCCTGTTATGTGAAGTGCTGGCGAAATGGTGATGTGAAAGGACTTAATTATATTGCCATTTTTGATAATTGTGCAGCATTATGAAAGTGTCTTATGCTCATCAAGCCTGCATTTATTTGATCAAAAATTTGATCAAAAATACAGAACAAACTGTAGCCTAATATTGTGAAATATTATTACAATTTAAAATAATGTTTTTCTGTTTTAATATACACATTTATACTATTTTAATAAAATATCATTTATTTCTGTGATTTAAAGCTGAATTTTCAGCAACATTACTCCATTCTTCAATGCATGGTCCTTCAGAAATCATTCTAATATGCTGATTTATTATCAATGTTGGAAACAGTTCTGCTGCTTATTTTTATTTATTTATTGGAACCTGTGATACTGTTTTGGGGTCCATTGATAAATACAATTTTAAAAGAACAGCATTTATTCAAAGTAGAGATGTTTTCTAACAATATCAATCTTTATTATCACTGTTTATATCAATTTAACAAATCTTTGCTGAATAAAAACAAATTTATTTAAAAAAAGAAATTAAATACTGACCTCAAGCTTTTGAACGGTAGTGTATATTGTTACAAAAGTTATATTTTAAATAAATGCTGTTCTTATTCAACGTTTTATTCATCGAAGAATCCTGAAAAAATGGGATTCTTCGATGAACCCCCCCCCCCCCCCCCCTCATATTGCCCCTTTTTTACATTTGAGCCCCTGCCCCTGAGGAATGCCCTACACATCCCTGTGTCACAGTAAGCACTGGCTAATGTGGCTGTGAGCCTAAAGTGGCCTGCATATAAAATGACAAATATTGCCCAAATAATTAATTACAATTTGGGACACTTTTGGGTTAATCAGTGTGTAATCCTAAATTGTTCCACATTTGACATGGCAAATATGCCCCATATATTATCAAACAGATGAGGGCCACTTCTGGTTTGGATGTAACACTTGACACTGGCTAATTGAAATGGAAGTTTGAAATAGTAAATATGGCCTAATAGAATTAGGCTACTTTTTGTAGGATGCAACACAGTTAAGTGATGCAGGGTGATCTGGATATGAATCTTTAGAAGGCTACATAAGCAGAAATAATATTTTTAAAACATGCTTTGTTTTAAAATGGCAGTTTTGTTTATGTAAATTTAACCGGTTCAAATTTACAGCAGGTCATGCAAATTTGGTCCGTTTTTTGGCCAGACAGAAACTGCACACAGGCTGAATGTAAATAAGTGGCTGTAAATCCACTCTCTGACAGCTGGTGGCGCTTTATATGGAAAAGCTGAATTACAGCTGATTCCCGTGAACTTCCTCTAACAAAGCAGTATTGTGTTTAAGAACACTTCCTTTAGGTATTACATGGAGTTAAGATGAAAACAAAATGCCATCGAATCGTTTCTGAAGTCAGTCAGATCCTTCAAAGGTACATTCATATAATTAATTCACTGATATATTAATTTGTATAATTCCCTCAGCACTCTTTTAAAACCTCCCAGCTTTTCCGCCCTGTTTTCACTCAGAATGAAACTATACTCTGCTGCCGTGCGCTCGTGACACTGTTACACTCTGCTTTATGCTGGACAGTATTTATTTATCCTGAGTTGTTCAGATCGCGGTAATCGAATACGGTTTTAATGATAGTTAAAATATGAAACGGTAATACTAACCGTGGGGAATTTTATCATGATTTATCGTCAAACCGGTAATCGTTACATCCCTAATTAGTTGCTAAAATGTGGCTGCGCAGTGGCCTGTTTGAGGACCACTGCCAAAATGCCACTATTCCATGCAGCATATTCAGTTATGGGACTGGCTTCTATGGTCAGATAAAATAAAAAATTAGCTTTTTAGCAGCAAACACTCAAGATGGATTTGGTGAACACAGAGATCAAAAGTACCCCATGTGTACAATGAAATATATTGCTGTATTTTTTATGTTGTGGGCCTATATTTCTGCTGGAGGTCCTGGACATCTTGTTTAGACACATGGCATCATGGTTTCTATTAAATACCAACAGATAAAACATTTACAAGTGACTGACTCTGTTAGAAATCCTATAATATAGATCTTCCAACCGTACAATAATCCAAACAAAATCCTCAAAACGACACAAAAATGGGTCACTGAGCACAAAACCAAGCTTCTGCTGGCCATTCCAGTCCTCTGACCTGAACCCTATAGAAAATGAGTGGGGTGAACTGAAGAGAAGTTGGGAATCTAAAGGGTCTGGAGTGATTCTGGATGAAGGAATGGTCTCTGATCTCTTGTCAGGTGTTTTTTAACCTCATCAGGTATTATAGGAGAAAATTTAGAGCTGTTAAACTGGCAAATGGAGGTTTCAAAAAGTTTTGAATAAAAGGGTGCTGTTAATTGTGGCCAATGTGTATTAGAGAAAAACATTTATTTCATAATGATACTTCCCCCCATTTTAAATTCTTATTATCCAATGAAAGGTTAGATTTTTATGAATTAAAAAAAAAAAGATTAAAAGGATTAACAATGCAGATTAATTTTCACAGCTTTCTTTGATCATATTTACCAAGGGTGCCGATATTTTTGGCCATGACTGTACCACTGAATCTAGATCTGTCTCTGTCAGAAAGAGATGCGTTAACGAGAACACTAGTGCCCTATTTATGGAGGCTTTCTTTAACACCAAACATTTCTGCAGACTTTGTTGATTTTCTCCTTGATTCCTTTAACTCAAAAGTTAAGAATGTTAACTCAAAATTTAAGAATGTTATTGATGATATTGCTCCTGAAAAAGTCAGTAAGAAGACTGGCAGACAGAAATCACCTTGGGAAAAATCAACAGCAGTTCAGAGTATGAAAAGACAATGCAGAAAAGCTGAGCGGATGTGGCGGAAGACGAAACTTGAAATTCACTATAGCATCTATAAAGACATGCTTTCAATGTGGAACTAGCCACAGCTAGACAGATCTTCTTCTCAAACTTTATAAACTGTAACTTAAGCAACACTCGCACTCTTTTTGCTACTGTTGAGCAAACCCCTCAACAAACAAACCCCCCAAGTCAGATTCCCAGTGAAATGCTTTCCGACAGCAAATGCAATGAGTTTGCTTCCTTCTTTTCTGAGAAGATCAATAATATCAGAAAGGCGATTGGTACATCTTCAAGTTATGCAGAGGTCACACAGATTCGATCGCAATTTCAAAAAGAAGTGACTATGTCTGTTTTCCAAGCAATTGATAGCTAAATTTTGGAACAAATAGTACAGCACCTTAAAAAGTCAACCTGCTTTCTTGACACACTTCCCACATATGTTTTCAAAGATCTCAGTGCTGCGTTTGACACCGTCAATCATAACATACTTCTAGAGAGACTGGAAAACTGGGTCGGGCTTTCTGGGATGGTACTCAAATGGTTCAGGTCATATTTAGAAGGGAGAGGTTATTATGTGAGTATAGGAGTATGTGAGTATTTTTCTCCATTCTGTCACCGATGGAGTTTTGATTCCTTGCCGCTGTCGCCTCTGGCTTGCTTAGTTGGGGACACTTAATTTCCAGTGATATCGTCGACTTGAATGCACAGATACTATTTAAACTGAACTGAGCTGGACGATGACATCATTGAATTCAATAATCAATTGCCTTTAACTGATAATTGAGTGTTTAATCTTGTCATTTTACATTACTGGCACTATTTTCCTATAGACCATTTCAACGGCTATTCGTTCATGTAAGGAAGTGATGTCTTTGGTCCTTTGAAGCTTCCGGTTAGTTGACGCGCACATTCCTGATGGTAAATATCTGACATTGGATAACATTCATTGGCAGGAGATGTCTTATACACGGTGATATTGCGACAGTTTAGTTATTCTTGCGATTAAACAAATGGCGAAATTAAAACTAGTACCATGTTGTTCGGTGGTTGGATGCTCTCTCAGACCAGGAGCTAACTTGCTGTCGGAAATTAAAATGTTTAGATTTCCGAAAAACAAAACACAGCGTGATACTTGGATTGCAGCAGTGAAGAGAGAGGGCTAGCAACTCGAGGATATGTAGCACACATTTTGTATTGGTAAGTAAACAACATTTTTGTAAGTGAATTATTATCACTATATTAATTTGTATTCCCATATGTTCATCTAAATTTGAGCTAGCCTTGTGGCTCCGTCATTATTTTCATTAAATTGCTAGCGTTAGCATTTTGATATGGTTAGTAAAAAGCTTTTATTTCCGTTTTCATTTCTAAATATTCTGCTGTAATGAGGAAAGTAGCGATTTACATTAGTTGTCTAGCTATCACTTCAGCTGACAGATGCAATGTGTTTAGAATATAACACTTTAGAAATCTTTAATTTAAAAAAAGGTTTTAATTACTGCGCGTTTTAATACGATTTTACCATATGATGGATTTTTGTTAATTCACAAACAAGCAATAATTTTGTAAATTTAAATAAATAAATGCTGTAAATTGTTAATTGTTTTTTCATGATACCTAAAATATTTACTAATTTAAGACCCTTTTAAAAGTGTTAAAGGGTGGCATGCAGTGGTCACACTGGTAACTAGTTAGTTTATTTGTAGATATCAACAGAATATCTACAAATTGAGACCACACAATTATATTAAATAATTATATATGAAATTAACTGTTAATACAATTAAATTTTTTGTTTGTTTGTTTTGTTTTGTTTTTCTTCATCGTGTTCATCATTCACCAAATTGCTCTTGGCTTTTGTTCAACGTTCATAATCTACACTGGAAAAAAAGAAAAAAATTTTTTTTGCCTTGTTTCCAGTCCACACATCTAACATTTCTGGTCACACTTTATTTTGATGGTCCCTTTTGAACATTCTGTTGACTCTAAGTAATGTTGAAACTACATGTCAACATCTCTCATTAGAGTATTAGTAGACTGTCGGCTTCATATTTTCTAACTCTTTATTGTGATGGTCTCCCAACAGACACTCTACTGACTGTAAGTAACTTTGCAAGTGCATGTCAACTTATTCTAACCCTAACCCTACCAGTCTACTAATACACTACTAACACTCTAATGAGAGTTAGTAGAAATGTAGGTGCAATGTTACTTATAGTCAGCAGAATGTGTTAAAGGGACCATCAAAATAAAGTGAAACTAAAATTCTTAAACAAAGAAGCATTTACTAGACAAGTAAAAACTGTTGTCTTGTCTGAAAAAGAGTCAAAATTTAGTTTTTGCTTAAAACAAGCAAAATGATCTACTAATCGTGCAAAAAAAATAACCTTGTCTTTGATTTGAAAAAAAGTATCTTGCTTACCCTATTGGCAGATTGTTTGCTTGTCTTTGATTAAATTTGGACTTTTTTTCCTCCAAAAACAAGACAATAGTTTTTACTTTAGTAAATGCTTCTTGATACAAGAATTGTTAGATATTTGGACTGGAATCAAGACAAAAACACTTTTTCTTTTCTTTTTTTTTGCAGTGTATCTTCGCTTACCCCAATAATGTTTTTCTACTTTTGTCTTTAGGCAAGCCATCAGATGACCCTCTAAGTCCAGACTACATTCCATCAAAGCTTCCACACAGACCTGACCCCTCCAGAAAAAATGGACCGATATCAGAGGTCTCTGAGACAAGCATCCGAGGTAAATGAGATGAGCATTACAGTTCAGCCTACGGAGGAAGTCGAGGACATGGACACAGATGTAACAGAAGTTAAGTCCTACAGTGATATGTGTGTTGGAACAGATCTCACTATGAGGGATATTGAAGACATAGAGAAACTGAACACATCTTACGAAGAGCAAGTCAGAAGCCTTGAGTCAAAGGTTCAAACGCTCACCCGTGAGAGGAAACAACTGAAGTCCGATGTGGATTTAAAGGATGATCAGATCATTCACTTCTACACTGGCCTTCACTCATCCAAAGTCTTCTTTGCACTTCTGACATATATAACCACTGCTTGGAGTCCGAGAACACTGAGTCCGAGAACAGCTCTCCAGTTTTACTTGGTCTTAACGAAACTGAGACTTGGCCTCACTCATAAAGATCTTGCCTTCAGGTTTCATTGCAGTTGTGCAACGATCTCTGCCATATTTCATGAATGGTTGAACATAATGGCACAGCGTTTCACCTCTCTAATTCATTGGCCTTCAAGGGAAGAAATTAAAAAGAATCCTCCTGCCCTGTTCAGAAGTCCCCCTTTCAACTCCGTGAGGTGTATCATAGACTGCAGCGAGATATTCATTTATCGACCAACATCACTCAGTGCAAGAGCAATGACCTACTCCAACTATAAATCCCACAACACCATCAAATTCATGGTTGGCATCAGTCCAACAGGGTCAATCACATTCCTTTCAAAGTCTTGGGGTGGAAGAGCCAGTGACAAAACAATCACCAAATCATCTGGTTTAATTGATCTTTTGGAAGAAGGAGACATTGTCATGCCTGACAGAGGGTTTAGTTTCCCTGAGTATTTTGCTGCAAAAGGGGTCCAGCTACTCATACCAGCTTCAACTCATGGAAAGACACAGCTTTCAGGACAGGAAGTGTCCGTGTCACGTCACATGTCAAGGATGAGGATTCACGTGTAAAGAGCTATTGGCCGCATAAAAAACTACTCTATTTTGCGACAAACACTCCCCATAAACTTGGTCAAGCGAAGACCCAAAGACACGGTGGCAACAGTTGATAAAATATTACTAGTATGTTCTGCATTGTCTAATTTGGACAAGTCATTAATTCAGTAGAGAAAAATATATCATATACACTGACAAGTGGTTAGAAAACCTTCATTTTTTATATAGATTTAATTTATTGTAACTGTGTACAGCATTAATATTAGTAGCAGATTTAGCACATGAAAAGGTGCACTGTATATATGCCATTTGTATATAAATTTTTCTTTGACTTGTGTTTGATCTTTGATTTTCTAACTATCTAAAATTAAACATTTATTAACTCAAATATTTGCTGTCTTGCAATTGATTAAATGTATTCAAAATTAAATGAACTTTTAACAGATTATTTAGAAGGCTGTGTATGATCTCACGTTTATGTGGCTTATGACAAACACGCTGAACAAAACCATTGGTCACCAGGATGCCTTGTGACAGACAGAGCACTGTGTGACAGATGTTTTAGACATTCTTTAACACAAACAGGAAGCCTCTGCGATCAGAAATAGTTTCTTCAGTTTGTGTGTGCAGATTTCTGTGAGAATGTGCTGTCTGTAGAAGAGATCTAGTTTGGGCCTGATCTGAGTCCAGTATTCTTCAGAGAACTTTACCTTTTGAGTGTGGCACTCCTGTGTTGTCCAAATTACAAAGTATGATGTTTTTAGTTCACACACTGCCATTTGCCCCTGAACTTGTGCATAGTATGCATGGTCCTTTTTAAGCTCAAAATGTTTCCCCAGACAGAAACCCTTGCTTTTGATGGCATCAGGTATGGATCTATTTGCATACTTCAAGGGGCATTTTATTTCAACTGTAGCAGGTGGGCAGCACTTGCAATGGACTATTCCATCTGGGTGTTACATGTTGGGTTTTTTTGTGACTGTTCCATGTCGGGTTTTCTGTTTTCCCCTGTGTCCTAGTTCAGTTTAATTAGTCATTGTGTGCACCTGTCCATCCTCGTTATCTGTCCCTTTATAAGTTCCTGTGTTAGTATGTCTGATTGTCGGTTATTGTTTCTTTTATGATGTGTGTGCACTCCTGTGTCCGTATCTGCTCCTGGATCTCTGATTAAAAGAGAAGTTAATTGTCTATGCTTGTCGTGCGTTCGTTGTTCCGCACAGCACCGTAACACTGGGCTGGCTCCTAAATGTGGAAACTTTGGATTTATTAGTAACCCAACTTCTTCCACCCTCAAGCTGTCATGACAGGTCATCTGGTTTAAAGTAAAGGCTTCTCTAGCTAGTTTTTCATGGTTATTTCCCCAAGCTAAGGCTGGTGCATTTCTGCTGGATATGTAACCCATGATTTTAGATGTCAGGTTAGCTTGACTTGTCTTGCATCTTAATATTTCATTCACGAGTTCGCCCTTGCGTATAATGAACAGAGTCAAGGTTTATGCATATTTGGCGTGCTGTCCGGGGAGAGGGCTCCGAGCTCGGTAAATTACTCCCGAACCCGGGGCACTCCCCCTGTCCAGGGAGAGGGGTCCGAGCTCGGCATTTAGCCCGGACCCAGAGCGCTCCCCCCAAAGATGCGATTAGCGCGGGACAGCAGCCGGAGTGGGGCGTTGATAACCCCCCGAAATTTGCAAGGCTTAAGGATGGAGGGGCGCTGGACATCGCTTGGAGTGGAATTGTTGCGGTGGTATCTGGAAAGAGAGTGAGGCTTCTTTGGAAGCGGCTCTGCTGCAGCATCTGGAAAGAGAATGCATCTGAAAGAGAATGTGGCTTCTGCGGAAGCGGGCACTGCTGTGGCATCTAAAAGAGAATGTGGCTTCCGCGGAAGCGGGCACTGCTGTGGCATCTGAAATAGAGATCGACCGATATATCGATTTACCGATATTTTTCCCGATATTTAAGCATTTTTCCATAATCGAACATCGGTTTTGTAATATCGGATTCCCCGATAAACACCGCCATCTTGTGGACGTTTTCAGAATTGCGCGCAGGATCGCAATTGCAGCGCATCTGAGGGGAGACCAGACAGCAACTGCGTGCAGGTACTTGATTTGCTGTAGTTAGTAAACTATTTAATATTACAGGCATTAATGCACAAATTAGATGTATTACATAAATGCCTGATATATAGTTTAAATGCAACTTGGCTCTAAGAAATATGATAAATAAGATACTCTGTCAAGCCCTGTCCCTATAAAGATAGGCTATAACTTTGCCTGAAATAACACAGCCATGAATTAGCACATGGTGGAAATAAAAGCACTGAATTTAATTCTCTCTGTGGTCTATTAGTCTCGTGAAGTCGGAGTCACATAGATAATCCGTCAAGTCCTCTCCCAATAAAGACGTAACTTTGCATGAATTAAATAATACAGCCATGAATGATTGCATGTTGGAAAGAAAAGCATTGAATGTAATTCTCTCTCTGTTGTCTATATGCTCATCATTAGTCTCGTGAAGCCGCTTTCATATTGCAGTTCACTCAGCGGGTTGATGCTCAAGAAATGCTCAGCACGGCCACCGCATGTAACTTTTAACAAGATTCACTTTTTTGAAGCACCCTAAATTGTATTAACACTTACTCAGAGGTGGGTAGTAACGAGTTACATTTACTTCGTTACATTTACTTGAGTACATTTTTTGGGTAACTAATACTTTTAGAGTATATTTTAAAATGGGTACTTTTACTCTTACTCAAGTATATTTTTAGAGAAAAAACGGTACTTTTACTTCGTTACTGTGGGCGACTCTCCTCTCGTTACTGTATCTTAATGCAATACAAGTTAAAAATGCTTAAGTTTATTCCAAACGCGCCGTCTACTTTTCTCTGCGAATGATTCATTCTTTTGAGTCGATTCTGTTTAAAGGCTTTATCAAACCAGTTGGCAAACCAGTGAATCGGTTCGCGAATCAGTTTGAATGATTCGTTCAGTTCCCTGCCGCATGCACTGAGTCTCTGAAGAGGTTCTCAGATAACAGAGAGTTTAAGAACATCAAGAGCGCTGAAGACGTGGCTTTGGATCTACAGTCGAAAAGTTGAATTAGTTGAAAGCAAATCTGCAAAGGCTTGTTTTGCTAGAGCTATATGAAGATCTTTTATTAGATGAACACCGTGTGTGCTGTCTACTGTTCCACAGGTATAGGCCACAATACCACTAAGACATGACCAGTTTGTTGTACATGTACCTTACATTAAATACAATGTATCATTTATACATTAAATAAGCTGTCACAGAGTATGAAATGAAAATCCGCGGAAGCCGCGTTAGCTCTGTGCAGCGGCGCGCTGCCTGTTCTAGACACAATTAATATTCATATTTTTACAATATTTACGCTTGCAAAAATATAGGCTACATGTGTTTACATTTTGCAGAACAGAAGATCCGTCAATATGCATTTGTTTCGTTATGTTCAGAGCAGTCATGTGAGGCGTTTTCAGAGGTTATAGGATAATACATAATTAATTTAATTTAAAATATAATTTAATTCAGTGATGCAAATCAGAATTTTCATCTGCTGTTACTCCAGTTTTCGGAGTCATATGATCCTTCAGAAATCATTATAATATATCGATTTATTACCAGTGTTGGAAACAGTTTTGCTGCTTAATATTTTTTGGAACCTGTGATATTTTGTTCAGTATTCTTTGATGAATAGAAAGCTAAAAAGAGCAGCACTGATAATAAATCAACATGATTTCTGAAGGATTATGTGACTCTGAAGACTGGGGTAAAGGCTGATGAAAATTCTGATTTGCATCACTGAAATAAATTACATAAAAAAAAAAAAGAAAAAAAAAAAAAAAATATATATATATATTTTTTGAACAGCTGTGTGTGTGTGTGTGTGTGTGTATACACATACACATTACATAAATTAATCTATATATTTAAATAAAAATAGACTATATTCAGTACCTATATGATCCAAAGTAACTAGTAACTAACTACTTGAGTAGTTTTTTTATCCGATACTTTTTTACTCTTACTCAAGTAACTATTCAGACGATTACTTTTACTTTTACTTGAGTAAATATTTCTAGAAGTACTTTTACTTTTACTTGAGTACAGTTTTTGGGTACTCTACCCACCTCTGCACTTACTATATAACCATTATTTCGTTTATAAACATCTAAATTAATACAACTCTATGGAAATTAATTATTTATTATCTCCGCGATCGATCGCAGTTTGAGTAGCCTATAGTTCTGTGTAAAGGCATATAAACCGCGCTGTCAGCAGCATAATTTAGAGCATGCCAGTTGAGAAATGCAATAAAATACAATGCTTGTTATATTCCAATATTCCAGAGAATATTATTCCGTGAATTAACATTATCCAGTGAATTATTCTTCACTCTTTATCCTATTAAACAACTTATAAACCTACTAAAACTGTAGTTAAAAATGAAGTTGATATGACTCCTTTCCTTTATTTTCTCCATTTGAAAACATTAGACTTTCTATGTTCATTTTGCTTACTGCTAATATTAGTGTTGCTGCTAAAGCTTTTTATAAATAAAATGTTTTTTATTGTTGTAATACGAAGATTAAATTGAACATGACAGGGCTCTAGACTGCGACCAAAATGGTAATTGTTTGCGAGTTAAAATTTGATGTGGTCGCATTTGTACGAGTGCCAGGTCTGTGCTGCTCCAAAGCGTCTGCTTCATACAGCGCGCGCTGCCAGCCGCAGCACATTATAGCAGGAGTCAGATTTCACTGATCACGTGAAGAGAGGTGCTTTCAGCACGAGCGCTTAGTGGGTAGAGCCTGGTTTATACTCGCCGCGTCAGCACGAGCGTGAAGGTGTGCGTCGCGGATGGAGCGCAACGGATGGATTTGTTTTCAAACTAAAGTAAAAGACCGCTTCTTAAACCAGAGAAGGTGAACGTGGTGGTATTCTTGTAGAAAAAACTCCTGTCAGCTACAGCCAGTTTAGTTTTACTTTTCTTTTTGTTTTCGTTTTGAGAAGCTTGTTATCTTTGCTGTTTACCTCAGGTTATGCTATGGAGGCTTTCCTTAATTAAAAAAAAATATATATTAATATTTATTTGCTTCCTCAGAGTTTGCTAAACATTCTGTAATATACTAGGTATATAGTACAGCATGTGGTGTGTCCTATGCCATGCCTCGTCTTAATCGTTTTTGTTGATAAATGTTATGTAAGAGTTTGTTATTGTCAACGTACTGTTTTATTGTTGTTGCGCTTTTTAATTAAGAATAACAATGAATCCATCTTTTGTTTTAGTCTTAAAAAGTTAAAGGTGTATAGATATAAGCAAAACAGACAATGATCTTTTCTTGTAAAATGTGACACCAAGATCGCAAATTTGAAAGTAAAAAGCGCACGAAAAAAGGAATTCCTGTTCACAAAATTTAAATCACAAATAATACAGATGAAAAAGAACGAGTTGAATGTTGAAAACTTTCGTTACCATATAACTATAAACTATGATAAAAGTTCATCAGCATGCATTGATTAATCAAATGTTGTAGCAAAAACAAAAAACAAATTGCAACCAAATTATGTGCTCGTGCGCAAAAGTGAGATCAGTGGGAAGAATGAGTCTAGAGCCCTGCGTGAAAGACTGCTAATTCTCAAAACATTTTTTGTTAAGATGACTGAAAGGAGGAAAAACCAAAGTGAAGTATGGACTTACTTCACGCAGTCATTTATTTACTTTATAACAGTAAATAAATATCGGTTCTGCATATCGGTTATCGGGCACATAGACAGGCAAATAATTGGTATCGTATCGGTTATAAAAAATCAATATCGGCCGATCACTAATCTGAAAGAGAATGTGGCTTCTGCTGAAACAGGCACTGCTGCGGCGGTATCGAATGAATAGGGCACTGCTTGCGGCATTTTGAAAGAGAATGTGGCTTCTGCGGAAGCAGGCACTGCTGCGGCATCTGAAAAGGGGATGTGGCTTCTGCGGAAACGGGCACTGCTGCGGCGTCTGAAAAGGAATGTGGCTTCTGCGGAAGCAGGCACTGCTGCGGCGGTATCGAACGAGCGGGGCACTGCTGCAGCATTTTGAAAGAGAATGTGGCTTCTGCGGAAGCGGGCACTGCTGCGGCGTCTGAAAAAGAGTGTGGCTTCTGTGGAAGCAGGCGCTGATGCGGCATCTGAAAAGAGAATGTGGCTTCTGCGGAAACGGGCACTGCTGCGGCGTCTGAAAAGGAATGTGGCTTCTGCGGAAGCAGGCACTGCTGCGGCGTCTGAAAAGGAATGTGGCTTCTGCGGAAGCAGGCACTGCTGCGGCGGTATCGAATGAGCCGGGCACTGCTGCAGCATCTGAACAGAGAATGTGGCTTCTGCGGAAGCGGGCACTGCTGCGGCGGTATCGAATGAGCGGGGCACTGCTGCGGCATTTTGGAAGAGAAAGTGGCTTCTGCGGAAGCGGCCACTGCTGCGGTATCTGAAAAGAGAAGGAGGCTCCTGCGGGAGCGGTTACTGCGGCAGAGCGGAAATACACGAAGGCTCCTGTGGGAGCGGGGTGCTGCTGGGACGGTTGGAGTGGAGGTGAGCCGCTATGGGTGGATAAGGGGATGGCTATGGCGGGTCTGAGGTTGGGTGAACAGGGATGGACTGGCGTTGAAAGGGGGTCAGCTGATGAGGGTTCGTTGAGCTTCTCTGATAAGGAAGCGTTCTGACCGAATGTAGGTCTTGAATGCCTCTGATGTCCAGCGGCCGAGTGCCTGGATCTGAGGCTGGGAGAGGCCTTTTTGGGCGGCTGTGGTAGCTGCGCCTATGCGGAAGGAGTGGCTGGAGTAGTGATCCGCTGGGATGCCGGACAGTAGTAGAACGGACTTGAGGTGTTTTTGGAACAGAAGCGTGTGGCAGGGCGATTAGAGTCGTCGACGAAAAGCGGGTCGATGGGAGTTTGGCCTGCGGGCTCCTGTACTGTAGGTAAGCTAAGAGGGTTTGGTATGGTTGGATTGGCGACTGGAGATTGAAGATATAAATGATGTGGCCTCTTCTCGCTTGGTCTGTCTTGCTTTGCTTAATGAGATAAGAGATTGCTTCGGTGTCTAGTGCTGATAGGTCTGAAAGGGTTGGGTGGATTTTTGGATTGAAGTTGGATGTGATGGTGAGTTCCGAGCATCTGAGGAAACCGAAGAAGGCCAAAATGAACATGGCGTCGAGCGTGCGGGCGGTGTGCGTGGAATAGTAGCCTCTGCGGAGGGTGGAAATGCATTTGGTTAAGATCTCTAGAGTTATTGGCTGTCTAGCGTCTGGGCGGGTGGGTTGGGCTCTTTGGATGCCTTTGATGAGCATGTCTGCGAGCTGGTTATTCCTGGGGAGGGTGAGCCGAGCGTGAGTTTGTGGAAAAATTGGATTCCGCTGAGGTAGCCTTTGATGGAGCTAGCCTGGAGGTTTTTGGTGACGTTGAGATTGGAGGTGAACGAGGTGATGGTGAGTAGGGAAAAATCGGGGTAAAGGCAGGTCGTAGGTGTGGTGGAAATTTTTAAAACTATTCCAAGCAGTTAAGTATGATTGGAGGGTCCTGGGGGAGACGGCATGGAGGATGGAACTGAGGGAGGCATCTAGGAGGGTTCTTAGAGGGTGGCATTTATTCGGCATACGCTGGCACGAAAAAGTTTACTTTTCCGTCTGCCTAACCTTTGGCTGCAGAAGCAGCCCAAAATTTTTTGACATGCTGTCAGAGGCTATCTGCTGGATCCTCTCCAATAATTATGAAATCCCATACCTCATCCAGCTTTTAGACGATTTTTTGTTCATCTCGCCTCCCGGCTCCATCCCAGCCGCACACCTCTCAACAGTCCAGGAAGTCTTTTCCAAACTCGGGATTCCGCTCGCCCAGGACAAAACCACGGGTCCAACCACATCCATCGAATTTTTAGGCATCAAAGTGAGTCGGTTGGAGTGGTTAGCTGGCGCGGGACATAGCTGGTTGATTGGATTGGATTGGATTCAATTTATTGTCATTGCACATGTAGGTACAAGGCAACGAAATGCAATAGAGAAGAAGAAATACAGCATAACATGAGGAAAGAGAGGAGAAAAAAAAGTGTCCTCGCACTGCGTTCTTGGAAGAGAGTGCAGTGTGAGAACAGACAAAAAACCTCAGCATAAAGCACAGTCAACACAGGAACATAACTTGCATAGTAATCCTAGTTCAGACGAAACAGCCATCCGGCCAGCCGCCATTACAGCGCAAACCCACGGACCCGTTAACACCTGACAGGATGAAGCGACGAAGGCGTGGGATGGGGTTAGGGAGGTGTATGAGTGTGTGTATGTGTAAGTTCGTGTGAGTTCGTATGCCTTGAAATCCGTTTCGCCAGCACTCCAAACCAGTCGACTCAGTTCGCAGGTTGTGATGCGACATAGCAATTGCCATGGAAACGTCCTTGGACAGAGCACAAGCGCCCGACAATAACAAGGTGTTTTTGGGAGGAGGGAATGGAAGAAAGAGCGTCTCCCTGCAGTATTCACCGGAGAGTTGATACCAGAGCGGCCTTGCCAAGCCGTTCTGTTGTGGGAAGCCGGAAAGAGATAAGATTGTTTTGTCTTAGTGCGAACAGCTGTCTTCCAGTTTCACAGCTATTCTCATTGTCCATTCTGATCTCCATGTCCATCAATTTTTCATGACGGGCAGCCGTGAGAGGTTTTGGATAGCCAGTCCCGTCTCCTTAATTTTCTGATAATTTAGGGCAACGCCTAATCCAAATAGCAGAAACCCAGTTATCATTGTTCCGAATAAGAAGATGTCTTCAATGTCCTCCACGGAGAGAGCCGCCAGACACACGACCCGCCATCTCTCCCATGCGTCCATCATGTAGCCAGCAGCAAACGTCCCAGCGGGACATTTCGGTTCTCCAGATCCCGCTTTCCTACTCGAGAAGATGGTGTCAATTGCATTTAGAGACCAGTTGATCAGATCCATAATTTCGGTTTTGTAAATAGTGCAGCGAGAGTCTCTTAAGAAGGACAGGACAATACAAGAGAGCAAGCAGGGAAGTTCAGGAGGGAGGGAGGGAAGAAAAATGCGACCGCCTTCGAACAGAGCCAAACGAGAATTTTGATTTGCACTGAGGCGGTTCGGCGCAAGGAGGGGTGGGCGGGGTGATGAGAGGGCATGCTGTGGTGTAATGGGCGACAGAACGGCAGACTGAGCATGTGACGTTGCGGCAGCCCAAGAAGACTCTGTTGTGAAGCTCGGTGTCCAGAGCCCCCCAGTAAGGGCACTGGTTCCACTGAGCCACCCTGATGGCACATTTTGCTGAAAACAGCTTGTGGTAGGTGTAGAAGTGAGTGCCTCCGTATAATAAAGCGAGCTCGGCGACTATTGAGAGGTAGTCGCTGAGCTCGCGTCTCCTGCGTGGGAAAGCTGTGCAAATTACCTCGGAGTAACGGGTGAAGGCGATCGTGAATTCGGAAAATGACAGATTATGCGTGACGGATTATGCGCTGAATTTTTTAGTGTGACGGAGAAATCATAGCACATAGCAGGAAGGAGAAAGGAAAGACTGCGGGTGAGCTGGAGCTGCCGGAGGAGCCATGCTCACGCAGCTTGTGGCTGAGGGGGACGGCACGGCGCCGGGGGCAGCAGGGCGTAGAAGCGGGCTAGGGCTAGTAGCGACGGAATCCGGGGCGTGGCCCGGGCTTGCCGAGGGCCTGCTACGGCGACTTAGAGACCGGAGACCCATCCTCGCGGGCGTGGTATTGTTTCCAGGCCGTGAGTACGGGCCGCTGCGGGCCGGACTCGGTTTGTCGGCCGTTTTTGATGGAGGAGTGAAAGTCGGCGCTGGGTTTCTTGGCTGGAGAGATGAGTAGAGGTTGTAGAGCTCCGCCTTGTTCATCCGCCGTGAGAAGTAGACGTCGGCGTTGTTCAGCGCTTGTCTTAGGCTTAAGACTGTCCACTTCTCGATAGCGGGGACGAAGGAGCTGGCTGAGGCATATGAGGATGTGGGAGAAGGTGGAGGACGCCTGGAAGGGGGAGTCGAAGGCGAGACTCGGCGTCTCGAGGAGCGAGAGGCGGCTCGGGAAGGCCGACGGCCCCGCGGTGTAGCCGCGGGCTTGATTGCGGTGTCTTGGCAGGTGCTAGCGCGCTGGGCAGCGCTGGGAGACTCCAGAGGACCCTGGTTGTCGAGGGAGTTATCGTTCGTGAACAGTTCGATCTCTGACATCGTGGCGATTGGGAGTACCAATGCTAAAACTGTAGAGAGTACAGGTAAGATGGCTTGGTCTATTTATAGAAGTTCTCTCTCGGCTGATAGGATAGACTGTGTGATTGCTGATGGTGAATTGGCCGTGTTAATTATCTGCGCGTGCTCCTCCCGAAATTTGTTAATAAAACATCACTTAAAGTGACTTGCAGTGATTCATCCCTGTCTCTGCTCGAACCACTGTTCAGAAGAGGACTGACCCCATATACTCTCTTGGAGGTGCTTACAATTTAGTGCACTGAAGTGTGCAGGGATGGTTTGCATGATTTTATCCAGCTCATTTTGTAGTTTATTTTGTGACGGTAAACTGTGCTTCTCATCAAACAAATGTGTAAGGGGCTTTGGCAGGTTTGTTGCGTTTACAGTGGTGTCAGTACAAGGTGTTTCACTCTGAACCACTACTCGTGATTCCTTGAGAGATTCTGCCTCAGCTGCAGTGATATCAACCCTGTCTGTGCTCTCCTGCTCTCCCTCAGATGCAGTGTCTGTGACACTGCCAGAAGTCATAGTGGTAAACAGTGCACAGTCTGGGATCTCATTCTTAAATGGGAATCACATTGAAGTCATAATCACATTTATTTGTGAAGCACATATCATTTCCAAAAACTTAGTAACACTTTTTTTATAGTTAATACAGATCTGTACAATGTCAAAATCATAACTACTTCTCTATGACCTACTTTGCCCCCACAAAGTTCCTATTTGAACAACTTGTGTGTTTGACAATGTATGCAAAACATGAAATATGGAAATATGTTCCTGTATTATTTTCAAGGTTATAGTCACATACACTGAAATATTGAAACGAAAGTGCCACTATATCCATGTGCATATCGATGTTTGTGGCTATGTCCATAAAAAACGTATATGATAATATTTAATGTGTTTTGCAAACATTTTTTCATTTATCTTGTTTCTGAAAATACTTTCCTAACCTTCAAGGACTTAAAAAGCTTGCTTGGTGAGACTGGTGTGACTACAGTGGATGTTTTAGACTGAGTGGATGTGATGGGATCCCTACTCTGAATTGCTCTTTGTCTGGCAGGTTTGGAAAAGTCAATGTCTGCCACTGGTTTTGGAACAACCTAAAACACAGTGGGATTATACACTGACTAATCTGCAAGTATCTACTTTTTTATAAAACCAACAACACGTAATGAATTAGAATTGAATTTTAATTAGATAAAAAAGACACGTTAGCCAGCATTGAATTGCATGCACCTTCTTGTTTATTCGTGACCACACACAAGGCTCAGATGTTACAGATGGAGTGGTCAAACCCTCTCTCACACACTGTTCCACCGCAACAAGGATCGCAGCAACATGGCTACACACTTCACCTAATCTAACCACAAACATGTAAAAATGTATGGAATAAGTATGTATGCAGTAAGTTATGACGGAACAAAATAATAAATTTATTAGAATTCAGTTAGCAGCGTAAATTAATTTATTATTAACATAGACATATACACTTACCCAGCCATGCAAGTGCAATGCCCACTAATAACCTCCCCAGTCACCTTAGCAACGAACCAAGCCGAGTATGTTTTTGACAACGTTTGACTTGCTCCAACCTCACCAAACACAAGATAAACGTCGTCCACATTGTATGAGCAAATGCTTCCAACTTTTCAGCTAACGAAGTAATTGTGGGCATGCAGACTACGATATGCCTTTACCGCTTCTCTTGTGTAGATGCACTCGGTCTCAACCAGATAATGATACACGTCTGGGTACGTTATTTCAGGTAAAAGTTTAACGTTCTGAGTGAAAAGTTGTCGCCTCAGTGTCTGATTTAAGGGATCCGGTAATTCAATTTTATCGTCTATTCTTAGTTTTTGAAAATATCTTAACTGTTCCGTTTTAGCTAGACTTAAAAAGTATGTGCTAGTCATTTTGTTTTGACAGGTCTGTGATTTAAAAATGGCATTGATGATGTAACGGTCACAAAGCCCATCACTGTCAGGGCCAACCAGAAGCCGTGGATGACAGGGGAGGTGTACAGACTTCTGAAGGCTCGGAACGCTGCCTTTAGAGCTGGAGATGAGGAGGGCCTGAAGACAGCTAGGGCCAACCTTTCCCGCGGCATCAGAGAGGCCAAGAGACAGTACTCCGGGAGGATAGCCCATCGTTTCAGCGACAGCAGAGACACTCGGAGTCTGTGGCAGGGGATACAGACTATTACCCCCACCACAGACCTGTGACAGCACCATCCCCCTGCTGAATGAGCTGAATGCCTTCTTTGCTCGCTTTGAGGCACAAAACAGCACCACTGCACAGAAGACTCCACCTCCTCCCGGCGACCAGGTGATGACGCTGTCCCCGGACAGTGTGAGGAGATCCCACAGCAGGATCAATGCACGCAAAGCTCCGGGTCCTGACAACATTCCTGGGCGTGTACTGAGAGACTGTGCAGTGGAACTCACTGATGTCTTCACAGACATTTTCAACATCTCGTTAAATCAGGCCGTCGTCCCCACATGCTTCAAAGCTACCACCATCATTCCAGTCCCGAAGAAGTCATCTCCATCCTGCTTCAACGACTACCGTCCAGTCGCACTTACTCCAATTCTCATGAAGTGCTTTGAACGGCTAGTCATGCACCACATCAAGTCTGCCCCCCCCCCCCTCCCTGGACCCCTTCCAATTTGCATATAGGTCCAACCGCTCAACCGAAGATGCCATCGCCACTGCCCTCTCCTGGACTAACAACACTGTAGCACTGGCCAAGAAAGCACAGCAGCGTCTCAACTTCCTCCGCAAACTTAGAAGAGCCAGAGCCCCGGCCCCCATCATGTGCACCTTCTACAGAGGCACCATCGAGAGCATCCTAACTAGCTGCATCACTGTGTGGTATGGCGCTTGCAACGCATCCTGCCGCAAGTCACTTCAACGCATAGTGAGAGCAGCTGAGAAGATCGTTGGTGTCTCTCTACCCTCCCTCCAGGATATCTACAGCACCCGTCTCACCCGCAAAGCCCTCCGCATTGCAGGTGATCCCACCCATCCGACACACAGCTTCTTTAGTCTGCTGCCATCAGGGAGGAGACTGCGGAGTCTCCAGGCGAGGACCAGCAGACTGAAGGACAGCTTCATACATCAGGCTGTCAGGAAGCTGAACTCCCTGCCGTCCTTGCCCCCCCCCCCCTCTTTTACCTCTTATACCCCATGCAACATTGAACTTTGATACTAAAACAACACCCCCCCCGCCCCAGCTCCCCACATACCCAGGACTTTCCACCCCCCACCCCCCCACGCACTTAAAAACTGTAACCAGCACCTGTCACTTGTGCAGCATTGGACTGATCACTACCTCATCCAGCATTGACTGCAAACTACCTCTTCGGATAGTCTGATAAAAAAGACTATTCTTTTGTCACTTTAACAGACTGATAACCTCTTCTTGCACTACACATATATCTGCACAGTTTTGTTTTATTTAACTGGGTTGCACTCTTATCTATTCTGCCATGTGCCTTATGCCACTTTATTTATCTCTTTTTTTATTTTTCTACAATGTCCTCAGACTGATAAGCTCCTCTTGCACTATATATATATACACTCTATACATATACACATATATCTGCACAGTTTTGTTTTATTTAACTGGTTTGCACTCTATCTGCCATGTGCCTTATGGCACTTTATCTATCTCTTTCTTTATTTTTCTACAATGTCCTCATTTGTATATCTGTATAGTTGTATGTTCATATGTTTAAACTGTATTTATCTGTATTTGAACGTCTACTGTCAGTGTCTTAAATGTTAACTGTATGCACCAAGGGTCTGAGAGTAACGCAATTTCAGTTCTCTGTATGTATGTGCCATACATGTGGAAGAATTGACAATAAAGCACACTTGACTTGACTTGACTTGATGTTTTGTTTCCAGTCAAGACTTGGAGAAACTTGTTCATGCCTTTATCACAAGCAGGGTGGATTATTGTAATGGTTTCCTCACCGGCCTTCCCAAGAAGACCATTAGAGAGTTGCAGCTCATCCAGAACGCTGCTGCCAGGATTCTGATTTAAACCAGAACATCTGAGCATATCAGTCCTCAGGTCCTTACACTGGCTTCCAGTTACATTTAGGATTGATTTTAATTCTTTTTGACTTTTATTCATTTATAAATCACTCAATGTCCCAGGACACAAATACTGTACATTGCAGATACACTCACTGAATATAAATCTAACAGACCACTCAGATCATTAGGATCGAGTCAGTTAGAAATACCAAGGGTTCACACAAAACAAGGGGAGTCTGCTTTGAGCTATTTTGCCGCCCGCAGTTGGAACCAGTTTCCTGAAGAGATCAGATGTGCTAAAACATTAGCCACATTTAAATCCGTAGCACTGTGCTAAGTCCGAACTGACTGCACTATATTTTATGTATAATTATTTTTATTTCTAACTGTTAAATTCATCTTAAATAAATTTTAAATCACTTTAAATGTTTTTAAATTTCTGGTTTTATTGTTGTATTTTTAATGATTATTTTATTTATTTTTACGTAAAGCACTTTGAATTACCATTGTGTATGAAATGTGCTATATAAATAAACTTGCCTTACCTTGCCTAAACACTTATAGATAAGAACACAATAAATGAGAACGTCTGAACTCTTCTTAACTTTTATTCTCCTTCACACTACAGAGAAAGAACTCAAAAACCCATGACACTCTAGAGCGGAAAGTGCGCATGCCCATTGCCTATCTTCGGCAAGCGCCGTGGGGATAAATGCATTACACACACACAACGAGCGCCAATACATCAAGAATTAGTGCAACATAACAGAATCAAATAAAGTCTGTTACAATAAGATAAAGATGCCCAGTTGTTTGACACCATAGCTCATGTCTTGTGTGTGTCTGTTTCCAGAGGTGTAAAGAGTACCCGAAAAACCTTACTTGAGTAAAAGTACAGATGCAAGTTACAAGTCACCAATTACAAAACAACTTGAGTAAAAGTCTTAGAGTATCTGATTTTAACAGTACTTAAGTATTGTACTTATTAAATATAGGCTCAGAGATGCACTAGTCAAAGAGACGTGCCAGTCAAAAATTGTAATGTTGTGGAGAAGCTGGGGAAAACAAGCAGAGGCAAGGATCTATGAGTAGGTATTTTATGGAAAAACTAGAATAAACAAAGAACAGAATGGCAGGCAAAGAGACAACCATTACATTCATCAACTCACAAAGAAGTAAAGAAACACTAGAGTGATATATATACACTCACCTAAAGGATTATTAGGAACACCTGTTCAATTTCTCATTAATGCAATTATCTAATCAACCAATCACATGGCAGTTGCTTCAATGTATTTAGGGGTGTGGTCCTGGTCAAGAGAATCTCCTGAACTCCAAACTGAATGTCAGAATGGGAAAGAAAGGTGATTTAAGCAATTTTGAGCGTGGCATGGTTGTTGGTGCCAGACGGGCCGGTCTGAGTATTTCACAATCTGCTCAGTTACTGGGATTTTCACGCACAACCATTTCTAGGGTTTACAAAGAATGGTGTGAAAAGGGAAAAACATCCAGTATGCGGCAGTCCTGTGGGCGAAAATGCCTTGTTGATGCTAGAGGTCAGAGGAGAATGGGCCGACTGATTCAAGCTGATAGAAGAGCAACTTTGACTGAAATAACCACTCGTTACAACCGAGGTATGCAGCAAAGCATTTGTGAACACACAACACGCACAACCTTGAGGCGGATGGGCTACAACAGCAGAAGACCCCACCGGGTACCACTCATCTCCACTACAAATAGGAAAAAGAGGCTACAATTTGCACGAGCTCACCAAAATTGGACGGTTGAAGACTGGAAAAATGTTGCCTGGTCTGATGAGTCTCGATTTCTGTTGAGACATTCAGATGGTAGAGTCAGAATTTGGCGTAAACAGAATGAGAACATGGATCCATCATGCCTTGTTACCACTGTGCAGGCTGGTGGTGGTGGTGTAATGGTGTGGGGGATGTTTTCTTGGCACACTTTAGGCCCCTTAGTGCCAATTGGGCATCGTTTAAATGCCACGGCCTACCTGAGCATTGTTTCTGACCATGTCCATCCCTTTATGACCACCATGTACCCATCCTCTGATGGCTACTTCCAGCAGGATAATGCACCATGTTACAAAGCTCGAATCATTTCAAATTGGTTTCTTGAACATGACAATGAGTTCACTGTACTAAAATGGCCCCCACAGTCACCAGATCTCAACCCAATAGAGCATCTTTGGGATGTGGTGGAATGGGAGCTTCGTGCCCTGGATGTGCATCCCACAAATCTCCATCAACTGCAAGATGCTATCCTATCAATATGGGCCAACATTTCTAAAGAATGCTTTCAGCACCTTGTTGAATCAAAGCCACGTAGAATTAAGGCAGTTCTGAAGGAGAAAGGGGGTCAAACACAGAATGGGCCGACTGATTCAAGGGGGTCAAACACAGTATTAGTATGGTGTTCCTAATAATCCTTTAGGTGAGAGTATATATATGTGTGTGTTTGTGTGTGTGTGTGTGTACAGGAGGCTACCAAGATAAGATACAAACTGACTACAAACACCACGGGAGACAGCAAGTGACACAAAAGTCCAAGAAAAGGCACAGAGCACATGTAACAAAAACAAGAAAGAGCTGATTTGTGAGGAGAGCAATCACGTTTATTTTCTAAAACTAAAATAAAACTGAACAATACAAATATAAAATAAGTAAATAAAAAGTTAAATAAATAAATTACATTGACTTTTTAATTTAATTTTTTAATTTAAAGTCTTCTTGCACTGGATGTGCTGGTTTCAGCCTCATTTCCAACTGCGGTGATATAAAACACCTATGATTCACAAATACTTACTAAGGCGTTCGCATTCATGTAAAGTAGCCTTGTTGACAAGTTTGAGTGAGTAAGGGCAAAACGCACAAGATATAGTACTTTCAGTGTCCTGTAGTTGGCGATATCACATCTTTTGTAGCAGAAATAAACTGCTGCAGAAAAGCTAGGTATCATGCAAAATGTAATGTGTAACTGCAACACTCATTTCAAATGTAGTGGAGTAAACAGAACAGATACTCATTCAAAAATGTAGTGAAGTAGACAGTAAAAGCTGTTAATATCTTTGATACTCAGTACAACTACAAATTATCCGAAAAGATACTCAAGTACAGTAATTAGTTACATTTATTCCAATTCTTTACACCTCTGTCTGTTTCACAAAGACACACACACACACACGTAAAACTATTAGTTCATTTTTTTAAATGGCACGCTAAACATTTCTTCTTACATTAAGCATGTGGGGTTACAATTGACTTTCAAAAAGTATTTTCCAGCTTGAAATGTAATGTCATTTACACATTTAACACAAATTATTAACAAACTGTTACCTGAAAATAAAAACAAATTCCATGGTTAACAATACATGTGTGTTTAGCAATTAAATGCATGACAATAAAAACAGCAGCTCATGACACTGAAAAAACTAAAGAACACAAAAAGCTGAAAAGGGCCTACATAATTTAAATAATGAAAATTATTTATTGTGTGTGATCATTTAAATTGGAAGGTCATTTTGATTGTAATAATAAAAATAATTGCTGTGACGCTACATAAACTAAATGACTGAATTCTAATAACACAAACAGAGAAAAGCACAGAAACACATGGTCACTCAGCAGGACACACACACACACTGATCTTACTGTCTATATGAGGATTTATTACACACATTTATTCTAATTCATGTTATTTCACAAACAGAAGTTGAGCTGAAGTATTAATGTCATGAAGAGAAAAGAAGAGACTCTATAACATCTCACGGTTACTGATTTATAATGCAGCTCAAAGCAATGGGTAGAATCTCTTGTCAGTTTATTCTGATTAATCAACATAGTTTCACTGATGATCCAATAGAAACCCAAAACCCCGGACAGAGCAGCTGAGTGAATGTGGTCTGGACTGTGTGGATGAGGATCATTGTGTCAGAGACGCTGTAGAAGGACAGAGTTCCTGCACTGTGATCCACAAACACTCCTATTCTACTGCTGATGGACTCTACAGGGAGACGAGTCTCTATGTTATTGTGTTTGAATGAGTAACTGGAGGAAGAGCAGATAAAACTCCAGGACTGATCATTAGATCCAAACCAACATTCACTACCTCCTCCCTTCCTGCTGATGCTCTTATATGACACTGATATAAACACACCTTTATCTCCACTCCACTCAATCTCCCAGTAACAGCGTCCCCACACACTCTCTCTACACAACACCTGAGCAGAATACTCAAATCTGTCTGGATGATCAGGATACGACTGTTCTATATCAGTGTTGGTAATCACTCTGTTGCTCTCAGACAGAAGGAGGCGTTTATGTGCTGTGTTCAGATCCAGAGTGAGCTGATGGGAATCTGATGGAGATAAAAACACATCAGAATCAGGAATTATGAATCACATCAGAATCAGGAATTATGAATCTGTTTGAACTTTTCATGTAGCTGAACTCTTCTTGTTCAGTATGTCATCAGTGTCTCAGCACAGATGACCAGATATCCTGTTCAAATCATCATTTACATCATCAATTATTAAACTCTTCTTTCACCTTCTACAGGAAGAACGTGAACACACTCAGTGAGTTTTTCTGCTGGTTTTCTTACTGACTTACATTGTTGGAAGTCAATCCTGGTCCTGGGAACAATGTTGATTAATGTGACTGTGGAAATCAACAGACATGAACAGTGTGATTCTCATGATTCTGCATCCATTCCTAAGGCATTTCTAATATGATGTTCTCCATGATATGAGATGATGATGGACTCGTTTCTGAGAGAAGACGAATCTCCAGGACTTTACCTCTGGCTGAGATCTTCTTGAGATCCTCTTTGCAGAAATCCTCCAGTTTATCTCTCAGCTGATGAACAGATTCTCTCAGGCCATCAGAAGAAAAGAGAAAACTGAAATGACCCTCATTTACGTCTGTAGATTCAGGAGGTGCTGAGAGAGACTGGAAACTCTACAGATAACAGAAATCAAAACTCATCAGCTCCGCACTTTTATTGTCTCTTCAGCCATTTCTTTTTTCAAATGAGTGAGAGAGATGTGGCTGCGCAACTGAACAAACACAAGCACATGGGATAAAATAAATTATTCTAGACCAGAGTTTTAATGAAGGCTTCTATTAAACTACAGTATGGAATACTGAACGTAATGTATATTGGGGCAAATATTTTCTAGTAATTAGAGATGCACCAATTGCAATTTTCTTGGCCGATTCTGCTTTTTTTGTAAGTGTGACCTGCATACCTCCTGTGTGGCTTTGATTGGAACTATTTTATTTGGTGCACTCTAAAAAAATGGGGTGTAAATACAACCCGAATTCTGGAAATGTAAGGATGTTTTTAAATTTGAATAAAATGAAAACTAAAAAACTTTCAAATCACATGAACCAAGATTTTATTCTCAATAGAACATAGAGAACATAAAAAAAGTTTAAACGAAAAATTTTTACACATTTATCCACTAAATGAGCTCATTTGAAATTTGATGCCCGCTACAGGTCTCAAAAAAGTTGGCACGGGGGCAACAAAGGACATTTTGAAAAAATTCAGCTGGGAGAACATTTAGCAACTAATTAAGTTAATTGACATCAGGTCTGTAACATGACAAGAGGCAGACTCTCTCAGAAGTAAAGATGGGCAGAGGCTCTCCAATCTGTGAAAGAGTGTGGAAAACTTAAAAAAAAAACGTTCCTCGATGTTAAATTGCAAAGGCTTTGCAAATCTTATTATCTACACTGCGTAACATCATCCAAAGATTCAGAGAAACTAGAGAAATCTCTGTGTGAAAGGGACAAGGCCGAGGACCTTTGTTGGATGCCCGTGGTCTTCGGGCCCTAAGAAGACACTGCATCACTCATCGACATGATTCTGTCATTGACATTACTAAATGGGCCCAGGAATATTTCCAGAAAACACTGTTGGTAAACACAATCCGCCGTGCCATCTGCAGATGCCAACTAAAGCTCTATCATGCAAAATGGAAGCCATATGTGAACATGGTCAAGAAGTGCCGTCATGTCCTGTGGGCCAAGGCTCATTTAAAATGGACTGTTTCAAAGTGAAAGTGTTCTATGGTCAGACGAGTCCAAATTTGACATTCTTGTTGGAAATCACGGACGCCAGGAGGGAGACCTTCCAGCATGTTATTAGCGTTCAGTTCAGAAGCCAGCATCTCTGATGGTATGGGGGTGCATAAGTGCAATGGTATGGGCAGGTTGCATGTTATGGAAGGCACTATGAATGCTGAAAGGTATATAAAGGTTTTAGAGCAACATATACTCCCCTCCAGATGACGTGTATTTCAGCAGGAAATGCAAAACCACATACTGCAGATATTACAACAGCATGGCTTCGTAGTAGAAGAGTCCGGGTGCTGAATTGGCCTGCCTGCAGTCCAGATCTTTCAACTATAGAGAACATTTGGTGCATCATTAAATGAAAAATAAGTCAAAGATGACCACAAATTCTTCAGCAGCTGGAAACCTATATCAAGAATGGGACCATATTCCAACACCAAAACTCCAGAAACTCATAACCTCGATACCCAGATGTCTTCAAACTGTTTTGAAAAGAAGAGGAGATGCTACATCATGGTAAACATGCCCCCGTCCCAATTATTTTGAGACCTGTAGCAGGCATCAAATTTGAAATGAGCTCATTTTGTGCATAAAATTGTACAATTTCTCAGTTTAAACTTTTGTTATCTATGTCCTATTGTGAATAAAATATCGGCTCATGTCATTTGAAATTCTTTTTTAGTTTTCATTTTATTCAAATTTTAAAAAACGTCCCAACATTTCCGGAATTTGTACAACCCAGTGCTGGGTAAAATATGGACAAACCCAAAGATTGGGTTGTTTTGACCCAGCGGTTGGGTTAAACATTTAATCCAACCGTTGGTTGAAAACAACCCAGTCGCTGGGTTTGTCCATATTTTACCCAGCACTGGATTGTATATAATCCAGCATTTTTTAGAGTGTGAAATTGAGCAAAACCACTCACTTAATTTAACTTTTATTGAAGTACTATTTATTTATTTATTTTACAACAGTATGCGTCTATAACTTTCTGTGTGTCATTTGTTTGGATTTCTGCATGAGTCTCTCTCACACACTCATTTAGGCTGCACGAGCCTCATCTGGCACAGCATAATACATTCAATACAGTCACCATTTACACTGAATGCAATAAAATCACAATTATTCTCACGTGAAAATGGCCAAGTTTTGGTGGCCAAGTTTTAGTGCTTCCCTAGTTATTTTTTGTTATTGAAATAAAATTCTCTCTCACTAGCCCCTTAAAAAATCTACTTTGTCCCAGACAAACGTTAATTGAGCCCTGTGGTTCCCCAATGGTTTACTTTGGCCCTACACGCATTACAAATTGCAAACTTTTTCTCTTGTTCACTGTGGTGGCCAGAAAGAGGTATGGTTCCCCACAAAGCAGCCTGAACACCTTCAGCACCATGGAGAGCCCCATCAGAGGAAGCAACAAGGGATGGACCACCCAGTAAGAGAGTTCAGGACCAGGGATAGCTCCAACACAGGTGTTCACCTTTTCTCCTCTAACAGCGAGCCTCAGCTGCAGGCTGTTAGGGACAATCATCAACCACCACATAAAAGGGAACAGAGAGGCCGCAGTACTCTCTCAGTCGTGGAGATGAGCAGATGCTGAATGCTAGACCACCCTAAACTGAGACAGAACAAGTTCTTGAGGGCAGAGGCTCCGAGGGATCGGGAGTAGCCTGAACATCTTTGACTAGCCCTCCATCTCTTCTGTCTTCCCTTCAGAGAGATTGATCTGCTGCCCCAGAGCCAACCCCAGAAGGAAGAAAGACTTTAGTTAGGGTTTTCCCCCACCCCTTCTCCCTCACCTTATTGTGAAATAAAGATAATTGAGTTCTGTTCCACCAAATACCTGCCTGGTGCATTGTCTATGTGGATAACTTGAGCTGATCTCACCAAATCTTGTGTTCAAGGGCTTACATCACTCACAGTGAAGAACTTCCACACTGACGACTTGTTTACATGCGGATATAAATGTGATCTCAAAAAGGACTGACTCCAAATCTGCAGACTATAGCCTCGGTTATAGTCCAGTCCGGATGTGTACACGGACAGCTGCAGACAGCACAGATGCAGACTACTTGTATTTATACTACTGAAAGTGTATGGTTTTCATCCACACATTTGCAGTAGATCGGCTTAAAAAATAAATGAACATGTAAACAAACAATTGCCCAAACAACTAGGCAATTTCCCTCCATGAATTATTGCACATCTGGCTGTCTATGGTTTATTCTTCACACAACTTCTCTTCAAATTTGACGTTCATATTGTTTTTTCCAGAGCATGCACAGTTGGTGCTTTTGCAGCCTACTGACAAAACATGTGAGGCATACGGATGTCTGCAAAGAGCCTTCCTGTACACCCTCCAATGACGAATTTTACATCAAGCGGATCCTAGCAGACCCTTGCACACCATGAATTATTGCAAATTATAATACAGGCTTAATTGACTGGCCGGTCACCAGTCTGGGCTGATCATGCAGAAATTTGGGCCGGTTGAGCGGTTCATCTCTACTAGCAATGTTATAATACCTGATTTCACTAGTAACCTAGAATAGAATTTAAAAATCAGAATGAGAATGAGCTTTATTGCCAGATATGTTTGCACATACGAGGCATTTGTTTTAGTGACAGTAGCTCCACAGTGCGACAGAATGACAGCAACAGGACAGGAAACAGATAATAAAAAATAAAAATAATGTACAAATATACAAAAATGGACAATGTGCCAAATAGTACAAACACAATATACAAAATGGGCAATTCTGTATGTACAGGTATGTTAGGTGCAAATTTGAAATGTAATAAGTATGTGTGTAAAATAAAAATAAAAAGGTATGATAGTGTTGTGTGTTTCATGTTTATTGCTAAGAGTTCAAGTGTTCATGAGACGGATTGCCTGAGGGAAGAAACTGTTTCTGGTCGTTCTGGTGCACAGAGCTCTGTAGCGTCGACCAGACGGCAATAGTTTAAAGAGGGATTGTGCTGGATGTGAAGGTTCCAGAGTGATTTTACCAGCCTTTTGCTCACTCTGGATAAGTACAGTTCTTGGAGAGTGGGAAGGGTTGTACCAATGATTCTCTCAGCAGTCGGGAGTACCCTCCGTAGTCTTCTGAGGTCAGATTTGGTAGCTGAGCTGAACCAGACATTTATTGAAGTGCAGAGGATCGATTCAATGATGGCAGAGTAGAACTGTTTCAGCAAGTCCTGTGGCAGGTTTAACTTCCTCTGACGAAGGAGGTACAACCTCTGCTGGGCCTTTTTCACAATAGAGTCAGTGTGAATGTCCCACTTCAGGTCCTGAGAACTAGTGGTGCCCAGGAACCTGAATGACTCCACCGCAGTCACAGTGCTGTTCATGATGGTGAGTGGGGGGAGTTCAGGGGGGTTTCTCCTGAAGTCCATAATCATCTCCACAGTTTTGAGCGTGTTGAGCTCCAGGTTGTTAAGACTGCACCAGACAGCCAGCTCCTTAACCTCCTGTCTGTAAGCAGACTCGTCACCGTCCTGAATGAGGCCGATCAGTGTGGTGTCGTCTGCAAATTTCAGGAGCTTGACAGAGGGGTCTTTAGAGGTGCAGTCGTTCGTGCAGAGGGAGAAGAGCAGTGGGGAGAGAACGCAGCCCAGAGGAGCTCCAGTGCTGATGGTGTGGGTGCTGGATGTGTATTTTCCCAGCCTCACTAGCTGCTGCCTGTCTGTCAGGAAGCTGTTGATCCAATGACAGACGGAGGTGGGCACGGAAAGCTGAGTTAGTTTGGGCAGGAGGAGGTCTGGAATGATAGTGTTAAAGGCCGAGCTGAAGTCCACAAACAGGATCCTCAAATAAGTCCCTGGTCTGTCCAGGTGTTGCAGTGTATAATGCAGTCCCATGTTGACTGCATCATCCACAGACCTGTTTGCTCTGTAGGTAAACTGCAGGGGTCCAGTAAGGGTCCAGTGATATTCTTCAGAAAAGCCAAAACCAGTTTTTCAAATGACTTCATGACTACAGATGTGAGAGCCACAGGTCTGTAGTCGTTAAGTCCTGTTATCTTGAGTTTCTTTGGGACGGGGATGATGGTGGAGCGTTTGAAGCATGAGGGGACTTCGCACAGCTCCAGTGATCTGTTGAAGATTTGTGTGAAGATGCGGGCCAGCTGGTCAGCACAGGATTTCAGACAGGCTGGTGTCACACCATCTGGGCCTGGTGCCTTCCTTCTCTTGTTCTTTTTGAAGACCTGGCGCACATCATCTTCACTTATCTGCAGTTCATGTGTGCGGGAGAGGGGGGTTGCAGGAGGTGTGAATGGTGTTTTTCAAACCTACAATAGAACTCATTAAGATCGTCTGCCAGTTGTTGATTCTCCACAGTGCTGGGGGATGGTGTCTTGTAATTGGTGATGTCTTTCAGACCTTTCCACACTGAAGCCGTGTCACTGGAAGATAATTGGATCCTTAACTTATCGGAATAATTCCTCTTTGCCACTCTGATCTCCTTTTCCAGTGTGTATTTGGTCTGTTTATACAAGACTCTGTCCCCATCCCTGTAAGCATCTTCTTTGGCCTGACGGAGATGTCTGAGTTTTGCAGTGAACCACGGTTTGTCGTTGTTATAAGTTAGATGAGTCCTGGTAGGAATGCACATATCCTCACAGAAACTGATATATGATGTTACAGTCTCTGTGAGCTCGTCCAGATCATCAGCAGCTTCAAAAACACTCAAATCAGTAAGGTCGAGACAGGCTTGTAAAACCCGCTCCGTCTCATTAATCCATCTCTTTACAGTCCTTAATACAGGCTTAACAGATTTAAGTTTCTGCCTGTAGTTTGGAATAAGATGAACCAAACAGTGATCAGTCCTAAAGCTGCTTGTGGAACAGAGTGATATGCGTCCTTTATCACTGTGTAACAGTGGTCCAATATATTACTGTCTCTGGTGGGACATGTAACATGCTGTCTGTAATTTGGCAGTTCACGGGAGAGATTTGCTTTATTAAAGTCCCCGAGAATGATTAAAACAGAGTTTGGGTGTCGTTGCTCACTCTCTGTGATCATATCAGCGAGTTTCTGTAAAGCTGTGCTCACGTGCGCTTGCGGTGGAATGTAGACACTCACGAGAATGAACGAGCAGAACTCCCGCAGCGAATAGAATGGCTTGCAGTTAATGAAGAGCGTTTCTAGATCTGAACAGCACATCTTCTTTAACAATATTACATCTGTACACCACCTCTCATTGATGTAAAAGCATGTCCCGCCGCCACGCGATTTCCCCGTTGATTCCGCATCGCAATCTACTCTGATCAGCTGGAAATTAGGTAGATGTAAGGCGCTGTCTGGAATGGTGACGTTCAGCCAGGTTTCCGTGAAACACAGAGCAGCAGAGTTTGAAAAGTCCTTGTTAAACCGGGAAAGCAGAAGGAGTTCGTCCGTTTTGTTGGGTAGAGAGCGGAGATTCGCCAGATGGATGCTAGGCAACGGCATTTGAAATCCACGCTGTCTGATCTTCATGAGCGCGCCGGCTCTCTTCCTCCGTCTGCGCGTCCTAAAGCGTCTAAACAGCATTGCAGCTCCGCCGATACTATGTTCAGCAAAACATCCGAATAATCGAAAACCGGTTGGAGATTTTGTGGTGTGTTCTGCCGAATGTTCAGCAGTTCTTCCTTAGTGAAACTGATCGTGTTAGACAAACAAAAAACAGGAAAAACTAACAAAAACACTAAAACAACTGGAGAGCCAAGCACAATGGCTGCCATGCGCGGAGCCATCTTGTTTCATATATAAAAAGTACATTATTTTTCTGGAAATGCACTTTTTAAATGTTTCTATTGAATGCAGTCACTTATAACTACTATAAAAAGCAAAAACACTGTTACATAATAAACAATAGAATTGTTACATTACAAAAACATAAAATAATTTGATTACATACTGATTCAGTGACTGTGTGCAAACTGTTATGTCTAACTCAGTTCTGTATTTTCAGCAAAGCAGAATTATGAATATTTCTATGCTAGTGTGACCAATGACAAACACAATTTCAGTACTTATAAACAAAAGTATTTAAATGTAATCGTATTCTTACTGTCACTGCCTCTAATTACATAAAACATTTTTTTTGGTAGTTTTTCACTGCAAAACAACACAGAAAATCCTGTAAGTATTGCCACAATTTTTGAAAAAAGCTGCAACAAATTCAGTCATTTTAAGCCAAATATAAGTCCCTTAAATCATGGGCTGATTGCTAATGTATAGTCTCACTTCATGTTTGGGAACTTCATGATCAAATTAGTCAATGTGTTACAGGCAAATAAAAATCAGTTTTATTAGGTTTGAGGATCATTTGATCCAATTTAGAGGAGCGTTTCTCAGAATCAGTACTATTGAGTTCACTGATTTCACCATGACCTCATAAATTAGAAGGAAAAACTGAGGTAAAAGTTGAAATGTTGAAGTTTTGAACTGTTGGTGGTGCTAGTGGTGTTTGCCAGCTAAATACAGGTGCATCTCAATAAATTAGAATGTTGTGGAAAAGTTCATTTATTTCAGTAATTCAACTCAAATTGTGAAACTTGTGTATTAAATAAATTAAATGCACACAGACTGAAGTAGTTCAGTCTTTGGTTCTTTTAATTGTGATGATTTAGGCTCACATTTAACAAAAACCCACCAATTCACTATCTCAACAAATTAGAATACTTCATAAGACCAATAAAAAAAAAAATCATTTTTAGTGAATTGTTGGCCTTCTGGAAAGTATGTTAATTTACTGTATATGTACTCAATACTTGGTAGGGGCTCCTTTTGCTTTAATTACTGCCTCAATTCGGCATTGCATAGAGTTGATCAGGTTGTGGCACTGCTGAGGTAGTATGGAAGCCCAGGTTGCTTTGATAGCGGCCTTCAGGTCATCTGCATTGTTGGGTCTGGTGTCTCTCATCTTCCTCTTGACAATATTCTCTATTGGGTTCAGGTCAGGTGAGTTTGCTGGCCAATCAAGCACAGTAACACCATGGTCACTGAACCAGCTTTTGGTACCTTTGGCAGTGTGGGCAGGTGCCAAGTCCTGCTGGAAAATGAAATCAGCATCTCCATAAAGCTTGTCAGCAGAAGGAAGCATGAAGTGCTCTAAAACTTCCTGGTAGATGGCTGCGTTGACTGTGGACTTCAGAAAACACAGTGGACCAACACCAGCAGATGACATGGCAGCACAAATCATCACTGACTGTGGAAACTTCACACTGGACTTCAAGAAACATGGATTCTGTGCCTCTCCACTCTTCCTCCAGAGTCTGGGACCTTGATTTCCAAATGAAATGCAAAATTTACTTTCATCTGAAAAGAGGACTTTGGAGCACTGAGCAACAGTCCAGTTCTTTTTCTCCACAGCCCAGGTAAGACGCTTCTGACGTTGTCTCTGGTTCAGAAGTGGCTTGGTAGCCCTTTTCCTGAAGACGTCTGAGCATGGTGACTCTTGATGCACTGACTGTGTTTGAATCAGCTTTGCTTGACAGTATTCTCAAGCTTGCAGTCATCCCTGTTGCTTGTGCTCCTTTTCCTACCCACATTCTTCCTTCCAGTCAACTTTGCATTTAATATGCTTTGATACAGCACTCTGTAAACAGCCACACCTTTCAGTAATGACCCTCTGTGACTTACTCTCTTTGTGGAGGGCGTCAACATTCATCTTCTGGATCATTGTCAAGTCAGCAGTCTTCTCCATTATTGTGGTTTCAAAGAACAAGAGATACGCTGAATTTATACTGTAGGGATGGTCATTAATTGAAACTCAAATGTAAATATTCTAATATTTTGAGATACTGATTTTTGACTTTCATGAGCTGTAAGCTCTAATCATCAAAATTAAAACAAAAAAAAAAACTTTTGAAATGTCTTACTTTACATGCAATGAATCAAACATATATGAAAGTTTCACTTTTTGAAATAACTTACAAGAATAAATTAACTTTTTAACGACATTCTAATTTATTGAGATGCACTTGTATATCTTCCAGAGGAAAGAGAAATGATTCCTAAGACATTTCCAGAGCTGAAAGCCAATCGTAAGCGGCGTCTCTTTCAGAAGAAGATGATAAGATGAGAGTCTGAGTGATGATTATATAATAAGACACTCATGAAATGTTTCTCTATGAGTCTCCTGTCACAGCAGGATCTGCTCAAGTCCACTATGATCCTGTTCTTCTAGATCTGTGTTACCTGCAGGAACTGGATGTGATCCTGTGTGTGTGAAAGCTGCTCCAGCTCAGCGTCTCTCCTCCTCAGATCATTGATCTCCTGCTCCAGTCGCTCCAGTCGTCCTTCAGCTCGACTCACTGCTTGCTTTTCCTGATCTCTGATCAGCCGTATCAGCTCAGAGCGGCTTCTCTCAATGGAGCGGATGAGCTCAGTAAAGATCCTCTCACTGTCCTCCACTGCTGTCTGTACAGAGCGCTGTTAGGGCACACAGTGATTCAGGCTTCAGTGAGTCTGAACTGAGACGGAGACAAACTTCTCTTCTTCTCCAGACTCACCTTATGAGACTCCACAGCCTCTCTCAGCTGCTGGAGATCTTTCTCTCTCTGTTGGATTCTCTGCTGGAATGTCTTATGCATCTTCTTCAGCTGCTTCTGCACGATAAACAGATGATAGTGAATGTCACAGAAAACTATTGGCACTAAATCATCATGTGAACAGATTGATCCAGTAAAAGTTGAGCTAATAACTAATGGCTGTAGGTTCAAACTCCAGAAATGATTTTCATTTACAATCATCATATGTGAATTATCGTGAAGATTAAGGCTCGTTTCACACCCCATGCGTACATATAGTAAAAGTGAAACTAACACAGATGTAGAGCTTCACACTGACAGTGTTTCTGCTGTGTAATTAAGCTGTGACTGTACACTGAAAATAGACTATTGGATCACTGCAATAACTTGATAGCTAGTTTTAAATACCTGTTTCTCTGTCCTCTGTTCTGCAGCTGATACAATGTTGTGGTTTTTATGTTCATATTTTGTACACAGCACACAAATGCATTGTTTGTCAGTAATACAGTACATTTCCAGATGCTTCTCATGTTTCTGGCAGATCATCTCCTGCAGTCGTCCAGTGGCATCGGTCAAACTGTGTCTCTTTCCTTTAAACCAACTCTCATGTTGTTCAAGGTGATTCTGACAGTAAGAGTTCAGACACAACAGACATGACTTGGCAGCTTTGTATTTTCTTCCAACACAGACGTCACACTGCACATCTCCAGGTCCAGCGTAACAGTCAGCAGGACGTTTCCTCTTCTTCAGTTTCTCCACCAAGTCAGCCAGAATGGTGTTTCTAGCTAAAGCAGGTCTTGGACTGTAGGCCTGTCTGCACTGAGGACAGCTGTAGACTCTCATCTGATCCTCCTGATCCCAGAAGCCTGTAATACAGCTCTTACAGTAACTGTGTCCACACTGGATGGTCACTGGATCCTTCAGGAGATCCAGACACACTGAACACATGAGCTCATCCTGAGAAAATCTGGCTTCTGCCATTTTACTGCACACAACAGCTCAACTACACTTCAGTTTCTCTTTGCCTGAACTCAGGTGATTCCTGTTTCCTGGTTCTTTGTTTCAGTGACGTGCGTAAAACAGGTGTGTCTGTGAGTATGAAAAGCAGGTTCCTCATTCCTCCTTCTGTAGAGTTGCGCGCACACACACACACACACACACGGTTTCCATGATTTATGGGGTCATTCTATACAAACTGTCTCTTCTATCCCCTTACCCTAACCCTACCCATAAACCTACCCTTCACACAAAAGTTTCTGCAATTTTACATTTTCCAAAAACTTCATTCTGTATGATTTATAAGCTTGCTTTCTTATGGGGACCAAAAATGTCCTTACAAGGTCAAAAATGACTGGTAATACTATCCTTGTGGGGACATTTGGTCCCTGTAACATAGGGAATACCAAAACAAACATGCCAAATTAATTAATTAATTACAGACCAATCTCGAATCTCCCTTTTCTGCCAAAGAAACTAGGAAAGGTAGTATCATCACAAATATGTTCCTTAGAGAAAAATGGTATCTGTGAGGATTTCCAGTCAGGTTTTAGACCGGATAATAGTACTGAGACTGCACTCTTTAGAGTTACAAATGACCCGCTCTTATCATCCGATCGTGGTTGTATCTCTCTATTAGTGCTACTGGATCTTAGCGCCACATTTGACACTATCGACCACGACATTCTTTTGAATAGACTAGAAAATTGTGTTGGCATTAGAGGAAGTCTGAATGCAAAATTAAAATGTATTACCCAAATTTATTAGATATGTTTAACATGTCCAAGCAAAAACTGTAGCAAAATTATAATTTAAATGCTGTTTTTCCTAAATGCATTTAGACTTAGGGGATTGCACTTGGGATTGCATTTTCATCGTGAGACCGCGGGATAATTGTAGCAAAATGCAATGAGAGTTTCAAAATGCATTCTGAGCCAAAGGTGCAGCAAAAGGGTAGCAAAATGGTGATTTAAATGTCTTTTATTTTTCTTAAATGCATTGACACTAACATATATGACGTTTCAATTGCATTTTCATTAAATACCCCGCGATGAATCATTGTGGATTTGAAAATGCATTCCGAGCTGAGCATGCCCCCTAGCTGTCAATCATTACATCAAGGTGGGGCTCGGCAACAGGACACACAATAGGTCAATATTCACCATTAACCAAACGCTTTTCACCTGCTTGAACTTCTCTCACCATTTACACTCGGATTGATGCACATTAGCAAACAGACAATGCTATTCTACAATGCTATTACTACCTGACCTTATATTTCATTACTCTTTTATTTTTAATACGTAAAATAGTGCGTGTTCCGTGGCACCTCAACAGGGATGTACAGAAAGTTCCTCAATGCAGGGGCTTTGGGGGCTGGAGCCCCTGCCCTTTTTTCAAAATTATTCATAAGTGCCCCGCTCAGACAAATATCAATGATATTGTGATCAATAAAACAAAATGCATTTGAATTCTAATTAACATGACAATGTGTACAAAACGCTAATCACTCAAAATTCAGAAAATTCCTGTTTATTTTTACATATCTGTCCAATCTGAAGCATTGCTATGGGTTGCGTGCGTTTTGCTTCACTGACTGATATTCCAGTCGTTTCATTTTCCGCTCTTATTCATAAATCGGTAGAAATTGACATGGGACCAGACAAGCTTATTTGTGGTGTGATCTGTGTCTGCGGTTTGTCTCATTTTATAAATCAAATTACATCGCTGAGAAAATAGATGCTGAATGCCTACAAAAGCACTGCACAAAACGAAAGTCGCAAAATAATGGTAATTAGTAGGCTATTCAATTCACTTATATTTATGTATGATATCCTACACCGTTTACCATTTGATGAAACTCTCATAGTTAATGAAGCCCAAGTGCCACCTACAGGCCTGTTATGTGAAGTGTAGGCTGGCGAAATGGTGACGTGAAATGACTTTATTATATTACCATTTTTGATAATTATGCAGCATTATGAAAGTGTCTTATGCTAATCAAGCCTGCATTTATTTGATAAAAATACAGAAAACTGTAATATTATGAAATATTAAAATAAAAAATGTTTTTCTATTATAATATACTTTAAAATATCATTTATTTCTGTGATTCAAAGCTGAATTTTCAGCAACATTACTCCATTCTTCAATGGACGGTCCTTCAGAAATCATTAATATGCTGATTTAGTATCAACAGTTGTGCTGCTTAATTTTTTGCTTTTTATTTTTATTTTATTTATTTATTTTGGAACCTGTGATACTTTCTGGGGTTCATTGATAAATAAAATTAAAAAAGAACAGCATTTATTCAAAATAGAGATGTTTTCTAACAATATCGATCTTTACTATCACTGTTTCATGACTGGGGAAGTTGTGGCCTAATGGTTAGAGAGTCGGACTTGTAATCCAAAGGTTGCGGGTTTGAGTCTCGGGCCGGCAGGGATTGTAGATGGGGGGAGTGAATGTCTAGCGCTCTCTCCACCCTTAATAACCCTCCACCCTTGCCCTTGAGCAAGACACCGAACCCCCAACTGCTCCCCGGGCGCCGCAGCATAAATGCCCACTGCTCCGGGGGTGTGTTCACTGCTGTGTGTGTGCACTTTGGATGGGTTAAATGCAGAGCATTTCAAATTTATACAAATTCTTAGTATGGGTCACCATTCTGAGTATGGGTCACCATACTTGGCCGTGTTTCACTTTCTATCGATTTAATAAAATGAATAAAAACTAATTTCTTTAAAAAAAAAAAACTGACCGCAAGCTTGAACGGTATTGTATATTGTTACAAAAGTTATATTTTAAATAAAAGCTGTTCTTATTTAACTTTTTTTTCATCAAAGAATCCTGAAAAAAGTATGACTGGTTTCCAACATTGCTAATAAATCAGCATTGCATAAAATGTGTTTTAAAGTATATTAACATTTTGTGACTTATTGCAAAAATTTTAAATAGTAATGTAATAGTAATGTTTATGGATTAAAAATAAAAGAGTAATGAAATATAAGGTAAGGTAGTAATAGCATTGTAGAATAGCATTGTCTATTTGCTTATGTGCATCAATCCGAGTGTAAACCGTGAGAGAAGTTCAGGCAGGTGAAAAGCGTTTGGTTAATGGTGAATATTGACCTATTGTGTGTCCTGTTGCCAAGCCCCGCCTTGATGTAATGATTGCCAACTAGAGGGCGTGCTCGGCTTGGAATGCATTTTCAAATCCACAATGACTTAAACTATATTCATCGCGGGGTATTAAATGAAAATGCAATTGAAACGTCACATAGTCAGGTCCATAAATATTGGGACATCGACACAATTCTAACATTTTTGGCTCTATACACCACCACATTGGATTTCAAATGAAACAAAACAAGATGTGCTTTAACTGCAGACTGTCAGCTTTAATTTGAGGGTATTTACATCCAAATCAGGTGAACGGTGTAGGAATTACAACAGTTTGCATATGTGCCTCCCACTTGTTAAGGGACCAAAAGTAATGGGACAGATTAATAATAATAAATCAAACTTTTACTTTTTAATACTTGGTTGCAAATCCTTTGCAGTCAATTACAGCCTGAAGTCTGGAACGCATAGACATCACCAGACGCTGGGTTTCATCCCTGGTGATGCTCTGCCAGGCCTCTACTGCAACCGTCTTCAGTTCCTGCTTGCTCTTGGGGCATTTTCCCTTCAGTTTTGTCTTCAGCAAGTGAAATGCATGCTCAATCTGATTCAGGTTGACTTAGCCATTGCATAACAGTCCACTTCTTTGCCTTCAAAAACTCTTTGGTTGCTTTTGCAGTATGCTTTGGGTAATTGTCCATCTGCACTGTGAAGCGCCGTCCAGTGAGTTCTGAAGCATTTGGCTGAATATGAGCAGATAATATTGCCCGAAACACTTCAGAATTCATCCTGCTGCTTTTGTCAGCAGTCACATCATCAATAAATACAAGAGAACCAGTTCCATTGGCAGCCATACATGCCCACGCCATGACACTACCACCACCATGCTTCACTGATGAGGTGGTATGCTTAGGATCAGGAGCAGTTCCTTTCCTTCTCCATACTCTTCTCTTCCCATCACTCTGGTACAAGTTGATCTTGGTCTCATCTGTCCATAGGATGTTGTTCCAGAACTGTGAATGCTTTTTTAGATGTCGTTTGGCAAACTCTAATCTGGCCTTCCTGTTTTTGAGGCTCACCAATGGTTTACATCTTGTGGTGAACCCTCTGTATTCACTCTGGTGAAGTCTTCTCTTGATTGTTGACTTTGACACACATACACCTACCTCCTGGAGAGTGTTCTTGATCTGGCCAACTGTTGTGAAGGGTGTTTTCTTCCCCAGGGAAAGAATTCTTCGGTCATCCACCACAGTTGTTTTCCGTGGTCTTCCGGGTCTTTTGGTGTTGCTGAGCTCACCGGTGCGTTCCTTCTTTTTAAGAATGTTCCAAACAGTTGTTTTGGCCACGCCTAATGTTTTTGCTATCTCTCTGATGGGTTTGTTTTGTTTTTTCAGCCTAATGATGGCTTGCTTCACTGATAGTGACAGCTCTTTGGATCTCATCTTGACAGTTGACAGCAACAGATTCCAAATGCAAATAGCACACTTGAAATGAACTCTGGACCTTTTATCTGCTCATTGTAATTGGGATAATGAGGGAATAACACACACCTGGCCATGGAACAGCTGAGAAGCCAATTGTCCCATTACTTTTGGTCCCTTAACAAGTGGGAGGCACATATGCAAACTGCTGTAATTCCTACACCGTTCACCTGATTTGGATGTAAATATCATCAAATTAAAGCTGACAGTCTGCAGTTAAAGCACATCTTGTTCGTTTCATTTGAAATCCATTGTGGTGGTGTATAGAGCCAAAAATGTTAGAATTGTGTCGATGTCCCAATATTTATGGACCTGACTGTATCTGTAAGTGTCAATGAATTTAAGAAAAATAAAAGACATTTAAATCACATTTTGCTACCCTTTTGCTGCACCTTTGGCTCAGAATGCATTTTGAAACTCTCATTGAATTTTGCTACAATTATCCTGCGGTCTCACGATGAAAAAAATGCAATCCCAAATGTCCTGTCCCTGAGTCTAAATGCATTTAGGAAAAATAGCATTTAAATTATAATTTTGCTACAGTTTTTGCTTGGAAATGTTAAATATATCTAATAAATTTGGGTAATACATTTTAATTTTAATTTTGCAACTTATAAAGCTTTAAATATGTTTTTATTTGCATATTAAAACTAGTGTAGAAAATGGCAAATTTAAATTATATAATTTTCATTTTCATTTTGCACTAAATGTTGCACATGTAAATATGAAAATGTACATTTAAATACAGAAATACATTGCCATTTTACATATTGCATTGCCATTTTGCATATTAAACGTGGGGGTTTTGTGCCACAAATCAGAGGTGCGTTTCTCAAATCCATTGTTAGCTAACTATGGTCGTTATTTCCACTGAACTCTATGTGTAACGACAGAACTTGCGACCATAGTTGCTTTTTGGAAATGCACCCCTGGTCAGATCAGTAAAAATTGCCATAACTTTCCTGGGTATATATTTTTGTAATAAAAATAAGCTTCTCCTCAGCCTACATTTTGCGTCTTTGCTATTATATTCCAATATCATTATGCCTCAATTAGCTAGATATAAATTAAGAGTTGTTGTTTTATATAGATGCTCACTGTTGTGTTTAATATTTATTATTAAAAAAAAGTATGACTTACTTATTATTAAAATAACATTCTGTTCTGTAAATGCATTGTCTGCTGGTTTATTTAGCTACTTTTCAGCACATTAAGTATGCCACTTAATACTTTAACCCCCGGTTTCTTGTTTCACAGACAAGGCTTAAGCCTAGTCCTAGACTAAAATGTAAATCTGAGCTATTTCAGCTGAAAGAAACTTGCACTGACTGATCTTAAAACATGCAGGCAGACAATGGTATGATGTAAGCAACACAGCTACAACAAACAAAACTGATAATGGGTGTGTTAGATTTATAGTGTGTGAATAATCAAGCTTTGACAATAAACAGTCATATTGGCGGCACCGAGGGGCCCCCAAATAAAATTCTGCTTAGGGCCCCATAAAGGCTTGGGCCGGCCCTGGTGTCACGCCACTTCTGTTACAGTAACATAACTGAATATAAAACTGTAGCTATATACTCTGTTACCTTTTTTTGTGCATCAAATATTTTGTGGCTCCACGTGAATTTTATTCGGTGGGAAAGGGGCCGAAATGGCTCTTTTGACGTTGAAAGTTGCAGACCCCTGTCTTAAACAGTCCATTAGGAGGGTAAGAAACTTGCGTTTTGGACCACCAGTGTCAACTGCATCTTCAGTTCAATTGCTGTAAAGAGAAAAAAACAGTCATTTACATCCATTTACATACAAAAGTAATCGTAGACCATTAAAAGTAATTTAAAGCAGTTAATTTAATATTAAATTTATCTTTTGAGGTAACTCAACAAGCTTACTTGTAGCACTTTTGTTGGTCACGCACATGTTCTTGGATGTTTGTTCTGATTAGGGCTGTCAACGTTAACGCATGCGATTAATCTAAAAATCTTAATCATCATTTGATAAGGTTTGACCCCAACTTCTTGCCGTCATCGCAGCGCAGAAGGTATCTATTATTCATTGGTAATGTATCATTGCTTGCGTCCCAATATGCACACTATCCATCCTAAATTCTATGTGATATTAGTAATTTTCAATACTATTTAGGCAGATAGGGTGGATAATATGCACATTGAGATGCAGCGATTGTGTGATTATTATAAGGTGCCGGGCTAGACAAAAGTGACGCAAATGCAGAGAGAGAGAGAAAGAGAGAGAGAGAGAAAGAGAGAGACAGTGCGCGAGAGATACGTATACTCATATGTGATAAGGGTACAGCAAACCAGTGTTGCCAGGGTCGCGGTTTCCCCCACAGCTGGGCTATTTTGAAAATACAGTCGCGGGAAAAATTACAGAGCCGTGGGTTGCAATTTTTTGGGGGCTACTTTTATAATCCAAACATGTGATCGCAAAAGGAAGTTATTACAAACACTCGATGGTGGTTTAAAGTGAGTTCTGAGTAAAAGTGTACTGTTAATCTCATAAATTGTTTTATGTAGCATGATGCTAATGTTAGCTCTAATGCACCTGCAGAACAGGTCCAATTCTTCTTCATAATGCATTCTATCATATTACTTCGTGTTAGGTCGCAAGAAAATGTTTTGTTGTATTTATTTAGAAATACTTTTGATAATAGTTGGGTAGATGTATACTGGGATTGAAGCGATCGTGGCTTGATAAACGTTTTATTGCCAGTATAAAGGCTAATAATGGCTGGAAAAAAAAAAAAGAATAATAAGGATTATGTCTCATACCTAGTGGAGGTGTGAAAGGTTTTGTTTCCTTTAACTAGTTTGTCATGCATTTCTTTATTTCAACAGATTTACAGGTAAATCCTAGTATTTTAAATTTGCAATTAATCATGATTAATCACAGTCTGTAACAGAACTGTTTGTTTAGTTTCCTTTTAGTCCTTATTTGGTTCTTCCTGTTTTAGTTCGTGTGCTAGTTTTGTTAATTAATGATCCCCATCACCTGTGTTTAATTAATTACCTTGTTTCCTCGTTTGTTCCTCTCCCTTTATAAGTCCTCAGTTCTGCCTTTATGTTTGTCGGATCTTGAGTTTACATAGTGCCATATGTGTGTTGAAGCGGTTTATTAAATATTACTCTTTTGTTTGTACTTTTGTTGGACGCCTTATTTCTACTACAACCACAGTACCGTAACAGAAGATCCGACCGCGACAGAAAGCCAGACGAACGCCGGAGACCACTAACATCATGTATCCAGCGGAAGTCGCGCTGTACGGGCTGCGGCAGGGCGGCCTGAGGTTGGCGCGATATGTGGAGGTTTTCCTCAAGCTTGCCAACCGGGTGAGCTGGCACGACGCAGCTCTGGGTGCGCGTTTCCTGCTGGGGTTGAATGACGAGGTTATCCGCTGTGAGCTTCCCACAGGTGATTTTTCCTTGGTCGAACTTATTAACCTAGTCTTCTTCCTCAATGGACTCGACGAAGAAGTCGAGGAGATTCCCCAAACTCGTCATTCCGCTCCAGCAGGAACGCACAGCGTCTCCCCAGCTCATTCCTCGCCGGGATCCTCCACATACCTCGCCAACGGCTCCTCCCGCCTGCCCAACCCTATAGTTTCGCCACCCGCGGCGAGGAGGATGCCGCCGAAAAGGGCGATGAATGTTACGCCAGCAGCGGTGAAAAGGGTTCCGCCGCCCACGCCTCAGATTCAGGACAGGGGGCTAATGGATGAGGCTCTTCCCCCGGAGTTCTCGGCTCCCGTTCTTTCTCCAATGTCTTCTCATCAGTGCCCTCCAGTGCCTGCTCCTCGCAAGCGCACTCTAGTGCCAGCTCCTCGCCAGTGCCTTCCATTGCCTGCTCCTCGTCTGCGCCCACCAATTCCTGCACCTTGCAAGAGCCCACCTGAGTTCCCGCTGGTCCCGTCCAGCCCACCTGAGTTCCCGCTGGTCCCGTCCAGCCCACCTGAGTTCCCGCTGGTCCCGTCCAGCCCCGCGCCTCCCGTGCGCCCTCTAATGTCTGCGCTACAAGAGCGCCCCTTTGAATCCGCGCTGCAAGAGCGCCCCCAAGTGTCCGTGCTGCAAGAGCGCCCTCCTGCGTCTCTGCTGGTCCCGTCCAGCTCTCCTTCGTCTCCGCTGGTTCTATCCAGCTTCGCGCCTCCCAGGCGCCCTCAAGTGTCCGCGCTGCAAGAGTGCCCTCAAGTGTCTGCGCTACAAGAGCGCCCTCCTGCGTCTAAGCTGGTCCCGTCCAGCCCTCCTTCGTCTCCGCTGGTTCCGCCCAGCTCCGCGCCTCCAGAGCGCCCTCAAGTGCCCGCTCCTCCAGAGCGCCCCCAAGAGCCCTCTCCTCCAATATGGCCGCCTGAGGGGAACGTTCCCAAAGAAATTTTGGGGGGGGGCCATATAGCCTCAGTTTGTGTGGCCAGGCCAAAGGCCAATGCCACAAAGGACCCCGATCCGCCAAGGTCGCCCAAGGACCCCGATCCGCCAAGGCCGCCCAAGGCCCCCGATCCACCATGGACTCCCGAGTCTCCAGATCTGCCATGGCCTCCCGAATCTCCAGTCCTGCCATGGCCTCCTAAGGCTCCGGATCCACCATGGACTCCCGAGTCTCCAGATCCGCCATGGCCTCCCGAATCTCCAGTCCTGCCATGGCCTCCCAAGGCTCCTGATCCGTCCTGGAGGCTTCCCTATCCTATCCTGGTCCTGCTCCAGCCTCCAGGACGCCCGCCCCCCCTCCCCGATGTTACTGTTACGGTGCGGGACGCACCTTCCGGGAGGGGGGCGATATCTGTAACAGAACTGTTTGTTTAGTTTCCTTTTAGTCCTTATTTGGTTCTTCCTGTTTTAGTTTGTGTGCTAGTTTTGTTAATTAATGATCCCCATCACCTGTGTTTAATTAATTACCTTGTTTCCTCGTTTGTTCCTCTCCCTTTATAAGTCCTCAGTTCTGCCTTTATGTTTGTCGGATCTTGAGTTTACATAGTGCCATATGTGTGTTGAAGCGGTTTATTAAATATTACTCTTTTGTTTGTACTTTTGTAGGACGCCTTATTTCTACTACAACCACAGTACCGTAACACAGTCCATTACTGTGATTAATGCAATTAAAAATTTTAATCAATTGACAGCACTAGTTCTGATTTTTCCTGCTTCCTAGATTTGTCAGAAATATAACAAATATTAAAATTATTTAAAGATCTGTATGAGTTTTTTAATGTAACCCCCCCCCCCCCCCATAACTGATATAAATAACATAAAACATAATACATTTTTTATTTGTTTTAACAAACTAAGGTTGTAACATAAAAGGTATGAACATAAATGATGAAATTAAGTTCTTAGGCAGAGAGTGATCAGGGTGTCTGAAAAACAACAATTATACATTAATTTGGACAACTATTAAGCTCCAAAGAATGTCCTGTTAACTTTGTTAGCAATAGCTGTCTAATGTGCTTCCTGCCTTTAGTGATCTTTCTTCATCTGGACTATCCCATATCTGCATAGAGAACACAAAGCAGGAGTTAAAATGAGTTACAATTAAATGTTATATTTATATTTGGAGACATACAATTAACCTGTTAACCTTCACCCCCATTTGTGGCCTCGCAGGTGAAAATAACCTACCTAAATTAAAATGGTAACAGTTTGTGACAAAGTGTGCTTACACAAACAAATTAGGTATCTTTGGAAAGAAGAGACTCTGGGCTTTACTATCTATCATCCAGGGTTGATAATGCTCAAAAAGATAAAAAGTTATAGGCACTGACGTGCCTTGAAAAATATTTTTCCACACTGAATGTTTTTTTATTTCATATACAAATACATGAAATAAGTTCTGGAGCAATCCAGAAAAGTAATGGATCGAAAGCCATGTGTCTCATAAGTTCATATTTCAAATTTGAAGAAGATACCATGAAAAATGAGATTCCTGCAATATTTTTTCAGAAACTATTTATAGTCCCCCCACCCCCCTGTTTGAGGAAAAATAACCACCAAATGGATTGCAGAATTATACAAGCTATTTTAGTCATTATACATGTTCCTGCATAGTTTTTCAATTATAAAATAATAGACAGATTTATTTGAGCACTAAAAAATACAAAAATAATTATTTGAGTAATAAAAAAGGAAAAAAAATAGAAAAAAAATGCTTTGTCTATAGTATGTATACTGAAGTATTCTTCGTTATTCGTTATTACAATGATAAATATCACTGCCAGACGTGAAGTGATATTGCCAGACATGGTCATAGAGTCAGTAAACACACGCTGATGTGCTTCCATTCAGATGATGATCATACAGATGGGCCATATAATCAATAATAGCTGATCAATGAATCACAATGATAGCCGTCATAGAGTCGGTAATAAACACGCTGATGTGCGTCCATACATATTATAATCATGCAGACACGGTCACATTCCCCACACAATACACACACACACATATAAAAAATGTAGAAGAAAAAAAAATGTATCCACAGTTTTTTATGGATAAAGCAGATCGCTAAGTTACGCCCCGCTCAGATGACAGCGTGCGTGTCACAGTGTGCGTCAGAGCTGGCAGGAGGGAGCGCCAAATTCAAATAATCTATATTCCGCTTTTCTGAGACTTTTTTTTTCCGTAGACGGTCTCATTATATTTGTAAAACCGTATGCTGCAACATCGTTTTGTTTTTTTACCACCAAGACGCTGTTTTTGAGCGTAATTTATTCCATATGAAACGTAAGAAATGAAATGTAAACAAAGGAATATTCATCCTTATTACAACGTTACTGTTTCGCTGGACTAAAAGTGCTCGCTGGGATGTTGTTCTGTGGACCCTTACCTCTCTAACTAAACTGGGATTTCAGCAGTGGACGCGTTTGTGGCTCGTTATTACAATGATAAAGGTACGTACTGCTTTTTTATTCTGCGTGTTTGGATGTGTACTGCTTACACAAATGTGTAATATTGCTCATTCCTTATAAGCTTTCCATCGAAAAACAGCGATCTGTCGTCGATGCTTGAGGCTTAGACCCTCAGAATGATATATAGTTTGTCAAGATTACCTTTGTCCCGTTTCATTTATTCTATTAGAAAACAATGACACATGCAAACAAAGAGCGTTCAGTGCGAGGTCGCTTAAATATGCGTCCCTCCCCCTCATGGGCTTTAGAACACCAGCATGTCTTTTCATAATTACAATGTAAAACTACACATGAAAACATAGCTGCGGGAACGTATTGTAAGCAGGGGGTGCTGAGAAATAAAACTGGTCATGTGACGAGAGTGATGCGAGACACTAAGATCCAAAATCGTTTTGTTAATAATAGTTTCATTACTTTCTTTAATATAAGTGAGTTTGATAGACTGTGTTTTCATAAAAAAAAAAACAATTAAAAAAAAAAAAAAACAATGAACCTGTCACGAATCCGGTCCATGAACTTCCGTTCACTCACCACCAGAGGTCACCCGCTCACCACTTGGACTCTTGCACTACACCGCTGTTGCACTTCACCATTGGACTACAATTCCCATCATCCATTGCACTGACGACACATACAGCTGTCACCAATCTCACATTGCTCTGATTACACAGCTGATCACACAATCACACACGCTTTATAAGCCTTGGACTTGCTCTCTGTCATTGCCGAGTATCGTGTAGCGTTTATCACTCTCCTAGCGATAGCTACTCTATGGAGCCCATGTAGTTCTTATAGCCTTGCCTATCTTGCCTTGCCTTGCCTTGCATTGTCTTGCCTTGTCTTGTGTTTTCTAGTGTTTTGATATCTGCCCGTGTTTCCTGGATTAACCCTTTGCCTTGCCGTTCGGACTCTGTTTGCTCCTCGTTTGGATTATTGCTTGTGTACCTGGATTATAATAATAAGACAAACTAAGCATTCGTTTGAAGTAAGGGGAAATCCAAAAACCTTTTATTTATTTGTTACAACGTGGGTATGTCTTATTCGTTCTGTTATTAAAAGTTTGTGTTTAATATAAGCTACTTTTTCATTGTAGTATTGCTGATGTTGTGTGTGGGATTTTTTTTTTTCCATTAAGAGTGATACTGAATCAACCTTAAGCATTAATTTTGTTCCAAGAATAGGAAAGATCTAACGTTAAAGATCAAAATAAGCACTGCAGATGCGAGATTGGTTGCTGCTGAGGTAAATAGACGCTCTCCATCTTTCTCTGCTGTATCTTTGCAATGGCTGTAGAAATGGTCATTAATTCTTGATTTGGCTACGGCAGAGACATGTTACAGGTAATAATATATTATCAAAAAGTCATGACAAAAACAACTTCCTCAGTCAGTTTAAGTTTAAACAACTTTTAAGATCATTTTGATTCAACTTAATTCACGTTTTACTGCTGCTTATTGTCATTGTAGGCTTAGCCTGCCTTTTTCTATTAATTTTAATGAATATACAAATTAATAAAATTATTATTTTTTTCTTAGAAAATTAACACCGCACCCCCAGCCTTCCCATTTTTTCTTGGGTTACACGCCAGGGGGTGCTGCAGCACCCTCAGCACCCCTACTTCCCACTGTAATGCATGAAAAGAATAAATAAAAATGTCACAAATTGAACATTAAAAGAGGCTTATGGGTGTGTGACTAATTTATAAAATATTTATAAAAACTGATTAAAAGATAATCATGATTGTGAAACTAGTTAGTATCTACAATTCCTCAATTCAGCACTGCACTAAATTCCATAGGAAACAGACATTCAAGACAAGGGTACTGTAATTATGAAATGGAAGTTGCAATAGTCTTCATCCCTACTGTGATGTATAAAAGATGCCTTCACAGTTTTTATCCTTCTTAGAGTCATGTTTTTTCTTTGTAAATAAGGATTTCCTCTCCTTCTCCTTTAATGCCCTGTACTTCTTGAAGCAATCCACTGAACTTTTCTCTGTTGTTCCTGCTTCAAAAACATTGTCATGGAAATCGCTCACATTATCTCTACAGTTCACCAAGCAAATCAATACAGTAACGTTAACAGCCTCGCTATGTAACTTACCTGCACAGGTGCTGGGCTCATTTCCTTCAGGAACCTTGTCTGAGAGAAATTTTACGCTTTTCCCACATGTGCTGCAAAAAGAAGGGCGGCTTTGGAGCGTAGCCCCACAAAATGGACAATACATTGCGAACTGAAATAAAGTGAAGGAGGAAGCAGTGTTAAAACTATCAAAACAGGTTCAGACCACACGGCAGAGCTCATGACATGCGCACAATTACCCATTTCTGCAGACCAACTGCCTTCTAGCGGTTGGGAGCATTTCCATTGTGTTGTGAGCTTATGTTTCCTTTTTTAATTGCGTTATGTTGTGCACTACTAGGCCACCGTAAATAACACTGTTAAAATACATGTAATACATATAATGTAATACAAAATAAACAATTTACATTACAAATGGCTGCAAAGGGCACCAAAGGCCTGGTAATTGCAGTTTTTATACTTACAGGACGATCAAATCCTTGTTTAATATAGACCAAATATTTAATTGAAATATTCACTTCATTTTGAATTTTTGGCCACATTTTTGTGATAGAAATACTACAGCCTCTTTAAATTCTTCAGCAAAAACATGAGGACATCACAACCCTTACAAAATGAACTATGGTTATCGTAGTAAAACTGCTTAATTTTATTTTGTGTGATTTCTGAATGCTCGAGAACATAAAATCAATCAGACAACTGTATTAATAAAATCGGTTAACTGTCTAGATGTTACAGGGCTGACGAGACGTGAGACATGCGGATCCATGTGCAAAGCTTTATTAAAAAACATGGTCAGAAAACAGGCAGGGTCAGAAATCGGCAAACAGGTATGGCAAGGGCAAGACAGAGCAATCCGTGGAGCAAGCGTGGGTCGATGATCGGCGAACAGTATCCAAAGGGGCAAGGCAGAGAGATAATCCAGAGACGAGAGCAATAATCCAAATGGGGAGCGAACACAGTCCAAACGGCAAGGCAAAGGGGTAAATCCAGGAAACACGGACAGGGTCAGACACGGCAAGATAAACAAGGCAAGACAAGACTATAACAATGGCGTTGTAAAGTTGCTATCTCTAGATAAGTGATAAACGCTAACAATACTCGGCTCAGAGCAAGAGCAAGTCCCAGGCTTATATGGTGTGGTGGTGATTGGAAAATGGTGATCAGGTGTGGGCGAAATAGTGAACAGCTGTGAATGTCGTCAGTGCAAAGGATTATGGGAAATTGAGTCCAATGTGTTGTGAGTGAAAAAGTCATAGTGGTGAACGGGTGACCTCTAGTGGTGGTTAATCGGGAGAGCATGGACCAGATTCGTGACACTAGAGCTACAATTGTAATTTATAAATATTTATAAATATAAATTTATATACTTTTATATTTTATTAAAGTTCTATTTTGACCCTTTATAGTAGTTTTTTTTTTTTGAGGGAGGGAGGGAGGGGCCACAACAATACTGTTCTGATTAGGGCACCCATTTGGCCAGCAGAGGCCCTACTTATTACATCCAACAGCAAAACAGGAGACACTCTTGTCTACACTTGCTCCAGCATTGAGATGATGGACTGATGACAGCTCACTCAGGGCGGGTCTAAGGTAAAACACCAGTGTCAATCAACAATGGTGGTAGGGGCCTGCCAAAACTACATCTCATTTCAAGAATCTGTGAACAGCTTGATCTGAGAAAGAGCTTATTTATGAGGATTAAAAAAAGCACTTGGTGGATTTTTGTCATTATAGGCTGCTTGTGTACACATATTGCCAACATAATAATAATCTTATGAACTGTGCTATTTTGGGACACCATAAATATGAACTAAAATGTGCTTTTAACCTACTATTTCTCTATTTATTTATTAAATTATTTAGTTGCCATTGTAGTACACTTGAACCCATCTTTCATACACTAGTGGGTTCAAGTGGTATCTATTTTTTATTTTTTTAATACAGAGATAGTATTTTAAAAGCACATTTTAGTTCATGGGTAACACTTTATAATAATGTTCAGTTATAAGACATTTATGAGTGATTAGTTAATGATGAACTAATCATTTACAAAAAATTCATAAGCGATTAATAAGTGATATGCTAAAAATGTGTGTATGTGTTGTTAATTAATTTACAAGTCATTTACAAGTAATTAGCTAATGATGAACTAATCATTTACAAAACATGACTATGGGTTCATAGATGATTAATAAGTGTTATGTTAATATTTTAAACTATATTTTGTAGATTGTTATAAATCATTCACAAGTGATTAGATGATGATGAACTAATCATTTACAAAACATGACTATACATTCACAAATGATTAAGTAATATGCTAACGATTTAAAAATCTGTCATAAGTTATCTAAAAAATAGCATCATGAAATAAACAAACAGATCCTTAATCGTTAATAGTTACTAGTTATATATATTTACACACACACAACTGGAAACCATAAAGTTTGTAAAAAATTTACAAGTGATGAGTAGTTTATACTTTAGATTAGGGGATGCAGAAAGCTTTGTAAATGTCTTGTATATACCTACAGATCATTTATAAAAGTTAAGAAAGATCTACAAATGATGTGTAACACATTTACAACTGATTAGTAGTTTACACTTTAGATTAGGAGATGCAGAAAGCTTTGTAAATTATTTATAATGTTTATTGAGATAATAGTCCAATGTTGACATTTCAATGATTTGTAAGTGATTAACGTCAGATTAAATATGGAGTAAGTTTAGAACCACTTTTTCCAGAACTTTCAGCAAAAAGGGTAACTTAGAAATGGGTTTATATAGTTATGAAGTTCAGAAGAATCTAGGTTTGTTTTTTTGCGCAAAGGGTGAAGCACGGCAAGTTTAAAGTAGAATGGGACAGTGCTGCAGGGAGGCATTTATAATGGAAAGTACAGTAGGTAAAACAACATCCAATACCTGCTTAAATAGGGTAGCAGGTATAGTATCGAGAGAACAAATGGTTAATTTCATATTGGAAATCACAGCCGACAAATCAGAGTGAGATACAGTATAGTCTGAAAAGCAGACAGACTAGAATAACTAATCTGTAAATTATAACAATTTTGGAAAGAAGGATGATAGAATCTGGGACCTAATACCAAAAATATTTTTTTATGAAAAAGCTGCAAAACTTTGCACACAGATGTGTACTTGCAACTAAACTGGATGCAGTTGGATGATTCAGCACAGAGTTTAAAGTGGAAAATAGAGACTTCGGGCAATGGGAATTTTTTGCAATCAAACTGGAAAAATAGTTGGCCCTTTGCAAAGAGACAGCTTCCTGATATTGATCCAGACTAGTTTGCAAAAGTTGATAAGAAATTTGCAGTTTGTCCCGTTTCCATTTTCTTTCTGCCCTTCTACATTCTTTCCTTAAAGCTCTAACATCTTCATTGAGCCAGGGCTGTTTATTTAGTTTGGTTTTCTTAACTTTGAGAGGGACATTTAATACTTCTGTAAAAGAAGAATTAAAATGAATAACCATATCCTCAACATCCAAGCCTTGTTATGCCAAAATAATACTTCCAGCTGCAGAAGGTAAAATAAAATCTTTAAAATGCGTAGCGGTAGATTAATTTAATGGGCGAGCAAGGAAAGTAGATGTCTGGTAAACAGAGCTGCAACAAAAAAATCTCACCGTCAAACACAACTGGCCAATGATTAGACAAACCAGCATCTCTTATGTTGATGTCTTTGATGGGGAAGCCTGATGATAAAACAAGATCAAGCGTGTGTGTAGCTTATGTGTGGGACCGGATAATTATTGCTTAAAAGTGGGGTATGTATGTTTTCAAAAACGCTTTAGAAAACTGAATCAGGCCCAGTACCAAAACAAACTTGTAGCCAATCAGCAGTAAGGGGCGTGCCTACTCATGATCCGGCGGAGAGAGCACTCAGGGCACATGACGGACATTGCCGAGCGACAACAGAAAGATAGAGAAGGCAGATAAAAAAACAAAAGAGGAAAACATTTGCGGAACAAAAGAAGATGCACTGTGTGTACACCGGGCGCCGTGCTGCACCGCAACAGCTGAAGTCTGTCTACACTGGACGTGGCAAAGCAACCGTTGAAAATCATTTGAAATTTGTGTCAATTTGTCATAAATACAACGCGGCATCAGTTTACTGTCAGGGATTTGTCATGCCATGCCGCACCTAGTGTAGACAGCATCACTGATTATAATGAGTTCTATAGTATTTTGTTGCGCCGCTCGCGTCCGGTGTAGACACAGTGTTACGATAAGACAAGAAGAAAGACCCGTGTAAATATCGGATCCGCTTTCCAGCGCTGGAGAGAACTCAAGGAGTGGGAAGGCCTGTCATCAGACACCGAGGTTGCTTTGTTTCTTCTCGATAGGTGAGTAACATTGGTTTTGCTTTGTTTCACAGAACTAATCGTTGCCAGGGTTGTGTAGGTACTGTGTGGGGCGGAGCTATCAAAATTGGAGCGAGACCCTTTTGGGGTAGGGGTGTGTTTGCTTTGGTGATTTCAAATATTAACATTGGCTAAAAGAAATCACTTACCCCACCTTTAAGGTTAAAAGAGTCGATAAGCTGTACAAACTCTTTTACAAGAGGCTTTGAAGGACAGCACAGATGTATACTGAAATCAAAGGTAACACTTTATTTCAATAGTCCACTTTAGACATTCTACTAACAGTGAGTAACTTTGCAACTACATGTCAACTAGCAGTCATTAGAGTATTAGTAGACTGTCTGCTTAATATCTTCTAATACTTTATTTTGATGGATCCACAACATACAACATACTGACTATGAGAAACTTTGCGAGTATGTCTTAGAGTTAGTAGACATGTAGTTGAAAATGAATGAGAATTAGCTGAAATCTAGTTGACATGTAGTTACAAAGTTACTTTTAGTCAGTAGAATGTCTAAAGTGGACTATCGAAATAAAGTGTAACCAAATCAAATTATGTGGTATCAATAATGGTTCTCTTCCGAATGTTTGGACAGATTCATTTAATATCACCACTGATTTAATTGCAGGTTTGTTGCTTTGTATAAAATGCTTCATTACATGATGATGTTGACTGTCAGGCAGGTTGTTTCTCAGCAGTAGCAAATATCTAATGCTACTACATGAATGATACAGGGCCACTGTGGACAGACAAGCATAAAGCATGTGCCTAGAATACCTATGCATATGTCCAGTCCTAACGGTCTGACCAGAAAAGAAAGAGCAGTTCACCATAAAGCCACAAGAAGACTGTCTCGTCCTTAGATTTCTCTGACCAGTGTTCTATTTTACTCTCAAAAGCATGGCATATTTCAGGCACTTAATATGACACTAACACTCTTGGCCATGATTTACATTACTGTTTTTTTGTTTTTTTAAATCTCAGCATATAAATCTACTTGTCATGTGTGCCTGAAATGTAAAAAACAAACAAAAAATGTACTTGCGTGCTATGGCATGACACATTAATTACCCTAAATAATTATCAACATTTTAGCATAAGATAGATAAAAGATATTCTCTCCCAGACATTGTACATTTCAATCCAAAACCGTGAATTTGCTGGTTTTTAATAATAATTTTATTAAAAACTGCATTAAAATATATGATCAGTTGACAAAAATACAAGCATTTTTATATATACAAATACAAAAATTACATTATATGAATTTAAACTGACAAGAAAAAAAAAACAGTCTGTTAGAATAGTTAGGAGAAACCACACAACATGAGCTTCTGAAATATTGCCATTTTTCTTTAAATGTAGTTGTATTCTCTGTAACTCATTAACATATTTTTCTTGTGCAGACAGTTAGCTATAAGCTTTCCATGTGAAGATATTATTGTTAATTTCTATAATTTTTTCATACTCTTGTGTTCAGCATGTAAAATATAAATAGTCTATAACTGAAACCATTTATGCAAAAACTGTAAGCAAGTATTTTCTCTTATACCTCCGTGGATGTGCACGTCAGAAAATCTGTAACTCTGTGAAGTCCATCACATGTTAATCCAAAATCACCGAACACACATCCACTGTCATATTTACCCTTTCCACATTGTATTTTGTTTAAATTGCAAAAAATCTAATCTGGAAACATGCTGCCATCCTCTAAGCTTTTCATCCAGAAAGTAAGGCTTCTAACTACAGTATGCTAAATTTATAACACTGTATGTCTAACTGTGTGGTAATGCACTTACTCCTTGGATTTTTGTGATATTCCACAATTTCCATCGGTAGGCCTGGTTCAGTTACGTGGCTGGGAGTTGAACTCATTGCAGATGTTGTGAATAATCTTTGGTACATATTTGTAGAGGTTGTCAAACTCATCCACGAAGAAAGAGTGGTCTCTGTCGGGGTCGGTGGCGATGTATTCCAGCTCGTCCTGTGCTGCCCACGCTATACCAATGGAGTATGCGATCACACCTGGTGCATGAGATACAGGAGAGTACAATTCTTCAAAAATGCAGGCAGTGCTGGTCTGGAAGTCAGCTTCCTTTACATTCATAGACACTGTAAATACATCCTCTGAAATACTTTTATAATTCAGCAACACTTTTCTAGGCCCAGAATTTTCTAGCTACAGCCTTCACTGTGAATTCTGATGTTTAATGTGATTTACACATGTTTCTGGATCTACATCTCTGACTGATCCTGGAACAACATTCCTATAAAGCAGTCACTGACTACATTTACATGGACATCAGTAATCTGATTATTTACTTATTTCTTATTAAGACAATATTATGATTAAAGTGTTTACATGAGTTGCTTTTAGAATGTTCCATTCATGTTCCCATTTTACATGTTATAGTACATAGATCGATTAATGGCACACGTCATTATGTCCCATGCAACGCCATCTGACGTTCCCTCCAGAATTTCAAGCTCCAACATATAGTTCATCTTCGTAATGATGCAATATTCAGGTTTGAGTGTTTCATTTTTAATTTTATGAAAGTTTCAAGTGCAGTTAATTATCTCTCATGCTATACGTGCAAACAGATGACGGCATTGTTGAAGGCAGGCTCTTTTATTTGCCGTGTGTACACCCTGTCGCAAAATGCAGCGAAAAGCCCTACACGACGATAATAGTGTGATTAAGGTGTGTACATGTCTTTACTGCACTTCGATAATGCAACTAAAATAGGAATACGCCACATGTTCGATTTGTGTTTACTTTTGTGTTTAGCCGGATAAAAAAAAAGGTAATCAAAAATCTCTGTTTGGTAGATTCTTAGTCGTGTTAAAATCAGATTTGTTATCCATGTAAAAGTACTGACTGACTGTTCCAGAAACAACCACGGGTGCAGACCCAGGGACCTACTGCGTTCCGCTGCACTCACCTTTACGATGTACCGCCAGCGCCGGGGCCCGGACGTCATCGTAGGAGCGTCCGTCTGTGATGACAATCATGATCTTGCGCTTGTTGGGTTTGGATTTGCTGAACAGTTGATCTGCAGCAAATGTGATGGCAGCTCCCGTGCTGGTACCTCCGCTCCAGTAGTTTATACGCTTGATAGCATTCAGCAGATCAGCTTTGTTGTTGTATTGCCCGAAGGCGAACTCAAGCCTCTGTTCATACGTGTATTGTACGATTCCTACACGCGTATCCGTGTCTGAAATCTCAAATTCCTGCGTCACGTTTGCGACAAACTGGAGCACGGTGCGGAAGTTTCCGGTTCCCACGCTGCTGGAGCCGTCAATGACAAAAGCAATGTCGTTGGCGTTAAGGCAGGTCTTACTGCACACCAGGCGGTCTGTGTCGCACACGCGCTTCACCAGAGGCTGTACTGCTTTGCGCAAAGCAAACCAGCTCGTGATAGGGAACGAGAAGAAGCCATTGGTTCTGCACACAGCCTACACACCAAAACAAGAAATAAAGTTCCCTCTGTGTCTGGTATGTCTCAAACTGTACCTTTAATCAATATTAATACCTTGTCAACAAAGTTGGTCTCCATCACGTTGTGTTTTTCATTCTCATCTGGGCCCTCGATGGTGACAAAGAAGATGTTGATGCCTGACTCTCTGGCCAGACGTGAGGCCTCCTCCACTTTGTCAGTGGGCCAGCCGTCCACCAGGACCACAGCCACATTAGGCGCCCCACCTCGGTTCCCATTAGCATCACTGAAGAAATGCTTGTTGATGTAGGAGAGGGCCTTTCCTTAAAGGGCCACAGAGCCAGAATCAGTACAAAACATCAGTACAGTTCCATCGGCCTTCCTCCCTGTGAACACGCTCTGCCGTTTTTCAATTGCAGCACTGTTTCGGGTCCAGTCTCTGCCCTGAAATGCTTTCCTTAAATGCTTCCAGGACTTCAGGAACAGGCAAGAGTGCAGCACGCTACTGCTGAAAACTATCACTGCAGCAGTTACTAAAACTGCCAAACCTCTCTTTATCTTTGTTTCCACCACTTGTAATTGATTGCTCAAATTTTCATACTTATACAAATGCTACATTAAATGGACCTAAAAAAGTACTGGGGAATGTAGGCACACCTAAAAGCTTCTGAATGTTGGTGCATGAAGGTTGTTAAAATTTTTGCCCAGATTTCTGCTCCATTGTCTGGACGAGTTTCACTTGTTGTCTGGACATTTTCACTCGTCTGGACGAGTCAGTGCTGATATTTGGAGCCAATCTGCAGATTTTGGTCAGTCGAAGTTGACTGATTTCAGGTAAAATTACGTAGTATATGATAGATAATGATTGTTTAGTGTCATTTTTAGTTCTTTCCTCTCTAAACATTTATAAAGTTTGTGTATGATGTATGATGCCTAGTGTTTTAAAAAGTCATGTAGTATCTTGCTTTTAGATCAAGTGTCTGTATCTCTGTGTTTCAAATGCAGCAGGAGAGTTTCTCTTTACTAACTTTCAATTTTCACTATCATTTATGCTTAATGTATTTTAATTAGCCAGTATTTTAATGATTTTTAGTGGATGCATGCATCTCCCCTACATTTACAACAACCAAATGTTTATATTTTCAACACTAGATCAATTGTTTTAACATTCTAGATTAAGCAGTAAAATGTGTAAAAAGGTGTATCATGTTTCTATACAATACATGACACTTGCTTTGATATTTTGCTATCTAAAATTCATATATTGCGCATGACTTTAGTGCCCAAATAGTTTTTCAGAGTCCAAACAAGCGTAAATCATATACAGAAAATGAAGGGCTATGGTCCTGATTAAACATCATCCAACCAGATTCATCAAAGCAGATAATGTTGTGTCCTCAGGCTATCTTTAACTTTACAGCTCTGCCAGAGAGGGCTGCTGCTTTTTTACAGGATTCCACTGTTATATTAAAGTGAAACGCTATCTATAACACAAACCATACAACCATTGTGAAAAACTAATCTCTAGGTTGGATAAACCTCAGGCATTTGGTCAGCTTACACAAAACCACCACAGAGTGGCACCAGCCCTGTAATTTAGCCACAGTTCCCAGCTCAGATTTAGATCTTATTTGAAACAGGGTGTGCAAACAGGGTGAAATTCAGTGAAACCATGTGATGACTTCTGCTCTTTGGCCTTCAGGGTTATTCACTCACCTACATTGGACAGACCGCCCTTCTGGACTATTTTGCTGATGGCCGGCTTCAGGTCCTTGGAGCTGGAGAACTGTTTTAGACTGAATTCTGTGGCTGGATCATCCCTGGATCAGAAATGAAATGTTGATACGTTATATCAGCATGATCTACCTGTGTATACGTATGTTTTAGTGCATTGGGTACACACTAAATTGCACATTATCAATGTAATTACAGCACTGACCTTAGAGATGTACAAATCAGCCCCTTAGATCATTAGGTTCACTGAATAATATATTATACGTTAATTAAACCTTGCAATAAGTTCCTTAAAATCAATAGTGTACAATCTTCGAAGGATTCATACACATTTATGCATACGTGAAAATCTTGTGTAAATGTGTTTTCATTTTAGACACTGTCAGTATATTGATACTGTATGTTTCAGTGGCTATCCAAGTGAGTGAACATTTATGCATGCTAAAACCTCATTTTACTTGTGAATATCTACCAATACTAATTATATTATGTTTTATGTGATAGTCCCTCACTTATTCTTATTAATACTTCAAGTATTTGAGTGTTTTCTGGGACAGGGACACATTATTACCCATATTGAATGATGCCCATCATGGGTCCAGCTACACCCACGTTAATGACCTGAGAAACCTCCACAAGGAAGTCTTTCTGGATCATAAAACGGCGTTTCCCAATGCTCCAGCTGCCATCCATGAGGAATGCAATATCAACTTTACAGTCTACAAAGACAAGATGAGAATAAAATGAGAGTCATGAAAGGAAGTGAATAACAGTCTCACAATCAGTGACAGTTTTGAAGGAGCATGAAGGAATTGTACTTGAATCTCCTTGAGACATGAGTTCAGGAACTCTGGCTGTTAAGTCGTGTCCTCGTGCCCTGAAACCTGGGAGATGAGAGGACAATTACATTTTAGGAAAATCGTGAACCTTATCTATAGTACTTAAATTAACTATTTGTATGGCTATATTATCAAGTCCAAATTTAAAATTAAATAATTTGCCTATTTAGATCATAGGAGACATCTTGAAGCGCTGCTTTTTGATTAAGAACCTTGCGAAGTAATCCCAGAAGGTGCTCTTTGGTTGAGTTTGAAACAACTATTATAAAAAAGAAGAATCCAAGGCACTTCTTCTGGTATTACTATATAATAAAAAATAAAAGAATAAAATGGAAGAAAGGCTGCAAGGCCCTGGTACTGGATTTTGCTGATCAAGTTGCTTAATTTTTGATTGCAAAACATGTAATAAATATGTAATAAAGCAACCCAGGCCCATTAGAAAAATCCTTTATGCAAAATTATATTTTGCTGCTTTTTACAAGTTTGGCATGTTCAGTGAAATATCCAGTGAGTGGAACAAAAAAAACATGTCAGTTTTATCTGACACAGACAAATGACAAATGACCAGAGGTTGAAAGTAATGAACTACAGTTACTCGCGTTACTGTAATTGAGTAGCTTTTTTGTGTACTTCTACTTTTTAAAGTAATTTTTAAAATCTGTAATTTTACTTTTACTTAAGTATATTTTGTTTGAAGTATTCTCTACATTTTAAAACACATTAATTACTTAGTAAAAAATAATAATAAATTGCTCCCTGGAAACTACTGCAGTATATAATGGACAGGAGAACAAACTGGCGCTAAAAATCACAAGAAAGATGCAGATGGACAAGACAAGTGTTAATGATGCAGACCCAACTGAAAACCAAACCCCGTTGTATTCAGCTGAAATTGAACTCGAACGAAATGAAGTGAACCCCTGGCCATGTTTATGCTCTATTATGCAGTGTAAGCTGTTTTTGCCTAGGGAGACCAAACTAGGGCTTATAAAATCTCGACATCACACCTTCGCAAGCATGTAGAGGTAAAGTAAATGTTTGCATCATTGCATTGGTGGTTAAAATGAAGCTTTGGCAGTTTAGCAAAAGGTTTTGCACAAATTAGCCAAAAAGACAGTGGTGCAGGGTGTGCGATATCATATGCGACAATATCGTAATTGTTGTTTTAACGATGTGCGATTTGATATTATCAGTATTTAGCCAAAACCCCCCCAAAAAAACACTCCTACCGTGTGTAAATTCTAGTAGATTAGACTAGTGCACACACGCATTTAGAGTGCATTCTTTCACTGCGTGATTCAGTCTGTTAAAATGCATTTAAAATGATCACAAAATTGAAGATATAGGGGCAGAAAATGTATATTTATATAATTTCATATAGTAAATCAATATCAGACGAAGAGTGCTGTTTTTCTCCAAAAATCAGCATGATTACATATAGATTTTTTTTTTTTTACACCAGTTCAATAAACGAGAAATTAATTAAGAGACTTGCGTTTTAGACACCATATTGCCTGTTTTTGTTCTATTTCGACAACAAAAATAATCCCAAACACAGCCACAGCACTGTTTTGCGTCTCTGAGCAACATGATGGTGTTTTGTTCCTGAATGAATCAACTGTTTAAATGATTCCGTTCAGTCGCAATGACTCACTTATTAACAGTGACTTGATGGCATCTACTGGCGGTTTTCATTTCGCATTTAAAGTATCTTTTGATTTTTTTAAATATAATTTCAAATAAGTATTCAACATTTTATGTCTTATATATCAAAACATTATTTCTGCATTTGTAACTGCAGGTTAAATACATTCATGTCCTGCATTAAACAGTGTGTAAATGCATCTAAATGCCACTTCAGATGAAGCTTCTGTGTTTCCTCTGCACTGCAAAGATGAATTTTGTTGATACTTATTTAATTTGCCTGGTAACAGCCCAAATGTCTTATTATTCTAAATAACTGATTCCTTTAATTAAAAACAACTAATTTGAGATTTATAGGCCTATCCCAGTGATGTCAAACTCAGTTCCTGGAGAGCTGCAGCCCTGCCGAGTTTAGTTCCAACCCTGCTCCAACACACATACCATGTAGTTTTCAAATAACCCTAAATGATTAGACCTAAATGATTAGTATAGATGTAACCCTAATTAAAACATCTGATCCAGCTAGATGTGTTTAATTAGGGTTATATATACTGTGTAGGGCTGTGGTCCTCCAGGAACTGAGTTTGACACTCTAGGTCTATCCCATTTTGCATCCCTCCCACTGTTAAAGTAATTTTTACTCTGAGTAAATTTTAATTGAGCTACTTTTTACTTGAGTAGATTTTTAGAGTGGTACTTTTTCTTGTACTTAAGTACAATTTATTTAAGGTAATCGTACGTTTACTTGAGTAAAATATTTTCGTATTCTTTCCACCTCTGCAAATTACACAGTATTGTGCAAAGATCCACATGAAAATAAGCCTTTATTAACTCTTTCCTGGCCATTTACATAATTTCCAGCTTTCTGTGCTTTCACCATTTTATGGTAGGAGGCGCTATTACACATTTTCTAAAAGAGTGCTAAAAATCTGGACCAAACACGGGTGAAGAAGAATCAGAAGAAAAGTTTTGTTATTTTACTGCTACTAGTGTTCATTTTGACGGGAAAATGCGGTGAATTATATTTATAGATATGTTTTGGAGAACATGCAAAAAATAAATTTTTCAAATGAACCCATGAGGCAAAAAAACAAACAAAAAATCTACTTAGATGTCTCACCTGACTCGAACGGGTTTGACCCAGCAAGCAACTCTGTGACAGTAATCAAAAACTAATTAATATACATCACGCGATAATTAAAAAAAAAAAAAATAAATCAAATAATTTAAAAATCCTGTATTCAGTCATAGTTCCTTAAGCAGGACTATATAACAATATTGTGCACTTTGAGAAAACTTTGCGCTGTAATATACAAATGTGGTTGTGCCTTTGACATACCTCTAGTGTGGCTGGTCTCAGATGGAGGCTTGTGTTCTTCTGGCGCAGGAGCTGAAAACAGAAAACACGCACACATGAATCAGGCCTCCAGTTTCACAAAGACACAGTGGCTCACAGTGTTGGTGACCCCTTCTCACTACAGTTACACAACCAGTAACATACTCACTAGAGCTGTGCACACAACTCCGATTTCACAGCCATGACGACTGATGCTTTGAATAAATATGCAGTAAAGCTTGGGGACTGGCAACGTTTCTTCTCATTAATACAGGCATGATTTGTATTATAGCATTTACTATGAGTACATATACTCTTTTGGTACATGCTGCATTATACCAATGCATGTATTATTAGCAATGATGTAACATACATAATCGAACTTATTTAAAAAAGCTATCTAGCTAAATGTTTATGAAAGGAAATTTGGACTAGGCAGGGACAGGGACATTTTTTACTAGATAACTCAAATATTAACTGACCCTGGATTTCTGACCCTTTGGTACAAACCAGAGTCCAGCAGCATTATCAGCATGACTGAGGCTCCCAACAAAGACTCTTTTGAATCCAGACACGGGGACAGACGTTGTAGTTATATGGAGTGTTTGGTCCCATTAAGACCCATTAGACCAGACCATCTTGACCATGTTGGGAGACCAGCTTAAACCAGCTAAGACCAGCGAAGCAGCTTGGGCAAGTTTACAATGTTATTTCATTTGGAAATCCTTGCAGAGAGCCATGTTCATATGGAACATGTGTTATAACACATGTATAACATACTCATTGCATAGACGTTTTGGTATACATGTGTTATTCCAAAATAAAATGAGAATACTTACAATACTGTCCAAAGTTATACAGCTGGTACTCATACTCTGTGTTATCAGGCCTTGGGTCAAAAGCTGCAGAATAGAAGCAGCATTTGCAGGAACAGTTAGTTCAGCATTGTGCATTATGGAAAATATACCCATAATGCCCATAAAAAAAAAAAGCCAAACAATCAAAATGAGTACAAAACCTGTAGTTTACCACCTATTCTGTGACATGAATGATGAAGTTAAAGTCATATAGCTCCAGCAGAAATGCATGCTGCTCTGAATGTTTTTGATAGCATATGGGTCGCACATTGGCATGGACTTTTAAAACTAACTTGAAAGCTAGTGGCATGGCCTATTTAAACCACGTGAAGGAAGTCAACGCAGTGTTAAAACGAGTAGCAGATATGGTAGGAATCTGTGTACACTGATATGATGCTATGGTGATATCAAAAACAGACCTGAGCTGTAGATGCATACCGTGAAGGCATAATTCAGATTTATGTGTGTGTGTGTGTGTGTGTGTGTGTTTTTTTTACATATATTCTCCTCTGGCACAACCGTAGACGTATAACATCAGTGTATGAAATCCTTACCTGCGGGGTCACCAGTACTCATCCTGCTCCATTTAGAGCCTGTGTTTGGCACAGACTGGCTACTATCTGAACACAGAAAGTGATGGTAGGGCCTCATGTCAGATTTTGATTAGCATGAATTATGAAATGTTTATGAATATTCCGTTGGAATTTAAACGGATATTTAATCTAAGTTTATGTCTTTTTTATTGCTCACTTATGGAGGGTTATGTTATTGAACTGGATGATGAGACCTGCATAATGATTATGATACCTGTTGGTCTTCTGGTGCCAGAGAACCAATCAGGTCGTGTGTATGCAGGGTGCGGCCAATCTCTTCTTGCAAATGCTAGATAGGGAGATTGAAAAACTATTTACAATACATTACTTCAAGACATCAAATGGAATTTTAGATGTTTATGTAGCAAGGAAATATATTATATTAATCTGTAAATCAAGTTTAGAGGTTTAGAGATCATTTACTGTCCGATTCAAGAAAAACAATGTGTTCTGTCATGTCAACTATGATGCCAACTCCAGTCAGACAGTTCTGATAAAATAATCACTTTCTATATCACACAAGCATTAATGACATTAGCCATTTTATTTATATTCGTATTTTGCTATCTGCTAATTTCATCTAATTAGAATAAAGGTAATGTTTTAAATCTAGATCAAAACGTTTTTCTTTTCTTTTTTAATATTACTGCAGGTTTTTTACACATAAAAAGTGACAAAAAAATGTTGAGGTATGGTCTGAAGACAGCAGGTATTTTATGTGAGAGATCAGTCAAATAAGGAGTAATAAATAAGGAATTGGTATATGTGTGTTAAAAACATTCTCATGTTCTTCTTTGATAATCAACCAGTTAGTTCTGGTTCTCAAATTAGATTGGTTTAACAACTCAAAACACACTGATATTTAGTCCAGCAGCACTGGGACTTTTCACTGTCAATCTGTGCATTAGTCAGGGGATTTTACAATGATTCTTTCTGCAGGTGAGTGAGTCAATGAATCATTCACTTAACCGATTTGTTCAAAAACATGGAATTATTCAGAAATAAACACCGTAACTGTATGTAGTGTCCTCTTGCATTATCAACACGCTATTTTCCTGTTTTCCTTGTATTGTATAAAGAGCTTTATAAATAAAGGTGACTTGACTTGACGTGATTTGTTGCTTAGAGACACAACTGTCCATTCAGCTTTGACTTTGTTTGAAAAGATTGGTTTAATTGGCAGTGAAGCATAATAAGAGAAATTAAGCAATATTGTGTCTAGAAACAATTTAAACCATGTCCTGTTTATTGAACTGTTGTATAAAAGCATTGTATATTTTGTGTCTGAGATATGTTTCAAGAATCTGTTAGGAGCCCAAGAGCCTCATTCATGCCTTAAAGGGGTCATGAACATCATGAACTATGCGTACTGTTTTCTGAGGTCCACTAATAGTGTTATCAAGATTTTTACATAAAAAAAAATCATAATGTAGAAGCAATAGGCTATTTTTTTATTTTTTTTTATTTTTTTGCCCTGCTTTGACCCCCTCATCAGATCACTTTGTTTGAATAGGTGTGGTGGATTGTAGACTCGGAAGTAAACACCCACTGCTGTGATTGGCTAATAGATGTGTATGTGTGACAGTGTACATCCTTCACAGATGGATGCATAAATACTCAGTACATATTATACGATCTGTAATAACAGACAAAGCTATAGTGATCACATAATGAAAACAGTCACTCACACTTGTGTGTTGCGACATTACTGTCAGATCCAATATAATCGGCACAGCATTGTCTTTTAATTTCAGTCTTTCTGAAAATTCTGCGTTGAATTGTGCCTTGTTTGTAAATGAAGTGAACAAAAGACCAAGTTAATACTGACATGGTCTGGCATTTCATTAAAAATAAAGTTCATCAGATAAAGTTTATCAGTTGGATTCTGCATAGACCTGCGTTTGCTGCTCTTCTCCTTTACTTACTACGTGGGTGGGGCTAAAAGGCAGCGATGCAGAATCGGTGGGCGGGGCTAAACAGGCAGCGATGCAGAATCGGTGGGCGGGGCTAAACAGGCAGCAATGTAGAATCAGTGGGCGGGGCTAAACAGGCAGCAATGTAGAATCGGTGGGTGGGGCTAAACAGGCAATTATGTAGATGCAGGCGTTGATCTTCTTCTGCAGAGGCAGTGTTTAGCCACACTATTACATCATAAAGTGGCACATTCCACAAGCTGTCGTTTTGGAAGACCGGCTTTAATATAAGCTGTTTGTAGACTAACGAGAAACAGAATGTTTTTATAGCACAATGACCTCTTATATATCAAAAGATCAAGGACATTGTGATTTCTCAGTTCATGACCCCAAATGACAGTATGCAAATGCATGGTGTTGCCACTCATCCGAGTTGCCTTATACTTAGTATCCGATTTATTACTAGTATTTAACTTACCTGATGTCACTGCAGTAAGCTGGTAAAGCTGTTAGTAAATATAACCAAGATGCACTCAATATTTATTTACAGTCAAGTATGATTTGAGCATGTTTACTTGCTTTGCTAAAGCCTTGCTATTTCTAAAGGTAGTAATTTCAGACAAAGCTTTACCTGATCCATCTGATGCAAAAGGAGCATTGGACTTTCAAATGTGTTGTGTTATGTATATCAGCACACATGCAAAGACACGCACATGCTAATAGACGGCATCTGCAGATACTTACCAGGATTAGACTGTGCTGTGTGCTGCTTCCTCTCTGGACTAGACTGCGGCTGCCCCCGACTGAAAACTGCTTAACAATGTGAAACAGATGTAAAAATATCCAAGAGAGAAGAAAGCAGGAGTTCATGCCTGCATCGCAGCTGCTACTGAGTGATGTCTGAATTGAATGAATGAGTCATGCAAACCTGAAGATGAGGAAACATGCGGCTGTCTTCGGATCATGGTGCCCGTCTCTGGCCTGTGCACACCTGCCATCAAAATGCAAACACATTCAAGACAAGCCACATGTAAAGCTGCACCTCACTGAAAGAACACAATACATCTAAATTAACAACAGAAAGTCTGAGCTGATCTATCAATGCGATATACTAAAAAATTTGTCTTTCATATACTGTGTGCAAAACAGCATGTTCTGTCTTTGGGGAAAGCTGTAAGTGCTCCTTGTCTTCAACTATTAATTATGGAAAACAGGAATTAAATTGTCACCAACAGAGGAGGATACACTAATTTCAACAACAGAGGTTTATTTGCACGTAATGTGTGAAACAAGCCATGTGAACCATGTCAAGCCATGTTCAGAGAATTTCATCAAGCTTAGCTCAGATGGTAATAGGCTTTCTATTTTGCAGGCACAGCATATAAAACAGTGCAACAGGTAACCATGAAGACAGACGAAGACGGAAGACAAGGACAATCCACAGCTAAGAGTCTCTGGTAAGGAGTCAGGTAAGTAATAACGGGGTAGGTTAATGTGCTGTCTACCCTAGACAAATCAATTTCTCCATTTGTGTGAAGAAATTAAATTACTAGCAGATTTTTGATATTTCAAATGGTTTGATTGCGGTGAGGAAATAGATTGATCTAAGGAAGAGTCTCATTTCTTCTGCATGCACCCTTAGACATTGGCAAAGCTTGTACAAAAGGGCATGGAGTAGAAAGACTTTCTAAATTATGGTCATTAGCTCTGAATTTTTAAAATAGTACTCCAAAACAGATTCATGTGATTCTCACCAAACTTGGTAAACATGATGCCAAGACACTGAAGGTGTTAAATTGTGAAATCTTTGATCTCAACCGGTGCTGCCATGGTGAGGAATTAAATTAATGACAAAAATGGGAAACAAAGTGTCTGATTTAGATCAAATTGGATGATTGTGGCTATTGTAGTTCACAGTTATAGCGCCACCAGCTGGCAGAAGGAAGTATAACATATCCTCCTGAGACCCCCCCCAAAAAAAGCTTTGTGAATTTAGTATTTTTTCACGTCATTACATTGTTTAGAGCATAAGAAAAAAAAAAAAAATTGAAAAATTATATTTGATTCTATATCCTCTGTAGAGGACACTAGGACTAAGTTTTTAAAAATAAAATGGCATGAATAGACATCAAAAAGGCAAAAACAATGGATTTTTTTTTAAAATCACCAATACATTTTTAGGTTTCAGGATTTTTTTTATTCTAAACTTTGTTTGAGGATGATTCTCAACTATGTTATAAAATGTATAACAAAATGATTTGATATACAATTTTGTTTTATGCAATATGTCTGTACAAATTTCCATAAACTGGTTTTCCCATTAAACACAGTGTATCTAAACTGTATCTAATTTGCATATTAATGTGTTGCTGTTGGGACAGAATGTTGAAAAAAGAATTGTCATAATGTGAGTAATAATTTGCCAGATTTTCATAATAATATCTAATATTTCATAACAAAATAGATATATAATTTATTTTCCTATTCAATTGCTATGTCTCCCAAAATTCATAATAAACATGCTTTTAGTCCTGGTGTCCTCTACAGTGGACATGTATGAAATGATGTCCTGTTTCTTAACAGGAAGTCATATTTGAATGTGAAAACCCATAACATTTTCCTGAGATGTTGCTTTATGACAAACAATTAAAAAATTATTCAGATTTAAATGACAATTACAAAATATAATCATATTTCCATAAGGATGTAACATTTTTCACTAAATTAAATTTAGCCATTTTTAAAGACCTAGGAGAGTGTGTGGTCCTGGTGAAACTTCCAATCATTTAGTATCTCTATAAAGCCCTGAATGTGCTCTGTACAGGACATCCAGGCTTACAACTGTGACATGTGAGGTCTCAGAGAAATTCACTAAAATAGAATGTCCACTACAGAGGCAAAAGCTCCATAGCTGGGTCTCAGGAGGATATACAGATTTTGAAACGGTTACATATTTGGATTAAAGAGACAAACGTATACAAGAGAGAGATAGCTAGGAATCTTGGAGGAAAACAGCAAGTGAAATCAACACTCATCTAGCTCACGACACAAACAATCACCAGCAATATATTAAATTCCAAACAATATATCTATTCCTAGAGTACAAAGAAACTTAAACACTACAGGCAAGCATCACAAGACAGGACACACAGTAAGAGTAAAAGGAGTGTGGTTTACCTGTGTTTGTGCGGGGTGAAAACCTATTGGCATAGACGGAGCTGCCTCTAAATGCTTTAGACAAATGTTATGGTTAGAGTTTAGGGCTTGTGTTACTGACAGAGGAAGTGAGGACTACAGACAGTGCCAAAGCAGAACATACCTTGCGCAGGACCCTTTCCTTGGGCGCTCTGTGACGGTCCTACATGCAGTGTTAAGAGAAAACAAATACTGAAGCACTGATATATTCTCTGTTTTTTTTACTGTAACAGCAACCTTAAAGTCAACATAAAATCCTGGTCTTACAAAGCAGGTCTCATCAGTGCATGTTAGTCTAAAGAAAAATATCTTAAACCTTCATCAAAATATAGTAATAAGTTCTGCCTTTGAAACAACTGGTGCTCCAAAGAAGAATTTGCATTGAATATCTTTGTTACTCAGAAAAACATCATATTTCTGAAGTAAAATGCTGTTTCATGCCGACTTTTCACAGGCTAACACCATCTACACCCCAAAAGACAGATGGTTGCTACGAAAACAAAGAACCAAAGGAAAACTGCAAGAGACCATTAGTTCTGTAAACCACTAAAAACACACCCAGAGGGCCTGAATAAAATTATATGACAGCAGACAGCAGCCACAAGAAGTGCCACGTGAGGGAGATTCAACATGCCTGCTTGACTTACGTGCAACAGAGCTGAAATACGGGTGACTGCTGCCTAGATCAGAAAGAAAGAGTTTGCTTTAGAAACAGAGAAAGGAAAGAGGATGAATAGAGAGGGAACCTGATCCATATCGTCCAGACAGGATGCTCATTTCAAAACGCTACTGAAAAACTGACCCAAGAACAAATGGATAAAAGTATTGCATTGAATTTACTGTAATAAACTATGATTTATTCAATTAAGGCATCGGATCTGTAAAAGACTTGCTCACCTGCCTCGCGGACTTTATGAACGGTGACCCGTGGCTTGGCTGATGTGGTGATAGGTGGGGCTGTGATGATGGGTGTGGTCACATGAGTGGTTGTGGGCGGAGCTGCAGTGGAGCTCGGCTCCGTCTCTACAGCCTCTGTCACAGGCGACGCTGTGGAGTACGGTAGGTCTTTGCGATCACCTTGGGATCAAGGACATGTGAATAGATGATGAGCTGCGATGGATGATTCTGAACATGGATCCACATGCTGCTAGGCTCTGCCAGATGGGAGCTGTGAGTGGCTTTAATCACAGTGTTTGTCAGACAGAGATCCTTTGGCATACTTTCCATTTTTATTAATTTCAGATTGAAGGTTGACCCTGGTAGAATCTCACATTAGCTGGATCTCACCTTGTCTACTCAGCTATTATACAATCCCTAGAAATCAAACCCTTGATCTTGGCTTTGTTAGCACCATGCATTACTGTTTAAGTTAGAGGAAAGGTTTAATGACATAACAACACATATTGGAGCATTACCAGCCAGCTAAAACCACTTACCTGTTTTCACTGTGGTGGGTCTTGAGGGTACAAAGACCAGAGTGGATGGGTAGGTCACCCCCTTCTTTGGCTTACCCACTGACACAAGGAACCAAAAGTAATAAGCAATATTAAAAAAAAAAAAAAAAAAAAGCATGTGAGAAAGTACTCATGATATGAAATTATTGTGTCTTAACTCCTTCCCCGCCAAAAACAGAATTCTCTAGGTTTTCACTGTTATACACTCAGGGGCACGATTACGTATGTTCTGAATCAGTCCAGAATCTCCCGATCAAAAACACAGCTGAGGAAGACGCAGAAACAAAAAGTGGTAAAGGCCTGTGCAAGCTTTGGGAGTGATGATGGAAGCCATCTACTGCATCTTTGCTTTGATCATCGTACTGAATATGATCCAGATGTAGTATTTGATAAAAAATGTGATTTTCGCCGCTTTTTGCTCAAAACTGATTTTTTTATGAGACTTACATACATTCAAGTGTTGATAAAAAAATAAATATTGAAGCTAGAATAAAACTGATTTTTATTTTGTCACGTAGAGGCTCTGTTCTTTATTTCGATGTATTGCATGTTCAGATATTCATACAACAAAATATTCTGGGGGCCTTGAAATTTTAGTGAAAATGATCAAAAATGCTGGCAGTGGCTGGCAACTTTTTTCAAAAACACTGGCAGAAAAAGAGTTCATATTCTTTTGGCATATCTATCTTTTCTAATTGATTGCTATACAGAGCCTGTTTTCCAATATATATAGGTGTTTTCCAACAGTGTTTGTTCAGAGTAAGGTCTATACTACCTGAGACAGAAAAGGATTCTCTCCAGTTGGGTAAGGACAAAGAGCGGACACCGTTGGCAAAGCTACCCTTGTAGATCATCTGTCCTGCCATCTTCATCACAATTACCTTTCCTCCAGAGTTAGTGATGACCCCACTGACAACAACATAACAGCAAAAAAACAACATGTATGTGAGATGCATTTATCTGAGGGACCTGTACTGATTTGGTTAGCTTTAATAGCTTAGAGTGAATATTGAGTAAAAACAAAATGCTAGAAATGCATAAACATGCCATGCTATGCATTGGCTGAATGATTTCAGTTGAGATCATGTAACTTAAATTTGACTGAGATCCAATGGCAAAGATAGCCTGATCACTTCTGAGGGCGGTCTATGGAATAAGAATATAAATTATAATCCAAACAAAATGCATGCCATCTGCCTTTTACTGGCTGCATACATCTCCCACATGTGCACTGACTGATACACCATAGCAACTGATAAACTAACACAACCTCCTCATCCGACATTATTTGTTGAAGAGGCACACACATTTTGTTCAGTTTTCCCTTTGATCCACCCATGTTATTCTAATCATTTATCAAGTTTTATAGGGTTAGAACTTGACCCATGAGGCCTCCTACTCTCTAAACCTCTCAGGATGTTGTGGTTACACTAAACAACCATGAAACAGATGACTGACGATCAGACACTACAGATGACAGATGTTCACAAAGCAGGGAAGGCTGTAAAATATCTCTAAAGCCATCTTCTCCCTTCCTGAGGTAGATCCATAGCATCATATACAGGTTTCCCATACTTTTGATTACTAAAATGTTATGAAAAATCTCTGAAGAAGCTGCTTGTCGCACCTCAGTAACTATAAAGGTCAACTGGAGTTGCAAGAGCTGGTGTCATGTGGGGTAACAATATTTGCTGAGTGAACATTTTTGCAGATTTATTTTCAATTAAATTAGCAACTTGTGATTTCATCAAGAGAGCTTAAGCTTTTGCATAATATTTTAATTTGTCCTATTGATCATACATTAACACCAGGTGAACACCGGGACTCACAGACTACAAACTGTTTGAGCTCACCTGTGAATGGCAGCATTGCAGATACTGGATATGGAGGCAAATACACCTGTCCCATACACCTTCTCCTTGGTCTCCCTGCAGTTAGCTGGACACTTAACAATAAACTCTGAGAGATTGATCTTCCCAGCTCGCACTTCACATTCTATTGCTGGCACAGCTGGAAAAGCAGAAGCAATGTCAGAAGAACATAATTTAGGGTGCTTTCAGACCTGTAGATCATTTGCTTTGTTCCGAAACAGGGATTAATTTGTTACATAGTTGCATTTTCTTCTTGGTTTGGTTCGCTTTCACACGGCAACATTGCAAAGCGTACCAAACTGTGTTTATGCAAGTCACATGTGAGTAAAGCTGTCCTCTTATTGGTCAGAGTTCACTTGTTTACGTTTGTCACGGTTGTGGGCTCACGGTGTCATCCTCGCTCTGTCATTGGCTGTGTCCAAATTCAGGGTCTGCATCCTTCGGAGTACTCATTTGAAGGATGTTACGTCACAGCGCCGCGACGAAGGCTGTCCAAATTCGTAGGATCCTTCAAATGCGGCCCACAAATATGTCCTCCTTTTCCCCGAATTGGAAGGATGGGTGTGGTGGATCCTTTCCCGTCCTACCTATCCCATAATTATTTTCGGCAGAGCGTAATGGCGGACGAAGCGAGCGGTAGCGGAGTGGGAGAGGAGTTTCTCTGACAAAACAAGCTAAAGTTTATGCTTCGGCTCAATGAATTTGTAGGAGAAATTAGTAGAATACTTAAAAACAAATAAAAATAGGCTATAATGGCTTACCTGGATGTGACTGTCTTGTAGTCTGATATAAAAAACTCTCCGACAACGAGCAAAGAAAGTATTTAATTTATTTAATTGCTTTATTTCTTCCAAAAGAATTAAAATGAGGAGAATAACTCTTTGTTTGTCCATTTTCCCGCTTCTTGCTTGGCGCTGTAACGGTTGCTAGGCGACAGGATATGAGCAACGGGTAAGGGAGGGAACTGAAAGAAGGGTAGGCTGTCCAAATTCACAAACACCGACTTCCGGGTTTTGCGGACGTCGGAGGATCCCTCCTCCTTCAACCGGGTAGGAAGGATCCTAAGGAGATGCAGACCCTGAATTTGGACACAGCCATTGTGTGTGTTAGTGTGTGTGTGTGCGGGTGTGGCTGATTGAGGCTGATTCGCTCCAGCTGCGAGTCATTATCAGCAGCACTTAAGAGGCTCTCACGCTCTCTTGTGTTTGTCAGATCCTTGGATGTGTTTGCCGGGCATGGTCACTGTTTTCTCCACGCTCCTGTTTTTGGATCCTTCGTCTACAGACTCCAGTCGTTTCCTGGACCTCACCACCGGACACTTGGCTGCCCTTGCGTCCCTGCGTTGCCAAGCCAGACGGACGCTGCACATGCCTTTTCTGATTATTGTTATCCTGACCAGTGTTTCTCAATAAATACGTATTGTTCCCACAGCTTGAATCCTCCAGTTCTCTTACGACCATGACAACGTTCCTCTGCGTCATTCCTCTCTAATATATCTATCTATATATAATTATATTTTCACTATATATATGGGGTGGTGATGGCGCAGTGGATAAGACACATGCCTTTGGTGTGAGAGACCCGGGTTCGAATCCACTGTGAGACACCAATGTGTCCCTGAGCAAGACACTTAACCCCTAGTTGCTCCAGAGGCGTGCGACCTCTGACATATATAGCAATTGTAAGTCACTTTGGATAAAAGCGTCAGCTAAATGAATAAATGTAAATGTAATGTAAATGTAAATATATATATATATAATGCAGTTACAGCCAGAGGGAATTCAGGACTTCGTCAGGACAGCATTCTTGTCATGCGCGGAGAAGAGTAATTAATTACACCACATTTTAATATGAAGAGGTGCTCTTTGGTTTTCAACTGCAATAACAAATATTCTCTCTAACAAAATCAAAGTTTCTCACAAATTCTCACTTGCATTCACAAAATAATAATTTGTTACATTTATATATCACTTTTCTGGGTACTCAAAACGCTTGACTGCTAGACACAAAAGACACTGACTGCTGCTTTTTATATAACATATTTCCCATTATGATACCGCTTGGTCCGTTGGGTCGGATCGCGTTCTCACCACAAACGAACCGCTCCAGGGTTCGTTTGAATGCGTGCCGAGACCACCTCTTCAAGAAGGTCTCGGTACGCTTGTTTGGTCCGCTTTTGGTGCGCAACCAAGTGCGATTGCTGCTTGCTCACCTGCCCAAACGAACCGCACCAAGAGAGAAAACGAACTCTAGTGCGATTCAGCCGAATTAAATGAGGCAGGTGTGAAAGCACCCTTAGTGGCAAATGACTCAAACATGCATATTACTAATAAAATATTAGCAGCTACCTTGTTTTGGCTTTTTGTTCTTTCCATTTGGCTTTGCTCCACTGGAAGTCAGTAGAAATGCTAGAAACATAGGTCATACAGAACATAATACACATGCAAATTAAGAGACAACATAATCCAGGTTTTTTTTACAGTCCCTAAAGACAAATAAAACTATTCCTAGAGCAGTGCAAGAACTCAATGTAGCAGTAAAACTGCAAACATGTGCAAGGGCCTTATCTCCTAAACACTCTTTTCTTTCCTCCCTCCCAGATGTTTAATGGGGTAATTTGTGTAATTTTAGCTATTATTTTGACATGTGGACTATTTATAAAAAAAAAAAACTGAGGGAGGGTGGGGGGTAGGGTCTTGAGTGGCTTTCAATGCTTGATTCTTGCACACCCATTGAACTGTTACTAAAGTGAATATATGGAGCAAGCTGCCGTCTACAGTTTACTGAAGTCTTGATTCTGATTGACTGATGAATGTTCAAAGGTGTGCAATTATTTGACAGTAGATACACAGCTATGAGGTAGTCATATCATCATCAATGAATTTCAGTTATTTCATACAACAAGTCCATACAAGTCCATACAACAGCAAATTAACCAAAACCAGCAAAGGCACTGATCATACAAAGAAATATGACTAACAATCAGACAAAAATAGAACAAAAAAAAGAACAAAAAAAATTATAATAATAATTTTGGGAAGTTTGTTCTCTCCATCAAAGTTAATTTAGTGAAGAATCAGCAAATGCATATAGGAAAAAAAAATATTTGAATGCATATAGGGGGGAAAAACTGTTTTAATAAACACAGTTATTAAATGAAAAAATAAATAAACAAACAAACCTACCTATAAAGACAGCAGTGAGAGTTGCTTTACTCATCTTGAGCTCCACAGCAGGAGTGTAAATCTGGTCAAAGGTTCTCTTAAGCCTCTGTATTGCTTCCTGTAAACATACAGAATAAAAAGCATTGCTAACTTTACAGACACATGAGACTAGCACGTTAAGACCATATCAACTGACTTTGTACAAACCTCTAAACCAGTCTTGTTAAAGGAAATATAATGAAAGATAGCTCATCGGACCATGTTATTTCAAATTCCTTAGTTTAGGGATCCAGATTTTGTGCTCCATTCTTTGTGTATTTTTGTGCACTGTTCCTGTATGGATACAACTGGTTTCTTAATGGCAGCCCTGCCTAAACCCTGGTTTTATGATGCTCTCTGCATATTTTGCAGCTCACAATTGCTCAACACAAACTCCCAACCACTTCAGGGTAACAAAGACTAACCACTGCAAAATGAAAGCTTGCACAGCAGATCAGTAATTTCTCATCTCATCATTACAGGCAGCATCCACATTGCTGGTACCAACACATCGTCTCTGAACTCAACTCGTCTGCAGGCCTCACTGCCAGAGCTATAGGCCTGCCCATTACTGTCCATTGCAGATCCCATCCCGACTGCAATGACTGTTAAATGAACTAGCATTTAGAGAACTTGTTTCTGTTTACCCTGCTCAAAGACCCTGCTTGAACCAGCGCAACCAGCTGAGAACCGATGCTTATAGATGAGGTGGTCTCTTAATATGTACACCAGTATAAATGAGGCTTCCACTGTATATTTCTCTGTTTCATGAGGCAACCTTTGTAGGAAATCATGGAATGAATCTGGTTGCGATGACAACTTCAGACTCCCACTAACAGCATCACTGTCCCCACCACTTTCTGACACCCAAAGGCCTTTCTGGGCCCCAAAACAGGCAGTCTGCCTCATTAAACGCCACAATGACATACTGTACCTCACTGTAACAGGTGATTTAGGAACTTGCTGAAGTACAACTGAACTCATGTTTTACTCACGTTTCATGTTGTGTTTTACCCTCCTAGGGGCTTCCCCACATATAATTGTATTTTTTCTGCCGCTATAATCATTCAGTGTAAGAATAACACCAGGATTAGGGAGGAATTTTGAGATCAATGAGCTTCTACTCTTCTTAAAGCCCAGAATGAGCAGACAGTCCAAACCAATGACCACATGGAGTCCACACATGAAAGAAAAGCTAAGACACATTCAAGCAACATAAAATAAGTAATTTTTCATCAAAGGAAACTATACACATTATTCATCCATCCATCACTCTGTTCTCCAAAGCTGCTGTCCTCTGTAGGGTCACAGGGATGCTGGAATCTGTCCCAGCATCTGAGGCCGAAGGACAGACGACCAGTACATCTATTACTAAGCATCCAAAATTATATGAATAAACTCATCATCATGAAAGCTTGTGTAGCTGAACTCCACCACCACAATTAAGAAAAAAAAAAAAAAAGGTACAATGTTTTCTGAATCACAAGACTGAACACAGCTAATTTTCAGATCAGGGGCAGCCGGTACCTTGAGCTAAAAAAAATCTCCTGAACAATCATGTGTTGTTCTAAGAAACTGTCTAATATCCCATAATCCTTATTTAACTGATTTACTTTCAAGTAAACTCATTCCGCTATGTGCTACTGCAGCAAATGCAGAACAGCACAAAGAATAAATACATTGATATTACAATTTAAATTAATATTTTGATACAATGAAATTATTTTGTACATAGTCCATACTTCTGTTTTTTTATTTTTTATTTATTTAAAAAAAAGAACTCTATGTAATTGAATATGTAATACATTTTTTGTAATTACACTGTTGACTGTACCTCTACACCTTCACCATCAAACCTGGCCCCAATCTTAACCGTATCCCACTTTTTTTTAAGGTGTCCTTGTTACAGTGTAATTATACATTTAAGTACTACTTAAGTACTAAACCAACAACCTGTATTTTAGACCATGTTCCATCTAAGCTCCTAAAAGAGGTGCTTCCAGAAGTAATAGATCCTCTTCTGAATATTAACTCATCATTGTCATTAGGATATGTCCCAAAAACCTTAAAACTGGCTGTTATTAAGCCTCTCATTAAAAAAACACAACTTGACCCCAAAGAATGAATTAATTACAGACCGATCTCGAATCTCCCTTTTCTGTCAAAGATATTAAAAAAGGTAGTATCATCACAACTATGTTCCTTCTTAGAGAAAAATTATATATGTGAGGATTTCCAGTCAGGTTTTAGACCATATCATAGTACTGAGTCTGCTCTCATTAGAGTTACAAACGACCTGCTTCTATCATCTGATCGTGGTTGTATCTCTCTATTAGTGCTATTGGATCTTAGCGCCACGTTTCACACTATCGACCACAACATTCTTTTAAATAGATTTGAAAATTATGTTGGCATTAGAGGAAGTGCACTGGCATGGTTCAAATCGTACTTATCTGACCGCCATCAATTTGTGGCAGTAAATGAAAAGTTATCATACCAATCACAAGTGCAGAATGGAGTACCTCAAGGCTCAGTACTTGGCCCCTTACTTTTCACCCTTTACATGTTACCCTTGGGAGATAATATTAGGAAACATGGTGTTAGCTTTCACTGTTATGCTGATGATAGCCAGCTCTATATTTATTTGCGACCTGATGAAACTTACCAATTTGCAAAACTAACAGAATGTATAGTTGATATCAAAAACTGGATGACTAGCAATTTCTTACTGCTAAATTCTGAAAAAAACAGAGGTATTAATTATTGGACCAAAAACTTTTGCATGTAATAACCTAGATCACTGTCTAATACTTGATGGCTGCTCTGTAAATTCTTCGTTATCAGTTAGGAACCTAGGCATACTTTTTGATACCAATCTTTCCTTCGAAAAACATGTTTCTAGCATTTGTAAAACTGCATTTATCCATCTTAAATATCAAATATATCTGAATTGCGACCTATGATCTCAATGTCAAATGCAGAAACATTAACTCATGCATTCATGACCTCGAGGCTAGATTATTGTAATGCTTTATTGGGTGGTTGCTCTGCACGTTTAATAAACAAACTCCAGCTGGTTCAAAATGCAGCAGCTAGAGTTCTTACTAGAACCAGGAAGTATGACCACATTAGCCCGGTTCTGTCAACACTGCACTGGCTCCCTATTAAACATTGAATACATTTTAAGATCTTGCTAATTGCCTATAAAGCCCTGAATGGTTTGGCACCTCAGTATTTGAGTGAGCTCTTATCGCATTATAGTCCTTCACGTCTGCTGCAATCTCAAAACTCTGGCCATTTTAAAATACCTAGAATATCAAAATCAACTGTGGGCGGGAGATCGTTTTCCTATTTAGCACCCAAACTCTGGAACAATCTACCTAACACTCGGGAAGCAGGCACACTCTGTCAGTTTAAATCTGGATTAAAGACCCATCTCTTTAACCTGGCTTACACATAACAAATAACTTCAGAACAATAGCTCCAAAATACTTTCAACACATCACCATCAACACGCGTGGTGATCGTGTACTTGATCACTGCTACTCTCCATTCCGGGACGCCTACAAATCGCTCCCCCGCCCACCTTTCGGCAAATCGGACCACACTTCCGTTCTGCTCCTGCCTGCTTATAGGCAGAAACTGAAACGAGAAGCACCCGCCCTCAGGACAATTCAATGCTGGTCGGACCAATCAGACGCTATACTACAGGACTGTTTTGATCACGTGGACTGGGACATGTTCCGGGCAGCGTCTGATGACGACATAGAGGCGTACTCAGATACTGTAACGTGTTTCATCAGGAAGTGTGTAGAGGATGTAGTACCGACAAAAACAATCCGCATCTACCCCAACCAAAAACCGTGGATTAACAGCGATGTTCGAGCAGCCTTGTCAGCGCGGACATCTGCCTTTAAATCCGGAAACTCTGACGATCGCAAACAAGCCAGTTACGATCTCAGGAAATCAATCAAAGCTGCCAAACGACAATATAAAAACAAAGTTGAAGAACAATTCAAAACCAACAACGCAAGAAGCATGTGGCAGGGTATCAACAACATCACAGATTTCAGAGGGAATAAACCAGCTACTGTGAACATTGCCGCCTCTGTACCGGACGAACTTAATAACTTTTATGCTCGTTTCGAGGCTCACAACACCGCCCACACAGAGCGCGCTCCCGCGGCTGTAGCAGAAGAGGCGAGCGCACTTTCCTTTTCTGTCGCAGATGTAACCCGATCCTTCCGACGGGTGAACATCCGCAAGGCTGTGGGTCCCGATGGCATCCCAGGCCGTGTGCTCCGAGCATGCGCATTCCAACTGGCCGGGGTTTTCACAGACATTTTTAACCTTTCCCTCTCTCTGTCTGTGGTTCCCGCATGCTTCAAAAAATCCACCATTGTGCCCATACCAAAGAAAAATAAAATCACATGCTTGAATGACTGGAGGCCCATTGCTCTGACACCCATCTTCAGCAAGTGCTTTGAGAAACTCATCAGAGACTACATCTGCTCTGTGCTGCCTGACTCACTGGATCCCCTACAATTTGCATATCGCAGAAACCGTTCCACAGACGATGCTATTGCCTTCACCCTGCACACTGCTCTCTCCCACCTGGAAAATAAGAACACCTATGTGAGAATGCTGTTTGTGGACTACAGCTCAGCATTCAATACCATAGTGCCTGCCACACTGGTTGAGAAGCTCCAGACTCTGGGACTAAACGGATCTCTGTGCAGCTGGATCCTGGACTTCCTGACAGGCAGATGTCAGGTGGTCAGAATGGGCAACAACACTTCATCCCCGCTGACCCTCAACACTGGTGCTCCTCAGGGCTGCGTCCTCAGCCCACTCCTGTACTCCCTGTACACACACGACTGTACAGCAACACACAGCTCCAACGTCATCGTCAAATTTGCTGACGACACAACGGTGATAGGCCTGATCACTGACAACGATGAGACGGCCTACAGAGAGGAGGTGAGAACCCTGACTAAATGGTGTCAAGAGAACCACCTCTCACTCAACATCGACAAGACCAAGGAGCTGGTGGTGGACTTCAGGAGACAGAGCAGAGAACACACACCCATCACCATCGACATGACACCTGTGGAGCGAGTAAACAGCTTCAAATTCCTCGGTGTTCACATCACTGAGGATCTCACATGGTCCGCTCACACAGATGCAGTGCTGAAGAAGACACACCAACGCCTCTTCTTCCTGAGACGGCTGAGGAAGTTTGGAATGAACCCCAGCATCCTCAGATCATTCTACACCTGCACTGTGGAGAGCATCCTGACAGGCTGCATCACCGCCTGGTTTGGAAACAGCACTGCTGGCAACCGCAAAGCTCTGCAAAGGGTCGTGCGAACTGCCCGTCACATTGTTGGAGGTGAGCTTCCCTCCCTCCAGGACATCTACACCAGGCGGTGTATAAAGAAAGCCCGGAGGATCATCAGTGACTCCAGCCACCCGTCCCACAGACTGCTCTCTCTGCTGCCCTCAGGAAGACGTCTCCGCAGCATCCGATCCCGCACTAGCCGACTGAGGGATAGCTTTTTTCCTCAGGCTATCAGGCTAATGAACAGTCAAAACTAATATACCTACAGCATAATCCCACCTTACAGTATACGCACTGCACTTTAATTCCACACAGTTCAAACTGGACTACCAGTACACTACTGCACAAATACAACAATCTTTTTGCCAGCACCGGATACCATCCAATGCACATCCATGACATTTGCACATCCGGTTTATATATAATCTGCTGCATCTTCGCATATTACTGTGTGTATATAACGTAGAATGTGTACTACATACTGTGTATAATGTGTATCGGTAACTGTATGTCTGTCTAATAGTACACTGTGTGTACTGAGTATATGTATGTGTATATTACACATTGTCGTCTGTATAAGTCTGTACGTATGTATGGTAATGTCTATATGTAAATTGTTTTTGCAGTGTCTGGAGCACGCTCTCAAGAATTTCACTCACGAAGGCACACGTGCTGTGGTGATGTGACAATAAAAGTGATTTGATTTGATTTGACATAATACACTATAACATTTCTATAATTCAAATCCATTAAAGTATTGTTAGGCTGCATTAATTAGGTCAACCGGAACCGGGAACACTTCCCAAAACACCTGATGTACTTGTTACATTGTTAGAAGAATGGCACCTATGCTAATATTAGTCTGTTACTTTCTTATTCCGAGGTAACCGTAGCCACCCAGATCCAGACTGTATCCAGATCAGATGGTGGATCAGCACCTAGAGACTGATCCCCAGTGAAGACCCTGTCTCCAAGACAGCCATCGGGACAAGACCACAGGAACCAGATGAGTCCTTTGCACAATCTGATTCTGCTTTAGCCTAGATTTAAACTGCTGATTTTGTCTGGCCAGAGGAGAATGACACTATCTCGACAAACTGTTTCCCCGTCTAAATACTGTAAAGCTGATGTAAAGCCACCCAGCTTTATATCAAGCCGATATAAAGCTGCTTTGACACAATTTGCATTGTTAAAAGCGCTATACAAATAATATTGACTTGACTTGACTTACTGAGTAATATTCATTAACTACATGTACTTACTATATGGTTAGGGTTAGGATTAGGCATTGCCTTAGGGTTACTTGCATGTAATTACGCATAATTAAGTGTTATTATAATAGTAAGTACATGTAACTTGTGTAACAATGACACCTTAAAATAAAGTGTTACTGTGTTTTACAATACTACATGAACATGAAAAGTACATTGTACCTAACTTTCTTTTGAGGCAACTACGCAGCTGAAGAAACCAAATATAAAGTGTGACCAAACATCTTTCAAAAAATTGTTCTTTCTGCATTTGGAGAGCACTATAAGCAAAAAGAACTGTTGAGGAAAGTTTAAAATGATGCATTCAGATGCTCTTTCAACTTTGTATTGTTAACTTGAATTTGTTTATTCATTAAATGCAAAAATCCTCATTCAGCTAATCAATTATTCAAGGCAATACAAGAATTTAAAATAGTAGCACAACAAGTTAGGATAATATTTGCAGAAATTCTGTTGGTGTAACATGTTTTTTATGCAGTTTCACATAATTCACCTTTCTCTGTGTGTGTCTGTTTCATTATTATTATTATTTTCTTGCCTATAGCTGGTGGAAATGGTACACATGGTCACTTATTAAAGTCAATTAGTAAACAGCATGCTCTCCTCAACAACACACCTGATCTGAAAAATCATTCATGTCTGGCGCACAAACGCTGCAGGATGATGCACATACTTGTTTAGTCATTACTACTGCTTAAGGATATCAAGTCAAAACGGGGGAGGGCCATTCTTATTGACAGCATTTGATTGGGCAAAAATTAGTACCTGGGTGCAAGTTGTCATATACAATTTATTTCCAAACAATCTGTCCCCAAGATGAGGAAGACCACAGATCAGCAAAAAAAAAAAAAAAAAAAACATTACATCAACTTTTTAGTAGTTAACTACCATATAATGTATGACCTCTTCATTGATAGTCTATGTTTTAAAAGCTCCAATGTAAAGTTAATGTTAAACTAAACACATTTTATTCTCTAACAAATTGAAAAAAAAAAAAATAATAAAAAATTGAAGGAATGTAATGTTACAAGGTTGTAGTTTTAATTAATTAATTTATTTAATTGCCACATAAATGGGCAGGAAATAATGGCTGGATTTAAACCTGCAATACCTGTCTACCTTAGCACCACAGCTCTTAAGCCACAGCTCCAACTATGGAAGCAGAATAATGACAATAGTTTTTGAAACATAATGTCAGTCCTCTGTTGTGTGTGTCATGTGTTCCTGCCTCTTGTGTCCTTATTTGGTTTGTTTCCTGTCCTCGTCTAGTGTGATTATTGGTTAATTCTTGTCTAGCCATGTTTGTTTAATTGTCTGATTTACCTGAGTATATTAGTCCTGTCTGTTCTGTTAGATTTGGTCTGGTCTACTCGTTACTCCCCGGTGTTCCTGTCTTTGTCTGCCTTGCCTTGTCCTGCCATGTCCTGATGTCTTCAGTAAAGTCTATTGTTTGAGTTTACGTCCTCGTCTGCGTGTCCTTGATCCTCCCTGCTGTGTGCACTGTGACAGATAAAGCATGCTGAATTCCACAAATCGAAAAAAAGATGCATTGCAGTTAACAGTGCTTGCATTTTAATGCCTCGTATTTCCAGGTCTTGCATTTTTAGGTCCTGAAACTTAACATAGTTGTTTATTTAAACTGTGAATATTTCAATTAAAAATATTTTCATAATTAAAAATTCAATAATTCATATTAACCTTACAGAATTCACTTCCAAAATATTCAATCTGTTTAAAAATACGATGTATAATATGCAACAGGCAAATTTCCGTAATTTTATTTCACTTTCCAAATTCGCTGCCACCAATTCTGCGGTGCACATCTGGGACCCGAAGGAATAGCAGTAGAGCACCGATGCATGATCTCCAGCTGATGTCAGCTGCTCACCAGTAGGTGGCGCAAGCGGCTGTTAATGAAGGCCATATGTGAATCAAGTCATTCATTCACAAAAACTGATTTGCAGAACTGGAGCAAGCCCTACGTAGAAGTTTTGATTATTTTGTATTCTTTATTTCAGTTGCTTAGTTTCTGTAACTGTGTATCGTGGCTTGTGTGATGCTGTGCTGTAATACTGGGGTTCCCCGTCACACTCCAGGATTCCCCAACGACGCATAACGCGCCTCAGTGATATAGCTACTACAGTGATATAAGACCTCAGATCTCAGAACACACTTTACTGATGATTATACCAACTATATACAGGCAAGCAAATGAGGTCAGAAGAACGCAACACGCTGCATTTTCGTTGCTTTCCCTTACCACTGATCTATAGAGTCAGTCCTACAAATATATCAATACCACGATTAGTTTTAACAGTAAGCAACCACTTTATAACGACATAAAAAAGGAGTTCAAAACCACCTAGGTGTATTGTTGCTACAAATGTAAACCGGAGAAAGCAATGACGCGCTATCGCACCCAAGGGGCCGTCTGACAATTCCACCGACTGGGTTAAAACGTCCAATGTGTTTAAATTAAAATGACTTTTAACATTTAAAATAACACAGTTTCAAATTGTAAAGTTTGTATCGCTCATAGTGATTTACTACAGATGAGATTGTGCCAATACCGCCATTTTATATATGTACAGAACACAATTATTTACATATAAAAAAATCCCTTTTTTCTCATGTCCCAATGGTTGTAGTATGTTGCTAGGTACAAAACTGACTTACTACAGGTTATATTTTGCCAATATCTCCCTTATGATATGTACAATACAGAAATATATTTTTTGAAAAAACTACATAAGGGTTTTTCATGTTCCACAGGTTGTAGTACATTGACATTTTGCCAGTATCTCCCTTATTGTATGTACAATTTACAATTATTCAAAACAAAAACAAAAAAAATCTGTAAGACCCCAAAAAGGAATTGTTCATGTTCCAAAGGTTGTAGTATAATGTATTGATGTACTTTATGTACATTAAGGGAGGTATTAGCAAAATGTCACCTATAGTAGTCAGTCTCGTCACTAGGAATGTACTACAAACTTTGGAGCAAAAAAAAAAAAAAGAAAAAAAAACCTTTGTGAATTCCAGTAATTTCTTAATAATAATTATATACTGCATGTACAGTGAGGAAGATGTTGGCAAAACTTCAACTGTAGTAAGTCAGTCTGGTCACTAGTAACATACAACATTTGGAGCAGGAAAATTCCATTTTGGTGAATTACTGTAATTTTTTCCTTAAAAATATTTGTGTAGTGTACATACTTAGGGAAAGTATTGTCTAAGTCGAGATATTTGCAATATTTATTTAGTCAGTTTGGGTAAATTATTAATTTACCCTAAACATTAATTTGAATAATTTATTGAAATGTAATAATTAAATTTAAATAATGAAATAAATTATTACTCCGTTTTGTACTGTGAGATAAATGTGCAGACGGTCCCTAAAGCAGCCTAGGCAAATATGCAGCGACTATCAAACCTAAAACTACCGCGCTTGGTTTTCTATGGGAGAAAAAATGGTTTGGTGAAACTTGTTGGTTGTGCTTAAATAGGGCAGTCGTGGCCTAATGAATAGAGAGTTGGACTTGTAACCTGAAGGTCGTGGGTTTGAGTCTCAGGTCCGGCAGGGATTGTAGGTGGGTGAGTAAATAAATCAGCACTCTCTCCACCCTCAATACCACGACTGAGGTGAGACCCTTGAGCAAGGCACCGAACCCCCAACTGCTCCCCAGGTGCCGCAGCATTGGCTGCCCACTGCTCCGGGTGTATGTTCACTACTGTGTTAACACTTGGATGGGTTAAATGCAGAGCACTAATTCAGAGTATGGGTCACCATACTTGGCCACACACCACTTCCTTTTCCCTTTAAATGTACATAATATACAGTAACAAATTTGATTAATTAGATGCTGAATTTCATAATTTATTATCACTGAGGCAACAAACCACGTTAAGTGTTTTCTTTATGGGAAATTAACGTGCTGTTTTGCGCAACTTGCGTTCATATCCCCATCTGTTTGCATGATCAGTAAGATCTGAGTTTGGTCTTTTAATAGGCTTGTTTGAGATGAGCAAAATCTGCATCACCGTTGATCACCGCGAGATGCATGCCGGTTAGAAAAGTGTCCGAGTTTTTTATTTAAATTTTTTATTATTAAACATATAACATTCACAGGGTAAATTGTCAAAGCAATAAAATACATACACAGCCAGAATACAAAACAGTAAATACCTAAATAATAGTAATAACAAAAAAGAAATATAAAGAGAAAAACAAATAAATAATAGTCACCATAAACATATTTTAAAATAAATAAATAAAAAGTGTCCGAGTTACGTCCGCGTTGTTCTGATGTCATGCTGACCTGTGCCAAAAAACTCTCGCGACGGCGAGGCGGCTGTGCCGGATTGCTCTCCACCGACTGTGCTCCAAGGTTATTTTCGTAAACGAAAACTAAAACTAAGACGAAAACGATTGATGAAAAAAGCTATTTTGTAAACTGAAATAAAATAAAAATGTCTAAATATTTGAAAAACTAAAACGAAACGAAACTAACAACAGTTATTGAAAAACTAACTGAAATAAAATAATAATTAACAAAATAAATAATCATTACGTTCTCACTCCTTGGCGGAAAAATATATGAGCTGTGTGGCGGTTTAGGGAAATACCTGTAAATGGCACATCTCTGACAGAGAGACGCAAAGCGGTTTAAAGCACGGGTCCTGTTTGGTAAACCTGCACCAGCAGTACTTAACAGAACACCCGACCCGTTATCCGACAGCAGCACTCATTTATTTCTGTAGCCTACCAGACCAGAACTGTTTGACAAAAAGACCGAGAGTCGCGACCCGAACCGGACCCGCATTAATGTACAACATCAGGAAGGCAAAGTTATTCATTTTCTCATCTAACACAAGCAGTCAAACCAACATTAGGCAAGTTGGTGCTTTGAAGAAAAACAGACACGCAACACAATTAACAGAAAAAAAAAGATGAGAATGCACCTTTCAGTAAACAATACAAAACTTGCCCTAGCATCTTGTAATCACTGCCAAACTTTAGAACAAATAAATATGCATAGGCTAATCACATCATACACGCTTATAATTCTTCATAAATAAAGAAAATAACACATTCAAATGTGAGCCTTTAAATAGGCCTACGATTGCCGTTATTATTGAATTTCATTAGTCCCAGTTATGATTTATGCGCGGATGTTCACGGAAAAGTGAGCAAGACAAGACAGTTACAATATCATGATTATGGTTAAATAAGAAAAAAAAGACATATAACCAAATTAGGCTACGTTTATTTTCATATTAAATCTCTCAACACACCATTAGATATGACATTAAGCGCAACTTGTGTAGATTTATGTAGTAAAAAGGCTTACTTCCTTTGGTGTATATTTGTATACTTTTACCGTCTATCAATCTCTATCAATTTTGTCGCTAAACGTTTGCCTCACTAAGGTTAAAGTAATCTGTTGATTCTGCTAAACTTTAATTAAAACTGAAACTAAAACAGAAACTAAACTATATAAAAGCTAAATAAAAATGTGTTCACAAAATAAAAAATAAACTAAAACAAAATTTTTTTTCAATGAAACTAATAAAAACTAAACTGAATTTCTGAGCAAATTTGAAAACTATATTAAAATAAAACGAATTAATTCATTCAAAACTATAATTACCTTGCTGTGCTGATCAAAAGCATGATGGGAAATGATTGACTGACGACAGCTCATTGGTTGTGATGCTGCGTTCCTGCTAAAATGTTTTATTTATTTTTTTTATCTGATTTCATGTGATTGTGTATTTAAATTATTCTTGAATATTCCCAAACACTATGACGACTAGTGCGATCTCTGTGTGAGATATGTTATTGTTGTCATATTTCTATAAAAATTTGTATTAAAGTAGAAATGGATGATAAATACGCCTTTCTTTCATATGGGATTAAATAGCAAGCACTTTGAGTGTCTTGTTCATCATATTTATATACATATAAAAGCAACAGAACTGAAATTATATCACGTTATAGCAGCACAGCACATGAGCGAGAATAACGTGATATCCGCCTTTGATCTCGTAGCTATCTGTTCTACTTCTAGAGGTCAGAACTGTCCGTCTTGACTGCGCTTGGCTTATTTCATCAGGCGAGGCGCATCTCAAACAAGCCTAATAAAAGCTGTCATTGCTACTGAGCCGCGTAATGTGTTTTCTTTAACCGATTTCTGAGGGAAACAGCGTGAAACCTTGCTCGTTAGTTCATATTCCACATCTGCTTCAGTGTCGATATCGTTGTATAATCATCAGTAAAGTGTGTTCTGGGATCTGAGGTCTTATATCACTGTAGTAGTTATATCACTGAGGCGCGTCGTTGGGGAATCCTGGAGTGTGACGGGGAACCCCAGTATTACAGCACAGCGTCACACAAGCCATGATACAAAGTTACAGAAACTAAGCAACCGAAATAGAGAATACAAAATAATCAAAACTTCTACTTAGGGCTTGCTCCATTTCTGCAAATCAGTTTTTGTAAATGAATGACTTGATCCACATATGGCCTTCATCAACAGCCGCTTGCGCCACCTACTGGTGAGCAGCTGACATCAGCTGGAGATCATGCATCGGTGCTCTACTGCTATTCCTTCGGGTCCCAGATATGCACCGCTGAATTTGTGGCAGCGAATTTGGAAAGTGAAATAAAATGACAGAAATTTGCCTGTCGAATATTATACATCGTATTTTTAAACAGATTGAATATTTTGGAAGTGAATTCTGTAAGGTTAATATGAATTATTGAATTTTTAATTATGAAAATGTGTGTTAAATATTTTGAATTTAAATATTCACAGCTTAAATAAACAACTATGTTAAATTTCAGGACCTAAAAATGCAAGCCCTGGTAATACAATGCATTAAAATGCAAGCACTGTTAACTGCAATGCAACTTTTTTTCGATTTGTGGAATTCAGCATGCTTTATGTTTAAAAAACTATTGTCATTATTCTGCTTCCATATCCGACACTGTTTAAATGTATAGCGCTGTACATATGCGGGAATAATGAATATTGACACATAGCCCAGAGGCGGCTAGGACAGCTTCTGAGACGAAGAACAAAGAACAGCAGGAGAAACACAGCAGACTCCCTCAGACATGTCTCTACAGAGCTTCCCTTCACATCTCCACACACAGACACGCATCATTCACTCAATACAAGCCTGATCAAGCTCACAGCGATTCCTCACATACTGCTGCTATAAACAGCAGACACATGCGCCAGTGTGACAGAATAACTAGAGCAGAGAGCTGGGCGCAGAATTCCTCTTCCCAGCGGTGTGAAGCTGGTCTCGATGCGAGTGAACTCAGATCACCGGCTCTCCGCGCTTTCCCGAAAGCGCACATCTGTCTGTGACGCGACACTGTCTCTTTAATTACTTAGGGAAAAGTTTTAATAGGGGGAGAAAAAACGGAACCACAAAGCCTCAGGTAATTCAAAACAATCTGAAAGTTTAGCTTTTTCTCTCTCCGCGAAAGCGAAATCACATAAAAGTAAGTGAAATGAGAGAAAATCTTACCTCTAGCTGCTCGGCTGACGCGCAGAGACGCTTTGAAACTCCAATCACGCGCGCCTTTCGCTCGACCTGTCAGTGTATGTGTGTGTGTGTGTGTGTGTGTGTGTGTGTGATGCTGGAGGGGGGGGAAGTTACTGCCTCCTTCAGTCCCACCCTAAACACACGCACAGCTGTGGACAGTCATCAAGGTCACGACCAAATCTCTCCATCTATATATCAGTCTTGCTGGACAGAAGAACATCGACATGTCTCACATATTATGACATATTTTTCACTCACTATCCAATTTGCAGATCATTTAGAACTTTAGAGAGAGAGAGAGAGAGAGAGAGAGAGAGAGAGAGAGAGTGAGAATAGATTTACATCTATTTATTATAAAAGCTGATTTTGAATTATTGGAACACTGTCAGTTTTATGACAGTCAAAGTTTGTGAATAGGCTATCATACAAATTATCAACAAAAACAGAGGAGTAACACAATCAGAATCTTACCTGTTGCAAATTTTCTAAGGCAAAAACAGCTTTTATTTCATTGTGAACTCCAAATATAGCTCACTTCACAATTAATTCTTAATGGCAAATGAGTTAAGGCAGGGCAACTACTGAACTCAATTATGCACAAACATCTTGATTTATCAGATGCTTAAAGAGTCAGAACAGGCTTAAAAGAGTGGTAATTGTAATAACTTCCAAATTGGCTGTGAGTTCAGCATTACCTGCAGTTGATTTTCACCCGTTCCAAACCTACAGTTTCTTTCACCTGGAAAGTGTTTTGTCCATCTCATAACCTGTAATGTGATTGGCTGGCTTTATACAACATCCTGGAGAAAGGACACTTCTGTGTTTTTGTCTGGAAATAAGGTTGTTTACAGTAACATCCCATCTTTCCCCAACTTGCATCAGGAAGCATGCTTACCATGCTAACCCTCAGGGAGAGTAATGCCGAATATACAGTTTAGAACAAAGACTGTGTAAGAAATTTCATGATGTCAAGAACTTGTGGTATCTGGAGCTAACAACAGCAGCTGCAGCAGTCATCACACAGCAAGAACTGATCCAAAGACCAGGCGATGATTTTGCCTTTTTTTTTTTTTTTACTTTAACTTACTTTCCTAAAGCTGCCATGTTAGGTGCTTCCGTTTCTCATATTCATTGTAATACCAGTGGTCCAGCTCAGTTCTACTGTATATACAGTAGACTCACTAAGTGGGTCTACAGTGTGTGTGTGTATCCAGAGTAAGAAGTAGTACACAGAAGCAGGTAGTTTTTTTGTTTTGTTTTGTTTTTTAACAATTCATCTGGAACTACAAAACCATTCTCCAGGCATTTATTAATGTTTTCTATGATTGCATGTATGGGTGTATTTATTTAATTAGTTGTATTTGCCCTTGCAAATATTTTTTATATATATATAGAACTATTTATGCACAAATATGTGTATTTATTATTTTTGTTTGTTTGTTTATGCATTTGTTCATTTAATGGTCAGTCATGATATAATTTTCATGTTTATGTTTTCCTCTCAGAAAAAAAATTACAAATCCAAATCTGACCAACTCAAACGGACACTATTATAATTTTTTATATTTCACCCCTGTTTAAAGGTGTACAGACATTAGGAAGGGGTTTCCATGGCGTATAAATCATAGTGAAGTTGTCTATACTGTATCTACATGCATGTCCTCAAGAAACCCCATCAAACTGAAGTTGCTGCTTCATTGCTGTAATGATAATGATGTGTACAGTAGTAATACGACATGTCTCAATATGCTGTAGAAAATTAAGACTTCAAGCAGTGGACAAAGTTCAGGAAATTGCACAGGGGACGTCTGTTCTGTCACACAGCTGTTGGGTCATCGTGACAGAGCTTTACGGCAGCCGTGATGAAGCGCCATAGACTCCAAGTGTGTCTTATCACACAAAGCCAACTGTGTTGAATCAGTGGCCATGCATTTGGCCCACATCTGGGCAAGAGTTGGTAGCATAATATATTTTATGATTAGGAGAATGTTTCTTTGTCAGCTAATGCTCAATCATTGATGTAATGCACAATAAATCTTTCATCTACATACACACGTACACACACCCTGAAGTGTCTGAAACACTGAAAGCAGATGTCAGTCCTTTACAAAATATGGAGCTCATGCTAAAAGAAATAAGGGAGTTGAACAGGCTCTCTGTTCTGGCCGAGGGCCGAGTAAAAATGTCCATGGTGGGTATATGAAAACCACAGGCGGACCACATGGACACCGCAGCATATGGAGGCTAGTCCGCAATATTGTGCTGTGTAGACGACTATAAAAACCTGGAGTATACAAGCTGTGTTGAAGACATGGTCAAACGTATAGGACTGCCTGGCCATTATATATTACCTTCAATTCTCATTGGAGGATGCTGAGCAAGAACAAAATCTGTGGCATGAATGTTCATTTATAGAGCTATTATGTATCACATAGAAATCTGGGTCAGGTTTAATGTTTGGACATCTGGTTTCCATGTTTGCCAACTAACATCTACAATTAGCCCATCATAAGCCATCAACAATTAGTTATCTTGCTTTACCACTTCACCAACTTCAAATCAAAGACTCAACATCAACTCTCAGATGTTTTGATATTTGGTGTAGATTTGAAAGATACCTCTTTTGGGTTTTGGTTAGTGTTCATGCTTTGCCAGCTAAATTGATGACTGCAGGATTTACAGTGAGGTTTGCAAATAACACAGTCAGAGTTTGGCTCTGGTAAATAACAGCTTCAACTAAATTCAGCCTTAGTGAAGCTGATTACTGCTGTGACTGTAAAGATGCAAATTAACTACCATGTACAATGTAAAAAAAAAAAAAAAAAAAGTGACTCACTGTATGGTCTCTAATTAATGCGTTGACAGTACCTAATATCTGTATTTAGACAAATTAATATATAGTTCAGGGGTCATATGGGGTTTCCAAATGAAGCACCACTAAATATGGTTTAAACAATAAAACTAAATAAAAGCTTATTTAACAAGCAAAATATAACATTCTGCATTAGCATATATAATATCAATTGCCGTATATGGCAATATGTTAATGTTATGTATTACAGTTTGTGGTGAAAATATGTGAACCACATAGTTAAAGTCACAATGAAACAGAAATATCAGACATAAGCAAAAATATATTTTCTGCAGTATTCAGATGTACATCTGAGGGACTTGGATCTGAACATCTGTTGATGTCTGCATGAAGGCAGATCTGAATGTGAGGTTTAAGCAGACAAATTGGTTGAACAGATCAGCATATGTCACCAGAGACACTTTACTTACATATTGTACAGTTGTGGCATTGTGATCTGGTCACTGAAACCCCATTCATAGGTGCTCAGGGATGGATTTTCTTCTCATCATCTGCATACAAATGCATAAGTAATGCAATGCAGAGGTGGTGCTACAAATGGTACATCGACAGGGTTGTAAATATTCCATAATGCACTATTTGTATGCATTAGTAATAATATTGTTTGTATAAAGCTTGGCATTTTAAGTAAATGTATCATAAAACATTTGTGATAAGAGCTATTTTAGTCTTAAAAGATTCTTGCCTTTTTTCTTTTTATTCAGTTCACACAGTGTACCAAAAAAAAAAAAAAAAAAAACTTGAAATAATCTTTGCACATTTAATAATAATAACATAAAATAAATATTGTGAGGTTTCCTCTTTAATATATTAATATTAAATATATTAGCATCCTGCACTATGTATGGGAGTAGGGCTGGGACAAAAAAACGGCCCTGGCATTTTGGCTCAGACCGGCCCACTACATACGATCAAAATACTACCCATCTTTGCACGCTCTTGAATATGTATACCTGCTCCTATTCCATAAAAGCACTAAAGCCATATAATAATAGTCAAGTCGTGACGTATTGTCAAGTATGGTGACCCATACTCGAAATTGGTGCTCTGCATTTAACCCATCCAAGTGCACACACACAGCAGTGAGTAGTGAACAAATGCACACACACACACACACACACACCGTGAACACACACCCGGAGCAGTGGGCAGCCATGCTGCAGCGCCCGGGGAGCAATTGGGGGTTCGGTGCCTTGCTCAAGGGCACCTCAGTCGTGGTATTGAGGGTGGAGAGAGCGCTGGACATTCCCTCCCCCCACCTACAATCCCTGCCGGCCGGGGGCTCGAACTCGCAACCTTTCGATTACGAGTCCGACTCTCTAACCATTAGGCCACGACTTCCCCCCTTAACTATAATCTATAATCCACACTGATGAATCCTAAAACTATAGGCCTATATAGTTATGACATCCTGTGTATGTGCCTGTTTGTTTGAGGGAGAAAGGGAAGAGACATGATAAATTGTTGATCAGATGATCACTGTTTCCCATAGTATAGCATTAAATAAACTGTAAACTTACTTAGTCAAATTTGTTAACTCCTTGGATGAACCTATAAAAGCATAAGAAGGCATCCTGTGTGTGTGTGTGTGTGTGTGTGTGTGCGCGCGCAGTGGCGTATAAAGTACCTGAAAGCCATACTCAAGTAAAAGTACAGGTATCTTACCAAAAAATGAGTTTTATGGGCCGATCAGACAAATATGGTATGAGAAGATGTATAGGCCCAGCCCAAAAAGTACGTCGGCCCAGCGGGAAAATGTACGGTCTGCCAGATGGCCAGTCCGCCCCTGTATGGGAGTATTTCTAATAGTATATGCTGGTGCAAATAGTGGCAGAACTATTTGCAGCAACCCACTATTATATTGCACCCAATTGAATTACTAACATACTGTACACAGCCATCACTGTGACACATTTATTGCGTGCGTGTTCTTAAGAAAATTCTACATGGAACCCCTATCCCATATACATAACTTACAACTATGGCTTTACTGCAGTAAATGTTATTTGTATTAAAACCACTGCAATCACAGATACTACAGTATTACTATAGTGATGACATTACTATGGTTTCAAAACCATGTTTTCTCTAACAAACAAACAAACAGACAGACATGGTTATTACATTCATGGTTGCTACTATATTACTATTTAAGTGTTTTTTTGTTTGTGTTTTAGGACTCATCCCTACCCCTTTTGTGATAAAGCCATCACTCTTTGTACAAATGTATATGATGAGCAGGTCATGTATAGTGGACAGTGTATGTCTTATAGATCCTGTAGCTGTTGCCAGTTTTTCACTTCCTTACTAGTTCATTTTAAGGGTCTTGGTGTATGACAAAATGACGAATGAATTAGTAAAAGGTCATAAAACTGCACACAGAGTAACAATAAAAGAAGCAGGTTTAAGTTGTTGAAGATAAAAGATTGATGAATATTACCTCATTTAATACGTCACACCACAGGACATATCAACTTAGCAAAGTATTCATGTCTATTACTCAAAATGTTAACAGAGTTGTCTGTACCAGAGTAATGTTTTTTTTGTTTTTGTTTTTTCTTGATGTAGCTCAATATCAATGGGGCTGTATTTCTCTGTAAGTCTCTCCTAGTGAATCTTGTCCCACTGGAGTACATGGACACTCAGGTGCAGGCTTTCAATGCAATTCAGCCCTTGTGTGGCTGGTCGTGTCCCGTCATGTTGATAGAGTAACCTGTTAATGCTTCCTACATGCCTGTCTAGCTCTCTCTCACTCTTTTTCTCACATTTACACGCCCACATCTCTCTTCCATTTCCAAAGGGAAAACAATGTCAACAAAATGCACTTATTTAAGGTATAGATGAAAGGACTCGCAAACTTTCAAAATCCCTGCTATCCCTTCGGGCAGGTACTCTTCAGATTTTGGTAGCCCGAAAATTTAACTAGCCCAAATAAAATAAAGACCATAAATGTCAATCAAAAACATTTTCAATACACAAATATCAAATGAATATCAAGGAAAGAGTTTTATTTTACTATTTACAAGATATCTGCAGAATTCTTAAACATCTATTTAAGGCAATTTGAAAAATAATTTCTTATACCATTTAACATATTTAAAACTGTCTAAGACCTTAAAAACTCTTCAGTTTAGTTGTATCAAATTTAAGGACCCGTGGAAGCAATGTTCCCTCTCATTGTTTTTCTTGCTGAGCAAAACTTTTCTCTATCGGTCAGACATTTCGGTCACCTGAGCAAAAGCATTCTTTATACCAGACCTGTACAGCACGCACACAAAAAAGTGTGTAACTTTTAACTTTAATGTGCTATTTATATTTGATTTGACCCTTGATGTCACTAAATGATGTACAGTTTATGTTACCTGAGAATATATTTTTACTGAACAATACACTGCAGTTCAAAAGATTGGATCAATAAAGTTTTTTAAAGAAGTTTCTTATTCTCATCAAGGCTGTGTCTATTTGATAAAAAATACAGAATATTATTTCACAAAATAATATTGTGAAATATTATTGCAATTTAAAATAAATGTTTTCTATTTTAATATACTTTAAAATGTAATTAATTCCTGTGAAGCAAAGCAGTATTTTCAGAGTCACATGATCCTTTAGAAGTGAAGCAAAGCAGTATTTTCAGAGTCACATGATCCTTTAGAAGTCATTCTAATACGCTGATTTTTAATCAATGTTGGAAACACTTGTACTGCTTATATATATATATATATATAATCAAAGAATCAAAGAAAAAAGAAACACAGGTTCCAGATAAATATTAAGCAGCACAACAGTTTCAACACTGATAATAAATCAGTATATTATAATGATTTCTGAAGGATCATGGGACACTGAAGACTGGAGTAATGATGCTGAAAATACAGCTTTGATCAAAGAAATAAATACTATTTTAAAGTATAGGTATTAAGGTATAGGTAGAGCTCTGAGCACCAGAACGACCAGACACAGGAACAGTTTCTTCCCTCAGTCAATACATCTCATGAACACTCAATAAATAAACGTAAAACACACAACTAATACATTATCCATTCACCACACTCACTTATTTTATTTTCTCATTTCTAATTTGCACATACTTGACCTGTACATACATAGTCGCCTATATTATATATTATATATTGTGTATTTCTTATTTTTTTTTGCTGCTTGTACATTGGTCATTGGCTATTTCCTGTTATTTTGTTTCATTACCTGTGTCCTGTCCTGTTACTGTCCTTCTGTTGCACTGTGGAGCTTCTGTCACTACAACAAATTCCTTGTATGTGTAAACATACTTGGCCAATAAAGCTCATTCTGATTCTGATTCTGATTCTAAAATAGGAAACCAATATTAGAAATTACAATAATATTTCACTATATCACTGTTTTTCTGTATTTTTGAAATGAATACAGCCTTGATGAATAGTTGACCTTGTTTTTGCGTCTATAATATAGTCCTAACATAATATATTATCAAAACAAACTATTTAAACTGATAGAATAGAATAGAATAGAATAGAATAGAATAGAATAGAAACTGAAGCAAAACCTAAGCTGAGATCTGTAAGTTAAATATAAAAAAACGTGAACATATGAATTCTTCTATAGCTGTCTAAACATGGTTATGAAGTACAGTTTGTACAATACTCTTGTGTGTGACTGTAGATGTCTTTGTTACCGTTCTTTGCCCATCCTCCGGTATTTCCAGCACTTAATCAAGCCACTCTTCTTTAATACATGAGGATGTTTTATTTCACATGTCATTGTGTTTGTGTTGTCTCTCGTGTTGAGCGCACCACAACCATAGAAGTATTCAGTTTCTACAGTGACTCATTTGGTGCATATCGTTCTCTTTCTATGAAACCGGTTCTAACTCTGTCGTGACATCAGCTCTATAGCGGTTTGCCCGAGCATTGCTATTCTTTCCCTTTTACTGGCAGCATTCAATCAAATGGCTTCCCAACTAATTTTTGTGTGCGCACGGCACATTATTTCTTCTGCGTGGTCGTGCGCGCGCTCAGCTTAGAGGGTACACTGCGTGGGAGCCCTGTATTTAAAGTAGCCCGTCGGGCCAGGCAGTGATACATTTTGATAGCCCGACTGGAAGACGCAATAGCCTTGGGACGTCGGGCTACAGATTTTGCGAGCCCTGGGTTACCTTTTGCTTCTTGAATTTTAATTGGCCAGAATTTCACATGCCTTGTCTAGCAGCAAAGAAGTGTTCACTATTTTCATTCTGTCATAGAAATAAAGGTTCACATTCTCAAACAGGAGGATATAGTCTTGTTATTATTCCCCACACCCTGTTTTTCTAAGGTTCTACAAACAATCCTCTCACACAAGGCAACCGTATCCCACTGCATAACAGGCTTCGAGCAAGGAAATAAGCCAACAGCAGCCCACATTCCAAGCTAAGTATGAAGACAATGCTAACAATTTCACTGCCAAATGACAATGATGAACACCATATTCTATCCTCTGAACAATTATGAGTACACTATAATCAAGAGATAACATAATCGAGAAAATGTGGCACCAAATTCATGGGATGTGTTGGTTCTCAAACTTGTATTTATGGATTTCAAAAAGTCTGTGTTATGGAGAAGCCATGTAATTTCATACACAGTACTCTCAGGGTGTGTAGGTGTTCACTTTTCTGCCAGCGAAAGAAGTCAGTCATTGTTCAATGTAGATAAAAACAGGTAGTAATAAAAATTGTTGTATCCAGCCCAGACATAAAGAGGCCATACTACTACTACTACCACCAGCTCAATGCAACACTGTGCTCATAAATGACAGCATGCAACTTTTGACCTCAACACTAACTCAGAAAGGTTCGGTTACAGTTCTTCAGCATGGCTTCAATTAGTGGGACTACTAGATCCCTATTTTAAAATACAAAGCCTTTTCAAACCAGAGAATTGCACAGTATGATACTAAACATCAGTAATGCAACAGTCAACACACTGTGACAGGCCAGGGTCCTACTCTGGTCTGCTTGAGACTCATTACTTCAGGCACTGTGTACTATCAGTAAGGGAAACTCATTTGTAAGATGAGCATTAGAAGAATAAAAGAATACAGACTAGTGAAGCCATTTACAGAAAGTAATCCTTTGCAGCATTCATGAAGGCCACCAAGCCGTTATAAATGACGCAACAGTCCTCAGCATTTAGTTTGGTGGCCAGACTTGTAATCCCAAGATAGGACACATCTCAGTAACCCAAAGTGCCTCAGTTAATAAAGTTGTTTTGCTGACTTCCAAAGCCAGTAGTAGGCATGAGAGAGGTAAAATAAAACCTACCCACGCAGTGCAGATATTTCTCGAATTGAGGAGTCGCAGTGACAGCAGTAAAAGAGGCTTTTGTTGGTCACAACATTCCAGAGAGGACTGTCACACACTGCAACCCTGGCAGAGACCTTTAAAGATTTTGCAAAAAAAACTTGTACACAAGCAGTCTGTGCTATTGTTAGGATATAATAGGGAAATCAGACACTCTGTCATTTCTTGGCAGTTACAAAATGAATATCATGGACAGAATCCCTCTAAATGTTCTGGTTCAGACTTAAAACACAAATCTACGCTGGCCGAGAGAGCTCAACGCACTGCAAATTAAAAAGCACATGCAAATAGAAAAAACAAAAACACCTGCAAATTAAGAAAACTTCTGCATCTGTTTGACAGTACATGTGCTGCAGATACTCACGACATATCCAAAACATAAATGCACTGCAAATACTCACAACACAAACAAATATGAACGAGCTGCAAATATACACAGACTACATCGGAAATGTTTAAGGGAACTGCAAAAAGTGACAAATCTGGCTGGGATATGTTTACTCTGATAGGTAAGATTTTTGTTTTGTTTTAACATCCTGATCATATAATTCCTTAGCTTTTTTTGTTGTTTTTTTGGGATATTATTAGCCCAAATAAGCTGACGAAATACTAAACAATTACTGTAACTTTAAAATGTAAGCTGGTGTCATGCCTGTTTTGGGTTTTGATTACGTTCATGTTTTCATGTTTTATTTTGAAGCCAATCAGTGTAAGGGGATGATTAGGAGGCCATGATGGTCAGAGACCAATGGGGAAATTTGGCCAGGATGCCGAGGTCACCCCTCTACTCTTTTCGAAAGACATCCTGGGATTTTTTTTAATGACCACAGAGAGTCAGGACCTCGGTTTAACATCTCATCCGAAAGACGGTGCTTTTTTACAGTATAGTGTCCCCGTCACTATACTGGGGCGTTAGGACCCACACAGACTGCAGGGTGAGCACCCCCTGCTGGCCTCACTAACACCTCTTCCAACAGCAACCTAGTTTTCCCAGGAGGTCTCCCATCCAGGTACTGACCAGGCTCAACCCTGCTTAGCTTCAGTGGGCAACCAGTCTTGGGCTACAGGGTGATATGGCTGTTATAGCCCTCATGTTGCCTTTGTCTCTTGTCGAGTATTGTACCTGTAACCTCTGTTGGTGAGTTCTTGTTTTTGTTCATGCCAAGTCGAGTCAAGTCAAGTCTTTTTCAAGTCAAGTCTTTGTTTATTGTTTGGTCACTTTTTTGGATGTAATAAAAGCTGCACTTGGGTTCTCACTACTCTCACTTTCAGTGGACTTCTGTTACAGCTGGATACTTTTACAACTTAAAAAAAACCTGGAGTTAACCTGTGGCAAATTCAGTTGATTGGATGTGATTTGGAAAGGCACACACACCTGTCTATATAAAGACTAAGCCATGTGGTCAAAGGAATGGCCTGCAGAGCTGAGAGACAGGATTGTTTTGAGACAGATCTGGGGAAGACTTCAAAAAAAATTATTCTCTGTTGAAAGTTCACAGGAGCATTTGGCCTCCATAATCCTTAATGGATGAAGTTTGAAACAATCAGGACTCTTCTTAGATCTAGCCTCCTGGTCAAACTAAGCAATCGAAGCAAAAGGGTCTTGATTAGAGAGGTGATAAAGACATTTGATGGTCACTCTGATTGAGCTCCATGATCTTATATGGAGATATGAGAAACTTACAGAAGGACAAACATCACTGTGACACTCCATCAATCTGGGCTTGATGGCAAAGTTACCAAACTCAAGCTTCTCCTCAGTAAAGATACATGAAACCCCTATTGGAATTTACCCAAATAACTCTCAGACTATGAAAAAAAAGATTCTCTGGTCTGATGAACCTCAATCCCTTATTCTTGTCTGAGGGAAACCAAGCACCGCTTATCACCTGCATAATGCAGTGGGGGTGTTTTTTCAGCGACAGGGACTGGGGAAGTGATCAGAGAAGACGAAAAGCTAAATGCAGCTAAATATAGAGATACTGTATCCTTAGTGAAAACCTGGTTCAGAGCGCTCAGAACTTCCGACTGGGCTGAAAGTTCACCTTCCAGCATGACAATCATCGTAAGCACACAGCCAAGACAATACAGGAGAAAAAGAAACCGAACAACGTGCCGAACAAAACACACACACACAGGAGCGCACGACTAGAGCAAACTCGAAGTCGCACGCTCCCACAGCGAGAAAAAACCTTTAGCGTGAGTGTCCGAAACCCGACACGAAACCAGAACCGATCCTGAACAAGACAGGAGTGCCGGGATCCGAACACCACGCCCCAACATGAAACAGAGCACGCAGACAAGAGAGCGCGCTGCTCACCAGAAAACAAGACAAGAAGGGAGTGGCAGGGCCCCGTCACAAAACTATGAATAATCTAGACCAAAGTGACAGAACCCTGACACTACCCCCTCCCCAAAGGGACGCCACTTGGTGTCCCTAATGAGGACACCAAAAACAAGACCTGAGAACACAAGACAGACAGGGGTCAAACACAGAGACAAGGAAGGGTGGGCGGGAGGGAGGCAAGCCAAGCCAGTGCCAGTAAATAAGCCCAAGAAGACTTAGAAGGGTCCAGGGAGGGACGGGAGGGTTGAGCCAGTTCTGGAGTCCTGGCTGAGGACCAGGGTGGAGCTGGAGGGATGGACCTCTGGGGCTCCAGCAGTTCAGGTGTCCTGGCTGAGGGCCAGGATGGAGCTGGAGGGATGGACCAGGCGGGCTCTTACGCCTCTGGAACCCCGGCAGGAGGCCAGAGCGGGACCAGCAGCTTGGCAGGCAACAAAGGTGGCCCCAGCAGGACAGGAAGCAAAGGTGGAGCCATCAGAGCAAGGAGCTTGGGCGGCACTAGCAGGGCAAGGAGCTTGAGCTTGGGCGGAGCTGGCAGGGCAAGGAGCTTGGGCGGAGCCTGCAGGGCCAGGAGCTTGGGTGGAGCCGGCAGGGCAAGGAGCTTGGGTGGAGCCGGCAGGGCGAGGAGCTTGGGTGGAGCCGGCAGTGCCAGGAGCTTGGGTGGAGCCGGCAGGGCAAGGAGCTTGGGTGGAGCCGGCAGGGCGAGAAGCTTGGTTGGAGCCTGCAGGGCAAGGAGCTTGGGTGGCTCAGAGACGGCCTCCTGGCCAGCAGAGGGCTCTGGAACGGCCTCCAGGCCTTGAAGGGTGGAAGAAGCCTTCCTCCTGTTCCTCCTCCGCCTCCGAGAGTGGGGCACTGCAGCATCGTCAGCCACCACTGGGGGCGCTGCAGCTCCGTATGTCGATGCTGGGGGCACTGCAGCTTCGTCAGCCGCCGCTGGGGGCGCTGCAGCTCCGTCGGTCGATGCTGGGGGCACTGCAGCTCCGTCGGTCGATGCTTCGTCAGCTGCCACCTGAGGCACACCAGCCTCCTTAGCCGGGGAAAGTGCCAGGAACTCCACAAATCCCCCAAATGTCAGGTGGTCCAGCCCCCTCATCCTCCACCAGTTGAGGGGCTCATTCAAGGCACTATTAAAGAGATCCTTGAGGGCCGGATCATTAAACCCCAACCCATCTGCAGCACCACTGAACTCCAGGGCAAACCTCCTGACATCGGTACCCTGCTGATGGAGGGAGCTCAGGGCCATAAATTGGAGGATGTGTTGGAAGAGGGGGCTGGAGAGAGTGGAGGGTGGAGGGTTTTTATTTGTGAACTGATGTTCAGCTGTTCTTTTTAATAGTAAACTTATTTTCAGGTCATCGTCATATAAGCAATGTAAACACTGCCACAGACACAAAGATACGTATATCTTTCATTTCATCACACTGAATGCTCACTCAAAACTGACACAGTCATCACGTTTTCAGACCATTTCAAGTTTTATTTTGACGTGACACAAAGCAGTGGTGTCTAAGTAGGAGAGTTCTTTACTTACTTTATAATTAGTCAATAACGCCATCATTTTCTTCATTTAGGCCAAGAGCTCACATGAAAACAAGAGGCGGGATCGCAGGATCCAATCACATCCAATCATAACCAATCATATACAATTATTGCCTCCTCTCACATGACTTTCCCCCATTCATCTCAATGAGCCTCGAGAAAAGTCACGGCACGCTTTAGGGTCTCTGATTTAAGTCTATGGAGCGAAGGGAGGCAAGCCTCCGCTGTAACTTTACCTGCGGGTGTCAGTTGAATAATGAATATATATATATATATATATATATAATTTATTTATTTAGTCATTTAGCAGACGCTTTTATCCAAAGCGACTTACAAATATGTACATTAGAAGCAATCAAATCCTAGGTAAAGGGGTGCAGAGACAGTGGTGGTTCTGTAGGCAAACATTAATGCCTTGAATTTAATGCAAGCAGCTATTGTTAGCCAGTGCAAATTGACGAACAGAGGCGAGACGTGCGTTCTTTTCTTCTCATTAAAGATTAATCTTGAAGCGGCATTTTGGATTAATTATAGAGGTTTGATGGAATTGGCTGGAAGACCTGCCAAGAGAGCTGAATACTGAATATAAATATATACACTGAACAAAAAAATAAACGCAACACTTTTGTTTTTGCCCCCATTTTTCATGAGCTGAACTCAAAGATCTAAGACTTTTTCTATGTACACAAAAGGCCTATTTCTCTCAAATATTGTTCACAAATCTGTCTAAATCTGTGTTAGTGAGCACTTCTCCTTTGCCGAGATAACCCATCCGCCTCACAGGTGTGGCATATCAACATGCTGATTAGACAGCATGATTATTGCACAGGTGTGCCTTAGGCTGGCCACAATAAAAAGCCACTCTAAAATTTACAGTTTTACTGTATTGGGGGGGGGGGCGAAAACCAGTCAGTATCTGGTGTGACCACTATTTTCCTCACGCAGTGCAACACATCTCTTTCAAGTTGATCAGGTTGTCCACTCCTCTTCAATGGCTGTGTGAAGTTGCTGGATATTGGCAGGAACTGGAACACACTGTTGCATACGCCGATCCAGAGCATCCCAAACCTGCTCAATGGATGACATGTCTGGTGAGTATGCTGGCCATGCAAGAACTGGGATGTTTTCAGCTTCCACTAATTGTGTACAGATCCTTGCAACATGGGGCCGTGCATTATCATGCTACAACATGTGGTGATGGTCGCGGATGAATGGCACAGCAGTGGGCCTCAGGATCTCGTCACGGTATCTCTGTGCATTCAAAATTCCATCAATAAAATGTACCTGTGTTCGTTGTCCATAACATACGCCTGCCCATACCATAACCCCACCGCCACCATGGGCCACTCGATCCGCAACGCTGACATCGGCAAACCGCTCACCCACACAACACCATACACACTGTCTGCCATCTGCCCTGTACAGTGAAAAGCAGGACTCATCCGTGAAGAGAACACCTCTCCAAAGTGCCAGATGCCATCAAATGTGAGCATTTGCCCACTCAAGTCGGTTACGACGACGAACTGCAGTCAGGTCGAGACCCTGAGGAGGACGACGAGCATGCAGATGAGCTTCCCTGAGATGGTTTCTGAGAGTTTGTGCAGAAATTCTTTGGTTATGCAAACCGATTGTTGCAGCAACTGTCTGGGTGGCTGGTCTCAGACGATCTTGGAGGTGAAGATGCTGGATGTGGAGGTCCTGGGCTGGTGTGGTTACATGTGGTCTTCGGTTGTGTGGCCGGTTGGATGTACTGCCAAATTCTCTGAAATGCCTTTGGAGATGGCTTATGGTAGAGAAATGAAAATTCAGTTCACAGGCAACAGCTCTGGTGGACATTCCTGCAGTCAGCATGCCAATTGCACGCTCCCTCAAAACTTGCGACATCTGTGGCATTGTGCTGTGTGATAAAACTTTTAGAGTGGCCTTTTATTGTGGCCAGCCTAAGGCACACCTGTGCAATAATCATGCTGTCTAATCAGCATCTTGATATGCCACATCTGTGAGGTGGATGGATTATCTCGGCAAAGGAGAAGTGCTCACTAACACAGATTTAGAGAGATTTGTGAACAATATTTGAGAGAAATAGGCCTTTTGTGTACATAGAAAAAGTCTTAGATCTTTGAGTTTAGCTCAATAAAAATGGGGGCAAAAACAAAAGTGTTGCAGTTATAATTTTGTTCAGTGTATATATATATTATTAGCTTGCTCTATTCTTTATCTATTCTATCTGTTTTATTTTTATTTATTATATAATTTAAAAAAAAACCCTGCAACGTGTACTATGTTAAACTGAGACTTGTTATAGCACTTGCGTTTCATTGCTCATTTGTTGAGCAATATATATACATATATACACACACACACACACATACAATATATATACATATATATATATATATATATATATATATATATATATATATATATATATATATACACAGTGATGTGAAAAAGTGTTGGCCCCCTTCCTGATTTTCTTTTTGTTGCATGTTTGTCACACTTTAATGTTTCAGATCATCAAACTAATTTAAATATTAATCAAATAAAACACAAGTAAACACAACATGCAGTTTTTAAATGAAGGGTTTTTTCAAAATCCAAACCCACATGCCCCTGTGTGAAAAAGTGTTTGCCCCCTCCCCCCCTGTTAAAACATAACTGTGGTTTTGTAGCGCGGCCACATAAAGGGAAGTTTATTTGTAGTTGCAGGTTCCAATAAGGACGGGGCTGTTTATTATATCTATCTTCCTGTGTATCATTTTCCCTTGGTATTGCTGTGTTTGACTCCAAACCATTATCACGAGATTCAGCTTGCGCTTGGTCGGCACGTGATGTGTCGTCATCCTAGCGGGAAGTGAGGAAGGTGTGGGATGTTCTTCATAGGAAGTGGAGAGGGGCGTCGCTCACTACTCTCTTTCACGTTTCCCAAGGATGGATTAAGAGTTTTATCCAACGCATTGGCGATGTTTTAATTTTTTCCTCTTCTTTGGAGCCGTTTATGGAATACTTGCCTCGAAGGACATTTGAAACGCTAGCGCTGGGTGGATTTGCGCTCCTGGAATATAGACATTACTGGTGAGACCGATCCGAACTCTTTTTCTCCGTTTTTGTATATGAAATCCGGCTGGGACTTTGAGAGACATTACACAAGCACACACTCACTGAGAGATTTTTGTAGTTTTATTTGGAAGTATTTACTGTTATATTATATGCATAATACACTGGTTTTGGATATTGGACTTATATTGTGATTTTTCCTTGATACACTCGTTCGTTCTCCCCTTGTTTCATATGTTTAGGTCCCACGCTTTACTGGGACCTGTTACAGTTTAACACACCTGAGTTCAGTTTCTCTAGCCACACCCAGGCCTGATTACTGCCACACATGTTCGCAATCAAGAAATCACTTAAGTAGGACCTGCCTGACAAAGTGAAGTAGACCAAAAGAACTTCAAAAGATGCACATCATGTTGAGATCCAAAAAAATTCAGGAACAAATGAGAAAGAAAGTAATTGAGATCCATTAGTCTTTAAAAGGTTATAAAGCCATTTCTAAAGCTTTGGGACTCCAGAGAACCACAGTGAGAGCCATTATCCACAAATGGCGAAAACATGGAACAGTGGTGAACCTTCCCAGGAGTGGCCGGCCGACCAAAATTACCCCAAGAGCGCAGCGACAACTCATCCTCACAAAAGACCCCACAACAACATCTAAAGAACTGCAGGCCTCACTTGCCTCAGTTAAGGTCAGTGTTCATGACTCCACCATAAGAAAGAGACTGGGCAAAAATGGCCTGCATGGCAGAGTTCCAAGACGAAAACCACTGCTGAGCAAAAAGAACATATAGGCTCATCTCAGTTTTGCCAGAAAACATCTTGATGATCCCCAAGACTTTTGGGAAAATACTCTGTGGACTGACGAGACAAAAGTTGAACTTTTTGGAAGGTGTGTGTCCCATTACATCTGGCGTAAAAGTAACACAGCATTTCAGAAAAATAACATCATACCAACAGTAAAATATGGTGGTGGTAGTGTGATGGTCTGGGGCTGTTTTGCTGCTTCAGGACCTGGAAGACTTGCTGTGATAAATGGAACCATGAATTCAGCTGTCTACCAAAAAATCCTGAAGGACAATGTCCGGCCATCTGTTCGTGCCCTCAAGCTGAGGCGAACTTGGGTTCTGCAGCAGGACAATGATCCAAAAAACACCAGCAAACCCACCTCTGAATGGCTGAAGAAAAACAAAATGAAGACTTTGGAGTGGCCTAGTCAAAGTCCTGACCTGAATCCTATTGAGATGCTGTGGTATGTGGTATGAAAGGCGGTTCATGCTCGAAAACCCTCCAATGTGGCTGAATTACAACAATTCCAAGATGAGTGGGACAAAATTCCTCCACAGCGCTGTAACAGACTCATTGCAAGTTATTGCAAACGCTTGATTGCAGTTGTTGCTGCTAAGGGTGGCCCAACCAGTTATTAGGTTTAGAGGGCAAGCACTTTTTCACACAGGGCCATGTGGGTTTGGATTTTGTTTTCCCTTCATAATAAAAACAACTTCATTCAAAAACTGCATGTTGTGTTTACTTGTGTTATCTTTGATTAATATTTAAATTTGTTTGATGATCTGAAACATTAAAGTGTGACAAACATGCAAAAAAATAAAAAATCAGGAAGGGGGCCAACACTTTTTCACACCACTGTATATATATATATATATATATATATATATATATATATATATATATATATATATATATATATACAGGTCCTTTTCAAAAAATTAGCATATTGTGATAAAGTTCATTATTTTCTGTAATGTACTGATAAACATTAGACTTTCATATATTTTAGATTCATTACAACACAACTGAAGTAGTTCAAGCCTTTTATTGTTTTAATATTGATGATTTTGGCATACAGCTCATGAAAACCCAAAATTCCTATCTAAAAAAATTAGCATATTTCATCCGACCAATAAAAGAAAAGTGTTTTTAATACAAAAAAAGTCAACCTTCAAATAATTATGTTCATTTATGCACTCAATACTTGGTCGGGAATCCTTTTGCAGAAATGACTGCTTCAATGCGGCGTGGCATGGAGGCAATCAGCCTGTGGCACTGCTGAGGTGTTATGGAGGCCCAGGATGCTTCGATAGCGGCCTTAAGCTCATCCAGAGTGTTGGGTCTTGCGTCTCTCAACTTTCTCTTCAGAATATCCCACAGATTCTCTATGGGGTTCAGGTCAGGAGAGTTGGCAGGCCAATTGAGCACAGTAATACCATGGTCAGTAAACCATTTACCAGTGGTTTTGGCACTGTGAGCAGGTGCCAGGTCGTGCTGAAAAATGAAATCTTCATCTCCATAAAGCTTTTCAGCAGATGGAAGCATGAAGTGCTCCAAAATCTCCTGATAGCTAGCTGCATTGACCCTGCCCTTGATAAAACACAGTGGACCAACACCAGCATCACTGACTGTGGGTACTTGACACTGGACTTCAGGCATTTTGGCATTTCCCTCTCCCCAGTCTTCCTCCAGACTCTGGCACCTTGATTTCCGAATGACATGCAAAATTTGCTTTCATCCGAAAAAAGTACTTTGGACCACTGAGCAACAGTCCAGTGCTGCTTCTCTGTAGCCCAGGTCAGGCGCTTCTGCCGCTGTTTCTGGTTCAAAAGTGGCTTGACCTGGGGAATGCGGCACCTGTAGCCCATTTCCTGCACACGCCTGTACACGGTGGCTCTGGATGTTTCTACTCCAGACTCAGTCCACTGCTTCCGCAGGTCCCCCAAGGTCTGGAATCGGTCCTTCTCCACAATCTTCCTCAGGGTCCGGTCACCTCTTCTCGTTGTGCTGCGTTTTCTGCCACACTTTTTCCTTCCCACAGACTTCCCACTGAGGTGCCTTGATACAGCACTCTGGGAACAGCCTATTCGTTCAGAAATTTCTTTCTGTGTCTTACCCTCTTGCTTGAGGGTGTCAATGATGGCCTTCTGGACAGCAGTCAGGTCGGCAGTCTTACCCATGATTGCGGTTTTGAGTAATGAACCAGGCTGGGAGTTTTTAAAAGCCTCAGGAATCTTTTGCAGGTGTTTAGAGTTAATTAGTTGATTCAGATGATTAGGTTAATAGCTCGTTTAGAGAACCTTTTCATGATATGCTAATTTTTTGAGATAGGAATTTTGGGTTTTCATGAGCTGTATGCCAAAATCATCAATATTAAAACAATAAAAGGCTTGAACTACTTCAGTTGTGTTGTAATGAATCTAAAATATATGAAAGTCTAATGTTTATCAGTACATTACAGAAAATAATGAACTTTATCACAATATGCTAATTTTTTGAAAAGGACCTGTATATATGTTACGTGTTTGAGTTCCTGTTTGTCCTTATTTGGTTTAGTTCCTGTTCTCATTAGTTAATCATCGTTCATTCTGATCACCTGTGTTAATTAAGCTTCTTGTTTGCTGCTTTGTTCCCTGTCTTTATAAGCCTTCAGTTTCTGTCTAGTCTTTGTCTTGGATTAATGTTATCTAATGGAAATTTGTGTGTTGATATTTATTAAAGACTCCTTTCGTCTGCTCCTTCTTCGTGCAATATTTACTACAACCACGTCCCGTGACAATATAGACAAATAAAAATGGTTAATATACACTCACCTAAAGGATTATTAGGAACAGCAGAAGACCCCACCGGGTACCACTCATCTCCACTACAAATAGGAAAAAGAAGCTACAATTTGCACGAGCTCACCAAAATTGGACGGTTGAAGACTGGAAAAATGTTGCCTGGTCTGATGAGTCTCGATTTCTGTTGAGACATTCAGATGGTAGAGTCAGAATTTGGCGTAAACAGAATGAGAACATGGATCCATCATGCCTTGTTACCACTGTGCAGGCTGCTGGTGATGGTGTAATGGTGTGGGGGATGTTTTCTTGGCACACTTTAGGCCCCTTAGTGCCAATTGGGCATCGTTTAAATGCCACGGCCTACCTGAGCATTGTTTCTGACCATGTCCATCCCTTTATGACCACCATGTACCCATCCTCTGATGGCTACTTCCAGCAAGATAATGCACCATGTCACAAAGCTCGAATCATTTCAAATTGGTTTCTTGAACATGTCAATGAGTTCACTGTACTAAAATGGCCCCCACAGTCACCAGATCGCAACCCAATAGAGCATCTTTGGGATGTGGTGGATTGGGGGCTTCGTGCCCTGGATGTGCATCCCACAAATCTCCATCAACTGCAAGATGCTATCCTATCAATATGGGCTAACATTTCTAAAGAATGCTTTCAGCACCTTGTTGAATCAATGCCACGTAGAATTAAGGCAGTTCTGAAGGCGAAAGGGGGTCAAACACAGTATTAGTATGGTGTTCCTAATAATCCTTTAGGTGAGTGTATTTAAACCATTTAACCACACTAACCTAGTTTAACCATGGCACTTGTACACTTGTAGTTAAACAAGTGATACAAATCATCAGAGGTGGAAAGAGTACGACAATATTCTACTCAAGTAAAAATACCATTACATTAATGAAATTTTACTTTTAAGTACAATTAAAAGTACCAGTTTAATAATCTACTCAAGTAAAAGTAAAAAGTAGCTCATTTAAAATTTACTCGGTTACAAAAAACTTACTTGGTTACATTTTAACAGTGGGAGGGAGGCAAAACTGGGATAGGCCAAGGTTGTCAAACTCAGTTCCTGGAGGGCCACAGCCTTGCAAAGTTTAGATATAACCCTAATTAAACGCATCTGATCCAGCTAATCTAATCATTTAGGATTATTTGAAAACTACATGGTATGTGTGTTGGAGCAGGGCTGGAACTAAACTCTGCATGGCTGTGGCCCTCCAGGAACTGAATTTGACACCCCTGGGATAGGCCTATAAATCTCAAACTAGTTGTTTTTAAGTAATCAGTTATTTAGAATAATAAGACATTTGGGCTGTTACCAGGCAAATAAAATCAGTATCAACAAAATTCATCTTTGCAATGCAGAGGAAACACAGAAGCTTCATCTGAAGTGGCATTTAGATGTATTTACACACTGTTTAATGCAGGAAATGAATGCATTTAACCTGCAGTTAAAAATGCAATTTTTTTTTTGATATGTAAGACGTAAAATGTTGAATACTAATTTAAAATAAAAAATAAAAAGATACTTTAAATATGAAATTAAAACTGCCAGTAGGTGTCAGCAAGTCACTATTAATAAGTGAGTCATTGTGACTGAACCAAATCATTTAAACGGTTGATTAGGAACGAATCACTGTCATGTTGCTCAGAGACGCAAAACAGAGCTTTGGCTGTGTTTGGTATTATTTTTGTTGTCTAAATAGAGCAAAAACAGGCAATATGGTGTCTAAAACGCAATTATCTTAATTAACTTCTTGTTTATTTAACTGTTGTAAAAAAAAAAATAATAATCTATATGTAATCATGCTGATTTTTGGAGAAAAAAACGGCACTCTTCGTGTGATATTGATTTACTATATGAAATTATATAAATATATACATTTCCTGCCCTTATATCTTCAATTTTGTGATCATTCTAAATGCATTTTAACAGAACACACTCTAAATGCACGCGTGCACTAGTATAATCTACTAGACTTCACGGCACTCTGTAGGAGTGCTTTGTTTGGTTTTTGGCAAAATACTGATAATGTCTAATCGCACATTGTTAAAACAACAATTACGATATTACCGCAGGCAATATATATCGCATACCCTGCATCACTGTCTTTATGTCTAATTTGTGCAAAACCTTTTGCTAAACTGTCAAAACTTCATTTTAACCACCAATGCAACGATGCAAGTATTTACTTTACCTCTACATGCTTGTGAAGGGTTGATGTCGAGATTTTATTAGCAGCTAGTTTGGTCTCCCTAGGCAAAAACAGCTTACACTGCATAATAGAGCATAAACATGGCCAGGGGTTCACTTCATTTCTTTCAAGTTCAAGTTCAGCTTAATACGACGGGGTTTGGTTTTCAGCTGGGTCTGCATCATTAACACCTGTCTTGTCCATCTGCATCTTTCTTGTGATTTTAGCGTCAGTTTGTTCTCCTGCCAATTATTTACTGCAGTAGTTTCCAGGGAGCGATTTTTTTTTTTTACTCCGTAATTAATGTGTTTTAAAATGTAGAGAATACTTCAAACAAAATATACTTACGTAAAAGTAAAATTACAGATTTTAAAAATTACTTTAAAAAGTAGAGGTACACAAAAAAAGCTACTCAATTACAATAACATGAGTAAATGTAAATCATGTATTTTACTTCTTCATGAGAAGATTGAGAAGGATTCTGTTCTTCATGCATGTAAGGGAAGTTTATCAGTCTTGTAGTAGGTACTACAAGATGAGGAAACATCAAAGTTTGCAACTGTATACTAACTAAGCATGACTAAGCAAACTTTTAGGATGAAATGGATAAAAATAAGCTTTGGTCCATTGATTTACCAGCAGGTAAGATATGGGAGAGGTTGGGGACAGGTCTCGTTGTATGTGTGGGTTAAGGCCGTGCTATTCAGTCCTGGTCATGGGGACTCTGCACATTTTGTATGTCTAACTTATTTAACAAACCTGATTCTGATCATCAGTTGGTTAGCAGAGAGATCCATGAACTCAAATCAGTGTGTCAGACATGAGAGGCATACAGAGCTGTTCCCAGGTTCAGGATTGAAAACCACTGACCTGAGGGGAAGGTGTAGGGTTGACAGTGTAATTATAGATATAACTAGATAGTACAGTTCATAGACAAACATTAAGTTGGCTTGAAAAAGCCTAGCCAGAAAGTTTTTAAAAGTTTTAAAAGCTTGAAGTTTGAAGGTTTTCAGTGTGAAGTGGTTTAAAATACTTAAAATAGTTTTAAAGATTAAAGTTTGAATGTTTTGAAGGCAATACAGTCTATCAGAAGAACATACATAGAAAAACATATCGCTAGGGTACCTGGGGTGGCTTCTAGGGTGGTTGCTAGGAAGTTTCTAAGTTACCTGGGGTAGTTGCTAAGGTATTGCTATGTGGTTTCTGCAGTTGCTAAGGTACCCGGGTTAGGGTTGCTAGGGTGCTGCTATGTGGTTGCTAGGATGTTCATTGTGGTTGTTAGGTTGTTGCTATGCAGTTTCTAGGGTATTCTTGGTGGTTTCTAGGGTGTTGCTATGTGGTTGCTAGGGTAGCTGGGGTGGTTGCTAAGGTGATGCTAGGTGGTTGTTAGGCTACCTGGGTTGGTTGCTAATGTGTTGCTATGCGGTTACTAGGGTACCCAAAGTGGTTGCTAGGCTACCTGGGGCGGTTATTAGGGTCTTACTATGCAGTTGCTAGGCTACCTGGGGTGGTTGCTAGGGTGGTACTATGCAGTTGCTATGGTACCTGGGGTTGTTCCTAAGGTGTTGCTATGCAGTTGCTAAGGTAATTAATTAATTAGTTACATTTATATAGCGCTTTTCTGGGTACTCAAAGTGCTTTTCATTGTGAGGGGGATCTCCTCAACCACCACCAGTGTGCAGCATCCACCTGGATGATGCTACGGCAGCCATATTGCACCAGAACACCCACCACACACCAGGTTATTGGTGGAGAGGATACAGAGTGATGAAGCCAATCAGTGTATGGGGATGATTAGGAGGCCATGATAGGCAGAGGCCAATGGGCAAATATGGCTAGGATGCCGGGATAACACCTCTACTCTTTTTCGAAGGACATCCTGGGATTTTTCATGACCACAGAGAGTCAGGACCTCGGTTTAACGTCTCATCCGAAGGACAGTACTTTTTACAGTATAGTGTCCCCATCACTATACTGGGGTGTTAGGGCCCACACAGACCACAGGGTGAGCACCACCTGCTGGCCTCCCTAACACCTCTTCCAGCAGCAACCTAGTTTTCCCAGGAGGTCTCCCATCCAGGTACTGACCAGGCTCAACCCTGCTTAGCTTCAGTAGGCCTTGGGCTACAGGGTGATATGGCTGCAGGGCTGGTACCCAAGGCCATTGCTAGAGTGTTGCTATGCGGTTGCTAGGGCACCCAGAGTGGTTGCTAGGCTTCCTGGGTGGTTGCTAGGGTGTTGTTATGCGGTTGCTATGGTACCCGGTGGGGGTGGGGGGGGAGTGACTAAGGTGTTTGTAGGTGGTTGCTAGAATACTTGGGGTGGTTGCTAGGATGTTTCTATGCGGTTGCTAGGGTACCTGGGTTGGTTGCTAAGGTGTTGTTACGCAGTTGCCAGGGTACCCAGAGTGGTTGCTGGGTTGTTGCTATGTGCTTGCTAGGGTACTCAGGGTGGTTGCTAGGGTGTTACTAGCATGTTGTTAGCATGATTAACTAGTTGTTAACATGTCTCTAGCATGATTAGCATGTTACTAGCATGTTGGTAGCATGATTAGCATGTTACTAGCATATGTTGTTAACAAAATTAGCAAGCTACTAATGTTTCTAGCATGATTGTAGCATGATTAGCATGTTGCTAGCATGTTTTAACACTATTAGCATGTTACTATCATGGTGTTAACATTTTGTTAACATGATTAGCAAGTTACTAGCATGTTTCTAATATTATTATCATGTTGCTAGCATGTTGTTAGCATTTTTATAGCATGATTAGCAAGTTACTAGCATGTTGTTAGCATTATTAGCAAGTTGCTAGCATGTTGTTAACATGATTAGCAAGTTAGTAGCATGTTGTTAGCATTATTAGCAAGTTGCTAGCATGTTGTTAACATGATTAGCAAGTTAGTATCATGATGCTCGCATGGTTAGCATGTTTCTAGCATGATTAGCATGTTACTAGTATGTTGTTAGCATTTTGTTAGCATGATTAGCAAGTTACTAGCATGTTGGTAGCATGATTAGCATGTTACTAGCATATGTTGTTAACATAATTAGCAAGTTACTAATATGTTTCTAGCATGATTAGCATGTTGCTAGCATGTTGTTAGCATGTATCTATGCTAATCCAGCTAAAACCAGTTGATTCAGTAAAAAACTGCTAAAAAAACAGCTGAAAAAACAACAACAAAAAAAGGCCAAAACCACTTTAAAATCAGCTTGGGAGACCAGCCAAAGCAGCCAATCAGTTTAGGCTGGTTTTAGCTGGGGTTTTTTTGTTTGTTTGTTTTTCAGTAGGGAGTTGTTATAAGCTTTGCTATACAGTAGCAATAGACAGCTTAAATATACCATACGATTCATCGTACAAAAGTTTTGACCCCCTCAATCAAAGTCTGTGGGATTTTAGGTGGTTTTGATAGTCTGGTTTACGAAAACCGTAAGCCGGATCAGTTGGAAAAGATATAGCAACCCGAGTCAGACCAGTCTGAAGGTCTGGGACGAATTTGGTGGTTGTAGCTGTATGACCATATGACACCATATGACCATTAACGTCAGAGAACCGTGAACATGCAAATGTGGTACTTAATTATTAAAATATTTATTTAAAAATTTCAGGGGTACTTAAAGGGGTAATTGATTATGATTTCACTTTTTTAACTTTAGTTAGTGTGTAATGTACAAAGTTATGATGCTCAAAGTTTAATGCAAAGGGAGATATTGTCTTTTACAGAATTGCTGATTGACCACCCCTTTAAAGTATATAGAAATATATCAGGTGAAAGAGGTTCAGATGACAAGTTTGAGAATGTCTGCAAATAAGCAATTACACGAATTTGTGCATTTTAATGAGTTTCAATAATACAGTGAACTTTAAAACAATAATTAAAGCCTTTCAATAATACATAATACGTGTTTAAATCACCTACTGAGTGATAATTAAAATAAAAATTAATGTGTTCATTAGTAGTTGATGCAATGTTGAAACACTTCTTAAACCTGAAATCATTTTTGTAAATCCATTGGTCAAATGTTGTGTCGCCACTTGACTAATCATTAGTCTATGTGTGAATGTTTACAAAACTGGACTTTCTAAGTATATATAAGCGGTAGACTATTTTACAAAGGTAAATTTAAAAGATAAAAAAGAGGAGTTGGAGAGAATCAAAAAATGATGAATAATTTATTGCTACTGTGTGAATAATATGTAATCAATAAAAACGTAACTGTAGTCTGATTACCAGTATTTTAATATGTAATTTACTCTAATTACAAGTATTTAATTTTTGGAATCTGATTACGTAATCCAGATTACATGTAATCAGTTACTACCCAGCTCTGTTTATATTCATATAATTTATATCATATATAAATATATTTAATATATAAACGTGACATATTTTTCTTAAATATATACATTGTATATTCATGATAAAAATACACAGTGATCGTTTGACAGCACTAATCTTAAATGTAAATCACTTAATATTAATTACGCGTTTGAAATTTTGCATGAAATCAATGTCAAATTTACAGTCGTACTGGGAAAACTGCACTCTCTTGGTTGTCTCATGTTGCTTAACTAGGCTATATCATAAGTTACAACAACAACAAAAACTACCTTTCTACTGCAGTATGTTTCTTTTGGGTGCAGTTGTGTTTATTTGTTTTGATTTCTCCACCGGTCTCGCTCTCAAACACAGACAGGCTGCGCGAGCCTCAACTGGCACGACCAGGAAATTTCCCTTCAGGAAATTGAGCTGCATCGTAACACTTTGGGAACACCTTCAGCGTATCCACACTCTGAATCATGTGTGTAATCAGTCCAAAGGAAGGGCACGATGTCACGGAGAGGGTGACGTAGTGATCAGGAAGCTATAAAAGCACGTGCGGTGGAAACAGCGGCAGCTTCTGTCATTCAGCGAAGCGCTCTGTGTGTGTATGTCTTATTTACCATTGTCTGCCACTATCTCCAATGAGTTAAGCATGCCTAAGTCCAAGCAAAAATTAAATAAGGGCAATGATAAAAGCAAACATCAGTTTAGGCTGTGTGTTCCTCCCTGCCCTCCAAGGTATTTATAGTTGTGAATTTTTATATTTGTTTTATTTTAATATAGTTTTCAAATTTGCTATAAAATTCAGTTTAGTTTTTAGTTTCATTAATATTTTTGTTAGTTTTTATTTTGTAAACACATTTTTTTTTGTTTTTATATAGTTTAGATTCAATTTTAGTTTCAGTTTTAATTAAAGTTTAGCAGAATCAACAGATCACTTCTAAAGCAAAGGCCAAAGAAAGACATGGCCATAATTTAACTTTAGTGAGGCAAACGGTTAGCGACACAAAATTAACGCATGCTGAGATTGATTAGATGGTAAAAGTAGGCTATACAAATATACACCAAAAGAAGCAGTCAAGCCTTTTTACTAAACAAACACAAGTTGCGCTTAATGTCATATATAATGGTGTGTTGAGATTTTTAATATGAAAATAAATGTAGACTAATATGGTTATATGTCTTTCTTCTTATTTACCCATAATCATGATATTGTAACTGTCATGTCTTGCTCACTTTTCTGTGAACAGCCGTGCTTAAATCATATCTGGTACTAATGAAATTCAATAATAATGGCAATAATATTTTACATATTTAAAGGCTCATATTTGAGTGATCAAGCCTGGTAGAGTGATCACAAGATGCTAGGCCAAGTTTTGTATTTACAGAAAGGTGTGTTCTCATCTTTTTTTCTGTTAATTATCATGTTGTTCTGCGTGTCTGTTTTTCTTCATAGCACCAACTTGCCTAATGTTGGTTTGATTGCTTGTGTTACATGAGAAAATAAATAATTTTGCCTACCTGATGTTGTAGAGTAGTGTGGGTTTAGTTCGGGTCACGACTCGCCGTCTTTGTGTCAAACAGTTCTGGTCAGGTACTGAAATAAATTAGTGCTGCTGTCAGATAATGGGTCAGGTGTTCTGTTAAGAACTGCTGGTGCACGTTTACCAAACAGGACAGGACCGTGCAGGACTCTGTTTTAAACTCCTTTACATCTCTCCGTCAGATAACCCCATGTGCGTGATGTGCCATTTACAGGTATTTCCCTAAACTGTTGCACAGCTCATAAATTTTTCCGCCAAGGGGTGAGAACGTAATGATTACGAAAACGATTATTTATTTTTGTTAATTATTATTTTATTTCAGTTAGTTTTTCAATAACTGTTGTTAGTTTCATTTTGTTTTAGTTTTTCAAATATTTTGACAGTTTTCTTCTATTTCAGTTTACGAAATAGTTTTTTCATCAATCATTTTCGTCTTAGTTTTAGTTTTCATTTACGAAAATAACCTTGCTGCCCTCATTACATCATGGGTGAGGACACACACAGCCTTTTCGTTGTTTGCTTGGGGGAGCAAGGGAGGGAGCTGACTGTCCGCATTGCGAGCGCCTCTTGCTGTGGACGTTTCGCTCCCAGAGGGCTCTTTTTGAGCAGGGAGCCCTCGCCAGCATTCCTTGCGACTGAGGCCCCGCTGCTGCTGAGGCAGAGCGGCGGTGGTTGTGGGGATCGCAGATGGATCTGGTGGAGGGAATGGAGATGGGCGAGTCCTTTTCTTATTCCTCTAGCACCAGATCCAGCGCCACCTCCCAGGGTTCAGAAGCATGCTCCGAGGGAGCGGTTTCTTCCCCCCTGGGAGAGGGCTCGATGCTCAGACTGTCGTCCTTCGAGGAGGGCGATGGCGAGAGCACCGATGAACCCCCTCAGTCTGCCCAGTATGAGGAGCTTGTGGAAGTGATAACTCGCGCTGGGGCCAAATTAAATCTTGAGTGGCCCGCCAAGAAGCAGGCTGAACCAACTAAAAGCAAGTTAGATGAGCGCTTTTTATGATCAAAGTCGCTCCCTCCACGCAGGGCTTTGCAGTATTTCCCCGATCTCCACACCGAGGTCTCAAGATCGTGGTCGAGACCATACTCGGCACACCTCTTTAATCCCTCCCTTGTCAATTATTCCAAGGTTTTGTGACTAAATGAGTGCAGCTACAGGGCAATGCCCTGGGTTGAACAGACGCTTGCGAGTTATCTGTCTCCCAGCATGGCATCGTTGCTGAAAGCCCCGGCATTGCCCACCAAACTGCTTCGTACTACATCGGCGTTGGTGGGCAAAGGGTACACGGCAGCAGGTCAGGCTAGTGCTTGCCTTTATATCATGGCTCCGCAGAACCACTGATTTGTCTCCAATCTGCCAAAGCAATAGGGCAGTCTATGGCAGCCTTAGTGGCCGCGGAGAGGCATCTTTGGTTGACCCTGTCAGACGGACGGGGTCTTTCCTTTTTGACGCCCCACTTGCACCTTCTCTGTTTCAGCGGTTCCTCCCTCGCCGCTCTCTAGCTCATGGGGCTGTTGGACGGAAGCAGCCCCAACCATGTGCCCGCTCCTCATACAGAGAGGCGCAAAAGCTCAGCGTCACAACCCGCACTCCTCCACGTGGCGGACAGGGGTCATGGAGAGAGCGACGCTCGCGGCCGAATGCCGATCTAAGGACCATCCTTCTTACTAAGAAGTCTTCAATGAGGAAGAACCAAATTGCCTATCACAGCTATGCTGATGATACCCAGATTTACCTAGCCTTATCTCCAAATGACTACAGCCCCATTGACTCCCTCTGCCAATGCATTGATGAAATTAACAGTTGGATGTGCCAGAACTTTCTTCAGTTAAACAAGGAGAAAACTGAAATCATTGCATTTGAAATCAAAGATGAAGTTCTCAAGGTGAATGCATACCTTGACTCTAGGGGTCAAACAACTAAAAATCAAGTCAGAAATGTTGGGGTGATTCTGGAGACAGACCTTAGTTTCAGTAGTCATGTCAAAGCAAAGCTAAATCAGCATCCTATCATCTCAAAAATATTGCAAGAATTAGAGGTTTTGTTTCCAATCAAGACTTGGAGAAACTTGTTCATGCCTTTATCACCAGCAGGGTGGATTACTGTAATGGTCTCCTCACCGGCCTTCCCAAGAAGACCATTAGACAACTGCAGCTCATCCAGAATGCTGCTGCCAGGATTCTGACTAGAACCAGAAAATCTGAGCATATCACACCAGTCCTCAGGTCCTTACACTGGCTTCCAGTTACATTTAGGATTGATTTTAAAGTACTTTTACTTGTTTATAAGTCACTCAATGGCCTAGGACCTAAATATATTGCTGATATGCTCACTGAATATAAACCAAACAGACCACTCAGATCATTAGGATCGAGCCAGTTAGAAATACCAAGGGTTCACACAAAACAAGGGGAGTCTGCGTTTAGCTATTATGTGGCCCGCAGTTGGAACCAGCTTCCAGAAGAGATCAGATGTGCTAAAACATGAGCCACATTTAAATCAAGACTCAAAACTCATCTGTTTAACTGTGCATTTGTTGAATGAGCACTGTGCTATATGTCCGAACTGACTGCAACAAATTTTATGTATAATCATTTTCTTTAAATTTATTTTAAATCATTTTCTATATCATTTTAAAATTCCTTGTTTTTATTATTTTTATTTCCATGTTTTTATTGATTTTAATGTCTATTTCACTTTCTTTTATGTAAAGCACTTTGAATTACCACTGTGTATGAAATGTGCTATATAAATAAACTTGCCTTGCCTTCAACCAAGAAGCCCTGATGGTCATGTTCCAGGGCTTCTGAGGGTAGCCCCCACTGGGGAAGAGCGGTGTACACCTCACTACATGGTGCCCGTCTCTCCTCAGTGCCCTCAGGAGGCCACGCTGTTAACTCTGCCACCACCGGTGCTTCAGGGCACAGCGGTCTCCAACGAGCTCACATCTCAGTGTCCGCCCGGAAACGTAGCGGCTCTGGGAGGCTCGCTACCTCTCCCGGTCCATCGTTTCAGGGCACTGAACAGGCCGCTCCTATTTCACCGGAGGTCAGCCTCGAGAGACTGATTCCCTTGGTATATTTTCTGGCAGTGTGGAACCTTCTGCCTAATATCTCACGCTGGGTCCTGCAGACTTGTAGAAAGAGGTTACAGAATTAACGTTACGTAACGTTAACAACGGACGCGTCCCTCACCAGTTGGGGTGCAGTGATGAGTGGCCACCCTACCCGCGGTCTGTGGAGCGCCCGCCATCTCACGTGGCACATCAATTGCCTGGAAATGTTGGCCGTGTTTCAAGCACTGAAACACTTGGCCACCATGTGTTGGTGCACACCAACAACACAGCGGTGGTCTCTTACATCAACCACCAGGGAGGTCTGCGTTTGCGCACCCTGTACAGGCTGGCGCACCAGATTCTTGTGTGGGCCCAAGGGAAACTCCTTTCGCTGAGAGCAGTTCACATCCCTGGGCATCTCAATCAGGGAGCAGACATCCTATCAAGACAGGGGCCAAGGTCCGGGGAATGGAGACTCCACCCAGATGTGGGGTGTCAGATTTGGAGAATGTTTGGCCAGGCTCAGGTGGATCTGTTTGCGACTCAGGAGACATCACACTGTCCCCTCTGGTTCTCTCTGACTCATCTAGCTCCTCTCGGACTCTGCTCCCGGGAGTTCTGGAGAGAGTGTGCTGGGACGGGGTCCGTCTGCTGCTAGTAGCCCCATTCTGGCCAGGCCGAGTGTGGTTCTCGGACCTGATTTCCCTTCTTGATGGCACTCCGTGGGAGATTCTCATCAGGAGGGATCTCCTCTCCCAGGCGGAGTGTACAATCTTTCACCCCTGCCCGGAGGTGTGGAAGCTGTGGGTGTGACCCCTGAGGGGGCACAACTCGTAACTTCCGTGGTCTCAACCGAGGTTGTTGAGACCATCCTCCAATCCAGAGCTCCCTCAACGAGGAAACTATGCCCTGAAATGGAAACTCTTCACCTCCTGGTGCGAAGATCACCAGCTTGACCCAGTTAGCTGCCCGGTCGGTTCAGTACTGGAGTTCTTGCAGGCTCTATTCTCTGTAGGGTTGACCCACCCCACCCTGAAGGTGTACACGGCGGCCATAGCTGCGTACCACCCCCTCTCGGTGGTCAGTCTTTGGGAAGACACCCCCTCCTCTGGTCTGAAGTCCTCTGGTCTCCCCTCGCCCTTGGGGGTCAAGGCTCACTCCACCCGAAGCGTGGCGGACTCCAAGTTCTTCCTGTGTGGCTATGCAGGATATCTGTAATGCTGTGGGTTGGTCTACGCCGCTCACCTTTGTCAGGTTCTATGACCTCGATATTCGTACCGTGTAACGCTCTGTCCCGGATAACTCTTAAAATCCATGAAATGAAAGAGACGGAAAACGGAAACTTGGTGTCCCACACATTTTAATGGTTGGTACTCTTAAACGCTCTCCTCTCATACATGAGAGATTAACTCTTTCTTGGCGTTACAAACAAAAGTAAAGACAAAATAATAACAAGACGGTAGAGCGGAATTATCATCCGTGGTGGTTCTCATTTCAGTCACGTAGTCCTTCTACGTCATCACCATATAGTGCACGTTATAAATGAAGTGATCAGTCTCTTAAAGGGCACACCGCACAATAATGTGATGCATGCAAATACATAGTTTTGGCCGTTACAGATTCCCCGCCGGAAAGAAAAAGGCTGTCCCCAGCCGTACACAACATAAGGACAACATTTGAATTCAGCTCCATATATGGAAACTTGGAAATCCATCAACCAATACCATGTTTGACATACAAAAGGCAATAACTGGCATACATGTCAGTACAAGCCACACACTTACACATTATGCTCTTTAAAGATAAATCACAAAAACAAAAGCTTGTGTAACCAATCCATATGTGTAAAACTATTTTTTTTTTTCCATAACACATGAAAACGTAAGTATCAGAACCATGCTTCCTAGATTCCCATTGCTATGCAAGGAAAGAACAGCTTACTAGCAACATTTAAACATTACTACTTTAGATCTAATCTGTCGGTATGATACTCGTTAGTCCATTTCTTGTCTGACCACTCTGAGGTTATTCTAGGGGTCAGTCTAGGTCTGAGATTGTAGCGATGACCTTCAAGATTAATGTCAAAGTCAGGAAGATGTGTATGTCGAGTAGATGTGCAAACGTCAGTGTCAGCATTGCGAGTACTCGTGTCACACTTGGTCACGTCCTGTGCATTGTCAGAGAACTCGTCACAATTAAGATCAGCCGCATTAGGCAGAGAAGGAGGTTGGTCCTCACTTATTTGTGTCACCAGAAGATTGTCCTCCAATCCCTCATTGGGTGTTTCAGACCCATCCTGAGGTCCACTTGGTGTATGGCTGCTGCATGCATTCCAAGTGTGGAAAGGTTGCATATTTACCACATGATAGACACCAGCATCCTGTCCTGTGTCCAACTTTGCAAGCCTGTAGTTCACATCAGACAAAACTTGAGTGACACGGTATGGACCAGAGTACAAGGGTGCCAGTTTTGCTGTAAAATTGGCCAGTGCATCTGATTTAGGGTGGGTTTTCACTCTGACAAGGTCACCAATGTCATAAGAAACAGATCGATGTCTTTTGTCATAGTGCTGCTTCCGTTTGATGTGACTGATTTCCAGGGAAGCCCTTGCGTGGTCATGTGCCTCTTGCAACGTCAATCTTAAGTTCTCGGGATAAGGGATTTCAGGTTCTTCCATTCCATTCCAGACAGGCTGAGTCATCAGATCCAATGAAGTGTCCAACTCCCTCCCATACAACATCATGGATGGGGTTTGTCCCGTACTCTCATGTGGTGCTGTTCGTAGTGCAAAGCAAATTTGTGGGATATATCGGTCCCAGGAGGTGTGTTTATCATCCACGTATGCTCGAATTGCTATCTTGAGAGTCCGGTTCACCCTCTCTGTGGCATTCGTCTGTGGGTGATATGCCGTTGTGAGGCGATGTTCTGTTCCCAGGAGTGTGAGCACTCGTTCGAATAGGTCGCTCACGAAAGTGGAGCCTCTGTCTGAAATTAGGTAAGTGGGGGCCCCATGACGGGAAAACACTTCACTTAGCAGTTTTCTTGCTGCCACTTGAGCCGTAGCTTCTCTCACTGCCACGATCTCGACCCACTTTGAAAAATAATCGACAAAAACCAAGATGTAAGCATTGCCGCTGGGAGTACGTGGCAAAGGGCCAACAAAATCCACCCCAACATACTCCCAAGGTTTCTGGGGACGAATTGGGACCATTAGACCGGCAGGTTTCCTCTGACTTGGTTTCGTTAGTTGACAAACCGTGCAAGAGGTTACATATTTCTTCACCTCAGATGCCATTTTAGGCCAGAAAAACCTAAGCTTCAGTCGGGCCAAGGTCTTAATTATCCCTAGGTGACCTGCATTTGGGTGATCGTGGTAATACCTCAGCAAAGTACCTCTGAGAGACGTAGGAGCATACAGCTTTAAACATTTCAAAGGGTGGATGCCACAAGCAGGTTTGGGATCATTAAAGTACAACAGGCCATCATGAATGGAATATTGAGAGCAATCATCCTCGTTGCTACCCAGTTGGAGCGCTGCCTCCATTTTACGGAGGAGATCACCTGTGATTGGGTCTTCAAATTGCAATTGTCTGACATGAGAGCGATCCGTAAGAGTTACTGAAGATAGTGTACGGAGATCGAGACCACCAATCACAGCGTAGTCAGGAAGGAGGTCCATTGGTAGCACATCATCCTGTAGAGGATTCCTCGACAGCGCATCAGGCACTTTGTTTCGAGATCCAGGCTTGTGGACAACATCGAAATCGAAGTCCTGAAGGCGGAGAGACCAACGAGCAAGGCGGCCGGTGGGGTTGGGACGAGACATCAACCACCTGAGCCCACTGTGGTCAGTGAAGATGGTGACATGGAGACCCTCAATGTAGGGCCTAAAGTGCTCAAGGGCCCAAATGACGGCTAGACACTCCTTCTCAGGCGTGGAATAAGGTTTCTCCGATTTATGCAGTGCCCGACTAGCGTATGCCACAGCAACCTCTCTGCCATGTAGATCTCTCTGCATCAGCGCAGCTCCCAGTCCCGCGTCACAGGCATCGGCATGAATAAAGAAAGGTTGAGAAAAGTCAGGAAAACTTAGCACAGGTGCCGAAGTTAGTCTTTGTTTCAGAAGGTCCATGGCGTCTTGACAGGCACTGTCCCACACAAAAGGAGCATCGTTTTTAGTCAGCGCGAACAATGGTTCAGCGTGTCTGGCGTAGTCCTGAATAAAGCGACGGTAATAGCCTGATAGGCCCAAAAACTGCCTTACTTGCTTCACATTGACAGGGGTTGTAAAGTCCATAACAGCCTTCATTTTGTCCTGGTCCGGCAGGATACCACTTGGACAGACACGGTACCCCAAGAAGGTGAGATCTTTGCGACAAAACTGGCATTTGGCCAGTTTAATGGTCAACCCGGCAGACTTGAGCCGTGAAAGTACTTCCCTGAGGTCATCGAGATGTTACTTGAAAGTGGGTGAAGCCACAACAATGTCGTCCAAGTAGACTGCACAGCACCTATAAATAAGACCAGCTAAGACACTATTCATCAGCCTTTGAAAGGTCACTGGTGCATTGCACAGACCAAATGGAAGCAAACGAAACTGAAATAGCCCACAATGTGAAACAAAAGCAGTCTTATGTTTCGAGTCTTCTGCCATGGAGACCTGCCAGTACCCCCGAGCAAGGTCGATTGTGGTTAAAAATTTCCCTCTGGAAAGGAAATCAAGGGACTCATCGACTCTTGGTAATGGATAAGAGTCCTTCACGGTAAGTTGGTTTAATCCACGATAGTCCACACAAAATCGAGGTTCCCCACAAGGTTTCTGAACAATCACAACAGGAGCAGCCCAAGGGCCAGTTGCAGGTTCAATGATTCCGTCGTTCAACATTTTTCCTATTTGATCCTCAATCAACTGCTTTTTGGCTGGGGAGGTTCGATAAGGAGGAAGGTGGACTGGCTTGGCATTCCCTGTATCTATTGAGTGCTCAATTAGCGATGTGCGCCCAAGGTGACCATCGAAGAGGTCAGAAAAACTATCAAGTAGCCCTGACAGCTGGTCCTTCTCAGTATTACTGAGACATGCTTCCTCAACCTTTTCTCGAAGTGCGGAAAATGGGACTTCCATAAACAACAAGCTGCTGTCTCCTGCCGACTCCTGCACTTCACTGCCTTCCATCTCCTCCATTAATAAAAGATCGTTGCCTATGACAACAGATCTGGATGGGATGTGAATGGTAATGGAGGCACGCAACATGAAGTCCATCCCCAAGACCAAGGTCGATTGTAAGCGTGGGACAATGGCAAACCGGTGATAAAAACGCTGTCCCATAAAGCCAAAAGCCAACCATGTCAGCCCTAAGGGTTGACATGCCCCACCATCTGCTAGTTGGATTGGGGGAGCAGACCATGGTTTAATGTTAACCCCCAGGTTGGCTTGATTCTGAACAATGTCTGCTTGCACGGCAGAAAGTGATGCGCCAGTGTCAAGTGTAGCATCTAACACCTGGCCATGTAGGTTAATCTTAACTCTAAATGGAGTGTCACAAAAAGAAGATGATGTGGGATCTTCCACATGACAAAGGACGGGTTGTTCTGGAACAGCAGCATCAGTCGGTTGAGGCAAAATTATCTTCTGGAGGGAGGATTGCCTCTGCGAATCATCCTCCCCCCCTTGAAGTTTCCCTTGCTTTTGACAAACGAACTCCCTTCCCTTGCATCGCCAATTTCGGGGTTGTCCGTATCCCTTGCATCAAGAGGAGGTTCAGCATGTGCATTAGGGGACTCACTTTGTTGTGAGCGCATTCCAGAAGGTGAGTTACAGTCCGGACATGTACGAGAAGTGAAGCCAGGGCGCGAGCACTTGTAACAGTAGGTTTCTTTGCCAAATTTAGCTTTACTCTGCGTTGAAGGCAGTGAACATTTACTTGGCCCCAGGACCACATGGAGCTCGTGAGCCCTCAGAAGAAGATCCATGCCTGAAGAAACAGAAGTTCCATAGAGAGCAACTCTATACTTTTCAAGAGAATGTTTACAAATAAGGTCGATTTGTTCTTGCTCCGGCGGAGGAGTTTTCAGTTTTCTGAATTCACTGAGCATGTGAGCCACAAAGGTAGGAAGGGGCTCTTCGGGACTTTGTACACGGTCCAAGATACCTCTCATTATTTGTTCCTGGCTATCAGAAGGAAGAAAGACTTTCCTAAAGAAATCACAGAACTGGGCCCATGTAACTACATGTGTGTCAAGGACAGAGAACCATTTCTTCGGCTCTTTTGCCAAAAACCGTGGCAGCTCAAGAAGAATTTGAGCATCGGTTAAATCAAGGGAAGTTCTGTAAACATTGACCGATTGTAGCCAATCCTCAGGACTAACGTGTCCGTCTCCTGCAAACACAGGTGGTTCAAGCCTTGACTGGTACAGTACAGATGCAAGAATTCTGCTAGTATTACTCACATCAGAAGAATTGGCCTGTGCTGAGAAGGTCATGTTTCTATGGGAAACATCATTAATGGTCATACCTTGTAATGGCACTTGCCCTGGAGGAACATGGCTGTGTGGCGTAGAGCTGGCCATAGGAGGTAGCTGTGCATGTGGTGCCGCAGGGGCGTCGACATCAGGAGGAGCAAAACGTCTTAATATACTCTGCTGCAACTGGAGAGACTCGTTGAGGCACTGTTGCAACACAGATACTTCAGCCTGTAGGAGTTCCACTTGAGTCTCCAGGCTCACTCGCTGTGGTAACTTATGTTTCTGTCTGGGAGCAGAATCTGTTAATGAGTAGGTCAAGTCAGTCTTAAGGTCTGGATGAGTAGCCATCACAGTAAATGTGCATTCACATAAACAGCTGTATAACAATTATAAAAATTCTAAATGTAACCCAGAAAAATATAAACTTCTATTAAAACGCACACAGTCACATCAGCAATAAAATCAGCAACAAAATTCAACAATCACTCATCATTAATGCTTTAGAGTGGGCAATGATAGTAAAACCTCACTGTCTCAATTACATGAGTTTAGTATTTTTCTTACTAGACCCAGATCAAGAGAATGTTTCTTTAACCCTCTGAGCCCGACAAACGCGAATACGCGTTTTGGGGCAGATTTTCCTGATAAGGCAGAAATGAGCTTGAATTACTCTGCCATTTTAGATCGTTCAGATAAGAGCAATACACCATTAGAATCTGTAAGGGGTCTTCTTTTATTTGTATTCACTCATATTAACAACTAAACTTTGTGCTTTTGAAGAATAAAGAAAACAAACAGGGTGCGCTCTCTGTCTTCTCCGTCTCCGCGATCTGTTTTCAGAAATGCGTCACTAAAATGAAGTGTAACTCAGGGAATACTCAACACGAAGTTATCTCTATAGAAAGCTTGAAGTGTCTTCTTTCAAATGAAGTAAGTCATATCGAAAACAAATATTCTGTGATGAAGTAATCCGTATGAAACCAACACGATGTTCAGTCTGTCCCGTCTAACTCATTATTTCTAATGAGATCCCGCCCCCTCGCGTTCACATGCAAATAACCACGTGACGCGCGCGCGCTTGGAGACGCCCAACAACAAACACGGAGACTGTTCATCGCTGATGTACTGTTAGTTTCTGGAAGAAGACGCGCTGAGTAAAGGCTGCTGATCGATCTAATGAGTAAGTAATGTTTATGTTTTGCATTAGTTAACTGTTATTGTGACATAAACTTGAACACATTACTAGTTGGGTTGTTCCCAAATTACAACACGATGAATGCTACGCATCTAAGAATGTTTAGACCATGTTTATTATTAATAATCTGTTCACAAATATATTTGAATAGTGTGCTAAACGATAACAATTAGCTATCAGATATAAAATATCCTTTTTTTATATTACGAAGTACATCCTTTTATAGTACAAAGTAGTGTTGTCAAAAATATCGATATTTCGATAAATATCGATACTGAAATATCTGAACGGTACCAATATTAATTTCCCGAAGTATCGATACACCGATACTAGCCGAGCGGTCACTTTCACTTCTCTCCAAAGGCGCGTGGACAAGCACCACACGTGACCGCACTCGTCTCCTTCGCTCTGGTTAAATAGCAAAAGTGAAGTGAATAGAAAGATGACTGCTCTGGTTGTTAAAGAACACAGCAGGAGTGCTATCTGTAGGGATCTATGATCTCCGCGATGCAGAGAACGCGCACGGAATCCAGTCATAAACACGGAATTTACAGTTTAATGCGGAATGTCACGGAATTTGTCAAAGTTTGGATGAATTAATCAAAAGTAGGTCATTACACTTAAATCAAATCGCGATATGGACTAGTATCTGTAAATATTAAGCTGCAAAAGTGGATTTAAATATGAATCCTGCTTGTTCTGCGAGTCTCTGTGTGAATGTGCTGCACGTGCGGTTTTGTTTACTAATGTGGCGCTCGCGGTGATTTCAGCGTCTGCCGTCCCAATGAGGACATAAATACATCAACAATATCTCCAGAACTGTTCTGAAAGGCACTTTACGAGCATTTTACCATTTAATTTGAGTAAAACTAGCGTCATATCACACACACACACACACACACACACACACACACAGAACTTTAGAAGTATTCACGGCAACCCGTCAAAATAAAAGTTCGGTTTAACAGCCTATTAAAGACCGTGTGCCAGAAATAGGCTATATTACGATTATTTAGTAGAATGTACATAATACTACTACTTACTACTACTGTTCATTTTTTTAAAGAAATAATCACAAAATATTTTTATTTTAATAGTAAATCCCCTTCATTTGCCAAAAATGTAAATGTTTAATTTTCATTAATTCAAATATAAATTAATTAAAATTGTTTTATGCCTTCATCTGATATCCAGTAAAATTTAAATACACAACACAGAATTTCTGAGGGGGAAAACACATTTCATAAGGCTACTGTAAGAATAAATAAAAATAGTTTGTATGCATTCAAATAGCCTAATAGACATGCTAAAACACAGAATTTGGTAACAATAAAACATAAGGTGAGAAAAAAATAAAACATTTCATACGGCCCTAAACGTCATTTTTGTTACACTTTTAATAAATGAAATGCTAAATTGTATAATTTTCATGATTTTAATGAATTAGACATGCTTTTAGATTAATAGCATTTAATTTGACCATTAAAAAAAAAAAAGAGTCCAGAAAAATTCAAACGGAAAAAATCGGAATCCAGAAAAATTAAAATGGAAAAAATTGAATGCAGAAAAAAATAAAACGGATTTCTTAGGGCCCTATATCTGGAAATATTTTGGTTATGAAGCAAATGAGAATATCAACAAATAGAACTTTGGATTTTAATTAGTACATGTATTAGTAAACGTTAGTTTCAATTAACATTTAACTAAGATTAATAAATAAATCAACAAATGCAGTACCTCAAGACATTTTTTTGTTCATGTAAATATACCGCATGTTCTCGACTTGTTATATTTATCTTTAAATAAAAAAAAATACCCCCTTAATATTGTGGCAGTTTTTTTCACCGTGGTATCGAAAATGGTATCGAGTATCGATATTTTTCAAGGTATCGTATCTGTTACGGGGTTGACGAGACGTGAGACGTGCGGATCCATTCGCAAGGCTTTATTATAAAACATGGTCAAGACAGGCAGGGTCAGGAGACAGCAAACAGGTATGGCAGAGGCAAGACAGAGCAATCCGTGGAACAAGCGAGGGTCGTCGATCGGCGTACAATATCCAGACAGGGCAAGGCAGAGAGATAATCCAATAAACACGGGCAGGGTCAGACACGGCAAGATAAACAAGGCAAGACTCGGAAAACTAGGACTAGAAAACGCTTCGTAAGGTAGACGGGCTAACAATACTCGGCCCTGAGCAAGAGCAATCCCAGGCTTAAATAGAGTGATGGTGATTGTGAAATGGTGATCAGGTGTGTGTGATGAGTGAATGGTGACAGCTGATCTGTGCAATGCATAGTGGGAAATGGAGTCCAATGTGTTGTGTAGTGTGAAAAGTCCATGTGGTGAACGGGTGACCTCTGGTGGTGAATGAGTGGAAGTGCATGGCCAGGATTCGTGACATAGCCCCCCCCCAAGGAGCGGCTTCCAGACGCTCCTAAACAATCCAGGAGGGCGGTGGCGCGGAGGCGGAGCAGGGGGAGGGACGGAGGGCCAGGTCCCTGAGGAAGAACCGGCAGAGCAGGAAACCAGGGCGGAGCCAGAGGCCAGGTCAGGACCGACAGCGCAGAGGCCCACCAGGGCGGAGCAGACAGGACCGGAGCCCACCAGGGCGGAGCAGACGACCACCAGACCCGAGCAGAAGACCACCACGGCGGGGCAGACGACCACCAGACCAGAGCAGAGGACCACCACGGCGGAGCAGATGACCACAAGTCCAGAGTAGAAGACCACCACGGCGGGGCAGACGACCACCAGACCCGAGCAGAAGACCACCACGGCGGAGCAGACGACCACCAGACCCGAGCAGAAGACCCCCATGGCGGAGCAGACGACCACCAGACCCGAGCAGAAGACCCTAGCCAGGAAGCAGACTGGGCAGGAAACCATGGCAGAGTCTGAGATCTGGGAGAAACAGAGACAGACAACACCGGGAGAGCAGAGACAGATAATACAGGGAGAGCATTCATGATCTCAGGGGGCGTGGCAGGGCAGGACGAGGATTCATAGACTGCGTTTTTAGCCGTGACAGGACAAGGCATGAGCTCACAGACGGCATCTTTAGCCGTGACAGGACAGGGCGAGAGCTCACAGACGGCCTCTTTAGCCGTGACAGGACAGGGCGAGAGCTCACAGACGGCCTCTTTAGCCGTGACAGGACAGGGCGAGAGCTCACAGACGGCCTCTTTGGCCGTGACAGAACAGGGCGTGAGCTCACAGACGGCCTCTTTGGCCGTGACAGGACAGACAGTGAGTTCAGGAACAGCCTCCGTGGCCGTGACAGGGTAGACAGTGACGTCAGGAACGGCCTCCGTGGCCATGACAGGGCAGACCATGAGGTCAGGAACGGCCTCCGTGGCCGTGACAAGGCAGACAGTGAGTACAGGAACGGCCTCCGTGGCCGTGACAGGGCAAACAGCGAGTTCAGGGACGGCCTCCGTGGCCGTGACAGGGCAAACAGTGAGTTCATGAGTGGGCGCCACCACCTTGGGAGGTTCTGGAGCGGAAGCTGCCACCTCTGGTGGTTCTGCAGTGGACGCCGCCTCCTCTGGAAGTTCTGGGGCAGACTCGTGGACTGAAGAGGCCTCAGGAGCAGACTCGTGGACAGGAGAGGCCTCAGGAGCACAGTGTGCAGCCCACACACTCAAAATGGCAACCGCCATAACGGGAAGTACTGAGGTCAGGGGAACAGTCTCTGTAACAGACAGGGTTGAGGCCCTGGGAATGCCAGCTACTCGCACTGACATCAGTGGTGGGTCCATCACACTGGATATCAGACAGGGAACTTGAAGGACTGACCTTAAATCCTTGGGTGTGACAGACTCTGGCTGGAGCGCTGTGACGTGGTGTGACTCTGGCTTGACAGCGGAGACGTGAGCAGACTCTGACTTGACAGCGGAGACGTGAGCAGACTCTGGCTTGACAGCGACGACGTGAGCAGACTCTGGCTTGACAGCGACGACGTGAGCAGACTCTGGCTTGACAGCGACGACGTGAGCAGACTCTGGCTTGACAGCGACGACGTGAGCAGACTCTGGCTTGACAGCGACGACGTGAGCAGACTCTGGCTTGACAGCGACGACGTGAGCAGACCCTGGCTTGACAGCGACGACGTGAGCAGACCCTGGCTTGACAGCGACGACGTGAGCAGACCCTGGCTTGACAGCGACGACGTGAGCAGACTCTGGCTTGGCAGGCATGACGTGAGCAGACTCTGGCTTGGCAGGAATGACGTGAAGGGGTGCTGTTGCTGCCGCCATTTTGTGAGTGAGTGCGGTGCCGTGTTCCTCCGCGACACCCACAGTGAACGGAGAGCCCACACACAGCAAAGCATAGTCCATAAATTTACTGAGAGATGAACGGGGACCCTCGCGGATTAACTGAGACTTGAGCGGCTGATTAATGCCCTCACAAAAAAAGTCTATTAGTGCATAGTCTGGCAGATCAGAAAAATAGGCGAGGTCTAAGTACTCCTGTATGTATTCCTCGAGCGGTCTCAAACCCTGCTCGAGGGTTAACAACAGTCGTGCAGTGTCCATACCTGGCCAATGTCCTCTGGAAAAGCTGCTGGATCCTTGTGTGGCCGAGTATTCTGTTACGGGGTTGACGAGACGTGAGACGTGCGGATCCATTCGCAAGGCTTTATTATAAAACATGGTCAAGACAGGCAGGGTCAGGAGACAGCAAACAGGTATGGCAGAGGCAAGACAGAGCAATCCGTGGAACAAGCGAGGGTCGACGATCGGCGTACAATATCCAGACAGGGCAAGGCAGAGAGATAATCCAATAAACACGGGCAGGGTCAGACACGGCAAGATAAACAAGGCAAGACTCGGAAAACTAGGACTAGAAAACGCTTCGTAAGGTAGACGGGCTAACAATACTCGGCCCTGAGCAAGAGCAATCCCAGGCTTAAATAGAGTGATGGTGATTGTGAAATGGTGATCAGGTGTGTGTGATGAGTGAATGGTGACAGCTGATCTGTGCAATGCATAGTGGGAAATGGAGTCCAATGTGTTGTGTAGTGTGAAAAGTCCATGTGGTGAACGGGTGACCTCTGGTGGTGAATGAGTGGAAGTGCATGGCCAGGATTCGTGACAGTATCGAAGTTAGAAATTCCAGTATCGTGACAACACTAGTACAAAGCATGCTTGAGTTTATGACTGCAGAATAATATCTTCTATACTATAAAATCATACATGATGTTCAGGATGGGCAATTCATTATATTTAAATTTCATGCTTTTTATAAAACAATAAAAGTAATATGAGAGTACATTGTAACATGATGAATGCTACGAGTCTAAGTATGTTTACAACATGTTTATTATTAATAGCCTACTCTGTTCAAAAATAGATTTTAATAGCGTGCTAAACAATAATAATTTGTTTCTCAAAAATAAAATGTCTTTTTTTTACGATAATACAAAGCATGAATGAGTCTATGACTACAAAACCTATATATATATATATATATATATATATATATATATATATATATATATATATATATCTATAGATGCTCCTGATATAAACATGCTCACAAATGTTTTTTCTCTTTTTTTGGTTGTTTGTATTTTATTGAATCAGACACCTGCACCACAGATGATGAATCCTGCTGACTTTCAGTCTCTTCCAACTGTTTTCCTCGCTGCAGCAACATCAGAAGTTCAGAATCTGTTGCAGGAATGAGTCAAAGTCTGTTCACATCTCTGTGGTTAGATCAGTGCACAATAATGTGTCTTTGACCTTCATTATGTATGTTTTGATTATACTGTGTTGTAAATAAAATACAAATCATTTTAAAAACCCCATTTTTTCAGTCTCCTCACTCTGTCTTACCTGCCTCAGTCACAGTCACACTGATGGGCCATTAGCAGCTTTAGGGGAGGGCCCTTTGTCTCTCAGATGAGAATCACTTACTATTCAAGACTATTACCACTCCCTCGCATATTGTCTTTCAATCACAAAACATGTCTTTAAAAATTTAAATCAATATATTGTTTTCTGTGAATGAGTAAGCAGAATGATTTTCACATAATTGTGAAGTAAAAATTCTAGCCTACAAGATTCGGTTCTCAAAAGTCTTGTAAACAATTGTTCTGTATGTGTTTTATGGTCGTATTTCAGTGACTTCAAAATTTTAGTTTTTCACTAACCATGCATAAACGTTGTTTTCTCAAAAACACAATCATGTACATAAATGCTGCTAACATATTAGTGTAGCCCTGTTTTTGCTGTTTATAGTGTTATTAGACTTTAGCCATTTATATTTTTATAAGCAACTGAAAAAAGCACAAATGTCAGGGCATGTTGAAAGTTCTCCAGGCCCCAAAAACACCCTCAGGGCCCAGAGGGTTAAATTAAATCAAATGTTTTTTTTTTGTTTTTTTTTTAAGTCATTTGACCATGCAAATATGCCCAAAGTTAGAAATTACTTTTCAGTCTAGCATAAGTAAATTCAGATCACGATGAAGAAAAAGAAAACTGTTCCAACAGGTGTATTGTCTCCTCAATGTAATCAAAATGCAGTTCCAAAACACAATAATGAACCACGAATAGTCTTTGCAGAAAAAAATTATATTCGCTTGTGCAGTCAAGTTCAAGGCACACACATAAAATCCGTGCTGAAATATCCCAGGAAGGTTATAAACAAAATGTCAGTCTGCACCAATCAGCTTGTAATTCGATACCAAAATGTCCGATGAAGCACAAAATCTTGAAAGTAACGTTAGTCCGCTTGCAGAAATACAGACTTTCCGCACACCTGGCACCCAGCGTTATCAAGCTAATCTCACCAGCTCCCACGAGGTCGAATGAACACTCTCACAGTTCCCCAACTCCCCTAGTTGTATGGTTTTATCGCCGCAGATCCCACGTAGATGACGGATCCAGCTTCAGTTGTTCGGGCGCCATTTGTAACGCTCTGTCCCGGATAACTCTTAAAATCCATGAAATGAAAGAGACGGAAAACGGAAACTTGGTGTCCCACACATTTTAATGGTTGGTACTCTTAAACGCTCTCCTCTCATACATGAGAGATTAACTCTTTCTTGGCGTTACAAACAAAAGTAAAGACAAAATAATAACAAGACGGTAGAGCGGAATTATCATCCGTGGTGGTTCTCATTTCAGTCACGTAGTCCTTCTACGTCATCACCATATAGTGCACGTTATAAATGAAGTGATCAGTCTCTTAAAGGGCTCACCGCACAATAATGTGATGCATGCAAATACATAGTTTTGGCCGTTACAACCGCTCCTGGTTCCTCCATCCTTCTGCCATAGTTGTGCTGAGTACATACACACTACGCAGGGACTTGAAAGTTCCTGAAGGGGAATGCCTCAAGGAGATGTATGTAACCCAGTTCCCTTAGGGAACGAGACGCTGCGTCTCCTGCCATACTTCCGGGATCCCTGCAAGCGCTTCCCTCATTCTACCAGAAGCTACCGCGGTTTCCACCGCACGTTCTTTTATAGCTTCCTGGTCACTACATCACCCCGTTTGTGACGTTGTGCCCTTCCTTTGGACCGATTACACATGTGATTCAGAGCGTGGCCACTCTGAAGGCGTTCCCAAAGCGTTTCGACGCAGCGTCTCATTCCGTCAGAGAACTAGGGTTACATACGTAATCTTGAGGCAGTTTACACCAAATGTAATAAAATCTTGATAATTCTCACCAAAATTCCAGTGCTTCTCTAGTTAGAAGTTTTAATCAGGTTAGTTGCCTCTTCAAAAAATCCACTAAGCAAGTCAAGCATTAATGTGGAGCTCTGTTACTGTATATAAAATTCAACCCGCCAAAATGGCTAGTGGGTGCAATTGTGTTACACGCCACTGCTGAAATCCACCTGCATTTGATGGGTTGGTGGGTGTTAATGTCAAGCCCTAATTATTTGCATTAATTATGAAGCTGTATACTGCAGTTCTTAGTAGTCCTCTGGGACTTACGAGTTGTCAATAATCTTCTTAAAGTTCAGTAATAAATGGTAGTACCATGTAACTATAACAAAATGTATCAGGTAATATTTTCCAAAATATCTATTTTCAAGAATATCAGGTACGCCAGATGTGTTGGGAAATTTTAAGGAAAACACAGCAAGTATTGCATTTTGCCTTACTCTCTTTAAATCCTTTCACCCCTCAAAGCTTAAAACTGAAAAGGTCAATGATTTCAGGCACCAACACCCATCTGTAACCCGATTCCCTGCGTGGACGACACGCTCACAGTATGTCCCTTGTTTTAACACTTGCCTGCAGCCCAACTCCTGCAATTCTCTGGATGTAATTTGCAAAAGTCTAGCGGCCTCCAAACAGTTTCCTTTGAGCACAGACAGCCTGCGGTACGGGGATAAACCCTTGACCTACACTGTCATTTATCTGGTATACAACACCTCTCTGCTTTACTGGTCTCACACTCAACTCCAGGAATTTATAGAAGCATTCATCACCTTTGCTGTGTCTTACAAAAAATCGATGCTCACATGTGAAAAAACACATTTACTTCTAAAATGTCACAAAAGTATGAAAGATATAGGTATCCCATGAAGAACAACAGTACGCCTCACTATAATTTTATGTAGCATTATGGATGATATAATCTTCATAGACATTCCAGTGGCTATTGTCACTGCTGTACCTGAAGAAATGAGGAGGTGTTCTCTTTAATCACTGCTGAAGTCAGAATATGAGTGTCAAGACCTGCCACTGGCATTTTGCATCTTGTTGGGGCAAATATAAAGGAAGAGTACTTTAGACTTTGTTTAGCAAGTCATAAAGCCTTTCGCACTGCTTTAGTTCCAGAACCAGAAGTACATTACTAAAGTACTGGGACGATTTTGCGCGAACTATTTCCCAGTATCATTTAAAGGGTTGCATTCGCATCGACGGTGGGTACTAAGAAGTGACATTAGCCAGTCGACAGCGACGTCATTTGTACGTGGCGTTCAACAACGTAAACAAAGAAGAACAACGTTAACAACAGGAGGATGGAGGATGCTGTGATCGGAGCTGTGTTTTTGTTGTGTCTCGCGGGTTTCACAATAATGGACATGGAATTTTGACGTATACGTCAATCGATTGAAAGAACGGAAAGGAGGACTAAGAATCTCCAACGACAATTTGCAGTGTTACATTTCATTGAGGCTGATAGAAACACAAAACGCCGTAGACAAAGTCTTCAGGTAAATGCCGTTTCTAAATGCTCTCAGTATGATACAATGTTTACACCGTATATGTTTACATGGTGTTTTAAATCATGGCGGGTGAGGGCGTTTTCGTACACGTTTAGCCAATCAGCATACACTTACGTCACGGATAGTTCCTAGAACTGTTTTAGACCCTACTCTGAAGTAGGAACTAATTTAGTTCCTCCAAACGGAGTTCCTGGAACTAAAACCGTTCATAGTTCCTGCGGTGCGAACACGCCAAAAAGTGGGTAGCTCCACAATTAATTTGGGTACTATGAAAAGGTTCCTGCGGTGCGAAAGGCCCTATAATGGAGCTGAGGCAGTAGTCTCTAAAATGAGTCTCAACACTTATTTGCAAGGGTATTTTTTTTTAAACAGAACTTACATATTGTACAAAAATTTTTTTATGTTTTTGGATTGTCACTCAATTTATATGCATTGTATGTTTAATGATACTAATTGTGCTTCTAGGGTGATTGTAGCTCTAATAGATTATTTTCAGGAAAGAACTAACCCCTAATGTTTGTTTAAAGCTTCAGAATGTATTTGTTTAGGCAGTATAGATATAAATAAATAAATAAATATAAATTTCTAGTTATTAAGTTCTATCAGTTATAAATAGTTCATGATTTTATTTACCATTAATTATTGTAAAAGTGTTATTATTCAAAAATATCAAGTTAATCTCTATAGGGGTAATGTTTTTTCTACTGTACAAACTGTAATTTCTATCCCTCTACAGTAAACCTACCCCTCACCCAAAACTTTCTGCAGCAATGCACTGATAATTATATCATTACTACAGCAACAGAAAATGGCAGCTTTAAAGTTCAGATTTGAAAACCAAATTAGATGTGAATTGTGAACAAGTCTTTGTTCCCAAAAAGAGGGAACTTCCGGCAATAGTTCTAGGAACTATGAAAAGGTTCCTCCAGTGCAGAAGCACCTATTGATCCAAGAAATGTTATCAGGAGTTAGTTCATTCAACTCAAAGAGCACAGAATTCAGAAGTTTGCAGAAGAAGTGTGTCACACTTCAGTGACGCAGAACTTGACGTTTTAATGACTGTGAATGAGAATTATAAACCAGACTGAGCTTGCATGTACAATGATATAGATGTATAAGTTTAGTTTTGTAATTACCAATTTGCTTCCACCTATAGAATTTAGTCTGTTGACAAAAAAGATAAAATATTGAGTTTATGTTTGTAGGGTAGAATTAAATTAACTTTGTATCATGTCACAGCCACTTGCGCCTCATCAGAAGTGCATTCATGTGCTGAATGCCTTTGATGTAGTAACCACGTTAACTGTGAAACCAGTAACAATAAAACATAACCTGCTCTGGTACAAGGTAGGTTTATGGAGTAAGTTACTCTGATTACTAACAAATTCATTTCAAATGGTACACATTAAGGTACAAATATGTACATTTGAGGTAATAACATGTACTTTTAAAGTACTAATATGTACTTTTACAGTACTAATATGTGCCATTTAGGGGTAAATTAGGTACGAAGATGTAGCTTTTAGCTTTCTTACCTCTTAGGGTTCCACCCAGTGCTTAATTTGTAAATTTTGAGGTCTCGGAACAAAGCGGGGTGATGTATCCGGCATGTGATTAGAGGAGGGAGAGGTAACGGAGCATTCCGCCGATCAGTGATTTACAGCGTACATCAGTTGGGGGGGGGGGGGGGGGGGTATATGGGTAGGCTACTAAAAAATAATGGCACATTGTAGCTGGAGTCAGATTTCACTGATCACATGGGCGCTTTCAGCGCGAGCGCTTCAGGTGTAGAGCCTGCGAAGGTACGCGCAGAGGACTGAGCGCAATGGAGAATTTGGTTTTCAAACTAAAGTAAAAGACCGCTTCTTGAACCAGAGAAGGTTAACATGTTGATATTCTTGTAGAAAAAAAAACATGCAAGTCCTCTCAGTTGTCAGTCCTCTGTCGTGTGTGTCATGTGTTCCCGCCTCTTGTGTCCATATTTGGTTCTTTTCCTGTCCTTGTTATATGTAATCATTAGTTAATTCTTGTCCAGCTGTGTTTGTCTCATTATCTATGATTTACCTGTGTATTTATAGTCCTGTCGGTTCAGTTCGATTGCGTCTGGTCTACTCGTTACTCCCCGGTGTTCCTGTCTGTGTCTTGCCTTGCCTTGTCCTGCCCTGCCTTGATGTTATCAGTAAAGATTATTATTTGAAGTTATATCCTCGTCTGCGTGTTCCTGTGTCCTCCTCGTGTGTGCACCGTGACGGAAGACCAGACCCTAACAGTAAGCGGCGCCCCTTCACCTCGTTTTGTTTGTTCGTTTTTCTAGTTTTTTTTTGTTCCAGTGTATGTCTGTCTCGCGGCTGTTTCCAAGCCAGCCGCTCACTCCAGCCCGCCGTTCGCGGGAGATCACGCCGCCGTCCATGGGGAAAGCCAACCCACCATCGGCGGCTCCCCCGAGTCTATGCCCGCCAGATCGCCGCTGAGTCAATGCCCGCCGGATCGCCGCTGAGTCAATGCCCGCCGGATCGCCGCTGACTCATGCCCGCCGGCCGCTGCCGTTTCCTACTTCCGGCCAGGAGTACCGGTTTTGTGTTGTGTCCACAGGAGCAGTTTTAATCAATCTTGTCTTGTCTACGGAGACTCGTCTGACCCACCTGCCCCCTTGTTGTGGAAGTGGAGGCGGTTGCTGAGGGACCCTGTGAGGGCCCCTGACTCCTTGTCATGCCCAGGAGAACCCTCAGCTAGCCGAGGAGGGCTTCCTGTTCCTGTGGGTTGTCCTGTTCCAGTCCTGTTCCTGTCCTGTCATGTACTGTTTTGTGTGTCTAGCCCCGGAGGGGTCCTGATACCCCCTAACTTCCCCAGGGAAATTTGGGGGGGGGGGGGTAAAAGGGATCCGGCTGTGGGGGCCGGGCCGAGGGGTCCGAGGCCAAGACCCCGAAGACCACCTGCCATGGCCTCCTGAGCTCCCAGCTCCGCCATGGCCTCCAATCTGTCTGTTCCGCTCTAAGTTCATCAGCATGCACTGATTAATCAAATATTGTAGCAAAAAATTGCGACCAAATTATGTGCTTCTGCGACAAACTGAGAAAGTTAGTCGCAAAAGTGCGATCAGTGGGAAGAATGAGTCTAGAGCCCTGTATGGGTAAATAAATTCACACAAACTAGTAGATTAAATAAGTCATTTGAAAACAGCATGAGTGATTCAGCTGGAGTGCGTCTTCTCTCTCTCACTCTCTCAAAGCGGCTTCACATCAGTGCATCTCGTCTGCAATACGAGCTGCTGCACGCTGTCGCTGATCCAAGACTTGTGCTCGCATTTCAGGAAAAGATGTCAAAATTGTCGCTTGCTTAATCGGGTCATTGTTGCATCATCACAAAAATGTGTAAACGTCTTTTTAAGCCAATCGATACTGGCGCGCTCCATAGGCTGTTTCAAGGCTGAGCGCTCACAGTCACATCCAAAGCCGCCTAGCAAGTATCATATTGAGTTATTTTTCGTAGTTTGTTGTTGAGTTTAAGTGGCCAAATACACACAAAATTACGCAAAAAGGTTAAGGTTTTTTATTAAGTAAATGTGAACAGCTGAGAAAGAAAGCGCATGTGTATAGGCTATGGATCCGTGCATTATGTCAAATATTCTCCAGCCTTTGTTGATGAGTTCACTGAACTGTTATCAATTATTTCCTCAGAGTTTGACTGTTTTGCTATTGCAGGGGATTTTAATATTCACATAGATAATGCAGAAATCAAAACTACAAAAGAAATTATAACTGTTTTAAACACTTTTGACCTGAGTCAGCATGTGCACGGACCCACACACAATCGTGGACACACTCTAGATTTACTCATCAGTAGAGGTCTAAACATCTCATCCATTGTAATTAAGGATGTAGCACTATCTGATCACTTCTGTATTTTCTTTGATATATTGATCTCAGTCACAACTGAATCTAGATCTGTCTCTATCAGAAAGAGATGCATTAACGAGAACACTAGTGCGCTATTTATGAAGGCAATATCATTAACACCAAGCATTTCTGCAGACTCTGTTAATCTTCTCCTGGAGTCATTTAACTCAAAAGTTAAGAATGTTATTGATGATATTGCTCCGATAAAGGTCAGCAGGAAGACGGGCAGACAAAAATCAGTTTGGAGAAAATCAACAGCAGTTCAGAGCATGAAAAGACAATGCAGAAAAGCTGAGCGGATGTGACGGAAGAAACTCGAAATTCACTATAGCATCTATAAAGACAGCCTTCATGCTTTCAATGTGGAACTAGCCACAGCTAGACAGACTTTCTTTTCAAACCTTATAAACAGTAACTTAAAACAACACTCGCACTCTTTTTGCGACTGTTGAGAGACTGACAAACCCCCCAAGTCAGATTCCCAGTGAAATGCTCTCCGACATCAAATGCAATGAGTTTGCTTCCTTCTTTTCTGAGAAGATCAATAATATCAGAAAGGAGATGCATTTTTCATTTTCACATTTTCAGAACTTGAAATACAAGTTCACTTCTTTAAAACATTTTAGACATAGAAGCTTTTGTGTGCATGAACTGTCAAGCACATAATGGCCTGTTTATGGCTATGTTGGCTTAAATTTGTTTTGAAATGACAGATGATGTCAAGGAGTGTGTTCAGAGTAAACCCTTTGAGTAACAATAATAAAGGTATTATTTACTGTTTGCCAGTTAAACTACACTGTGTTAAGGAGCCGACGAGACGTGAGGCGAGCTTATCCAAGTGCAAGCTTTTATTAGTAAATATAGTCAAAACACAGGCTGGGTCAAACAACAGCAAACGGGTATAGCACGGCAAGGCACACAAGAGTAATCCTAGGGCAAGCGTAGATGTTCGATTGGCGAACAATATCCAGAGGGCTTGATAAGAGGGGTAATCCGATAACACGAGCAACAGTCCAGGTGAGGTGCAAACAGAGTCCAAAACAGCAGGCAAAGGGTTAATCCAAGATACACAGGCAGAAGGCCAGGAAACAGACAAAAAGGCAACACGAAATGACTAGACTTAGACTAGAACTGGCACTAGAAACTAGCAAACGTGGAATGGCACCGTAGAGTAGCTATCGCTAGAAGAGTGATATACGCTAGACAATACTCTGCGATCTGAAAGAGAAAGTCCAAGGCTTATAAACAGGGGTGCAAGTTTTTCAGCCTGGTTCTCATATGAGTACCTGGAGATTTGGTTTGGTCCTCACACGGGCCACAGCATGGAGTGTCACCCATAAAATATAACTATAAAAAAATAATAATAGTGATAATAATATTATTGCACTACATTTAGTTGTTTTTTTATAATAATAATAAACAAAATAATCAAGTGTGATAATACTATTTTATTTTAAAATAAAAAGGGAGTATTACGTACAAATTTTCATCATTTTCAAACGTAAAATCAGTTAACTTTTATTTTGTCAGGTTGCCGCAAATAAGTATATGCGCTTCTGGGTTTAGTGCTGCTGATGGAAGAGCGTCAGTGAATGAAGTGTCACAGTTATGCTTTCAGTTTGAATAGAAATCTTATACAGTACAGTTTGCCGATCTAAAATTGTAGATCTAAAAGCAAATGCGCTGTCAGAACTTATTTACACAGCGCATTTTTAATTTTGGTCACGCATGCGGACCACTTATGTGCACCCCTGATTATAAAGCGTGTCTGATTGGATTTTCTGTTGTGTATGTGTAATCAGTGCATTCAGCTGCGTGTGTATAATCAGTGCAATGGATGATGGGAACTGTAGTCCGGAGTGACATGTAATAGTCTGTGTGGTGTGAGAGTCAATATGATGGAGAGGCGACCTCTTGTGGCAGTCGGACAGAAGGCCACGAACCGGATTCGTGACACACTACACTTTTCCCCCCTAATATACAACTTAGCCTGAAACGGTGTGTGTTAATATTAAAACAGCTATACAGAAAACATTTATTTTATTATTTATTTTTAAAATAATTTTAAAGGCATTTATTTTTAAATCAAATTAATTTGTTCAAAATAATTTTTTATAGCATCCCCCTTCAACTCTCTCTCTTAGGTCCGTCTGTGCTACAGGGCACATTGGGCAGCAAGCAAATTCCACTGATAGCGATTGGCTGCATTGGATTCAATTTCTACCCATTCAACGCCAACTCGCTTTAAATCCTCTTTGAATGTACCTCACTAGGTCTTCTTTGGACTTCCTCGCCTACGACGTCCATTGGGCAGCATCCATGTCAGTGTAATTTTTGCTAGGTGTTGTTCTGGTTGCCGCAGGATGTGGACCTGCCAGCTTGATATGACGCTTGGACACAATGGAGGGACGTCTATGGGTTTTAATAATTAATAGACAGCAAAGGGTGATGGGAAATGAAGTCCAGAACAAACATACTATAATCCAGAAGGAGTGCACTCTGGTGGCTGTTATAGGCACTCCAGCAGATGGCCATGGCGGGACCGGATGAATGGACCAGTTAGGCTCTGGCTGAACAGGAACCCCGGTGGGTGACCAGGGTGGAGCCGAGAGCTTGGCAGGCAGCAAGGGCGGAGCTGAAGACCATCTCTGCAGAACTGATAAGGCAGATGACTGAACTGGGGACTCAGGCAGGTCTGCAATGAAGAGCACAGAGAAGTTAGTAACGGCCTTGATGGCTGTAACAGGACAGACAGACAGTTCAGCAACGGTCTCCTTGATCATAACAGCACAGGCAGAGAGTTCACAGACGGCCTCCATAGCTGTGACAGGACAGGCAGAGAGTTCACAGACAGCCTCTATCACTGTGACAAGGTAGACTGAGAGTTCAGGAGTGGGCGCCACCGCCCAGAGAGGAACTAAAGCGTACACCGCCACCTCGGGAGTTTCTGCAGCAGAAGCCACCATCTCAGGAAGAACTGGAGTGGACTCTGAGGGCTCCCGTACTGGAGTGGGCTCTGGAGTGGACTCTGATTGCTCCCGGACTGGAGCGGGCTCTGGAGTGGACTCTAGGAAGCTTAAGTGGGGCCAGCAAAGCAGAGAGCTTAGGTGGTGGCGGCAGGGCAAGGATCATGGGTGGAGCCAGCAGGGCAAGGATCATGGGTGAGACAAAGAAAGTTGGCTGTTCAGTAATTTCTGGGACCACCAGAGTCGGGTCCTCCAGGACCACCGAACTTGGGACCACCGGAGTCGAGTCCTCCAGGACCACTGGACTTGGTACCAGAGTCCTCCAGGACTACCGGACTTGGTACCACCGGAGTCAGGTCCTCCAAGACCACCGGACTTGGGACCACCGGCATCGGGTCCTCCAGGACCACCGGACTTGGGACCACCAGAGTCAGTTCCTCCAGGACCACCGGACTTGGGATCACCACAGAGATGCCAGCTGCTCTGGCTGAAATCAGTGGTGGATCCGACAAAATGTAGAGATCAGCCCCAAATATCTTTTGAATACCTGAGTATCTTCAAATGCAACATTCATGATGACTGGGAACACAGGAGTGGCATCCGTGACCGCTGAAGACTGTGGCGTGACATCCATGACAGCTGGAGGCTCTGGCATGACAGACATCTTGTGAAGAGACTCTGGGCTGGTGGCCATCGTGTAAAGGGACTTGAGCTTGAGCATGGGAATCAATGAAGGGTCCTTGACTTGACTAGATGAGGGAGGTGGGGATGGGACAGCCCCTACAGGTGGACTCTGGTGGTGGTGAATTACCTTTCCCTCTTTGCGGAGCTGCAAGTACCAGAAGAATTTCCAGAAATTAATCTTTACCAGTTCCATCTCCCAGATTGGTAAGGGTTCATCCAGACCTAAGTTAAAAATGTCTTTAATGTCCGCACTCTGACAACCCAGCCACTCCACCCTAGTCCAGAACTTTTGGGCAAAGGCCCGCACCTCCATTCCCTTTTGGCAAAGTCTCTCTAGACCTTGAAGCCGGACTTGTCCTTCAGGGAGCTGAATCTTGTCCCTCATACTGCTGAATTAATAATGGCATCAGTATTCTGTCACAAAATCACTCGTGGAAAACATTGAAAGATCCAACTGCAGTTTTATTCCACAAAACAAAGATCAAAAACAGGTGGAAAACAAAGGGAAAGGGTAATCCAACATAGAGTACAGAAAACAATACTGACACAAACATGGGCTAACAGAACATGGTATATATAGGGGAACTAATAAAACTAATGGCACACAGCTGAAAACAATGAGAACTAATAGGCAGAGCAAAGGGTGATGGAAAATGAAGTCCGGAACAAACAAACAAACTATAATCCAGAAGGAGTGCCCTCTGGTGGCTTTTATGGGCACTCCACAGATGGCTGTGACACCAATAGCATTTCACAACCAAGGCTGACGAAAGGCTTCTTCTAGCAGCATTTTTTTAAATTTGTGCACAGACTTCAGTACACAGGATCTGAGCTTTACGGTGGACGGAGACGGAGATCGCATCTATTCCTCTCACAAATCAATCGTTTTGCTTAGGAAGACTTGGAATATTAATACTTTTCGAATAAATTATGACTGGTCAGAGGAGAATGACACTATTTCGACAAACTATTTCCCTGTCTAAATACTGTAAAGCTGATATAAAGCCACCCAGCTTTATATCAAGCTGATGTAAAGCTGCTTTGACACAATTTGCATTGTGTCAATATGTGACGAGTTGGGAGTGAGAATGTGTTGGCTCTGTCACCTCTGGATGATGGGCATCACTTGTTTTATACGAGCACATTTTCTGAATTATCTTATTGTTATGTTTGGCAACTCAGAAACATGGGAGAGTGGAATCTAAATGCAGTATAAACTTTATTTACAAACATAAAAGAAGTCCATTGCAGTACTGCAAATGAGAAACAAGTGAGCACAACAGAACAGAGCAAACCTAATATCCAACCTGGTAATGATAAGAACCAACAAGGAACACAGAATACACTGAGTTTTATACGCACAGGAGTAATTAACTAAAAAGGCACTAGTGCAAACAATCAGGGAGAAGAGGAAACATGAGCAAAACACAAATACAAAATAAAAGTACACAAAATGACAGGGTTAATCCATAGAATTGTATTTTTCCCCAATCATTGTGCATTCCACAATACAGTCCAGGAGTTGGTGGAAATGTACCTTCTATGTTAGTTTGCCAATTGCCAAAATATCACTAAACAAAGTTCACAAAACAAGAGCAGAGACACTTTTCCACTATGTTATGCCCTTAACTCGTTAACCTCCACCATGTTGACTCTGATGTTTGTTATCACTTGCATTGCACAAATGCTCTCTTGGAACCCTTGCAGTTGGCTAAAATGTAACGTCATAAACCCTTGATCACATGGAATCCACTGTGGAGATTATGTATTGTTTGCATTTTTTTTAACCTCATGAATTTTTTTTTTTTTTCTGTTAAATAATCATTATTTCATAGACTACAGTTGTGTGGGGTGGGGGCCAATCGTGTTGCATTGTAGTATATTGAGCTGCCTGAAGTATGAGTCAACTTAATCCCTCTGTCAAAATCAAGGGATCGAGAGTATGACCATATAAACTTCCTCCATTCACTTGATGAAGTGAAACACATTTCAAAATTGCAGCAGAGATTTCCGTGGGGAAATGCTAAGGGAAGTTTGCAAGTGTCTAAAAATGAAGTGGAACCCCATGACACTTACGCAGTCATATATTTAATATATTTTTACTTATTTATTTCATTTTATATTGTTCCAACCTGTTTTAACATACCTGCCTGTGATTTTCGAGACCTTATAGCTGGCTTAGGTGTGTTTGATTAGAGTTGGAGCTACACTCTGCAGGATAGTGGCCTTCCAGGAACAGGAAATATACACAATATTGCCATTGTTACTTTCCAGAACATACATATGGTTTTATGTTTATGTATGATGTATTTTTCTATTAACTTCAGTTGATGTAGCTGGCATTTACAATTGTGCTGTGTTTTAGTGTTTTCTGTTGTTTTTCTTGTCTCTTGTGCTCTCTCTTTCATTACTTCAGTCAGATTTTTTTGGATACCAGATGCCAATCATGAACATCTAGTGCTGAGCTGCTCGGACTACTTAATTTTATGTCATACTGGTGTTGTTGTTACTGTATGAGACAGTAGTTAAGAGCTCTTTTTAATTTTCTTCCCCAACCCCCAGAAAGAGATGACATTTAACAGCATTTATACTGTAATTGAACAATATTATTTTTGTACAATACTTGAGCTACGCTTGAAAGAAGTGTACAATTATTTACAAAATCTTTTTTTTACACTTGCACCATAAGATAATTTTTCATGTGGATTATATGACATGTAATAATATCTTGCAGTACTTGTGTTGTGCTCAATTAATGAAGCAGCACAGATTTGCTCAGGATCTTCAGATTTTTCACCCTGAGACTTGTATAAATATTATAGTAGGCCGCTCCATTCAGGAGGCAGTTTGATCTTTAGGCCTTTATGGTTTGTTTAACTTGGTAACTTACGCAAGTAGTCCTCAGTTATGAAGAAAAAGTATGGCTATCCCAAAGGACGCCTTGTATAAATATAAAGCCATTATGTTGATAAGATATTTAGCCAAAAATTCTATAATAAATTATTTCCATGATGAAAGAGAAAATGTAAAGTCAATAGTATTTTAAAAAGTGAATAATGTGTTGGTGCAGTACATATTCTCTGACTTTATCTTCTTTGATTAAAAACGTGTGAATTTATGATCAGTTGTGCACGGAGGTTTTTGGGTCTGGTGCTCATGAGAGCACCTGGAGATTTGGTTTGGTGTTCATAATTCTCACAGTGTGGCCCATTTTATATTACTATAAAAAAATTTATATTAATAAAATAATAATAATTGTAAAAAAATAAATATTAATACAACATTAATAATAGTAATAAAGTAGTAAATAGTAATAGTAAATAAAATAATAAACAAATTAAATAAAGTGTGATATATTGTATTTTAACATACAAAATTAGATTAAATAAAAATGCTATTATTTTATAGTACACTTAAAAAATACAATTCTCACAATTATCAGCTGGAGTGATCTGGTGGTCCACCAGAGGGCACTCCATCCCATACCACTGCAACTCTGTCATGAACTTCATTCCCCACAATCCTTTCCACAGACTCATCAGCACTCATTGATTTCACCTGTGTCTTGTTAACCCTGTTTGCTCACGCTATATAAGGCTACGTCCACACGAAGCCAGATTTCTCCCTATCCGATCTTTTTTTTTGCCTCAAATTCCGTAAACACGGAGTAGTCTCAGGAAATATCTGCGTACACACGGAATCACTGAAACCGACTGAAAACGATGTAGTTCACATGCCAGACCAATATGTGGTGCTGTAATTCTGCCACAGAGATACACAAAAAAACAGAGAAGAAGACTTGGACCATGTGCATAAACCTTGCACGCTAAATACAAACTAACACACAAAGCAGAAGATTTTGCTTTAATAAAGTTAATGAGCTCAGTGGGTTCTGCAGCACGAACACAGGCACGTAGTCTGACATTGTTGTTGTCGCTATTATGTGACGTAGCAGTGTCTGATTAGGGGGCGAGATGTGGGCTGAATACGTCATCGTTTCAGAAAATATACGGATTCGCCGTAATTCAGGGCTAGCCTGGTAATTCAGGGCTAGGTCTTGCATGTGTCGTTACCGCATTTCTAAGCCTAGTAGCCTGGTTCTTGATATTATGTCTGTTACTCTGGATTTCTCTGCCTCGGCCCCGCACTCTGTCATTGTTTGGACTGTTTATTGTGTTTGACCTCTTTCTTGTTTTTGACTTTGTGGATTACCCCCTCAATAAATACTGCATTTGGATCCTCAACCGTTGTGTCCCTGTGCAGTTTGAGACAACAATCCAAATATTTACATTTACATTTTTTTTGTACTGTAGTTTTATATTAATTTACAACACTGTCAAACCTAAAATCAGCAAGCTTTTATTTTGGTAGGTTGCTGGCAAGTAAGTATACTGTATGTGCTCCTGGTTTTAGCGTTGCACAGTGAAGCATAACGGTAAATGAAACGTCATAGTTTTGTGTTTTGCTCCGAAACCGGCAGCAAGTAACCTATATTTATGCATTCAATTCAAATGGAAATCTTATACAGTATTACAGTTAAAGCATAACTCAAAATGGCATAGCTGTTAGCTGTTAATTGTACATTAATAGCTATCAGAAATATCGGTACGCAAATGAGTGGTCTGGACTTATTTACCTAGCACATTTTTATCCACCTGCTCCTTTTTTTTTTTTTTTTTTTAATCCCCATAAATTATAAGCAGTATGTCTCAGAACAAGCAATTCACTGAATCACCACAACTGTTGACGGACACTACCGCATTAGCAGAGACTCCGTCCTGAGCACACACAATCTGCCATGTTTATCATCACACTAGAGCATTTAAAAGCAGTTTTCAAGTAAGAAATGTCTTCTTATTAAAGCTATAGACATTATTCAGTCTAGAGCAGCGAGTTGTTTTCTGCTTTTATATTATTGTTTGGGTTACGTAGACAGCAGTAGGTACTGTATATTAACTTCAACTTCAACTTTATTTATAAAGCACTTTCAAGACCACAATGTGGAGACTAAAGTGCTGTACAGGAAGACAAAATAAAAATATAAAAATCAAAACAAGCTTAAAACATCATAAACATATACCATAACAACAACAAAGAAAAAAATTACAAAACATTTTCAAATGCTAATGCAAACAAATGAGTTTTAAGCGCACTCTGAAATACAGGAAGTGTAGGAGAAGATTTTACAGACAGAGGAAGATCATTCCAAAGCCTAGGAGCAGCAACAGAAAAGGCCCGATCACCTTTGCATTTTAAACAAGATCGAGGGACCATCAGATGCAATTGATCATTAGAACGCAAAGACCTATAGGATTGATGCAAACTGATTAAATCAGAAATATACTCTGGTGCCAAACCATGCAAAGCTTTAAAAACATATAATAGCACTTTATAATGAATCCTGATTTATAATGAATCACTGGCTTCCTGTATCGTACAGGAAGCCAGTGTAATTTGATAAACACAGGAGTAATATGCTCTCTCTTCTTGGTTCCCGTTAAAAGCCTAGCCGCAGAATTCTGAACAAGCTGTAGGCGAGAGAGAGAGGCCTGACTCACACCCAGATACAATGCATTGCATTTATCCAAACGAGATGACACAAAAGCATGCACAACTTTCTCCAAATCCTCAAAAGAAATGATAGACTTCAACTTAGATATAGATCTAAGATGGAAAAAACTATTTTTAACTACGGCATTGGTCAAAAATTGCACCAAGGTTTTTCACTCTAGAAAGATTTTTCCCAGGAAGTAACCCCAGGCAGCCAGTGACATCATCCACACATCCCTTTTTACCAAATAAAATAGACTCAGACTTGTTCTCATTCAGTTGGAGAAAATTGTTAGCTAACCAACACTTAACCTCAGCCAAACAATCATACAGAGATTGAATGGAAAAATTATTCTTGGGTTTCAATGGCAAATAAAGTTGTGAGTCATCAGCATACAAATGATAATGAATGCCATGTTTTTCAAAAATTGTTCCTAGAGGGAGCATATAAACGGAGAACAAAACCGGTCCCAGGATTGAACCCTGAGGAACCCCACACATAAGAGGGGCAACAGATGAAGAGTAATTCCCTAGACTGACTGAAAAAGTCCTATCTTTTAAGTATGAGGAAAACCATTCTAAGGCGATCAATGAGTATCTTATGTTCAACTGTGTCAAATTCTGCGATAAGATCTAAAAGTAACAGAACAACACAACTTCCAGAATCAGCACCACGTAGAATATCATTAATAACCCTCAAAAGAGCTAACTCTGTACTATGGCCAGCTCTAAACCCTGACTGAAATGTATCCGAAATGTTGTTCTTCACCAAAAAATCATTAAGCTGTGCATACACAATCTTCTCCAGTATCTTTGATATGAAAGGCAATTTTGAAATGGGACGAAAATATTAATATCAGAGGAGTCTAAACCAGCTTTTTTAAGAAGGAGCTGGATAACGTCTCGGTTACGTATGTAACCCTCGTTCCCTGAAGGAGGGAACGGAGACGTAACGTCAGTGTGACTGACTAATGGGAACTCGCTCGAGAGCCCAATCATCTTCGAGTGTTAACAAAACAAGCCAATGACAGTTGGCGTGCGTGTTTCGCCACGCGCACCCCGCCCCGCAGTGCGGGTATAAAAGGAGAGCGCGTGCAAACGCACATCAGTTTTTCGCTGAGGAGCCGAGACTGTGTGCCCCGGCCGTACAGCGGTGGTACAGCAACTATGGCGACGGGACGTTACGTCTCCGTTCCCTCCTTCAGGGAACGAGGGTTACATACGTAACCGAGACATTCCCTATCAGTCAGTCACGTTCGACGTAACGTTAGTGTGACTGACTAATGGGATCCCTTGGAAAACGCCACTATTGCTGACCCCCTCCAGTGCCCTGCGGAAGCCGGCAAGTCCCCCCACACCAGTTGGGGTGGAAGATAGGACAGGGCTTACGCAGAGATGACAGCCACTGCTGTTCCGTACAGTGGGTATGGATAACACTGGGAAAGCGTACCACAAGTAGGGGAACGCTACGGAAGCCACATCCTGCGTAAGGAGGTACCACGTGGAAATTACACATATGGACTGACCAAGGGCAGTACTACATATGGAAGTCTCTGAGGTAGACTCAGCCAGCCTGGGGTGAGATAACAACACAGCAGAGACGGCAGAAGGTCTCTGCCAGGGAAAGACACGAGCTCACCGTGAGGGGAACCGTACCGTGGAAGAATACACATGTGGGATCACCCGAAGGGGAATCACTACACATGGGCACACTACACATAGCCCACAAGGGCTGACCTTGGGCAAACACACGAGTGCTGGACCTGGCGTCTGGCGTTCCGCCACGCCTGACTGCCGAGGGTGCGGGAGGAACTTCAACAGGGTTCGCCATGGGGAACTGAACTGAGAAGCAACAAAGCGCACGTATCCGGTCCGTAGAGGGGAATGGCACAGCAAGCGGGATTGACACCGAGCAGTGTCCCAGTGTTACTGGCCGTCTGAGCCAAGTACACGGGAGGACACGGGCTCTACACGGAGATTATAAAATCTCGCAAACGTGTTAGGTGCCGCCCAGCCGGCAGCTCTACAAATGTCTGCTATCGAGGCGCCCCGCGCCAACGCCCAAGAGGAAGCAATGGCTCTTGTAGAGTGTGCTCTCACACCGAGGGGGCACGGTACGCGCCGGGCCTGATAGGCCAAGACTATAGCCTCGACTATCCAGTGGGTAAGTCTTTGTTTGGAGACAGCCTTCCCCTTCTGCTGTCCCCCGAAGCAGACGAAGAGCTGGTCTGAGGTCCTGAAGCTCTGCGTGCGGTCCACGTAAGTGCGCAAAGCGCGGACGGGACAAAGCAGAGCAATGGCTGGGTCTGCCTCCTCCCGGGGCAGCGCTTGCAAGTTCACCACCTGATCCCTGAAGGGTGTGGTGGGAACTTTGGGCACATAACCATGCCAGGGTCTCAGGACAACGTGAGAGTCATCCGGCCCGAATTCTAGGCACGAATCGTCGACCGAAAATGCCTGCAGGTCCCCTACCCTCTTGACCGAGGCCAATGCAGTGAGGAGCGCTGTCTTCAATGACAGAAACTTAAGCTCTACTAATTGCAGAGGCTCAAAGGGCTCCTCCCTCAAGGCCAACAGGACCAAGGGGAGATCCCAAGAGGGTACCAGATGAGGGCGCGGAGGATTTAACCTCCTCGCCCCTCTGAGGAACCTGACGACCAAGTCGTGCTTCCCCACAGACTTACCGTCTACTGCATCGTGATGTGCGGCAATAGCGGCGACATACACTTTGAGGGTGGAGGGAGACAGCCTTCGCTCCAACCCATCTTGCAGGAAAGAAAGCACGACCGCGATCGGGCATCCCCGGGGGTCTTCCCGGCGGGAAGAACACCAATCGACGAACAGGTTCCACTTCAGCCTGTAAGCGAGTCTTGTAGACGGGGCTCTAGCTGAAGTGATGGTGTTTACTACCGATGGAGGTAGCCCACCTAGAACCTCCGCGTCCCGTCCAAGGACCATACGTGGAGATTCCACAAGTCTGGACGCGGGTGCCAGAGGGTGCCCCCTCTCTGAGAAAGGAGATCCCTCCTCAGAGGAATTTGCCAAGGAGGGGCTGTCGCGAGGAGCATGAGTTCTGGGAACCAAGTCCGACTGGGCCAGTACGGCGCCACCAAGAGGACCTGCTCCTCGTCCTCCCTGTCTTTGCACAGGGTCTGCACGAGAAGGCTCACTGGGGGAAACGCATATTTGCGTAGGCCCGAGGCCAGCTGTGTGCCAGCGCGTCCGTGCCGAGGGTACCCTCGGACAGGGAGTAAAACATTTGGCAGTGGGACGTGTCCGGGGAGGCAAACAGGTCTACCTGAGCGTCCCCGAAGTGTCTCCAAATTAGCTGGACTACCTCGGGGTGGAGTCGCCATTCTCCCGGAAGGGCGGGCTGACGTGAGAGCTCGTCGGCTGCACGATTGAGCTCGCCAGGGATATGAACGGCGCGAAGCGACCTCAGATGCTTCTGACTCCAAAGGAGAAGATGGCGAGCGAGTTGCGACAGGCGACGGGAGCGTAGACCACCCTGGTGGTTGATGTACGCAACGGTCGCAGTGTTGTCCGTACGGACCAGTACATGCTTGTCGTGTAGCAGCCCTTTGAAGCGGCGCAGCGCAAGCCATACTGCTAGCAACTCCAGGCAATTGACATGCCACTGCAACCGGGACCCTGTCCAGAGCCCTGCAGCTGCACGCCCGTTGCTCATGGCTCCCCAGCCCATGGCAGAGGCATCTGTTGAGACAACAATGTGCCTGGATACTTGCACTAGGGGAACTCCTGCCCGAAGAAAAGCAAGATCCGACCACGGGCCGAAGGTCTGACGGCAGGACGGGGTAACTGAGACCCGGTAAGTGCCGCGTCGCCATGCCCATCTCGGGACCCGGTCGTGAAGCCAATGCTGAAGCGGTCTCATATGAAGCAACCCGAGCGGCGTGACAGCGGCTGCAGATACCATATGCCCCAGGAGCCTCTGAAAGTGTTTCAGAGGAACCGCTGTCTTGCGCTGGAAAGACTCCAGGCAGTTCAGCATCGACTGAGCACGCTCTACTGAGAGACGTGCTGTGAGGTTGACCGAGTCCAACTCCATACCGAGAAAAGAGATCCTCTGCACAGGGGAGAGTTTGCTCTTTTCCCAGTTGACCCGAAGCCCCAACCGGCTGAGGTGGCCAAGCACCATGTCCCTGTGATCGCACAACAGTGCTCGAGACTGGGCCAGTATGAGCCAGTCGTCGAGGTAGTTGAGAACGCGAATGCCTGCTTCCCTTAATGGAACAAGGGCTGCCTCCACGACCTTGGTGAAGACACGAGGCGACAGGGATAGCCCGAAGGGGAGGACTTTGTACTGATATGCTCGTCCTTCGAACGCAAAGCGGAGAAACGGTCTGTGTCGAGGCAGGATTGAGACATGAAAGTACGCGTCCTTCAGGTCGATCGCTGCGAACCAATCGAACGGACGGATGCATTGAAAAATGCGTCTTTGCGTCAACATCCTGAACGGGAGCTTGTGAAGGGCCCGGTTCAGGACGCGCAGGTCCAAGATTGGTCGTAACCCACCGCCTTTCTTGGGTACAATGAAGTACGGGCTGTAAAACCCCGACTTCATCTCGGCTGGAGGGACCGGCTCTATCGCGTCCTTCGCCAGCAGGACCGCGACTTCCGCACGCAAGAGAGGGGCATCCTTGCTCAACACAGAGGTGAACCGAACGCCCCTGAACTTGGGGGGACGCCGGGCGAACTGAATCGCGTAGCCAAGTCTGATGGTTCTCATGAGCCAGCGAGACGGCCTGGGGAGCGCTAGCCAGGACCCCAGAAACCGTGCAAGCGGGACCAAGGGAGCCACGGACGTACAGCGAAGTGGAGCACAGGGGCCCGACTCGGAAGGGAGTGCGTTCCGAAGTGGGGTCTGAGTGCGCAGTGCGACACTTACCTGGCTCCAAGGCTGAGCAGGGGGCGCGGGAGAAGGCATCGCGTCCTCGGACCGGACCCTGCTGCTCATAGGCGAAAGGAGAGGGGGACGGGAGTGTGGAGACTGGGTCTCGTGCACTGCCATCCTCGCCCTCTTGGGACCCGGAGAAAAAGGAAACTGCTCTTTTTTTGAGGTTTTGGGTACCTGGCGGAACAGAATAAAAAGGGAACAAAAGATTCTCCACCCGGCCCTCCTCCGGGGGAAGGAGTGGTGCAGTCACCATCTCCTGAAGAGCAGGATCCAGAGACTCCGGGTCGCCCGTCTCAGGGCCGCCGCTTGCCCTGGCGCTTTGCAGATTTGGCAGGGGCAGAGACGGGCTGCGCCGCTTTCCTGCGGCCAGCTCCACGCTGCGGCCGTTGTGAAGGCTGCTGCTGGGGCCGAGCTGGAGCGGAGGTGGAGGCCGCAGGAGGGCGCCCTCGGCGACGAGCAGACGGAGGGGCTGCAGCCGGCGGTGGGGTGGAGACAGCAGCAGACCGCCGGGGCAGGATGTGTCGAAACGCCTCTGTCTGCTGCTGTACGGTGGAGAACTGTTGGGCAAAGCCCTCCACCGCTTCGCCGAATAGGCCGGCCTGGGAGATCGGGGCGTCTAAGAAACGGTGTTTGTCAGACTCCCTCATATCCGCCAAGGTCAGCCATAAGTGGCGCTCCTGGACCACCAACGTGGACATCGTCTGACCCAGGGCCCGCGCCGTGACTTTCGTCGCCCGTAGGGCGAGGTCCGTCGCTGTGCGCAGTTCCTGCAATCCGGCTGGGTCAGCACCACCCTCGTGCAACTGCTTTAATGCCTTGGCCTGGTGGACTTGCAGGAGGGCCATGGCGTGCAGGGCGGAAGCGGCCTGTCCAGCAGCACTGTAAGCCTTGGCCGTCAGAGCGGACGAGAACTTACAGGCCCTGGACGGAAGGCGTGGATTACCCCTCCAGGCGGCAGCGCCCTGCGGGCAGAGCTGCATTGCAATGGCGCGCTCAACTGGGGGGATCTCCACATACCCTTGGGCCGCCCCACCGTCGAGGGTGGTGAGGACGGAGGAGGCACTAGGTCTGTTTCGGGCAGAAAAAGGTGCCCTCCAAGACCTAGTCACCTCCCCATGCACTTCCGGGAAGAATGGAACCGGAGGCGGTTGCCTGCGATCGGCCTGCGCCCCCAGGAACCAATCGTCCAGCCTTGAGCGTTCGGGAGAAGGAGGAGGCCTCCAGTGCAGCCCGATGCTCTCAGCGGCCCGGGAAAGCATAGCAGTCAGTTCTGGATCTGACTCGGTCAACGCCACTCTTCCTGATGGAGGCAGCGCAGCCGAATCATCATCTCCAGAACCTAGCTCATCCCCCGATGCAGTGACCGACATCCTGTCATCTGCTGGAGCTCCGAACGAGATGCTGGGCCCCGCCCTGTCCGAGGACTCCACAAGCTCGTCCGGAAACCCCAGACGGTGCGATGCGCTAGAGGAGTGAGAGGCCCGCGGAGACGCACTCGACGGGGAAGCTCTCACTGTGATCCTCAAGTCACCCTGACCATGAGCCGAAGTAGCCCTCCGAGAACCGGAGGAACTAGAACGGGGCATGGCAAGGGGGATACCCCCCTGCTTGACGAGGAGGTATCTGGAGCGCAGCATCGCGATGGTCATGTTCCCACACAGAGAACATGAGTCATCCACGAGCGCTGCCTCAGCGTGCTGAAAGCCCAAGCACGAGACACAGCGATCGTGACCATCAGATGAAGCCAGGAAACGGCCACATCCAGAAACACACGAGCGGGAAGCCATCTTTAAAAAGACGCCCGTCGCTCGTGGAGCTCTTTCAGAATTTGCTCTTTTTTGAAAAGAAATTCTCTTTCAGAAAAAGTGTTGAAGCGCCCAGGAGAGGTCGCAGCGCGACCGCAGAATGAGAGCTGCAGCACGCCGAGATGAAGCAGCAGCACTGGACCGCAACCTCCGCTGACGCGCCGTAACACCAACACTCGTCAGTGCTGTCTTGTAGCACACTCTCGGAGATTCGCAGAAAGGCTCGGCTCCGAAGCGAAAAGCTGATGTGCGTTTGCACGCGCTCTCCTTTTATACCCGCACTGCGGGGCGGGGTGCGTGTGGCGAAACACGCACGCCAACTGTCATTGGCTTGTTTTGTTAACACTCGAAGATGATTGGGCTCTCGAGCGAGTTCCCATTAGTCAGTCACACTGACGTTACGTCGAACGTGACTGACTGATAGGGAACTGCATGTTTAAAACTAGGTGGAAAAACACCAAATGTCAAACTATTATTCATAATAGTTAAAATGCATATACCAATAGAATTAACCACCTCTTTAAATAAAAAAGAAGGAATCACATCACAGGGAGACCTAGTGGGCTTCATATGCACAATTATTTATTTGAGCCGTGGAAGAGAAACAGACGTAAAACAAGTCCATTTATTTTGAAGCACAGAGGGTACAATAAAATCATTAGTAACAGAAGAAATCTGGGATCTAATTTGAGCAGTCTTATCAATGAAAAATAAAAATAAAACTTTTCACGTGTCAACAGAATGAGCGAGTAATGACATTTCAACAGGATGGAGTACAGTATTTACAGTAGAAAAAAGCACTCTAGGATTATGGCAGTTCTTCGAGATAATATCAGAAAAATAATTAGATCTAACTAATTTCACAGCTCTATAGTATTCATTCAAACAACTCTTTAAAATCTCATAAGAAACCTGTAGTTTATCTTTAAGCCATTTACGTTCAGCCCTCCTGCACTCTTGCCTAAGAGCACGGGTATTACTGTTCAACCAGGGCTGTTTTAACCTTTTTATTCCTAATTTCCAAAGGAGCCACAAGATCTAAAATATCGGAACATGTAGAGTTGAACTGACAGACCAACTCCTCAGGTCCAATACAGGGAGAGGGAGACTCAATCAATGTAATTAAAGGAGAAACCTCAAAGGCCGCTGAAAATTTACTAGCAGTACAACAAGTAAGATCACGAGAAGCAATAGAAGAAGAAAAATTCATAATCTGAGTTGGAAAATAGGGCTAAAAAATGGTCAGAGAAAACTGTCCGCAATTTTCACCCTACTAACTGAAAAACCCAAAGATAATATGAGGTCAAGAGTATGACCACGGTCATGTGTTGGACCAGAAATACACTGTAAAAAATCTAATAACTCTAATAAATTTAAAATCTCTCTAACCAGGGGCTTTGAAGGGCAGCAAACATATATGTTGAAATCCCCCAAAATTAAAATATTGTCAAAAGAAGGGACAATAACAGATAAAAATTCAGAAAACTCCTGAATAAAATCCCCATTAATGTTTGGGGGTCTATATATCAAAACACATAACACAGATTTAAAAGAATTCAACAAAATTAACTGAGTTTCAAACATACAATGAGACTCAGAAGGTAAAAGTCTGCATTTGAACATGTCTTTAAAAACAACAGCAAGATCCCCACCCCAACCAGGAGGAGAAAGTTCAGAGAGAGGAGTCGTTTCACCAACATTGAGCCAAGTCTCAGTTACAAATAAAAAGTCTAATTCATGAAAGAGAAAAAGATCATTCAAAATAAAAGGCTTATTAGCAAGAGATCATGCATTAATCAATGCCATTGTCACTGAAATGGAGTCAGGAAATGTGCAGTTGTGTGCAAAGTGGTATCGTTTACCGGACTTCCATAACACAGGAACCGAAGATTTTGGCGATTTACTCTCCGATCACCAGACCGCCGCTTCACATGAACCATCCGCGAGGACCAGAGCACTGGCACAGATGAGGACGGAAAGACGGGAACGAGGTATGAGCATTATGCTGCACTCACTTAATACACAGATCTAATATAAACATGCAATATATTTTCCAGCTGTTTACCTTTCTTTCTTTCTTTCTTTCTTTCTTTTATTTATAAAGCACATTTTAAAACAACCAAAAGGTTGACCAAAGTGCTGTACAACAAATTGAAAACACAACAGCAATCAAAATATAAACAATATACAAAAACCACAGCAAAATAAAAAATAATTTTTAACCCATCATACATTTTTCAAATAAATAAGATTTAAGTATTGATTTAAAAGTATGTAAAGATGGTGCTGTTCGGATAGCTACAGGGAGATTGTTCCAGAGAGTTGGCCCGGCAATCGCAAAAGCTCAGTCACCACGATGTTTCAGTCTGGACCAAGGAACGGATAGCATTTTTTGATGCTCCGACCTCAGTGATCTCACTGGTTTGTGTAAAAGTAACAACTCAGTGAGATAAATTGGTGCAAGACTATTTAGTGATTTAAAAACCAAAATTAGTATTTTAAATTTGACTCTCAATTTTATCGGCAACCACTGCAATGAGATCAAAATAGGAGAAATATGCTAATTTTTACGAGTTCCAGTCAGGAGCCTGGCTGCTGCATTTTGGACCAGTTGCAACCGCTCCATAGATGAACAATTTATCCCATAATAAAGAGAATTGCAATAGTCCAAACGGGTAATAACAAATGCATAAATTACTTTTTCAAAATTCTTTGTTGATAAGAACGATTTCAATTTAGCCAGACGGCGAAGATGGAAGAAACACGACTTAACTACACTATTTATCTGTTTGTCAAATTTTAGGCCCGAACAAACCAAAAACCTAAGTTTTTTGCACAAGGAGTAACCCACCGATGCAAATAACCAAGATTATAATTACTACCATTAAAAGCATCACTGGGTCCAAACAGAATTACTTCGGTTTTTCCTTCATTTAACATCAGAAAATTTTATGTAAGCCATATTTTTAGTTCCTGGATACATGCATACAGATCTCCTAGTGCATTTACTCCATTTGGTTTAAACAAAAGATACAACTGTATATCATCAGCATATATGTGAAAACAGATGCCATATTTCTTGGAAATCAACCCCAAGGGTAATATATATAACATAAAAAATGGAGCCCTGAGGAATGCCACAAGACAGAGGGGCAGTAGAAGAAGTGTTTTGTCCAATACATACAGAAACCTTTTGGTTCGTTAAAAAGGACCGAAACCATTCCAATGTAAAGTCTCGCAGGCCAATACAATTTTTTAGACGAGAGATAAGTATGTTGTGATTAACCAAGTCAAAAGCTGAGCTGAGGTCTAATAAAATCAAAGCTACAGCATTTCCAGCGTCTGTGGCTAATAAAATGTCATTTAGAACTTTTATGAGGGCAGATTCTGTACTATGCAACTTCCTGAAGCCAGATAGAAAAGTTTAATAGATATGATTGGAACTCAAGAAGGTTTGCAACTGAATTAGCACCACTTTCTCCAAAATTTATGACATAAAATAAAGATTTGAAATAGGTCTAAAATTAGATAAAATAGATGTATCAAATCTTGGTGTCTTTAGAACTGGACTAATAATTGTGTGTTTTAAGCTATCTGGGACCGTACCAGTGCTCAGACTCAAATTTATGAAAGAACAAATATCAACACAAACAATATGTATAACTTGTTTTAAAAAAAACGAGCAGGCATAACATCATAAGAGCTCCCTGTGGGGCTTAAATGTTCAATTATATTTTTACAGGTAGAAAGAGTAACAGGGTCAAAAGAAAGCCAAATAGCAGGGCTCCATGATGTCTCATCAGTATCAGGATTTAATTTAATCTGTGGTCTCATCCTATCTACCTTCTCAAGAAAACGTTTTAAAAATCGTTCACATAAAGCTCCAGACACATCAGAAAATACATTAACCACATTGTTTAAAACAGAATCAATAGTAGAGAACACTATTTTGGGACAGTGGGAATTGTTAGTTATAATCTCAGATAAATATTTAGATTTAGCAGAATTGGCAGCTTTTTGAAATGCTGAGAGAGTCCCTCAAAAGTTCATAGGAGACCTGTAAGCAGTCCTTGCGCCATTTGCGTTCATATCTCCTAGAAGTTTGTCTGAGTGAACGAACCGAATCATTCAACCATGGTTCAGATCTTTTCTTTAGGTGCTTTTCCTTAAGTGGAGCAATAGCATTTACAATATTAAGACAGGTGTCATTAAAACAACAGAGGAACTCGTCAGCATTCTGAGTCCCAGAAGATGGATCCATCACATCCGAAGACTGAGAAGACATATAAGCTTAAGCAAACTCATCCACTGCACTTGCTGTAAAATGACAAGACCAGTGAGTTTGCAAAGACGTGCTAGCGGGTCGGCCAGGAATCGCAAGACTGAATAAAACAGGTTTGTGATCAGAAAACCAATTGTCCCCAATCTCAATGTCTGAGATAGAGAGGCCGTGTGTGAGGACGAGGTCCAAAGTGTGTCCATGAATATGTGTAGGGCCTTGTACCCACTGTATACAATTTAATGAGTCAATAAGGTTGCAGAAGTCCCTGGGAAATGGCATATTTGGGCAGCAAATATGGATATTAAAATCACCCAGTAATATAATTTTTTCAAATTTAGTGACTACACTGCCCAAAAAGTCAGCAAACTCATTTAAAAACATGCCATTTGATTTTGGAGGTCTGTAGATTAACACATAGAGTACAGAATCATTATTTACTTCAAATTGAACCATTTATAGCTCGAAACTGCCATATACCTCAGCTGGAATGATTCGGCTGTGAAAACAGTCCTTACAAATTGCAGCCAAACCTCCTCCGCGACCAACCAGCCGAGAAGTACTAAAGAACATACAATTCGAGGGGACCAGTTCAGTGAATGGGCTCAAGTCACCCTCCTTTAACCAGGTTTCAGTCAAGAAGAGAAAATCCAGATTCTGTGATGTAAAATAGTCTTGTAAAATTAAAGTCTTGTTAAGCAGTGACAGAACATTTAGCAATGCCATCCTGGAAAGCGGAAAGTCGGAGACTAATTATAATCCCTGATCTAGAGAGCGAAGAAACTGAGCGTTTACCTCGTTACATCGTGTCCGATGACAGGAAAACAGTAAAGGCCTGTGGATAGTCTCAGGAACAATCGGACGAATCCAACGAAAAGTGACCTCCTGGATGTGCCACACGCTCCGACCACCACGATAATCCCGTGTAGTTCTCAATCTGACTGCACGGCCACCCCGTTTACCACAGCGTCGGTAGCGTTTCCTCCGTGAGACAACAAGAGGCTGGAATTAGTCACCTCCCAAGTCTTCGGGTTTGAGTCGTTCGTTCATCATGTGACAGCCCCATACGCTTAACCAATGCAGCCTGAGCCGGAAAGAGAATTGATTAGTTCATCTCCCGAGTCTTCAGACTGTTCAATGTCCCTTCATTAGTATGGTGTACTGCTCTTACAGTTTTGATCTCCCTCCAGTCTAGATAAATTCTTCGAAGCCATTCTCGTCCCAATAGAGGAGCTGCCTTTCCTGTAACAACATACAAGGGTAAGTGTATGCTCTGTCTGTTTAACTTGACAAGCACCTTGATGACACCTTCTGGCAGGATTACTTCGCCTGTATACGTCTTGAGAACAACATTAGTACGCCGTAGTCGAACATGACTCAGTTTATCGCTGTACAGTTCCTTTGAGATAATAGAAACCGCCGCGGCTGTATCAACTTCCATCTCAATTGGCAATCCCTCAATTTTTGGTTGCACCTTTATTACAGATGACATTGAATCCGATTCGCTTTTCATAATGCTCACCCATGGAGGATTGAGTAGTGCTGCTGTCATTTTGTGTAGTGGCAGTTTGGCATCTGTGTCTGAATTTGTCTCTTCATCACTCTTTTCCATATTAGCATCCATTCTGTGAATTGGTCTTTTCTTTCTCTGTTCCTTTCTTCTCATACCCTTCCCTTTTTCTGTAATTCTAGGTGTTTTCTCCCGTCTTTTTACATTTACACAAATGCGTGCAATGTGGCCTTTCTTTCCACAATTGTGACACAGTTGGTCTTTGTAAAAACAGTCATTTTGGATATGGTTGGACTTCCCACATCTGAAACATTTCTCCTTGGCCGATTCCGACGACAGAGACATGGCATTTACTTTCAATGAATTGCTCAGATGCTGTGATTCTCTAGATACAGCCTCCATTGACATTGCTATATCCACAGCTTTTTGATATGTGAGCATCGATTCGGTCAATAGTTTTCTCGGTATTGACTCGCTACTCAGGCCACACACCAATCTGTCTCTTAGAGCGTCGTTTAAATTGTTAACACCGTAACATATTGTGCGACACTTTCCCCCTCTGCTTGATTTCCTTTATGAAATTTGAACCTCTCAGCAATCACAATGGGTCTTTGGGTAAAATGTGCTTGCAGTGTGTTCACGATATCATCATATTTCATAGTCCCGGGCTTATCTGGTGCAATGAGGCTGCGTAAAAGTCCATAAGTGGATGCTCCCATTACACTGAGAAATACTGACACTCTTTTCTCTTCGCTAATGTCATTAGCAGCCACAAAGTGTTTAAAATGTTCTACATACGTAGTCCATTGCTCTCTTGCCTCGTCGAACGCTTCCACATGCCCGATGATTGTAGCCATCCTTTCTCTCGACCGACAGCTCGATATTGGCAGTGGGACTTTATTCTCGTTGCCAATTTGTGTTATGTTTGCATCAATATGCTATAATAACACACAAATTTCTATTTCATTTTAGAGCGTGCACATGAAGAACTGGAGACGGGACTGCACCGTTTTTTCACTGTTTTACTCGGCACACTGCAATGACCATAACCTGCAACATGGGAGTGCCCTCTAGTGGCCATCAGGTATTATAACATCAACTCAAATACATTACAGTATGAGCTGTAAAGGCACAGCCCCATTCTGGAAAAGGGGACGGGAGCTCATTTGCTGGATAGTAATACTTCCGATGGTTTGTTAATAGTGCATTAGTCATTTGTTCCTGTGTAGTTATTCATTAATGACGGAACAATATTATAGTGGTCAGGGGCAGCCTGGCACAAAATTTCAGGCCAGAAAATCTCACACTCATCCAGGCCATCTCATACATCCACAACAAATTTTGAAAAAAGCTTAAATGCCTTGGCTGGGCCCGCGCAAAAATAATTTAATTTTATCTCTTGAACTTCCATTTTGCTTTTTAGTCTCTTCATTTCCCCTGATATCTCTCTGTCTCTCATGTATTTTCTTGTACCTGTCACTTTTTCATAAACACATCTCCACCTTGTTGCAAAACAACCACCTCATTGTAATTTGTTTGCGCCATCAGGGCCGTCGCTAGTGGGGTGAAAGGTGGTGACGATTATAGGGGCCCGTGGCTGAGGCCAGCCTAAAAAGACGCTCAGGACAGTTGACGGGCCACTGCTGCACGTCGTCACAAAAGCTTATAATTTGCACATGTTTTAAGCCTTTCCAATTTAAACATTCAAAAGAGTTTAAAGCATTCAAACAAAAGATGCGGAAAAGCTCAAATAAGTACTCGTGCGCCGTGTTCGGTGCGTCTCACAGACAGCAAGACCGCATCGAGCTCTCCTTCGCTTCATCCTGCATCTGAACGAACAAACACAAATCGCAGTTTAAACATGCAAACAGAAAAGGATGTGAAAGAGCCCAATTCAGTACCAGCGTGCGGTGTTCTGTGCGCACAGTGCGCACGCAGATACATGTCTCAAATTGCTTGAACACCGAATTTGCCTCTTCCTGCTCTTGTACTGACATATACAAAATTATGTCAAAATACCCGTCTTGGAGAGTATCCTCGAAAAAACTGTCGGTTATGTCTTAAGTCAAAGTAATCAGTTGAGAAAGAAATTGGATGTGCATCATAATATTGGATGCATAGTCTCTTAAAGTGACCGCGCCTAATTTACTAGAACTGTCTGTGTCCTTAATGTTAATCCAAGAAAATGAAAGGAAGAATCACTGCTCTTGACTGCATTACTTTGTAGTTTTAACAATAATTAATCCACAGTCAAACCAAAAATTATTCAGACACCAGATCTAATTTTTGATATATATACAGGTATATTTTTTTTTTACTAGTGGGTGTAGGACACTATAGTTCATTTATGTAAGTGAGGATAGCAAAATAAATTAAACTGTGACATATTTTACACAAAAATTCATATAGTGGACTACCAGTAAAATTCATAAAAAAACATTGGGACCAAAAATGTTTCAGACACTTTGACCTGACCATCCCACTAAACATTAGACGGACGTGCAGATGATGTCTATATTGCGTCCGTCGGTCCAAGACCAATCTACACGACGTGCAGGTCCGCTATTTGGAGTCTAACCGAGACCCCATTTGGACGTCAATATGCAGTTCAACATATGAACGTCGGACTAGGTAACTTTTTTGGACGTCTAAGACATGTGCAGGAAATTGACATGAATGTAATATTTTAAGACAAATATCAACATTGTTGTTATCAACATGGTTAATGCATATCAATATAGGTTATTTGTGATGAAACATAATTTGTTATTTAATTATTTATTTATTGAGTACATGTTTATTTTACTGTTTTTTCCTCTAACTTAACCCAACTTGTTTATATTAATTGCCTCTGGACCGGTTTGTGTCATCTCACATATTTTTTTTTTTTTGCATTTTTCAATTAAAAATACTCAAGTTCACAACACAATATAGACCAGCTGTTCTTGACAAGATTTGTTGTAGAGGGTTAGAATGAGGGACGTAGTATAAAGGGTTTATGTGATGCGTAATGTTATTCCTACATATATAATTTGTTGATTTATAAATGTAATTTATTTTTCTTTAGGCTCTTCACTAATGTACGGAAGTTCTAAGCGGCCATGCATTATTATAAATTTTTCGGTCTTTGTTTTCTCGTGATCACGACATAACGAAAGTTGTTTTGTCGTTATCACGACTTAAATTTCTCTGTGTATTCGGCATGAGAAAATGCTATAGAAGCAGCATCATCGCAGCTGTTACGGGGCTGACGAGACGTGAGACGTGCGGATCCATATGCAAAGCTTTATTATAAAACATGGTCATAAACAAGCAGGTTCAGACAGTGGCAAACTGGTATGGTGGAGGCAAGACAAAGCAATCCGTGGAGCAAGCGTGGGCCGACGATCAGTGAACAGTATCCAAAGGGGCAAGGCAGAGAGATAATCCAGAGATGAGAGCAATAAACCAAACGGGGAGCGAACAGAGTCCAAACGGCAGAGGCCAAGGGTAAATCCAGGAAACACGGGCAGGGTCAGACACGGCAAGAAAAACAAGGCAAGACTAAGACTAAGGCTCTGTAAAGTAGCTATCCCTGGGAGAGTGATAAGTGCTAAACAATACTCGGCCGCGAGCAAGAGCAAGTCCCAGGCTTATATGGTGTGTGTGATGGTGATTGTGAGATGGGCAGTGCAATCAGGGTAATGAGAGATTGGTGCCAGCTGTGTGTCGTCAGTGCAATGCATGATGGGAAATGGAGTCCAATGTGTTGTGTAGTGTGAAAGTCCATGTGGTGAGCGGGTGACCTCTGGTGGTGGGTGAACGGAAGTGCATGGCCAGGATTCGTAACATACCCCCCCCCCCAAGGAGCGGCTTCCAGACGCTCCTATATAGTCCAGGAGGGCGGTGGAGCAGAGGCGGAACAGGGGGAGGGACGGAGGGCCAGGTCCGTGAGGAAGTGGGAAGACCGGGGACTGAGGCAGAACCGGCAGAGCAGGACACCCCGGTGGAACCCGAGACCAGGACAGAGCAAGAGCCCACCAGGGCGGAGCAGACGGACCAGGAGCCCACCAGGGCGGAGTAGATGACCACCAGACCGGAGTAGAAGACCACCAAACCCGAGCAGAAGACCCCCACGGCGGAGCAGACGACCACCAGACCCGAGCAGAAGACCACCACGGCGGGGCAGACGACCACCAGACCCGGGCAGAAGACCCCCATGGCGGAGCAGACGACCACCAGACACGAGCAGAAGACCACCACGGCGGGGCAGACGACCACCAGACCCAGGCAGAAGACAACCACGGCGGAGCAGAGGACCACCAGACCTGAGCTGAAAACCCTAGCCAGGAAGCAGACTGGGCAGGAAACCATGGCAGAGTCTGAGATCTGGGGGAAACAGAGACAGACAACACAGGGAGAGCAGAGACAGACAATACAGGGAGAGCATTCATGATCACAGAGGGCGTGGCAGGGCAGGACGAGGATTCATAGACGGCGTTTTTAGCCGTGACAGGGCAGGGCGAGGGTACACAGACGGCCTCTTTAGTCGTGACAGGACAGGGCGAGAGCTCACAGACGGCCTCTTTAGCCGTGACATGACAGGGCGAGGGTTCACAGACGGCCTCTTTAGCCGTGACAGGACAGGGCGAGAGCTCACAGGCGGCCTCTTTAGCCGTGACAGGACAGGGCGTGAGCTCACAGACGGCCTCTTTAGCCATGACAAGACAGGGCGTGAGCTCACAGACGGCCTCTTTAGCCGTGACAAGACAGGGCGTGAGCTCAGAAACGGCCTCCATGGCCGTGACAGGGCAGACAGTGAGTTCAGGAACGGCCTCCCTGGCCGTGACAGGGTAGACAGTGAGTTCAGGAACAGCCTTCATGGCCGTGACAGGGTAAACAGGGAGTTCGGGAACGGCCTCCATGGCCGTGACAGGGCAGACCATGAGGTCAGGAACGGCCTCCGTGGCCGTGACAAGGCAGACCGTGAGTTCAGGAACGGCCTCCGTGGCCGTGACAGGGCAGACCGTGAGTTCATGAGTAGGTGCCACCACTTCGGGAGGTTCTGCAGCGGAAGCCGCCACCTCTGGAGGCACTGGAGCAGACTCGTGGACAGGAGAGGCCTCAGGAGCACACTCGTGGACAGGAGAGGCCTCAGGAGCACAGTGTGCAGCCCACACACTCAAAATGGCAACCGCCATAACGGGAAGCACTGAGGTCAGGGGAACAGTCTCTGTAACAGCCAGGGTTGAGGCCCTGGGAATGCTAGCTGCTCGCACCGATATCAGTGGTGGGTCCCTTATGCTGGAAACCAGACACGGAACTAGAAGGACTGACCCTAAATCTCTGGTGACAGCCTCTGGCAGCTCGGCGGAGGCGTGAAGAGACTCTGGCTGAGGAGCTGAGGCGAGCTGTGTGTCGTCAGTGCAATGCATGATGGGAAATGGAGTCCAATGTGCTGTGTAGTGTGAAAGTCCATGTGGTGAGCGGGTGACCTCTGGTGGTGGGTGAACGGAGGTGCATGGCCAGGATTCGTAACAGCAGCATCATGGATGATCGTATTCGCTTTTACTTTGATCAGGGACTCACTCAAACTGAAATAGCTCTGTGTCTGTCAGTGATTGACGACTTACACATAAGTGTTCGACACTTGAGAAGGAGGCTGTCGGGTCTGCATCTTTATCGTCGAAAACAATATAGCGACCCTGATTTTCTCACGATAGCTACAATTACGTCGTGAGAAAACGGTTTTTACGTTGAGATCAACAACTTTCATTATGTCGTGATAGTGACAAAACAACTCGTTATGTTGTGATCACGAGAAAATTAAGTCGTGATCACGAGAAAACAAGACAGAAAAATTATAATAATGCATGGCCGCTTAGAACTTCCATACTAATACCCTGATGGCGCAATTTAATATGAAGGGGAAGGGGAAAGAGGTTAAGAAATCTTTGGAGAAGACACAGGTTTATAGAGCAATAAAAGGTAAGCCCATATTTCATGTTGACCAACGAAGGATAATTGGCTCCAGCCAGTCTGAATAATGACTTGATTGGACAAAACATTTCCTTCCCAGTTTACATTTAAAATTCACTGCTAACTGTCTACCATGGCAATTTTAACATTTGGTGAGGTGGTTTTGTATTAATATTGGTAGTGGATGCATAGTAAACACGTTTTTGCTTACAAATATGGGGACTTGGTGTATGACTGCAGATTGCCTTTGCATATTTCTAATCATTTGTCTTTTTCTACTTGTGCAGATGCAGTCATGAAATTTGATGACACAGCAACAGAAGACTTCATAAGGATGACTGCTTCAGAGCATCTGAAGCATGCACCGCAAAGACGTGGAGGTGGAGGACACGCAGCAGTCACTCAGGACTGATTATCCATTGTGGAGAATCTTTTGTACATTGTCTTTTCCTGTTTTAATATAGTTGCTTATGGTTCAGTTCTACCACAAAACACATTTGGTTAAACACTTTATTTTTTATTGTTGTACATTTGTTGTGGTACAGACCCACGCAAGGTGGGCTGTGAAACTTTTATTTTATTTTTTGTACCACCTGTGTTTATTTTACAAATTTTTTAGGTTACGATGCACAACATTGATGTATGCAAGCCATTAAATAATTTTCCTTGATTTTAATGGTAGTTGGCAGGAAATTTAACTAGTCAAAACTTATTAGTGACGTTTGTGCCAGTTAAAAACAATAAAGATGGAAATAAGTGAGTGGTAATTGAGTTGTGATTTATTTGTAAACCTGTTTATAACTGTAGTCCCATGTTTCCAGAAGGTGAAGGACCTTTTTCCTGTAGCTTCGTTTGGCTCAGCAGCAGGATTGAATTGGAAGTGCACTACCCCTTTGTATGCTTTTCCATTTATCATGTGCTGCTGACACCATCAAATGAAGCTATAGGAAAATGAACTTGAACAGTATGCCACCTTCTGAAATGGGACTACAGTTATGTACAGAGCATATACGCAGTATAAATTGATGTCTAAAATGAGTTTTAGTTTGATGTAGAAAAGACGTCCACAACAACCACATGTGGCCTACATTTAGCCCTTATACAGGGGTCCTGTGGACGTTTGGTAGACGTTGGAAAAAAGACGTCATCTGGCGTCACAGTCTGTACCTTCAGGGGACCAAAATGACGTACAAAAGATTTCATTTGGACGTGTCTTTGCGCAGTGGGATGTAATTGCTAATGTGACCTTTTTACACCACAGACTGAACAAAATGAAGCATTGCTTGGTAATTGGTCAACAAAGTATTGATAGTTGTGTAAATATTGTCAAGTCAAGTCTGCTTTATTGTAAATTCTTCCACATGTACGGCGCATACATACAGAGAATTGAAATTGCGTTACTCTCAGACCCTTGGTCCATACAGTTAACATTAAACATGTTCAAATACAGATAATACAGTTTAAACATATGTACATACAACTATACAGCTATACAAATGAGGACATTGTAGAAAAATAAAGAAATAGATAAGTGGCATAAGGCACATGGCAGAATAGATAGAGTGCAAACCAGTTAAATAAAAACAAAACTGTGCAGATATATGTGTAGACATATATGTCATACAGTTGTCTGAATTTTTGGTTGATTTATAATCCATTACATACCTTTCTATCAAAGTTATCTGACATTATCAAGATTAATTTGTTCTGACACAGTTTAATTCGGAGTTCTTGTCATATTTTATTACCATTTTCTAAACTATAGCAAATAAACTGACAATGTGAGAAATGCTGAAGGTGTCTGAATAAATTTTGGTTTGACTGTATATTTAATTTTTACCGTGAAGACTATGCAGTGCTATTTTACATTTGATTATTCGGTTTCTGTACCTGGATACCTACAAACTTGAAAAAACTTAAACATTGTGTAAATAGCACAAATAAATAAATAGAACGAACATACAAATTAAACAATTTCAAACAGGGCCCACTGGTACAACCTACACCAGGGCCTCGCAAACCCCAGCTATGGCTTTGCGTAGTATTGTTTTATCTACCTAATTCTCTGAAAGGACCAATAGTGCCATTTCTACCATTCCTTTGTAGAACTGATTATCAGAGAACTGCCTCCTTATTTCTCCCATATAATCAGATGTATTCATTAAAACCAGTGCATGTCTGTCAGTTTAATGAAATCATCTGATTTTCTACTCAAGTTGTCCAGACCCTCATTTTCCACTGTGGTGATGTCTTACTTTTAAGTCAGATGTCTAAAAAAGTGATTCTACATCATATAAAAAACAAAAAACAGGCATCTTTTATACAATGCCCCACGTCCACTGAAGCAAAACATAGTGGCTCTGACACTCTGATTGTTGGAATGCATTAACAGTTGCATAATATTACAGGTAGTTTAAGGAAAGTAAAGCTGTTGAGATAACTTTGATCATATTTAAATGGGCCTGATCTGTTGGCCATAACCAGGGAATGAAAGACATGCATTAACATACTGACACTTGTGAGATTCAAAACTATGAAATGTGATATATATATATATATATATATATATATATATATATATGTATGTGTATGTGTGTGTGTGTGTGTGTGTGTGTGTGTATGTTTATTTATTTTCTAAAAGTTTTTTATATGCCTAGTTCTGTAGTGGGGCCATGGTGACATCTAGGGGATGTGAAAATTCAGTGCTCCTGTAAAATTGTCTATACCCAAATCATCTGGTATGAAATACATGGTTCATCTCATATTACATTTGTCATCTCATCAGTGTTATTACATTTTAGGCATGGTTGTTAAATAAAGTTCAAATTCGAAGTCAATGCACTCATCTTCTCCTTATTTGTAGACATCCTTCGGGGTCACAACAAGTAAAATCACACGCTTTAAGAAGAATATCTAATTTATCGTACAATTCATTTGATGAAGATGGCCAATAAACACAAATAATATTATAAGACGTCTAACACAATACATTCAATAATAAAATTGTACGCTAACTGTTTCCCCTTACACCTAAAACTGTGCTTAATTTAAAACATAATACCACTACCCGCCAATCTATCTTTTCTAAAAAAAATATTATAACCAGGAACATGTAACATTGCTGATGGTGAGGTGGTACTCAACCATGTTTCAGACAAGCATAAAAAAAAATCCAGATTTGAATTTATTACAAGATGTTTTATTTGGTCACACTTTGGCATAACACTGTGAATAGTTAAATCAGGGGTCTAAACGGACCAGTTTATTTTTTATTTTTATTTTTTGTATATTCCTCGCAGACTGGCTGGAGGACGGTGGGGTTTATGTAGCCTATATACAGTGTATGTATGTGTGTGTGTATATATATATTAGGGCTGGTAATTTAATGTGTTAATTACATTAATTATGGTGAAAAACAATGCGTTAAAATTATTAACGCATTTAATGCACTTGCCATGTCACGTCACTTTCGCTTTTGTTTTTTTGTTTTTTGCTCTGCCCCAGACCTACATGGGTCATCTGATATTTCATACAGCTGATTGATGACAAATATGAGGCAGGGCAACTTGTTGAGTTCTCACTGCGTAATGAAGCCTAGAGAACGTAGTTAAAATGAGCCAAAAAATCAAGATATGGGGCAAAAATGCCCCTGTTTGTGTTTTTGTCTCATATTTACATCATATAGTTAAGCAATATCACACGAGCAATTGATAGCTTTCAGTCACGTGACCGGCTCGAAGACTTGGAGGGCAAAACATCCATAGAACTGCAGCACAATTGTGTCAATTTTTCGTTTGTTTCACAGCCGCAAATATTTAGATCACCTCTCAAAAGAATAAAACATAGGTATTTCGGAACAAAATGCAAGTTTTGGCCATTTGCAATCCATATTAAGCACCCGCAGCAATATTTCAATCATAAACAGTGCGACAAAACGTTCTGAAAACACTTAAAGTGCCTAAATATATTTAAAACAGTAATATTAAAAGATCAAATTCAGTAATCACCACATTAATGATGCAGAGTTTGCACAGGCAAGCAGATGAGGCCGGGAACATGACGTTTAAGTTCAAGTTGAGCTTTATTGTCATTCTGCTACATGTGTGGACATATAGTAGAACGAAATGTCGTGTCTAGCAGTACCACGGTGCTACATACTAGTTAAACATAAGATAAACATACAACAATGCAAGAATAAGAAAAAAACAACAGAGCATCTGACTATAGACAAAAATAGACCATCTGACTATACATATACTATAAATACTATAACTACTATACCTAGTTGCCTAGACATACACAAACTGAGACTGTACAAGAACTTTACATATATACTGTACATGAAATTGTGCAAAAAAAAAATTAGATATATATTTTGTACATTAAATTGTTGTGCAGATAAAAGAGAGATTTACATTTACATTTACATTTATCTGACGCTTTTATCCAAAGCGACTTACAATTGCTATATATGTCAGAGGTCGCACGCCTCTGGAGCAACTAGGGGGTTAAGTGTCTTGCTCAGGGACACATTGGTGTCTCACAGTGGATTCGAATCCGGGTCTCTCACACCAAAGGCATGTGTCTTATCCACTGCGCCATTACCACCCCCAGATTTTGTGGGAAGCAGCGAATAGTGCAAAAAGATTTGTAGTGCAATGCTCAAGTAAACATTTTCTTATTGAGTCTTTGTAGCAGGGAGTGTTTATTGAAAGTGTCTAGTGTGCATATAGTGGGATGAGTGCGTTACTACAGGTGGTTTGTATAGCCCACTCACCTGTGTGTAGCACACTCAGAATTGCACTTAGGAAAAGTTGTCAACAGTATTAATGAGTTGGGTGGGTGGGGGGTCAGAGGGGGACAGGGAGATTGGAGTTAAGAGCTCTCACAGCCTGGGGAAAAAAGCTGTTGAGCAATCTGACAGAGCGAGCTTTGATACTCCGGTACCTTCTACCTGATGGTAGGAGCTGGAAGAGGTTGTGGGAGGGGTGGGTGATTTATTCTTTCACGATGCTGGAGGCCTTGCTGGAGCATCGTGCAAGGAAAATGTCCAGGAAGGAGGGGAGAGGGGCACCGATGATCTTTGTGGTATTGTTCACTGTCCGTTGTAGGATCTTGCGGTCAGCAGCACTGCAGTTCCCATACCAGACAGTGATGCAGCTGGTCAGCACACTCTCAATGGTGCCCTTGTAGAAAGAGATGGGTGGTGGGAGACGTGCCCTTTTCAGCCGGCGGAGAAAGTGGAGGCACTGTTGTCCCTTCTTGTTGAGCGACGTGACGTCGGTGGTCCAGGTGAGATCCTCTGTGATGTGCACCCCCAGGAATTTAGTGCTGCAGACTCTCTCCACGGTTGAGCCGTCGATGGTCAGTGGGGGGTGGTCAACAGAGTTTCTCCTGAAGTCCATCACAACCTCTTTTGTCTTACTCACATTGAGGGACAGGTTGTTAGCACCACACCATTTCGCCAGCTGTGCCAGCAGTCCGCTTAACAGTTCAGTGTTTTCCTTCTAATGGTTTTCTATGGGAATCCATTTAATGTGAAACTTTGCACATTGCGTTTATATTCTGGCTTCATCCTCTTGCCTATACAAAATATACATCATCAATAAGGTGTTTTACTGCATTATTACTTGATGCAATCTGCATAAAAATAACTGGTGGTCAGTGGAGCAAAGCTTGGTTTTGCCCGCCAGGTGGGCGTTCCTATAACGGTGTGACGTCACATGAAAACTATCAATAGGCTAAGTGTAACATGTTACTGCACGAGATGAGAACACATTTTTTATCATTATCATTTGCTCTGTCTAGATACTCTTAAATCTGCACTAACCATGCGTTCCTGTCATGTATCACACATGCGCACTTCAATAAGCAGACAGAAAGCGGGTTATTGCGCTTACGTGCTGTGCAAAATCGGGGTAAGAGGCAAAAAACTACCTATACCGACCAGTTTATGCTTACGCCATTTATGACCTTTTTCCGATCAAATAAAATGGGTTACCGCATTTACATGACCATTTAAATGTTTGGCTTATTGAGCATAATCGACTTAAAACGTGCATGTAAACGCACTCATTGTCACTTGCACTGCTTGACACATGTATAGTGTAGTGTAGCTTTGTCAGTTGAGTCAGTTTGTTAATTGAGAATAGTAAGAATGCAAGGGCTTTGGGTACAGCTTTGGATGCGACTAGCTTAGTGAGTCATGTACACAGTAGGGCGACTGGGTGACTGTGAGGCGGCATAATCACAGGACAAAACACAGCTCTTCCATTCCAATCAAAACATTAAACAGGCTCTCCCCGCTCAGTGACGCGCCCACTGAGAAAACCAGAGGTGTAAAATACTTGAGTAATTTTACTTGATTACTTTACTTAAGTATTATTTTGTGGGATTTTTACTTTATTCAAGTACAATTTAAACTGACTACTTGTACTTTTACTTGATTACATTTCTGAAGAAAAAACTGTACTTTTTACTTCTTACAATTTTATTTCAACTTAAAAAGTACATTACATTTTTATTTTATCTTATGCACATTAAATATGGGAAACGGAAGCTCAAAAGTGCATGCTTGCCCTGAGAACCAGTGATCATTGTTTTCACGCATCAAGCACACAGTTCTACTTCAGTTATGACTTTCATCAGGTAAATGTCTGGCTTCAAAAGTTCACCATCAAATCTGAGGAAGCATGTTGAGGCAGCAAAGTTGTGTTTTCCCCTAAAAAAAGTTTATTCATTATTCTTTCAGTTTTGATAGAGCCATTAGCTGTGTAATATATTGGCTGAACTAAAATCAGTGATGATAATTTAAATTAATATTTTTGTGGGAATTATAATTTTTTAATGAAATGTTACAAATCTCCAAATCTACAAAAAGTGTTTAAATGAACATTGTATATTTACTTAATTTTAATTCATGTTTAGTGATGTTCTTACCAGGTAGTGGATAAGTTGTATTAATAATATAACATTATGTGACGCATTGAGTAGGAATTTGGACTCTCAATTAATATTTTTTAATCTTAATAATTACAGGATTTGCTCATTAATTCATATAATTAGTCGCAAATAATTATGTAGCAATATTTGCTGAGAAAAAGCCCCCACAAAAAATGCCCCAAATAAACAATTAAAAGTTAAATTATCCTTTTAGACAGTGACGTAGAAAACACAAAAAAAGTGGCCTTTCAAAACGCTAATGTTGTATGTTTTAATTTTATGACTCTCCTCATTAATTCAGCCCCTTCTTGCATTCTGTCTGGAATATGTTTCTAAGCTCGTCATCACATTGTTATTAAAAGTGATATTTCACTCAACAATTTAGATTCTCATGTCGTCCCAGATGTTTATGACTTTCTTTCTTCAGATGAACACAAGCAAAGATTTTTAGTCCATGTAATGCAAGGGGACAGGACCACTTCAGAAACCACACAAAGTGAACACGACGGTCAAGTTTAAAATATTGATTCATTAACAGGGGTTGTATGAGTTACTGTCATATTCACTTTGTGTAGTTTATGAAGTGTCATTTTTGGACGTCCCATACATGTTATACGAAAAAAGATGATTGAGTTTAGATGATTTAGATCTAAGTTTGTGTTCATATGATAAATGAAAGTCATATATTTATACAGAGGTGTGAAAAAGTGTTGGCCCCCCTCCTGATTTTTTTGCATGTTTATCACACTTTAACGTTTCAGATCATCAAACAAATTTAAATATTAATCAAAGATAACACAAGTAAACACAACATGCAGTTTTTAAATGAAGGGTTTTTTTTTATGAAGGCAAAACAAAATCCAAACCCACATGACCCATTGTGAAAAAGTGCTTGCTTCCCAGGAGTGGTCGGCCGACCAAAATTACCCCAAAAGCGCAGCGACAACTCATCCAAGAGACAATCCACAACAACATCTAAAGAACTGCAGGCCTCACTTGCCTCAGTTAAGGTCAGTGTTCATGACTCCACCATAAGAAAGAGACTGGGCAAAAATGGCCTGCATGGCAGAGTTCCAAGACGAAACGTGCTATACCCGTTTGCTGGTGTTTTGACCCTGCCTGTTATTTTTCCATGTTTATTAATAAAAGCTTGCAAATGGATCTGCATGTCTCACGTCTTGTTCACCCCGTTACACATGGATCTAGCATGAAAACTGTAAATTCATGGCATTCAGCTTTTAATGTGTCTTCTTTTCTAAAATATTTGTAAAAATTATTTTATTTTATTAAAAAATTATTAAAATATTATTATTATTTGTTTATCTATTCATATTAATGTCTGTGGCGAGGGGGGCGTGATTCAGCGGAGTCTGCAGCGGGAGAGTACATTGGGAGACGAGCGGGGAGAAAGTGGGTCAAGTGCAAAATGATGAACACCTGTGTTTGATTGCAGTGATTGGCGCGGAGAGACTGCTTAAGACGCCGGAGAGAGATGCACAGAGAGAGAGAGACGGAGACTTGTGTGTGTGTGTGTGACTGCCAGGAGCTGTGAGAAACGCTGGAGAAAGACGTACCGACAAAAGCTGCGCTTTTGCTCATCTGGGCCGTTGGGCCAACTTTATTTTGAGTTTATTTTATTTTGAATAAAACCACTCGAGTCTCCGACAGCCACCCTTGTCCTCTTCCTTCCAGATACCGAACTGAGTTGTGTTGCACTGGTGCCGAAACCCGGGAAGGAAGAAGGAAGGCTGCTGCCATCATGTCGTCCCCGTCGAGTTCGCCGTTTGCGGATGTCATCCATTCGCTCGCGGGCCTCCACCAGGAGCACCACCAAGCGCTGCTGGACATGAGGGAGGACCAGGAACGGCGCTTCCAGACCCTCGTCCAGGCGCAGCAGGAGGACCGCGAGCTGTTCCGGAGCTGGATGGACCGGGAGGTTCGGGCCGGAGGAGCGACACCGGCTCCGGCCCCACCCACCCACATGCCGCTGAACAAAATGGGCCCACAGGATGATCCGGAGGCGTTCATCGATCTGTTCGAGAGAACCGCGGAGGCATGTGGGTGGCCCCAGGTGAACTGGCCTGTGCGCCTCATTCCCCTGCTGTCGGGGGAGGCCCAGTTGGCGGCGCAGCAGTTGCCGGTTCAGAACCTCCTGGTCTACGACGACCTTAAGAGAGCCATCCTGCAACGGGTCGGCTTGAACCCCGAACAACATCGTCAGCGCTTCCGATCGCTGGAGCTGGGGGACAGCACCCGGCCCTTTGTGATGGCTCAACAGCTCCGGGACGCCTGCCGCAGATGGCTGTTGGCCGGGGGAAACGATGTCGACCAGATAGTGGATCAGGTGGTGCTGGAGCAGTTCATCGCGCGGCTGCCGAGGAAGACCGCGCAGTGGGTCCAGTGCCACCGGCCGGCATCGTTGGACCTGGCCATTCAACTAGCGGAGGACCAGATGGTGGCGTGCCCCAAGGGTGGCGAGGCTCTACCAGCTGTCTCTCTCTCTCTCCCCTCTCCGTCCGCTCCCAAACCTATCCCTCTCCCTAGGTCGCGGCTGAATCAGAATCCCCCTCCTCGAGCCCCACCCCGCTGGAGGGGTGGGCCAGCACCGGAGTACGGAGGTCTGAGGGTCTCGCCCAGGGGGGCGGGGCCTACGGGACCGAGTGGTGTTCCCGATTCTGCTCCCTCCTTCTCTCCGCGCCAATCACTTGACCCACTTCCCGCCACTGGGGCGGCGGGGAAGTCTGGGCCGGCCTGTTGGCGTTGTGGGGACCCAGGACACTTTATCAATCGGTGCCCGGTGATGGAGGTCGGGGCACTGATCCGGGTTCCGGACTGCCCACAGGCCGCCCCCGATCAAGCTGGCCAGTACCAAATACCTGTGAGTATTAAGGGGGGTAAATATTGGGCTCTGGTGGACTCGGGGTGTAACCAAACCTCGATCCATCAAAGCCTAATTCAGCCAGCGGCATTGGATAAGAGCTGCATGGTGCAGGTGCGGTGCATACACGGGGATGTGGTAAAGTACCCAGTAATGCGCTTAGCCATCCAATTTCGGGGGCAAAAGCATAATGTGGAGGTGGCTGTTAATCAGCACCTCAGACATCCGCTGATTTTGGGAACCAATTGGCCAGCGTTTAGTCAATTATTGGGGTATTTATGTACGGATGTCGCTTGGGAAGGGAAGCGAGGGGGGGAGGTGGCCGTGCAGGCTGGGGAGGCGGAGCCTAGACCGACCGAGGCGGGGCCAGGGGAACCGAGCGCAATCGAGAGGCTGATCCTTTCGGAGCGTGATGACTTTCCCCTGGAACAGTCTCGGGATGAGACACTAAAACGTGCATTTGAGCAGGTCTGGTCCATCGACGGGCAGCCTCTCCATTCAGCCCGGCCCCTTTCCTATCCCTATTTTGCTATTTTAAAGGATCGGTTGTATCGAGTGGCCCAAGACACTCAAACAAAGCAGGATACAACCCAACTGTTAGTGCCTAAAAGCCGCCGAGAAATGCTTTTCCAGGCGGCTCACTGTAATCCCATGGCAGGGCATTTAGGGCAGGGGGCGACACTAAACCGTCTAATGACCCGATTCTTTTGGCCGGGCATTCACGAGAACGTGCGCAGGTGGTGCGCGGCTTGTCGTGAATGTCAGTTAGTGAATCCCCCGGCCTCCCCAAAAGCGCCATTGCGCCCCCTTCCTCTTGTGCAGGTCCCCTTCGAGAGAATTGGTATGGACCTCATCGGGCCATTGGAACGGTCAGCACGGGGGCATCGCTTTGCATTGGTCCTGGTGGACTATGCAACGCGATACCCCGAAGCAGTGGCGCTCCGCAACATTTCCGCGAAAAGTGTGGCGGAGGCACTGTTTCGTATAATCTCCCGAGTGGGAATCCCGAAAGAGATTCTCACTGACCAAGGCACGGCGTTTATGTCACGTACGATACGCGAGCTGTACGGGTTGTTGGGCATTAAATCGGTTCGTACCAGCGTCTTTCACCCACAAACGGACGGACTGGTGGAACGATTTAATCGCACTTTGAAAACCATGATTCGTAAGTTCGTTCACGAGGACGCAAAAAATTGGGATAAATGGCTGGAACCCCTTTTGTTCGCGGTGCGCGAGGTCCCGCAAGCCTCCACGGGGTTTTCCCCCTTCGAGCTCCTGTACGGACGCCAGCCCCGGGGGGTTTTGGATGTCCTGAGGGAAACTTGGGAGGAGGGGCCTTCGGACAGCAAGAATGAAATTCAGCTTGTGCTGGACCTGAGAACAAAACTCCACACTCTGGGGCAGCTCGCGATGGAGAATTTGTTACAGGCCCAGGACAAGCAAAGCCAGTTGTACAATCGGGGTACCAAGTTACGCAAATTTGCACCGGGAGAGAAAGTGCTTGTATTGCTCCCAACTGCTAGTTCTAAATTGCTCGCCAAGTGGCAAGGGCCGTTTGAGGTCACACGGCGAATGGGGGATCTCAATTATGAGGTGATTCGGTCGGACAGGAACGGGGCACGTCAAATATATCACCTCAACCTCCTAAAAAAGTGGACAGAGGTAGAGCCTGTGATGCTGGCGACGGCAGTGAGTGGAGAGGATGATCTCGGGCCAGAGGCGAACACAAAAAACCATTCTCTTCCCCTGGCTCCGGGGGGGGATCACCTCTCGCCCTCCCAGCTCACAGATGTAGCCAGATTACAGGCGGAGTTTGGTGACGTGTTCTCGCCCCTGCCTGGTCGAACCGACCTCATTCAGCACCATATTGAGACGGAACCGGGCGTGACAGTGCGCAGTCGCTCGTACAGGCTACCTGAACACAAAAAACAGGTAGTCCAGACAGAATTAGACGCCATGCTAGAGATGGGAGTAATAGAGGAATCCCACAGTGATTGGGCGAGCCCGATAGTCTTGGTACCCAAAACCGACGGCTCGGTGCGATTCTGTGTGGATTATCGAAAGGTGAATGCGGTGTCGAAGTTCGACGCCTATCCAATGCCGCGGGTTGACGAATTGCTTGACCGGCTGGGTACAGCTCGTTTTTATTCGACTCTGGACTTAACCAAAGGGTATTGGCAGATCCCCTTATCGCCCTTATCCAAAGAAAAAACAGCCTTCACCACGCCGTTCGGATTACACCAATTCGTTACGCTTCCGTTCGGTTTGTTCGGGGCTCCGGCCACTTTTCAGCGGCTCATGGACCGAATCCTCCGTCCGCATGCTGCCTATGCCGCGGCCTACCTGGATGACATCATCATCTACAGTCAGGACTGGCAGCGTCATATGGCGCATCTGCGGGCGGTCCTACGGTCGCTGAGACGGGCCGGGCTCACGGCCAACCCGAAGAAGTGTGCGGTTGGGCGGGTGGAGGTCAGGTATCTGGGATTCCACTTGGGTCATGGACAGGTGCGTCCCCAAATTAATAAAACGGCAGCAATTGCGACCTGTCCGCGACCCAAGACCAAAAAGGAGGTGAGGCAGTTCCTGGGGCTGGCGGGATATTATAGAAGGTTTATTCCTAATTATTCGGAGCTCACCAGCCCGCTGACTGACCTCACTAAAAAGGAATTCCCAGACCCGGTCCAGTGGACGGAGCTGTGTCAGCAGGCTTTTACCCAGGTGAAGGCTGCCCTGTGTGGCGGCCCGCTCTTACACTCTCCTAATTTTTCTCTCCCCTTCTTGCTGCAGACAGACGCGTCGGACAGGGGGCTTGGAGCAGTGCTGTCCCAGGAGATAGGGGGTGAGGAGCGGCCGGTGCTGTACATCAGTCGGAAGCTCTCGAAGAGGGAGACGATGTACAGCACTATTGAGAAGGAATGTTTGGCCATCAGGTGGGCCGTGCTCACCCTCCGCTATTATCTCCTGGGACGGGAATTCACTCTCTGTTCGGACCACGCGCCCCTGCAGTGGCTCCACCGCATGAAGGATACCAACGCACGGATCACCCGTTGGTATCTGGCCCTACAGCCCTTTAAATTCAAAGTGATCCACAGGCCGGGGACGCAGATGGCGGTGGCTGACTTCCTCTCCAGGAATGGGGGGGGGGGGGCTGCAGGCCGGAGGGCTCCCCGGCCTGAGTCGGGCGGTGGGGGTATGTGGCGAGGGGGGCGTGATTCAGCGGAGTCTGCAGCGGGAGAGTACATTGGGAGACGAGCGGGGAGAAAGTGGGTCAAGTGCAAAATGATGAACACCTGTGTTTGATTGCAGTGATTGGCGCGGAGAGACTGCTTAAGACGCCGGAGAGAGATGCACAGAGAGAGAGAGACGGAGACTTGTGTGTGTGTGTGTGACTGCCAGGAGCTGTGAGAAACGCTGGAGAAAGACGTACCGACAAAAGCTGCGCTTTTGCTCATCTGGACCGTTGGGCCAACTTTATTTTGAGTTTATTTTATTTTGAATAAAACCACTCGAGTCTCCGACAGCCACCCTTGTCCTCTTCCTTCCAGATACCGAACTGAGTTGTGTTACAATGTCTTTATTATTTATTTTATTTTACTTATTTATTTTTTTAGTAAGGAAGCGATTGTTGTAGTTTATTTATAGGGGTGGAACGGTACGCGTATCAAACCGTACGGTTTAGGGGTCAAATTCCAAATGGAAGTGATTATCCCTATCCCCTTGGAGTGGGGACTTTGGAGTGAACAGGGCACGTGCGTGCCATTATTTAGTCGTTTGGAATGCACTTGGCAAAGGGAGTACGGTGGCCGAGAAGTGCAAAACAAATCACGATTCTGAAAACAAAATAACAAATTACAAACGCAAATGCAAATCTAAAAAACAAAATAACAATTCAGAAAACACAACAACAATTCCGAAAACATTATAACAATAAGAAAACACAATGACAAATCCGAAAACAAATGAACAAATCAGAAAACAAATTAACAAGTCAGAAAACAAATTAACAAGTCAGAAAACAAATTAACAATTCAGACAAAACGGAAGAGGTAGATATAGTTTGAGACAGTGCCATTGGTTTGGGAATAGAGTACTCATCGCTGATTGGACAAGATATCTGTCAATCAAGGTGTACAGGAAGAACGAGAAGAAGAACAGCAGAGTCAATCATTTACAGCGTCAGTTCCAGTGGTGCAGATGGTTGAGTGTGTGTCATTGTGTTTGTGGACGCGATCGACCCGGGTTCGAGTCTGTCTTTTGCCAAACTTTTTTTTCTTCCTTTTCAAATCTCGTATCGCATCGGAAAGGCATTTATTTTCAATAAAAATTAAGGAAATAATCCAAAAGTTGAAAATAAAGTATACGTAATACGTTTTTTATTTAATTCTAATAAATAAGCTCGGTCCCACTTTATATTATGTGGCCTTAACTACTATGTACTTACATTTAAATTAATCATTTGATACAATGCACTTATTTTGTAAATACATGTTTTTACATTGTACTTATATTTAAAAAAAATACCTAGATGTAATTACATTTGTAATTAATTTCTGTAATTACATGTGTAATTACACTGTTGACCCATCCCTTATACCTACCCATACCACCAAACCTGTCCCTAACCATACACATCCCACCTTAATAGCAGCAAAAGTGGTTTGCAATACAATATGAACACAATAAGTACATTGTACTCATTTTGATGTAAGTACATAATAGTTAAGGCCACCTAATATGAAGTGTAACGTCTTAGGTTACTTATGTAACCCCAGCTCCTCGAGGGAACGAGAGCGTCGACGACGCTTTGGGGAACGCCTACAGCGTAACCGGCTCTGAATACCAATCAAATCTGTCCAGAAATGGGAAGGGACGTCACGGGCGAGGTGACGTAATGACCAGCTGGTATAAAAGCATGTGCGGTGAAACCGGCATCAGCTTCTAGAATGAAGCAGGCGCTGGCAGGGATGCCGGAAGTGTGGCCCCGTGACGCAGCGTCTCGTTCCCTTGAGGAACTGGGGTTACATAAGTAACCTAAGACATTCCTCTTCAGGAACTCGAGCTGCGTCGACAACGCTTTAGGGAACCAGACTTCCGCACCCCTGCCCTGTGTGTCCAAAGAGGACAGAGAACGGAAGAACCTGGAGTGGCTCGCATGTCCAGGCCATAAAACCTGACCAAGGTCAGAGGCGTGGACCAACCCGCAGCGTTGCAGATGTCCTGGATAGGGACACCTGCGAGAAAGGCCTTGGAGGCCACCACACTCCTAGTAGAATGAGCCCTGACTCCCATCGGCGAGGGGAGGTCAGAAGACTCATAGGCCATGTGAATGGCATCCACAATCCACCGACCGAGAGTCTGCTTGGAAGCAGGCAGACCTCTCTTAGGAGGAACGTAGCACACTAGCAACTGGTCCGTCCTTCTCCACATGGCAGCTCTGTGGACGTATGCGTCCAGTGCTCGCACTGGACACATACGGTTTAGCTTCAGCTGGTCAGGATCCCGAAAGGGAGGAGGACTAAGGGCCTGCAGTACGACAGGCTGTGGTGTGACAGAATGAATATTGGGGACATACCCTGCACAAGGGTATAGAAAGGCTTTGGCCATACCAGGCGCAAAGTCCAAATGGGTAGGGGCCACCGAAAGGGCCTGCAGGTCCCCCACTCTCTTCAGAGATGCCATCGCCAGAAGAAACACGGTCTTCAGAGTGAGATGGCGATCTGAGATCTCCTCGATAGGCTCGAAGGGAGGCCTACAGAGAGTGTTCAGCACCACAGCCAAGTCCCAAGGTGGGGAAAACTGTCACAGACTTCTACAAAGGATTGTGGTTCATGAAACAAAGTTACTTGCTGGACTTCCAAATCAGGTGGAACACACAGCAGATGGTCATCACGGACCCCCTCAGCATCCTGTGAATCTAGTGAATCTCAACAGTTTATACATGTAGAGGAAAAAGCCGAAACAGATCGACAGACAAATCGATGGCACAAACAGGGAGCGAGACCCAAAGGCAATCGAGACATCAGATTATCACGAGTATCTCGTATTGCTGCCGTAGCATCCTCTACCCCAGATACGGCTATGACAAGACTTGTAAACACTGGTATCCTACCACCCCCTATACATCTTGAGAACAGATTTGAAGCATTATTGAATGTGGGTGAGGAATCCGCAAATGTGACTAAACACGGATCGAATCAGCTCAGAGCGCAGCCGAGCCCAGGACTCTGATAGTGGGTGACGCTATTATCAGAAACATCAGTAGCAGGACTACAACTACATACTGCTTTCCTCAAGCAACCGTCTCTGATGCGAACAAAGAACTTCGGAACATTCTGATGAAGCACAAGACTGCAAATGAGTCATGATCCATGTGGGGAAGAATGATATTCGTAAGGAGCAGTCAGAACTCCTTAAGAAGGATTTCAGTGAACTCTTTGAAACACTTCAAAGTCTTGAAGTTCAGTCGTTCATCAGTGGACCACTCCCAGCAAGGGGAACTAACATGTTTTCACGGTTTCTTGGGCTAAATACATGGCTACAAAGAACCTGCAGTATAAAAGGAGTCAACTTCATCGTCAACTTTAATCTTTTCTCGGGCTACAGACAACTGTTTAAACTGGATGGCCTCCACCCAAACAGACTCGTTGCAAGAGTGTTAAAAGACAATATCTATTTCTCCCTCCGTCATCCTTCAGTGGTGTGTGCCAATCTACTCGGCCTGAATGGCACACACACACCTGGACAGAATATGAGTGACCACAGGACTTCATGTCAGATTTTGAGTCATCCCACAAGGATTCTGATAACACCACGCAGTCACAACAAGCACTGCTCATGGACATCCCAGCTGAGCCCTGCCCACAGAGCTCATCACATGCAGACTGTGACGTATTACAACAGCTCCAAGACTCAGCACCCAAGGACGACTTTCTGGAAAACAGCCAGGGATGCCAGGAAACACCAGAGCCAGAGCCCTGCTCACCAGATACACCATCCCTCTCCCCAGCATCTCCACTTCTAAGCTTCTCACAGAAAATGGAGGAACTGGTGTATGCTGGGACCAAACTCTCCCACTCTTTCGCTGCAAGCCCCCAGATATCAACTAAAAAACGGCGGGCCCCACAACCACCAAAGACTGCAGGCCCAGCTCACCCTCCTCCTCCTGCAAGAGCTCTCCGGCCGCGGGCCCAAACCCCTCTCTATCTGGTGTAGGTGAACCAAAAACAACTGATAACAGCTCTCAGTGATATGTGTCGGGTCCCCGCTATATTAGCCACAACATTCACAAATGTTTACAGAAAAAGCGGGAACCCAGTGTGCCTGTAGCCTCCTCTATTTCTGTTTTATCACGCGATAGAAAGTCTAAGGCCTTCTCAAGCCGTACGGCTGACCCATCTAACCTGCGGCCTATAATGCATCAATCTAAGATTGCTGTAGAGACAAAATGTAATTCCATCAAGTTAGCATTTTTAAACATCCGCTCACTTCTGATCAACGATTTAATAACCACAAACAACCTGGATTTTATGTTTCTAAATGAAACATGGTTAGAAGACAGCTGCAGTGCAACAGTCCTTAATGAAACAGCCCCTCCTAACTTTAATTTTATAAGTGTCTGCAGGACTGTTAGGAGAGGTGGAGGTGTAGCTGCTCTGTTTAAAGATGTTTATCAGTGCAAGCAAATGTCATTTGGTCAGTATTTGTCTTTTGAACACCTAGGTATTGTGCTGAAAGGTGCTCCATGCACCCTGTTTATCATTATTTACAGGCCTCCAAAATATTCTCCAGCCTTTGTTGATGAGTTCACTGAACTGTTATTAATGATTTCCTTAGAGTTTGACTGTTTTGCTATTGCAGGGGATTTTAATATTCACATAGATAATGCAGAAATCAAAACTACAAAAGAAATTATAACTATTTTAAACACTTTTGACCTGAGTCAGCATGTGCACGGACCCACACACAATCGTGGACACACTCTAGATTTACTCATCAGTAGAGGTCTAAACATCTCATCCATTGTAATTAAGGCTGTAGCACTATCTGATCACTTCTGTATTTTCTTTGATATATTGATCTCAGTCACCACTGAATCTAGATCTGTCTCTATCAGTAAGAGATGCATTAACGAGAACACTAGTGCGCTATTTATGAAGGCAATATCATTAACACCAAGTATTTCTGCAGACCCTGTTGATCTTCTCCTAGAGTCGTTTAACTCAAAAGTTAAGAATGTTATTGATGATATTGCTCCGATAAAGGTCAGCAAGAAGACTGGCAGACAAAAATCAATTTGGAGAAAATCAACAGCAGTTCAGAGCATGAAAAGACAATGCAGAAAAGCTGAGCGGATGTGGCGGAAGACGAAACTCGAAATTCACTATAGCATCTATAAAGACAGCCTTCATGCTTTCAGTGTGGAACTAGCCACAGCTAGACAGACTTTCTTTTCAAACCTTATAAACAGTAACTTAAACAACACTCGCACTTTTGCGACTGTTGAGAGACTGACAAACCACCCAAGTCATATCCCCAGTGAAATGCTCTCCGACAGCAAATGCAATGAGTTTGCTTCCTTCTTTTCTGTGAAGATCAATAATATCAGAAAGGAGATTGGCACATCCTCAAGTTATGCAGAGGTCACACAGATTCGACCGCAATTTCAAAAAGAAGTGACTGTGTGTTTTAAAAAAAAATTATAAAATTTTGGAAGAAATAGTACAGCACCTTAAATCTTCAACCTGCTATCTTGACACACTTCCAACATCCTTTTTCAAAAATGTGCTTAACTGTTTAGAAGCTGATCTCTTAGAAGTGGTGAACGCCTCACTTCTTTCTGGGACTTTTCCAAACTCCCTTAAAACTGCAGTTGTTAAGCCCTTTCTGAAAAAGCGCAATCTTGATAACACCATGTTGAGCAACTATAGACCCATATCAAATCTTCCTTTCATAGGTATTGAAAAGGTAGTTTTTAATCAGCTGAACAACTACTTAAACTCAAATGGATACCTGGACAATTTTCAATCTGGTTTCCGAGCACATCACAGCACAGAGACAGCACTCATTAAGATAATAAATTATATATGCCTCAATTCTGATTCTGGCAAAATATCAGTGCTGGTACTACTAGATCTTAGTGCTGCGTTTGACACTGGCGATCATAACATACTTCTAGAGAGACTGGAAAACTGGGTCTGGCTTTCTGGGATGGCACTCAAATGGTTCAGATCATACTTAGAAGGGAGAGGTTATTATGTGAGTATAGGAGAGCATAAGTCTAAGTGGACGGCCATGACATGTGGAGTCCCACAAGGCTCAATTCTTGCACCACTCTTGTTTAGCCTGTACGGTCCTTTTCAAAAAATTAGCATATTGTGATAAAGTTCATTATTTTCTGTAATGTACTGATAAACATTAGACTTTCATATATTTTGGATTCATTACAACACAACTGAAGTAGTTCAAGCCTTTTATTGTTTTAATATTGATGATTTTGGCATACAGCTCATGAAAACCCAAAATTCCTATCTCAAAATTAGCATATTTCATCCGACCAATAAAAGAAAAGTGTTTTTAATACAAAAAAAAGTCAACCTTCAAATAATTATGTTCAGTTATGCACTCAATACTTGGTCGGGAATCCTTTTGCAGAAATGACTGCTTCAATGCGGCGTGGCATGGAGGCAATCAGCCTGTGGCACTGCTGAGGTGTTATGGAGGCCCAGGATGCTTCGATAGCGGCCTTAAGCTCATCCAGAGTGTTGGGTCTTGGGTCTCTCAACTTTCTCTTCACAATATCCCACAGATTCTCTATGGGGTTCAGGTCAGGAGAGTTGGCAGGCCAATTGAGCACAGTAATACCATGGTCAGTAAACCATTTACCAGTGGTTTTGGCACTGTGAGCAGGTGCCAGGTCGTGCTGAAAAATGAAATCATCTCCATAAAGCTTTTCAGCAGATGGAAGCATGAAGTGCTCCAAAATCTCCTGATAGCTAGCTGCATTGACCCTGCCCTTGATAAATCACAGTGGACCAACACCAGCATCACTGACTGTGGGTACTTGACACTGGACTTCAGGCATTTTGGCATTTTCCTCTCCCCAGTCTTCCTCCAGACTCTGGCACCTTGATTTCCGAATGACATGCAAAATTTGCTTTCATCCGAAAAAAGTACTTTGGACCACTGAGCAACAGTCCAGTGCTGCTTCTCTGTAGCCCAGGTCAGGCGCTTCTGCCGCTGTTTCTGGTTCAAAAGTGGCTTGACCTGGGGAATGCGGCACCTGCAGCCCATTTCCTGCACACGCCTGTACACGGTGGCTCTGGATGTTTCTACTCCAGACTCAGTCCACTGCTTCCGCAGGTCCCCCAAGGTCTGGAATCGGTCCTTCTCCACAATCTTCCTCAGGGTCCGGTCACCTCTTCTCGTTGTGCTGCGTTTTCTGCCACACTTTTTCCTTCCCACAGACTTCCACTGAGGTGCCTTGATACAGCACTCTGGGAACAGCCTATTCGTTCAGAAATTTCTTTCTGTGTCTTACCCTCTTGCTTGAGGGTGTCAATGATGGCCTTCTGGACAGCAGTCAGGTCGGCAGTCTTACCCATGATTGCGGTTTTGAGTAATGAACCAGGCTGGGAGTTTTTAAAAGCCTCAGGAATCTTTTGCAGGTGTTTAGAGTTAATTAGTTGATTCAGATGATTAGGTTAATAGCTCGTTTAGAGAACCTTTTCATGATATGCTAATTTTTTGAGATAGGAATTTTGGGTTTTCATGAGCTGTATGCCAAAATCATCAATATTAAAACAATAAAAGGCTTGAACTACTTCAGTTGTGTTGTAATGAATCTAAAATATATGAAAGTCTAATGTTTATCAGTACATTACAGAAAATTATTAACTTTATCACAATATGCTAATTTTTTGAAAAGGACCTGTATATGCTCCCACTAAGTCAGATAATGAGGAAGAACCAAATTGCCTATCACAGCTATGCTGATGATACCCAGATTTACCTAGCCTTATCTCCAAATGACTACAGCCCCATTGACTCCCTCTGCCAATGCATTGATGAAATTAACAGTTGGATGTGCCAGAACTTCCTTCAGTTAAACAAGGAGAAACTGAAGTCATTGCATTTGGAAACAAAGATGAAGTTCTCAAGGTGAATGCATACCTTGACTCTAGGGGTCAAACAACTAAAAATCAAGTCAGAAATCTTGGGGTGATTCTGGAGACAGACCTTAGTTTCAGTAGTCATGTCAAAGCAGTAATTAAATCAGCATACTATCATCTCAAAAACATTTCAAGAATTAGATGTTTTGTTTCCAGTCAAGACTTGGAGAAACTTGTTCATGCCTTTATCACCAGCAAGGGTGGATTACTGTAATGGTCTCCTCACCGGCCTTCCCAAGAAGACAACTGCAGCTCATGCAGAATGCTGCTGCCAGGATTCTGACTAGAACCAGAAAATCTGAGCATATCACACCAGTCCTCAGGTCCTTACACTGGCTTCCAGTTACATTTAGGATTGATTTTAAAGTACTTGTACTTGTTTATAAGTCACTCAATGGCCCAGGACCTAAATATATTGCTGATATGCTCACTGAATATAAACCGAACAGACCACTCAGATCATTAGGATCGAATCAGTTAGAAATACCAAGGGTTCACACAAAACAAGGGGAGTCTGCTTTTAGCTATTATGCGGCCCGCAGTTGGAACCAGCTTCCAGAAGAGATCAGATGTGCTAAAACATTAGCCACATTTAAATCAAGACTCAAAACTCATCTGTTTAACTGTGCATTTGTTGAATGAGCGCTGTGCTATATGTCCGAACTGACTGCAATGAATTTTATGTATAATCATTTTCTTTAAATTTATTTTAAATCAATTTCTATATCATTTTAAAATTCCTTGTTTTTATTATTTTTATTTCCATGTTTTTATTGATTTTCAATGTCTATTTCACTTTATTTTATGTAAAGCACTTTGAATTACCACTGTGTATGAAATGTGCTATATAAATAAACTTGCCTTGCCTTGCCTTGCCCGGATAACAGCCCCTGCCTCAACAGGGTGTCTGCTCCCACATTGAGATGCCCAGGGATGTAAACAGCTCTCAATAAGAGGAGTTTGCCCTGGACCCACACAAGGATCTGGTGAGCCAACCTGTACAGGGGGCACGACCGCAGACCTCCTTGGTGGTTGATGTAAGAGACCACTGATGTGTTGTCGGTGCGAACTAACACATAGTGACCTCTCAGGTCTGGGAGAAAGTGTTTCAGAGCCTGAAACACGGCCAACATCTCGAGCCTTTTGATGTGCCAGGCGAGATGACGACCTCTCCACCAACTGTGGGCAGGTTGGCCACTCATGACCACTCCCCAACCAGTGAGGGATGCGTCCGTCGCTAGCGTTACGCGGCAACAAGGAGCTCCCAACACCAGGCCCTGAGACAAGAACCAAGGTTGTCTCCACATGTCCAAGGCACGTAGGCACCGCCGCATGACCTTGATCATGCGAAGCGGGTTTCCCCTCGGGGAGAACCCCTTGGTCTTGTGCCACCACTGTAGGGGTCTCATGTACAGCAGGCCAATAGGTAAAACGTTGGACGCAGCCGCCATCAGACCCAGCAGTCTCTGAAACTGCTTTACAGTGAGTGGACTGGCCTTCTCTCACTCTCCCGACTTCTGTGAGGATCGATTCGATCTGAGCAGGAGACATACGTGCCTGCATCGTGGTCGAATCCCACACCACCCCAAGATAAGTGGTTCTCTGTACTGGAGAAAGAACACTTTTCTTGGCGTTTAGTCTTAACCCCAACACTTTCATGTGGGCGGGAACAGCATCTCGATGCTGAACCGCCCTCCGCTCTGACTGAGCGAGAATCAACCAATCGTTGATGTAATTGAGTATGCGGACGCCCCGCAGCCTCAACGGAGCTAACGCGGCGTCCACACACTTCGTGAAAGTGTGGGGTGAGAGTGCTAGGCCGAAAGGAAGTACCCGATACTGGTAAGCTTCGCCCCTGAAAGCAAACCTCAGGAACCTCCTGTGAGAGGGAAGAATGGAGACGTGGAAGTATGCGTCCTTCAGATCGATCGCGACAAACCAGTCCTCGGACTTGATTTGAGACGCGACCTGCCTGAGCGTGAGCATCTTGAACTTCAGTCTGCTGACTGAGCGGTTCAGATGCCTCAGATCTAAAATAGGACTCAACCCTCCATCCTTCTTCGGAACTATGAAGTGCCGGCTGTAGAACCCGGACTCTCTCTCTCGAGAGAGAGGAGGAACCACCTCGATGGCCTCCTTTCTTAAGAGAGTATGTACCTCCTGTTCCATTACCAGAGCCTGCTCGGGGCCTACTAACGTGGGAATCACCACGTGAAATCGAGGCGGACGAGAACCAAATTGGATTCTGTAGCCTCTTTCCACAGTGCGCAGGACCCATCGAGACACATTTGGCAGTAGTTTCCACGCTGCGAAATGGTCTACTAAGGGAACCAGTCTCTCGAGACTGGCCTCTGGTTTAATCAGAGCGGCTAGTTCGGTGCCCTGAAGCGGCGAACCGGCAGGGAACGACCAAACAGAACGATCTCCTGAGGGCGCTGGGGGGGCGACAATCGCTGTGTGTTGCCGCGATCATCGTTCTACCCCAGCGGGGGCTACCCTCATAAGCCATGGTCCACCACCATCAGGGCCTCTTGGCCGAAGACCTCTTTGCCTGAAGCACGGCCCTCAGATCCTGCTTAGGCTGAGAGGTCTTCGGCCGCACACCCTCCTTCCCCGCTTAGAAGGAGGCGTACGTTTGGCCACGCTCTCCTTCTGCGCCTCCCTATATGAGGAGCCCGCACATGGCAGGGGCTGCTCTCGCCCAGCAGCCCCGCGAGTTGGAGAGCGGCTAGGGAGAAACCGCTGGAACGCCGCTGCCTGCCTCCTAGCCTCCTGGTGCCTGCTGACCACCGAGTCAACAGTGTCACCAAACAGGCCAGAAGGCGACAGCGGGGAGTCCATGAGGAAGACCCTGTCGCGTTCTTTGATGTCTGACAGGGTCAACCACAGATGCCTCTCCGCCGCCACCAGGGCTGCCATAGACCGCCCAATGGCACGGGCGGTCTCCTTGGTGGCGCGGAGAGACAAATCAGCGGTTCTGCGGAGTTCGCGAACGTTCTCCACAGAAATTCCCTCGCCCTCATCCAAATCTTTGAGCAGGTCCGCCTGGTGTGACTGCAACACCGCCATGGTGTGCAGGCATGAACCAGCCAGACCCGCTGCCGCATACCCCTTGCCCACCAGCGCCGATGATGTATGCAGCGGCTTGGTGGGCATGGTCGGAGCCTTCAGGGATGACGCCACGTCAGGAGACAGATAGCTCGCAAGCGTCTGCCGCAATAACCATGTGAGGGGGCGAAGAGGCGGGCCGAGAAGGGTTTTCCCCACAACCTCGACACCTCGGTGTGGAGGTCGGGAAAAAAGGGAAGGCTCCGGTCTGGAGGTGAGGTCTGGAACCGCAGGAAACGCTCATCCAGTTTGCCTCTCCACGGTTCAACCGAACACTCGGCTGGCCAGTCGATGTTCAACTTGGCCACAGCCCGAGTTATCACCTCCACAAGCTCCTCGTACTGGGGTGAAAGAGGGGGTGCGACATGTTCAGCGCTCCCCATGTCAACCTCCTCAAAGGAAGACAAGAGAAGCGCCTCGGCCGCTGCCCGAGTGGAAGAAACCGCCACGCGTGCTTCCGGATTCGGGGAGCGGTCGCGGGATCCGGCAGGTGAGGTTGGAGAAAGAGACTCGCTTGTCTCCGATCCCTCTGCCAGATCCCGTTGCGAACCCCACGAACGCCGTCTCTGCTCCGCCTCAGCGGAAGCGGGTCCAGTGCCGCGGGGAACGCTAGTGAAAGAGCCCTCTCCGGAGAAGAGAGCCTTTCGGGAGCAAAGCACACGCAGAGGAAAACCCTCACAGTGCGGACACTCAGCCCCCTCGAGGGCTGCCTCCGCATGCCTCGCTCCCAAGCAAAGCACACACAGACTGTGTGTATCCTCCGCACACAAATAACATTTGCACGGAGGAACATACAGCCTGTATTGCGCCTCACTCCTTTTCCCACTTCGCTTTGACATGTTTACAAAACAGACAGACAACGGTAAATAGGACTCACAAGACACCGAGCGCTTAGCTGAATGACAGAAAGCTGATGCCGGTTTCACCGCACGTGCTTTTATACCAGCTGGTCATTACGTCACCTCGCATGTGACGTCCCTTCCCATTTCTGGACAGATTTGATTGGTATTCAGAGCCGGTTACGCTGTAGGTGTTCCCCAAAGCGTCGTCGACGCAGCTCGAGTTCCTGAAGAGGAACCATATAAGTTCTTGTTAAAAACTAACCAAAATTTTCAATATTTTGCTTATAATTTCTGCACAGGAGAGACTAGTTGTTTCCAAACAAAAGGAAAAATATTGGTATCGGTATCGGCCAAAATGAGTTGAAAAATATCGGCATATCGAATATTGGCAAAAATCAAATATCGTGCATCCCTATTTTCTACCCATGTTTCCTGGCCTTGCCTAGCCTTCATGTGTTTGATCTTAGACTGTTTATCTGTTTTATGATTGTTTGCTACCTGCCCTTACCTTCATTTGTGTTTAGATTACCCTTTTGGATTAACTTGTGTGCTACTGTTTGCTGGGTCTGGACCCTGCCTGTCTGACTACGTTTTGTATTAAAGTCTCTATTTGGATCCATATCTCCATTATCCCACCTCTGTACATTACAGATATAATATATACACTCTGTTTCTTTTTAGAGCCGCTTTACAGCGGAATTGAATTCTATTTGCATAATCACGATATTATTTTTATTTATATACATTATTTACATGTTATATTACTTCAATATTATTATTATTCAATATCTTTGAAACAATCTTAAATGTATACAGCGCTATAGAGATAAAGGTGATGTAATTTGACTTTATTGGAAATGTGCCATTGTTACGGGGCTGACGAGACGTGAGACATGCGGATCCATGTGCAAAGCTTTATTATAAAACATGGTCATACAGGCAGGGTCGGGACACAGCAAACAGGTATGGCAGAGGCAAGACAGAGCAATCCGTGGAGCAAGCGTGGGTCGATGATCGGCGAACAGTATCCAAAGGGGCAAGGCAGAGAGATAATCCAGAAACGAAAGCAATAATCCAAACGGGGAGCAAACAGAGTCCAGACGGCAAGGCGAAGGGTTAATCCAGGAAACACGGGCAGGGTCAGACACGGCAAGATAAACAAGACAAGGCAAGACTAAGACTAAGGCTCCGTAAAGTAGCTATCCCTGGGAGAGTGATAAGTGCTAACAATACTCGGCCCTGAGCAAGAGCAAGTCCCAGACTTAAATAATGAGTGATGGTGATTGTGAAATGTGATCAGGTGTGGGCGTGATAATTGTGAACAGCTGTGCGTGTCGTCAGTGCAATGGATTATGGGAAATGGAGTCCAATGTGCTGTGTAGTGTGAAAAGTCCATGTGGTGAACGGGTGACATCTGGTGGTGAATGAGTGGAAGTGCATGGCCAGGATTCGTGACATATGTCCGAGTATTCTGTTACGGGGCTGATGAGACGTGAGACATGCGGATCCATATGCAAAGCTTTATTTTTAAACATGGTCAGAAACAGGCAGGGTCAGACAGTGGCAAACAGGTATGGAAAGGGCAAGACACAGCAATCCGTGGAGCAAGCGTGGGTCAACGATCGGCGAACAGTATCCAAAGGGGCAAGGCAGAGAGATAATCCAGAAACGAAAGCAATAATACAAACAGGGAGCGAACACAGTCCAAACGGCAAGGCGAAGGGTTAATCCAGGAAACACGGGCAGGGTAAGACACGGCAAGATAAACAAGGCAAGACAAGACTATAAGAATGGCTCTGTAAAGTAGCTATCGCTGAGTGAGTGATAAACGCTAAACAATACTCGGCCCTGAGCAAGAGCAAGTCCCAGACTTAAATAATGAGTGATGGTGATTGTGAAATGTGATCAGGTGTGGGCGTGATAATTGTGAACAGCTGTGCGTGTCGTCAGTGCAATGGATTATGGGAAATGTAGTCCAATGTGCTGTGTAGTGTGAAAAGTCCATGTGGTGAACGGGTGACCTCTGGTGGTGAATGAGTGGAAGTGCATGGCCAGGATTCGTGACAGCCATAGAGATTAAAGTACAATTTATGTCCTAGTAATGATATTGGTTTTAGATACACAGCAATAATTTGTAGTTTACAGTAACATGTATTTATGTCCATATAAGAGTGTTACATTTCTAATTACTATTCCCCACCTCCAGTTCACTCACCCGTTTGAAGATGAAACATCACATGGAGCGCGTTGCATTCTGGGAAACAGTATCCAATGCAGTGTTCTCAGATGCATACATCACATTTCAGCAAATGTAGTAGGTAATCCGGGAATTCCATGCATACAGAAAATTCACATACTATACACCACTGGTCTCAAACTCAATTCCTGGAGGGCCACGGCTCTGCATAGTTTAGGTCCAACCTTAATCAAGCACACTTGATCCAGCTAATCAAGCTCTTCAGGATTACAAGCAGGTGTGAGTTGGAGCTGGTTGGAGCTAAACTCTGCAGAGCTGAGGCCCTCCAGGAATTGAGTTTGAGACTTCTGCTATACACAGTATATACATTGCATACTGCAATATAATAGGAGTTGTATGGTAGTATGCCATTCTGAACACAGCTTCTGTACTGATTTCAGTGTACTTGAGTTATATAAGTATATATTTTTATATATTAGCAGATTCTGGCAAATATAGTAGGTCATCCGGGTATTCCATGTATACAGAAAATGTGCATACTATGCACAGTATACATACTGGATACTGCAGAAATAGTAAGAGTAGTATGATAGTATGGCAATTCGAACACAGCAATAGGTTTCATAGAAAATTGGACAAGTTTTTGGGGCAGACCTGACCTGTTGAAAAGAGACGGTCTTCATCCCTCCAGGGGTGGTGCCGCTTTTCTCTGTAGAAATATGGCACATAGTCTTAAGAGTTTATGCTTTTTTTACGGTCCATCTTTTTGGTCTAGGGGCGGGAAAGGAGGGTAACAAAAGTTGTTAGGAGAGAGTGAGAGAACTCCTGTCTCCAGGTCCCAGGACAAGCACAAATTACAACATTGCAGGTTTCAAAGTAAAAAGATACATGAGGTTTTATTTTATATAAGATTCAAGATTTATTTGTCACATACACAATTATACAGAATATAACCAGCAGTGAAATGTAAGTAAAATAATCAGTGGGATATAAACTTAAGACTTCAGGAGGGGAAACGGCCAAAATAACAAACAAATGATACACTTACTAAGGGTTTGCGGACATAACTTACCTAGCTTCAAAAGAAAAAGAAACCAAAGACAAATGTATTTCTTACTCACTCTCTATTTAAAAACCATGAGAAAACATGAATTATCAAATTAAATGGCATCCTCCTCCCTACAAAAGATCCCACAACAAAGATATAACGAAGTTTAACAATAGATAAACTTAAAAGAAAATCTGGCCACACAGGCCAGGACTACACTGATACATAAAACCAATGTGATCACTAGTGATGTTACGTTCTGTGTCGAGGCTTCGGATCGTGTGTCCAGAAATCCTGGCAGGTTTCAGTGAAGCGCGCATCGAGGCTTGTATCACTTTAGAGCAATGACGCCACCGATGACGTCCGAAGCCTCGCTTGGCCTGACTGGTTCAGGAAGCGGTTCGAATCTTGTAAATTCACAGTCCTCTGCCCTGTTAAACCCAACCACTTTCCAGGTTTAGGCTAATAATATTTCTCCTCCTGCCTATTATGAGCAAAGACTTGATTTACACACATTTGATAGCCCATTCATTTCAAGCCAATATGATTATTACACAGTTATATTGTTATATGTTATATTATAAACATACAATACAATCATTATAAAATACACATTATATTCATATAAATAAATTAGTCTATGTGGAAACTGATTTTTGTTTTTCACTGTTGTCTAAGCCTTAACTGGCGCAAAACAATGTATCATAGATCACATCAGGTCATCTGTAATGTATCTGCTTGTTTTACACTCTTTGGCCACCAGGTGGTATTGTGAGCAAATGAAGCCTCGAGAAATGAACCCTTTTGTGAACCACTTGGATGAAAAGCTTCAGTGCTTCATAAGGCTTCATCTCACCATCACTAGTGATTGCTTTAACACTTCAACTAGTTAAGGGTAACTATATACACAGAGTTACCATACCTAAACAAGTTAGCACACAGCATAACTTTGACTTGACCACTACAAGTTACAACAACATGCACAACAAAATAATCAAGCGCTGGAACCAGAAGATGACAGTCTCTCAGATGAAAGCCTCTCTTCAGTTTGCTACTCTCTGCTCCACTCAACACCTTAACGAGCTGGAACCCAAATCAGGTGGCACTCCCAGACCTGTGAAGTGGATAGTGGGAGGAGCAACAAGGAGACACTCATACCCCTTTTCCACCTAAGCAGTTCCAGTGCTGGTTCGGAGGCAGAGCCTAGTTTCGAACCGGTTCTTTGTTTTTCGACATCCAAAGAACCAGCTCCGAAACAGTAAAAGCGGTTCGTAAGTAGCACCAAAACATTGCTGGGCTAGAAGGAAGAACCGCTTGCGTCAGGGGCTGGGGGCGGGGTTACCGTGACCAACAAGACGAACAGAAACTTAGACCGCCATATTTGAAATAGCAGCTAAACGCTAAAACGTTTGATTCGCCGTGTTTGGATGCCGATGTAGGTTCGCAAAGCCATGAACATCAAATAGCACCGCAACGTCCGCCATTGCTGATAGTTTGTTTAGGCTTGTCCGGGATAGATCGGCGCTGCGCGGACCGTTCGGTGCGAGGCATATCGGGGTGCTGCGGGAGCGATTGGAAAGCAGACGGCTCTTTATGCTTTTGGATCGCTCTCACCGTGCTTTAGTGTATTGTGTGCCGATCGATCGATCTGCGTGGCGCTGATGTACATCGAACAAGCCTGTTGTGCTGCGCTAGTGAACCGAAACATGAAACGTATTCAGTGACGTAAGAGCTGGCTCTGTATTGGCCCTCTAGCATGTGAAAAAGCAACCGGTTCTTAAAGGGTTCACCAGTCGAACTAACTAAGAACCAGCTATAGCACTGGCTCTGAACTAGCACCTGGAACTGCTTAGGTGGAAAAGGGGTAAAAGAGAAAACACAGGGACACCAGCAGCAAAATAATTATACGTCCCTCTGGACGTAACAACTTGACTAACTGGGGCCCAGATCAGGAAACAGACAGATTGGGTAAACCGACCGTTTGCTAGCCACCTCACGTCACAGAAGTCAGTTAATTTTCAGTACATAGAGACTCTTTCACATAGACACACAGGACACATATTTTAACCTGCTCAATATATTATAATGATTTTATGTATATTTGAGTTTTAATAGGTTTTCATGTTGTTTTAGCCATTTTATTCCTCTTAACCATTTTAATGTGCGTATGTCTTTAAGTGACTCTGGGTCTGACTGTCATAGGACTCATCACGTGACAGGAAATAGGAACTGAACAGTATAAAGGAGACAGCATTACAGTCGGTGCCCTCCGCCATATTGAAGGATCGTTCCAAACCGAAGTCCTCAAAACTAGTCACTTCAAAGGGCCCTTCGGAATGAAGTGTTTCAAAGAGTACAACTGATGGACACTTCGGGGTCCCATGATCCTTTGGAATTTTAATGGTATGGAACTGAAAGACTGTGTGCTTTTAACAGCCTATAGGATTTCTAATTCTAGTTTTAAGTTTCTTATGAACATTGTAAATACATATTTGGTTTTCACTTTTAACATTGTTGTCTGACTCATCTTTTTAAAACACTTATTTTAGCTCACACAGTTTAATCCGACCCCATTTTAAATCTATGTAATTCAGGCGATAAAGCCGGACATTACAATCATACTATAGAGTTGATTATAGTATGAACTATTAAACAACTTAAGAGTAACAAATTAACTGTTGTTCAACAAACAACAACAACAACAACAAAAAATATATAACACAAATAAGCAAATGATAAAGCTTGGCCTAATGAATATTAGATCCCTTCCTATGAAAGCACATTTTGTAAATGATATGATCACTCATCATTACCTAGATGTGCTCTGTTTGACAGAGACCTGGCTAAAACCAGACAATTATATTATTTTAAATGAGACTACCCCCCAAGATTACTGTTATAAATATGAACGTGTCCAAAAGGTAAAGGGGGAGGTATTGCTACATTTCCAATATTTCAATATTTTCAAAATTTCTCAGAAGTTTGGTTTCAAGTATAATTTGTTCGTAGTAATGGTGCTTCATATGACATTATCTAGAGTTGTAAGCATTAATAATAAATCATCTGTGATGTTTGTACTGGCTACTGTTTATAGGCCACCGGGGCACCATATAGACTTTATCAAAGAATTTGCAGATTTTCCATCAGAGTTAGTGCTGGCTGCAGATAAAGTCTTAATTGTTGGTGATCTTAATTTCCATGTTAAAAAAGATGCATTGGGATCAGCATTTATAGACATTCTCAACTCTATTATGGTTAGACAACACGTGTCAGGACCTACTCATTGTCGCAATCATAAGTGACTGTGACTGTGATTTACCTTTGTTGTCTCCTTCTGTTTGCTGACAACCTTTTGTAACTTCTAATGGTAAATTATTACATAACTTATGCCTATCTGAACAACACTACTCCTATTTTAGGCATGTTTTTCTCAAGCCCAGTCACTTATCATTTTATTATGGTATGCGGATCTGGCTACATTGCATGTCTGTCAATTTAATTTTGTGTTTGGCATATTATCCTTTATTAATATTTGTCTTTTCCTGAAAACCTGTGCAACGGTTTTTGTGTGAATTTTTTATTTGTTCTCAGAAAACCAGAATGTAAAAAATTTAAATACGTATAAACCCTCAATACTACAAACCCTAAAAAAGCATGAAAGTTTCTGCAATAGGTTGAAGAGTGCTATATTAATCCACCAGAAGTAATTTGACAGAATATATGCAAGTAATCTGCAGATCCATCTGTTATTTCAATGTGAAGGTAATTTTATAAAAAAGACATAGAAAGAGATAAAATTACGTGTTCTCTGCACTGAACAATATATATATATATATATATATATATATATATATATATATATATATATATATATATATATATATATATATATATAATTAACCAGTCAGCATGTTTACTGAGCAATGTTATTTATCTGACAAAATATCCCAGATAACTCCCCAGAGAGTCTATTATCACGTATTTGCCATTAGTAGTGCTGTCTCATTAGATGTGTTTGATGCCTATAAAAGTGTTAGATAAACAGACTTGTGCTGATGCAATTAGTGCTGTTGTAGAGATGGTAGTCTAGACCTATTCCCATAGGACTGGATTACTCATCATTAAAATAATTACACTAAAACACATAGAACTTAACTGAATTTTTGTAGAAAACAGAAGTGTCACTTTAATAATATATGTGACCCTGGACCACAAAACCAGTCTTAAGTCTTTGGGGTATATTTGTAGTAATAGCCAAAAATACATTGTATGGGTCAAAATTATAAATTTTTCTTTAATCCCAAAAATCATTAAGATATTAAGTAAAGATCATGTTCCAGGAAGAAATGTTGTGAATTTCCTACCGTGAATATATCAAAACTTAATTTTTGATCAGTAATATGCATTGCTAAGAACTTCATTTGAACAACTTTTAAAGGTGATTTTCTCAGTATTTTGATTTTTTTTTTGCACCCTCGGATTCCAGATTGTCAAATAGTTGTATCTCGGCTAAATATTGTCTGATCCTAACAAACCATACATCAATGGAAAGCTTTTTTATTCAGCTTTCAGATGATGTAGACATCTCAGTTTTGAAAAATTGACACTTATGACTGGTTTTGTGGTATTATGATGACTGCTGTTTGATAAATACATAATTTCCTACAAGTACTCTCCAATGAATGTTTTAGCAAAACTTTTCCAAATGCCTCACATTTAGTGTAACACAAACTGTAGTAAGTATTACATTATTTTCAAAATACTGTACATTATTCATTTCAAAATACTGACCTACAGTATACAATACATATTACAATCCCAGTGAAATCAAGAATCTGTGATTTGTTAATTCCCTTTAACTTTTATTTATTTACAAAAGTACAAAGAAAAGACTTCCAATATTTTCACTGACCAACTTAACTTTATTTTGTAAACTTGAACAATTTTTTATGTTGAAGGCTGCAACACACTCCAAAAAGTTGGAACAGAGGCAAAATTAAAGTGAGAAACTTATAGAATATCCACGTTGGTAATAGCCGTCCACTGGAGGCAAGTTTAGGAACCCAAGTGCAGTTTTATTTACAAAAGTATAATCTACAATCCAAACAAACAAAGACTTGACTTGAAACAGACTTAACCAGAGACAGATTTGACGTGGCATGAACAGACTTGCATAAACTTGACTTGGCTTGAAATAATGACTGGATCGCTCACTGCGTTCTAAAACTGCCAACAGGCAGTGAAGCCACCGGAAATGTGTTCGAGCCACCATCTTCCCTACCGGCAGAGAGCGCCATTGAGTCACATGCAAACCGCTGACCTAAAATCACCCGATTTGAAGTGAATCAGTCACACGGTAGTAGATTTTATGTTAGGTGTATGTAAATTCATTTTTACTTCAGATTTTATCGGCAATGTTTATGGTCTTTTTGGGCAGGATAAGCGATATATTTAAATAATTTAGGTGGGTGTGTCTGCTGCGCACTGAAAACATACAGTCAGGCCCATAAATATTGGGACATCGACACAATTCTAACATTTTTGGCTCTATACACCACCACAATGGATTTCAAATGAAACAAAACAAGATGTGCTTTAACTGCAGACTGTCAGCTTTAATTTGAGGGTATTTACATCCAAATCAGGTGAACGGTGTAGGAATTACAACAGTTTGCATATGTGCCTCCCACTTGTTAAGGGACCAAAAGTAATGGGACAGAATAATAATAATAAATCAAACTTTCACTTTTTAATACTTGGTTGCAAATCCTTTGCAGTCAATTACAGCCTGAAGTCTGGAACGCATAGACATCACCAGACGCTGGGTTTCATCCCTGGTGATGCTCTGCCAGGCCTCTACTGCAACCGTCTTCAGTTCCTGCTTGTTCTTGGGGCATTTTCCCTTCAGTTTTGTCTTCAGAAAGTGAAATGCATGCTCAATCGGATTCAGGTCAGGTGATTGACTTGGCCATTGCATAACAGTCCACTTCTTTCCCTTCAAAAACTCTTTGGTTGCTTTTGCAGTATGCTTTGGGTAATTGTCCATCTGCACTGTGAAGCGCCGTGCAGTGAGTTCTGAAGCATTTGGCTGAATATGAGCAGATAATATTGCCCGAAACACTTCAGAATTCATCCTGCTGCTTTTGTCAGCAGTCACATCATCAATAAATACAAGAGAACCAGTTCCACTGGCAGCCATACATGCCCACGCCATGACACTACCACCACCATGCTTCACTGATGAGGTGGTATGCTTAGGATCATGAGCAGTTCCTTTCCTTCTCCATACTCTTCTCTTCCCATCACTCTGGTACAAGTTGATCTTGGTCTCATCTGTCCATAGGATGTTGTTCCAGAACTGTGAAGGCTTTTTTAGATGTCGTTTGGCAAACTCTAATCTGGCCTTCCTGTTTTTGAGGCTCACCAATGGTTTACATCTTGTGGTGAACCCTCTGTATTCACTCTGGTGAAGTCTTCTCTTGATTGTTGACTTTGACACACATACACCTACCTCCTGGAGAGTGTTCTTGATCTGGCCAACTGTTGTGAAGGGTGTTTTCTTCAACAGGGAAAGAATTCTTCGGTCATCCACCACAGTTGTTCTCCGTGGTCTTCCGGGTCTTTTGGTGTTGCTGAGCTCACCGGTGCGTTCCTTCTTTTTAAGAATGTTCCAAACAGTTGTTTTGGCCACGCCTAATGTTTTTGCTATCTCTCTGATGGGTTTGTTTTGTTTTTTCAGCCTAATGATGGCTTGCTTCACTGATAGTGACAGCTCTTTGGATCTCATCTTGACAGTTGACAGCAACAGATTCCAAATGCAAATAGCACACTTGAAATGAACTCTGGACCTTTTATCTGCTCATTGTAATTGGGATAATGAGGGAATAGCACACACCTGGCCATGGAACAGCTGAGAAGCCAATTGTCCCATTACTTTTGGTCCCTTAACAAGTGGGAGGCACATATGCAAACTGTTGTAATTCCTACACCGTTCACCTGATTTGGATATAAATACCCTCAAATTAAAGATGACAGTCTGCAGTTAAAGCACATCTTGTTCGTTTCATTTGAAATCCATTGTGGTGGTGTATAGAGCCAAAAATGTTAGAATTGTGTCGATGTCCCAATATTTATGGACCTGACTGTAGGTAACTGATCCAACACAAAATATAGCCTATTTCTTTATGTAACGTTATGTAATTATTCAGGAATTATTAAACATGAATGTGTTCAGAAATTGATTTGAATATACAATGAATAATATGATAGCCTTTGTCACTTTATTTCTCTGTATTGTACTGAAATGAAAAGCTTAACTTGGAAATAAAGCTTCAATATCTATAAATCCGTAGTGTATGTAGTCAGTTATTTCTCTGAATAAATTATGTGTATATTTTTAATGTCCTGATTAAGCAGCATCTATTTCAGCTCTCCCTGATTGCACAAATATGTTTACTAGCATTACTGTTTTCATGTAAAATGTTATTTATATGGTAAATTAATAATTAATTTAACCATCGTTTAAATCATTACCTGCTTCAAAAAATGCTGTTAACGAAATTTAAACATTTGCAGTAAGCCTACTGTATGAATGAAAACACTAACAAAATTACAGTGAATAACTACAAGGCGAATGAAGGTATATGTGTAACTGTTATACAAAGCATAAATCTTCAGATTTCAGAATGAGCACTTTGTCATTTGTTATATATATGTTGAGGTCATGTCATGTTCATCTAATGTTCGTTACTGTAATGAACATAACTTTTTAATAAGCAGGGGAAATTCCCAACATTAAAAAAAATAACCGTTTACATGCCTAGGGTGTTTGCACTGTACAGGGATATATCAAATTTAAAAACGCTGACTTGTTAGGCAATGTTTTCTCATTAAATTTGTACGATTTCCTATTAGTTCAATGGAATGTATGGGAACAGTGGGGAATACCAACATGGCGAAGCGGCTTTACTTTCATGACTGTTACAGAAGCAGACTCCACACACGAGATACAAAAACAGGTAAGATTTATTTTAAGGCAGATGAGCAGAGACAGAATAATGAACTGTTGAAGGCAGATGCAAGGATGGAGTATGATGCGATGGAATTTCTCACAGAACCGTGGTGTTTTCCGCCAGGAGCTCATGGACAGATGGGAACCACACACCTCAATACTTCGGGGGAAGCTTCCAGGAAGGACAGATTGGGGTCCAGGACATGGATGGAGACAACACTCGGAGGAGACACAAGAGGTAAGTTCACAGGTATGTATATCACAGGCAAATCACAGAGATAACACTTAGGAGTCTACTACGTACGAACGAGACCAGACATTTGGCTGTTGTGAGGTGTGTGGTTATATGGGGTGTCTTGATAAGGTGCAGATGACGTGCAGGTGTGCTGATTAGTATTCCGGTGAGGGTGCTCGTTGTGATTGGCTAGATGGGGAGCCTGGCAGATCTGTGACATAACCCCCATCTCCACGGCCCGCTCCAGAGGGCCGAACGCCCCGACGTCGTGGTGGCCTACCCCTTCCTCTGGGAGCTGGGTGGTCAGGATGGGTCGCATGGAATTCCTCCAGTAGCGTTGGGTCCAGGATGTCATCTCTGGGGATCCATGATCTCTCCTCTGGGCCGTAGTCCTCCCAATCTACGAGGTATTCCAAGCGGCCACCACGGCGCCGGGAATCCAAGATCTCCTTCACCTTATACACCGCTCCGTCTTCCAGGATTAACGGGAGATGGGGTTCCTCACTCGGACCAGGCTCTGTGGACGGAGAAACAGGTGGGTGGTAAGGTTTCAGGAGGGATACGTGAAAGGTAGGGTTAATACGGTAGTGTGGGGGCAACTGCAACTGAAATGTGACTGGGTTGACTTGCTTACTGATGGTGAAGGGGCCAACATATCTGGGACTTAGCTTTCTGCAGGGCAGGCGCAGCTTGATGTCCCTGGTTGACAGCCAAACCTTCTGTCCTGGTTGGTATTGTGGGTCCTCGGATCTGCGAAAGTCTGCTGTCATCTTGCGCCTGCGTACTGCTCGCTGGAGCTGATGGTGAGCATCGTCCCAGACCCTCACGCTCTCCCGGAACCAGTAATCCACTGCAGGCACTTCAGAAGGTTCTCCAGACCAGGGGAATAGTGGTGGCTGGTAGCCGAGCACACACTGGAAGGGAGTGAGTCCAGTGTCAGCTTGACGCAGGGAGTTCTGGGTGTACTCGGCCCAGCCAAGAAACTGGTTCCAGGAGTCCTGGTGGCTGTGGCAGAAGGTTCGCAGGAAGCGGCCAATTTCCTGAATCTTCCTCTCCGTCTGCCCGTTAGTCTGTGGATGGTACCCTGATGGCAGACTTACGGTCACATCTAGGAGTTTGAAGAAACCTTTCCAGACTCTGGAAACAAACTGAGGACCACGAGCAGAAATAATGTCTTTGGGGGTGCCGAAATACCTAAATACGTGGTTGAAGAGCAGCTCCGCTGTCTCCATGGCGGTAGGCAGACCCTTCAGAGGAAGCAATCGACAGGACTTGGAGAATAGATCCACAATTACCAGGATGCAAGTGTTTCCGTCCGATGCTGGCAGGTCGGTGACAAAATCCACTCCTAGATGTGACCATGGACGGTTGGGAACGGGCAGCGGGAGGAGTTTGCCTGCTGGTAAGTGGCGAGGGCTCTTGGATATGGCGCACTCCGCGCATCCCTGAACGAACCTTCTCACGTCCCTGGCCATGCTGGGCCACCAGTAACGATCTTTCAAAAGCGAGAGGGTACTGTTGGCCCCTGGGTGGCCAGTGCCCAGAGAGTCGTGAGCAGAGCGAATGACAGAGATGCGTTGTAATCTGGGAACGTACTGTTTACCAGGGGGACAGCCCGGCGGAGTGGCGGTAGAGGCTTGGCAGGAGTGGCGGGTTCTTCGGTCCACAGGATGGGGCAGGTGAAGATCTGCTCCGGGATGATTGACTCAGGAATTTCCTCGAATTCTTCGGTGACGTGTAAACGGGACAGGGCATCGGCTTTGGTATTACAGGAACCAGGGCGGTATGATATGGAGAAGTTGAACCGGGTGAAGAAGAGGGCCCAACGTGCCTGACGGGGGTTGAGTCGTTTGGCCTCCTTCAGATATTGCAGGTTCTTATGGTCTGTCAGCACGGTGAAAGGATGTTGGGTGCCCTCTAGGCAATGCCTCCATTCCTCTAGGGCGAGTTTGATGGCCAAGCGCTCCTGATTGCCGATATCATAATTCCTTTCCGCCGGGCTGAACTTCTTAGAAAAGAAGGCACATGGATGGAGTTTGACTGGATTCCCCTGCCGCTGAAATAGAACTGCTCCTACTCCAGAAGTGGAGGCGTCTACCTCCACAATGAAGGGTTTCTGGGGATCAGGATGCATGAAGATAGGAGCGTGGGTGAAGGCTTCCTTCAATGTCTCGAAGGCCTCCGTGGCAGCTGGGGTCCAGGACAGAGACTTGGGCCTATTTCTGAGCAGGTTGGTGAGGGACCTTGTGATGGTGCTGTAATCTTGGATGAATCTTCGGTAGAAATTGGCAAAACCTAGGAATCTCTGGAGTTCTTTGATTGTGTAGGGAACCGGCCCGGTTCTGATGGCCTCCACCTTCCCCTCGTCCATTCGGATGCCACCACTGTCAATTATGTAACCCAGGAAGTGCACGGATGGTTGATGGAAAGAGCATTTCTCGGCCTTGAGGAACAGATGGAAATTCCTGAGTTGCTGGAGGACCTCCGCAACGTGGCGGCAATGTTCGGCCAAGCTCCAGGAGTAGATGAGGATGTCATCGATGTAAACTAGCACGAACCTATGGAGATAATACCGGAGCACCTCGTGCATGAAGTCCTGGAATACGGAGGGGGCGTTGACAAGGCCGTATGGCATGAGCAGATATTCATGATGCCCGGTGGGTGTCACGAAGGCTGTCTTCCATTCGTCCCCCTCACGTATCCGGATGAGGTTATACGCGCTGCGGAGGTCCAGATCCAAGATGGTGGCACCTCGGAGATGTTCTAATGCAGCTGGGACGAGAGGGATAACGGAATTTGACTGTGATCTGGTTAAGAGCCCGGTAGTCTTTGCAAGGCTGCAAACCTCCGTCCTTCTTGGCCACGAAGAAAAAGCTTGAAGCAGCAGGGGACGTGGACGGACGGATGTATCCTTGCTTTAAAGCCTCGTCGATATACTCCTCCAAGGCCTTCTGCTCTGGAAATGAGAGTGGGTAAATTTTACCCTTGGGCACTGGCTCACCTGGCAATAGATTGATCGCACAGTCCGATGAGGAGGTAGATTGGAGGCTTTCTTCAGGCTAAATACGTCACTGAAGGGGGCATAGCAGGTTGGAATTTCAACAGATTCTTTCTCAACTGGACTTTCTACGGTGGTGGAATTCATGGGGATCTTGGAACAGACTTGGTTGAGTGGTTTCGGGAGTTTTGGGAAGCAGTTAGGGAAACAGAGGATGCCCCACTTCAGGACCTCCCCAGTGCGCCAATAGATGTGGGGCTCATGTTGTACAAACCAGGGGCGTCCGAGAACGATGTCAGTGTGCGCTCCCTCCAGAACCAACAGGGTGATGTCTTCTTCATGTAATTAACCCATCTTGATATGAACCGGTCCAGCACTGAATCGGACGGTGGTTCGCCCAATGGGCTTTCCGGTTATCGCATGGTCTTGGTAAACGGTTTGGTTGGTGACTGTTGGGAGCTTGAGTTGGCGGCAGAGGCTACCGGAGATGAAGTTACCGGCGGAACCGGAGTCAAGAAGGGCTTGCACTGGAAGGGATACATCGGAGGCAGTAAACAATACTTCAGCTGTGAGTGGCTTCATATTCTGAGAGATAGGTTGAATGGCACTCACCAAGAGCTGCGGTGGGCGAACGGGGCAGGTTGCTCGAATATGCCCACCCTTTCCACAGTACAGGCAAAGCCCTTCTTGCAGTCGCCTCTGCCGCTCGTGGTGGGTAAGGTGAGTACGATCCGTTTGCATTGGTTCAGGGTTGGGTTCTGGAGGGAGACTGATCCCTAGTTGGGCCAAGGGAGGAGTACAACGGGCTGACGATGGTTGATCGGTGAAGCAGGACTGCATAAGGGTGGAAACACAAATGGCTTGCTGAATGAATTTCTCTATTCCACAGGAATCATCCACATTTGCCAGCTGCAACCGCAATCTGGGCTCTAGACCTTGACGGAAGGCGGTGAGAAGGGCTCTCTCATTTCATCCACTAGCGGCCGCCAGGGTCCGAAACTGCAGAGCATAACTATGGATGGAATCGGTACCCTGGCGGAGATGAGAGTTGATCGCTAATGGATGGATCTCCTTCGACTCTCCCAAATACTTTTCGAATGTGGGTAGTGAAACTCTGATAGGACTGGGTTACTGGACTCGACTGAGAGAAGAGAGTTTCAGCCCACTGTAAGGCTTTCCCAGAGAGAAGTGACACAATAAAGGCGATCTTAGAGCTTTCAGATGGATACAGATGCGGTTGCATACTCAGATTCAGTGAGCATTGTAATAGGAACCCGTTGCACTCCTCCGCCACACCTGAGAAGGGCGCTGGTCTGGCCATGGGACTGTGGATCATAGGTGGAGAAGAAGTCGTGGTTCTGGTGACAGGGGTGCTCAGTGGTGCTGGCGGTGATCCTGGGGCAAGAACTCGTCGGAGGTGGTCCACGAGCTCCTGAAACGGATCCGGGCTGCTCATCGTGACCTTCGGTGTTGGTCCGGTCTTCTGTTACAGAAGCAGACTCCACACACGGGATACAAAAACAGGTCAGGTTTATTTTAAGGCAGATGAGCAGAGACAGAAGAATGTACTGTTGAAGGCAGATGCAAGGATGGAGTATGATGCGATGGGATTTCTCACAGAACCGTGGTGTATTCCGACAGGAGCTCGTGGACAGATGGGAACCACACACCTCAATACTTCGGGGGAAGCTTCCAGGAAGGACAGACTGGGGTCCAGGACACGGATGGAGACAACACTCGGAGGAGACACAAGAGGTAAGTTCACAGGTATGTATATCACAGGTAAATCACAGAGATAACACTTAGGAGTCCACTACGTACGAACGAGCCCGGACATTTGGCTGTTGTTAGGTGTGTGGTTATATGGGGTGTCTTGATGAGGTGCAGATGACGTGCAGGTGTGCTGATTAGTATTCCGGTGAGGGTGCTCGTTGTGATTGGCAGGATGGGGAGCCTGGCCGATCTGTGACAATGACGTCATGAGCAATCCAGTTCTCTATTATAGATCAGTGGTTACAACCAATGTTCCCTCTAGAGACATAATGTGCCGCGCACGCGCAAAAATTAGTTGGGAAAGTCATTTGATTGACAGATCGCTGTTTTTCGATGGAAAGCTTATAAGGAATGTATTTGCTACATTTGTGTAAGCAGTACACATCAAAACAGGCAGAATAAAAAAGCCGTACGTACCTTTATTATTGTAATAACGAGTCCACTGCTGAAATCTCAGTTTAGTTAGAGAGGTAAGGGTCCACAGAACAACATCCCAGCGAGCACTTTTACTCCAGCGAAACAATAACGTTGTAATAAGGATGAATATTCCTTTGTTTACATTTCATTTCTTCAGGAGAGTTATTGTTCGCGTCTGTTATGGAATAAATTACGCTCAAAAACAGCGTCTTGGTGGTAAAAAAACAACACGGTGTTGTAGCATACAGTTTTACAAACAGAATGAGACCGTCCACGGAAAAAAAAAGTCTCAGAAAAGCGGAATTTAACTTACAGATCTCAGTCTAAATGCTTCAGTTTGCTTTCTATTCTCTTCTATCAGTTTTATGCTTCAGTTGTTTTGATATTATATTATGTTATGTTAGGCCTATATTATAAACCTAATAAATATTTGACCTTGTTTTTTAATGAAGTCACTTATGCTCATCAAGGATGTATTTATTTGATCAAAATACAGAAAAAAGTAATATTGTGAACTCTTAGGCTATTGCAATTTCTAATATCGTTTTTTTTTATATATATATTTTTAAATATAGTTTAATCCTGTAAAGCAAAGCTGAATTTTCAGCAGTCATTACTCCACTCTTCAGTGTCACACGATCCTTCAGAAATCATTCTAATATACTGATTTATTATCAGTGTTGAAACTGTTGTGCTGCTTAATATTTTTTGGAAACTTTTTTCTTTGATTAGGCTAAACCAAAGCTAAAATGAACAGCATTAATTAAAAATATAAATATTTTCTATCAATATAAGTCTTTACTATCACTTTTTATCAATTTAACACATCCTTGCTGAATAAAAGTATTAATTAAAAATAATAAATAAGAAAGAAACAAATTACTGACCCCAAACTTTTGAATAGTAGTGTATGTTGTAATACAAAATTAATATTTTGAATAAACACTGTTCTTTGTAACTTTTTATTTCTCAAAGAATCCTGAAAAATATCAAAGGTCCCAAAAAATGTTAAGCAGCACAACGTTTTCCAACATTGATTATAAATTAGCATATTAGAATGATTTCTGAAAGATCATGTGACACTGAAAATCCAGCTTTGCTTCACAGGAATAAATTATATTTTAAAGTATATTAAAATCAAAAACTTTTAATTAAAATGGCAATAATATTTCACAATATTGTTTTGTGAAATAATATTCAGTATTTTTTATCAAATAGATACAGCCTTGATGAGCCTAAGAAACTTCTTTAAAAAATGTACTGATCCCAAACTTTTGAATGGCATTGTATTGCACTGTAAAAATGTTTTCTCTGATAACCTAAAATGTACATCATTTAGTTACGTCAAGGATCAAATCAAATATAAATAGCACATTAAAGTTAAAAGTTACACACGTTTTTGTGTGTGCGCTGTACAGGTCTGGTATAAAGAATGTTTTTGCTCAGGTGGCCGAAATGTCTGCCCAATAGAGAAAAGTTTTGCTCAGCAAGAAAAAAAAAATAGAGGGAACACTGGTTACAACCAGTACGATACACGACAGCAGACAGTGGCAATATGATGGCTACTTATAACAAACAATACAGGCCACATGACAAGAACATGACAATGTGAGACATGACACATGACTAGGACAACCAATCAGAACATGACACAATGAACAAGAGAACTAAAAGCATGAATACATGAGGGCAAGGGAAGCATGAAACAAACAGGGACCATGACTAATCTCTAAAATAAAAGACATGAAAACATGAACATAAAACAAAACCCAAAACCCCACTTTACATATCCCCCCTTCTAAGGCCGCCCAAACACTCAGGATGGCTACTGCCATAACAGGAAGCACTGAGGTCAACTCCACAAAGCAGCGCAGCAGCTGAATCTGAAACGTGCAGTGCTCATATTTATTGAATGAATAGCCAGTTTAATCGCAATTCTTGTCTTTCAGTCCCCACATTTAAGACCTACTGAAATCATAATTAAGACTTTCTTGTGCCATTTAAAACTTTTTAAGGACCCGTCAACTTTCCTAATTTTTGAAAATGCCATCGTTTTTCACTCACTGAAAGTTTCATCTGTCCACGCGCATGCAGCGCACCGCTCTTTGATGTGCTTAATATAAATTTGATTTATTAAATTAGCATTTGGTATTTATTAATTTCATTATGTCAAAAGCCTTCACGAATTCGGACCGGAGTCTGCCAGTTGGCGACCCCACTACCACTACCGTAAAGACCACAAAAGTTGCGCCCGTTGAAATAGAAGGGCCCCGTCAGGTTTATATTGTAACCTTCTGTTTTGGCTGTAGACGGGTCTGTATGGAACGACTTTTGGGTCCGGACCAGGATCGCGGTCCGCCTGTTAGTGACCTATGCTCTAGACGATCAGCTGAAATAAGGTGAGACTCTGGAACGACGGCCATGATGTGGGCAGGCCACGTAGACTCTGGCGTGACATGAGCAGGCCCTGGCTTGGCAGGCATGACGTGAGCAGGCCCTTGCTTGGCAGGTATGTTGTGAGCAGGCCTTGGAGTAGCAGGCGTAGCATGAGTAAAGATGTGATGTGAACATGCGCTGGCTTGGAAGACATGACGTGAGCAGGCTTTGGCTTGGCAGGCATGACGTGAGCAGGCTTTGGCTTGGCAGGCATGACGTGAGCAGGCTTTGGCTTGACAGGCATGATGTGAGCGCTCACAGGAGTTGTAGGCATGACGTGAACAACTCCTGACATAACGGTTGGGACGTGAAAAATGCCCTGGTGCAGAGGGTGTGAGTTTAAGAACCCAAGTGCAGGTTTATTTACAAAAGTATAATCCAAACAAACGAAGACTTGACTTGAAACAGACTTGACATGGCATGAACAGACTTGACCAGAGACAGACTTGACGTGGCATGAACAGACTTGAATAAACTTGACTTGGCTTGAACAGACTTGACTCACCGACAGCGGGTTACTTTTACTTACTTTTACTTTACTTTTGTCATTTAGCAGACGCTTTTGTCCAAAGCGACTTACAAATAAGAAAAAGTAACTAAAACTAAAAGTTAAAACTCTATAAATACTATATACCCACATATTTAAGAAAATAAAGAAATTAAATAAAATTGATAAATGAAAAAAACTAAAATAAAAAGCGATACTTCTATCCCTTGCCGGTGTCCCAGCCCGGTGGAGTCGCACGGTAGAGTCGATGGTCTTTACACTCTTCGGTCTTCACACTAAGAGGGCTTCACACGACGAAGGGCTTGCCGCGACCGCTGCCGCGGTATAATAACCTTTTTTTATACCAATCCAACAAATCACCATTTCAATTCAGCTGGACCCACTTTCCTGTTTATCAACTAAAAATGGCCAAGTAAGTGTACACACTGACAAGATACGCGATACAGTACAAGACCAAACGCGATTTCAGCACCTCTCAACACAGTCAACAAAATAAGCGTTTCCTAGCAACGACAAATGCACTAAACACTGAGACAAGTAAATACACTTACGAGCTGATTTTAAACTTCCGCTGACATCAGTACACGACAGCAGACAATAGGTGTGATCGACTTGAACCGGCGCTGCGCAGAATGATCAGTGTATGACATCAAAGTACCAGGAGAGTGATTGGAAAGCATAAGGATCAGGTGGCTCTCTTATAGCTCTCTCAGTACTTTGATGTCATACACTGATCATTCTGCGCAGCGCCGCTTTAAGTCGAACAAACCTAATGGCAATACGATGGCTAGCAAACAATATAGCTCACATGACAAGAATCAACCAGTGAGAGACAAGACACATGACTAGGACAACCAATCAGAACATGAAACAATTAACAAGAGAACCAATAGCATGAATACATGAGGGCAAGGGCAGCATGAAACAAACAGGGACCATGACTAAACTCCAAAATGAAAGACATTTTAAAACATGAACATAAAACAAAACCCCACTTTACAACATCAAAATCTTTTGAAACAGTTCACAATAAGCAGGTGAATTGGTAATAGGTGAGAGGATCATGTTTGGGTAAGCATCTCAGTCTTTGCCAGCAAAGCTAATTTGTGCCAAATTTCATGAAATTTCAAACAAATCAAAAATCATGGACAACGGACATCAAATTCTCAGTCCCAAAGACCAAAGGGACCATCCAGACTTTCACCAGTGACAGATGCAAAAGCAAACACCTGTCATGATATAAGGGTCCAGCAGAGCAAACAACATGAGTGACTGGCATATGTGCAAATGTAACATTGTCGTGGAGACATATGTTGTACAGAGACATATACTGCCATTAAGATGACATCTTTCATGTCCATGGTTATTAGATCAAGACAATGCCAGGTCTTGTTCTGCATGTGCTACAATAGAGTGGTTTAGTAGTCTCGTGTGGATGTGACTGACTGGCCAGAAGATCTGTCCCCTATTGAAAATGTATGGCCCATCATGAAAAGTATAATCAGACAATTATGACTACAGACTGATGAACACCTGAAGTCTTGTATTTTGCATGCAAAACATTAACAATTATTGTCCTTAATTCTCAAACAATTAAACATTGTAATTAAAAGGACAGTTGATGTGAAAGTGTGTTAAACATGTCTCTGTCGCAACTTTTTTTTTGGAGTGTGTTGCAGCCATCAAAAATAAAAAAATGTGTTTATATTTACTAAATACAATTGGTCAGTGAAAACACTGGAAATATTAACTTGTATTTTTGACAAATAAATAAAGGTTAAAGAGGATTAGCAAATTACAGATTCTTGATTTTTATTGCATTTAAAAAAAAAATCTTAAAATCTTACTGGTAACTGTTAGAGCACTGGCATCCTTTACTAGTCTTCAGACCTTCAGCCATCTGTAATTCAACCTGATATGAAACTACTGAGTTTGTTAAATGGGGAGAGACCTACAACAATCTGGGAAGTGGGTCCAAAATCCATATTCATTCAGGATTGAAAAAACAAAAAAAACCTGTGTATAGCTTGGATGCACAACAGTCTTATTGTGGATTTGTTAGAAACTATTTCCGACAGCCCTAATTAAATAAGAACTCATAAAGGGGTATTTTTGCACCCATATTGCTTCAGAAATCAGTGCGTGGCACATTTGATTGTATTTCCAGACTAAAAAAACTCTGATAATTTGAATTGTGTATTAAGATACAAAAAAACTACTGGAATATAGATCAAATAAGGTCTGATAGGTTTATGAATATCTACATTTAGGATTATGAATATTAAATTAGAGGGTGGGTTGATAGCTGAATATTCAAACCTCACCGTAAGTGAGGTGGTCACTGAGTTTCCAAAAGTATAAAACAGAGTCATAGTGGCAAGCATCCTCACACAGAGTCTACTCTTCAAGATAGATCCATCATGGAAATGTCCAACTGGGGAGTGACAAACACGGAAAATCTAACAATTCGATACTGCTTTCCAGACAACAATTTGTCTTGTACCAAAAGTGTCAGACCAGAAGCGGAGTACATTGTTGTGTACGTTTTCGTTTCTGTAACATCAGTGTTCACCGTGTTTCTGAACTTGTTGGTGATTGTCTCCATCTCACACTTCAAGCAGCTCCACACTCCGACCAATGTGCTGATCCTCTCTCTGGCCGTGGCTGATCTGATCGCAGGACTGATTCTCATGCCAGTACAGGGAATGAAACTCATTGAGCCATGCTGGTACTTTGGAGAAATATTTTGTTCAATATTTCCTCTTATTCTCTATGTGGTTGTCACAGCATCTCTTGGTATTTTAATTATAATATCTGTGGATCGGTACATTGCTGTGAACGACCCTTTGCGATATCCACTGAAAGTCAATACCAACAGAGTTGTTGTTTCTGTTGTTGTAAACTGGTTATTCTCCTTCGTATATTCATTTTATCTTTTGTATGAGCCTTTAATCTATCCAGAAAGAAACCACTCATGTATTGGAGAATGTATACTTTATGTTAAGTTGGAATATCTAATATTAGATTCCTTTGTTTGTTTAGTGGCACCTTGTTGTGTAATTGTTTCTTTATATGTGAAAATCTGTGTTGTAGCAAATTATCAAGCTAAGCAATTAAATTCAGCCACAGACAAAAAGGCCAGGTTGGAAAAAAAGGCTGCAAGAACCTTAGGGATTGTAGTACTGGTTTATCTTCTTTGCTGGATGCCATACTATTTAGCTACTCTTTCTTTTGGGCATGATGAAAATGATGTTCTTATAATTAATATAATGCAATGGATTGTATGCATGAATTCATTAATGAATCCACTTATCTATGCAATGTTTTATCGGTGGTTTAGACTGTCAGCAAAATATATTTTGACATTGAAAATATTGGAACCTTCATCAGAGTACTTCAATCTGTTCCCAGAAGAAAAATAATCACAAACTCACATGCACATAAAATAATCTGCCTCCAAATGGAGTAGCATTCTTGTTTTTAGCAACTCTACTGAACAAGTCATGTAGTAACAGCTATGTTTTTTGTTTATTTGTTTTCAAATTTTAAATATGATGTCTAACGTACTCTGAGAGCATTTATATTTGTGATTGACAATGAACATGAAAGCACAGCAAAACCATGCTGGATACTGCTTTGCAAGAAAAAAATGTTAGAAGAAAAATGTAACATTTGTCACATTAAAGCTGTTATTTCAAAGATCTTTAGTTTAAATAAAAAAAAATCCAATTTAATGCATGACCATGGGCGTTCTGCAGTTACAGTAAAACAATTTGGAGACAAACGGCACAAAATGAGCATAAATTATTGATGTTTGGTAAGAGTGATAATCATTATAATATAATTTCCTTTTAAAACTAGTGCATTAATTCGTATGTCCAGATGTATAAACTAAGGCCTACGTAGTTATTCCTTATATAATTTTAAATGTAGTAACAAACACACAGACACTGTGAAGACTAATAAAAGAAAGTAAATGTTAGATCAAATTATCCCAGAATCAACTTTTGTGTTGCTGCCCGTGATCAAGGATCAGCCAAATTTCCAAATGGGCATTAGTGCTCATAGAATGAAAATGATTTGCAATGCAACAATTCAGTTGTAAGATAAGATATAAGTATAACTTTTAATAATACAACTAATGTTAAATGGCTCACAGCAAAATCCATTGATGCAAACTATTCTGCTTTTTTGTCTTATTTCACAGTTTTGATTTGAACATATTGGCTCTCATTTATGTGATTCATGTAGGCTCAAACATAACTGAATGTGATAAGTAACATTAACAGAGCCGTTTTTGGCATATTAGGCATATGTGGTATTAAGAGTGAACGTATGCTATTTATTTGCAAAAAGTTCAAATTGATTACTTTGCAACAAATTATAGATTACCGCTTGCAGTCAGGAGAGGAGTTGAGAACGGAGACATAACTCAGACATTTTCTGTTTCCAGTGGTGATTTATTTATATATTTATTTAGTCATTTAGCAGACACTTTTATCCAAAGCGACTTACAAATGAGGACATAAGAAGCAATCAAACCAACAAAAGAGCAACAACGTGCAAGCGCTATTACAAGTCTTGGTTAGCCTAACGCAGTACAGATAATTATTATTATTATTTTTTTTTAAGAAAAAGACATAGATAAAATAAAATTAGAATAGAGAGTGCTAGAGTTAGAGGGTCAAGTAAAGATGGAACAGATGAGTTTTTAGCCATTTCTTGAAGATGGGTAAGGATTCGGCTGCTCGGATTGAGTTGGGCAGGTCATTCCACCAGATGGGAACAGTTAATGAAAAAGTCTGTGAAAGTGTTTTTGTGTGTCTTTGGGATGGTACAATAATGCATCGTTCACTTGAAGAACGCAAGCTTCTAGAGGGCATATAAGTCTGAAGTAATGAAGTTAGGTAAAGGGGTGCAGAGCCAGTGGTGGTTCTATAGGCAAACATTAATGCCTTGAATTTAATGCGAGCAGCTATTGGTAGCCAGTGCAAATTGATGAACGGAGGCGTGACGTGCGTTCTTTCGGCTCATTAAAGATTAATCTTGCATCGGTATTTTGGATTAATTGTAGAGGTTTAATAGAATTGGCTGGAAGACCTGCCAAGAGAGCATTGCAATAGTCAAGTCTGGACAGAACAAGAGCCTGAACAAGGAGTTGTGTTGCATGTTCCGAGAGAAAGGGCCTGATCTTCTTGATATTGTATAATGCAAATCTGCAGGACCGGGCAGTTTTAGCAATGTGGTCTGAGAAATTCATCTTATCAATCACAACTCCAAGGTTTCTGGCTGTTTTTGAATGAGTTATGGTAGATGAGCCTAACTGGAAGGTGAGATTGTGATGAAGCGATGAGTTAGCTGAAATTACAAGCAGTTCTGTCTTAGCTAGGTTGAGTTGAAGGTGATGGTCCATCATCCAGCAAGAAATGTCTGTTAGACACGCTGAGATGCGAGCAGCTATTGTCAGATCATCAGGATGGAATGAGAGGTAGAGTTGAGTGTCATCAGCATAGCAGTGATATGAAAAGCCATGTTTCTGAATGACAGAACCTAGTGATGCCATGTAGACAGAAAAGAGAAGTGGTCCAAGAACTGAGCCCTGAGGCACCCCAGTAGCTAGATGTTGCGACTTGGATACCTCACCTCTCCAAGATACTTTGAAGGACCTATCAGAGAGGTAAGACTCAAACCACTGGAGTGCGGTTCCTGAGATGCCCTTTCTCAATAGGGTTGACAAGAGGATCTGATGGTTGACTATCAAAAGCAGCAGACAGATCCAGCAAGATAAGTAATGAAGATTTGGAAGCCGCTCTTGCAAGTCTTAGGGCTTCAACAACAGAAAGCAAGGCAGTTTCGGTCGAATGTCCACTTCTGAAGCCAGATTGGTTACTGTCCAGGATGTTGTTCTGTGTGAGAAAGACAGAGACTTGGTTGAACACAACTCGTTCAAGTGTTTTTGCAATGAAAAGGAAGAAGGGAAACCAGTCTATAGGTCCCTAAAAGAGTTGGGTTAAGAGTGGGTTTTTTAAGAAGTGGAGTTATACGAGCCTGTTTAAATGCTGAGGGAAAAATTCCAATGTGAAGCGATGTATTAACGATGTGAGTGAGTGCAGGTACAACTGCAGGAGAAATGGCTTGAAGGAGATGAGATTGAATAGGATCAAGCGGACAGGTAGTAGGATGACTGGAAAGGATGAGTTTAGAGACCTCTGCCTCAGAGAGTGGAGAGAAAGATGTGAACGAGTGTATGTTTGCTGGTAAGATATGTTTGATAGATTGTGGTGTGGAAAATTGTGCAGTGATGTTTGTAATTTTATTAATGAAGAATGTGGCAAAGTCGTCAGCTGTTAGAGATGAAGGAGGAGGAGGAGGACAAAGGAGGGAGGAAACTGTTTTAAAGAGCATGCGAGAGTTAGGCGAATTGTTAATTTTGTCATGATAGTGTCACAGGCCGGGGCAGGTGACCGGACCCTTCTACACCGCCCCTCTGAACCGTACCACCTCAAGGAGCTAGCAGAGAACACCACCAGACCAGACAATCAGATAAAAGATACAAAGTTCGTCTTTATTGAATTAAAAGTATTTTTAAGATAAAATGGCAATTGATCCACTCCTTCGTCTTCTTAGAATCCTCTTCGAAGCAGGCCAAGACAGCGAGAGAGGAATAACTCGGACAGAGAATGGGAAGTACGTAGAACTCACAGCTTTATCAGGTTCTCCAAGCCTTAGCAGACTCGTCGCTGGACTCAGACAAAAGGATAGAGGGTTAGTATAACTCACAGCTTTACCAGGCTCTTCGCTGGAATCAAACAGAGGATGGAGGGTTCATTTAACTCACAGCTTTAGCAGGCCCTTTGCTGGACTCAGACAGAGGATGGAGGGTTCATTTAACTCACAGCTTTAGCAGGCCCTTTGCTGGACTCAGACAGAGGATAGAAGGTACGTGTAACTCAGCTTTAGCAGGTTCTTTGCTGGACCCAGACAAAGGATTCGTATAACTCAACTTCACAGGCTCTTCACTGGACTCAGACAGAGGATAGAAGGTTCGTGTAACTCTCAGCTTTAGCAGGTTCTTTGCTGGACCCAGACAAAGGATTCGTATAACTCAACTTCACAGGCTCTTCACTGGACTCAGACAGAGGATAGAAGGTACGTGTAACTCTCAGCTTTAGCAAGTTCTTTGCTGGACTCAGACAGAGGACGGAGGATACGTATAACTCACAGCTTTAGCATGCTCTTCAATGGACTCAGGCCGAGGATAAAGGATACATATCTCACAGCTTTAAGCAGGCTCTTCACTGGACTCAGACAGAGGATGGAGGGTACGTATAACTCACAGCTTTAGCGGGCTCTGCAATGGACTCAAACAGAGGATAGAAGGCACGTATAACTCACAGCTTGAGCAGGCTCTTCACTGGACTCAGACAGAGGATACGTATAACTCACGGCTTTAGCAGGCTCTTCACTGGACTCAGACAGAGGATAGAGGGTACGTATAACTCACAGCTTCAGCAGGCTCTTCACTGGACTCAGACAGAGGATAGAGGGTGCGGATAACTCACAGCTTTAGCAGGCTCTTCATTGGACTCAGACAGAGGGTGCGGATAACTCACAGCTTTAGCAGGCTCTGCAATGGACTCAGACAGAAGATGGAAAGTTACGTATAACTCACAGCTCTGTATAATACACTCCACAAGCACTGGTTAGCAAGACCCAACACCCCTCGAGTGAGGCAATCCAACAGGTCAAAGGCACGAACAAAGGCAGACTTTACTCCCCACACTCGTGTATTAAATAAAGCACTCGAAGACTTCACACGTGCAATTGCACAACACACCCACTGCAATCCACACACTCACAGTAAACTAGGGCCTCTGCTCGTAGCTCCGACCGAATGCCTCAGTCTTCAATAGCACTTTAACCCAGGGACAATCGAGCAGATGGATAACAGTCAACAGTACTCGCTTGGGAAGAATCAAATCAACATGATGTTTGGTTTTTAAACCCTCGTCTTCGCTACATTTGGACCCAAGATGACAAGAGATGGAAAACGACAGCGAGAGAGAAGACCAGCAATCATCTGACCATCACATCCATGGAGGAACAAAAAGCTTTATAAAGCAAGATAAAAGGGTAGGATGGTACTTAGCTCGTTCCAAAAGATAACATGTGCACATCTGTCCTTCAGTCTCCAAAGTCCTCCTTTACAGTATCAATGTTTCCTCTGATCAACAGCCTGCAAAGATCCGTCCCTGCCCCACTTCCTCTCCTCACGATCTCTCACTCTCTCTCACACTGGTTTCCTTTCTTTCTACTTACCCACCACCATGTCTTTTTATAATCCACATCTCAATTACGTGTCTCAATCGCCGATCGCCACCCTCTCATCACACACCTGACACTCATTTCCTCATCTAATCACCCGTTTACTCACAACTCATGGGACAACCGGAACCGGCCAGGTGTTACACCGGTACACCGGTATCTTCCCGCACAAAGGTTCCGCCTGCCTCTAGTCACTCCGTGACAATAGTATGTCTTTTTAGCAGTGGAAACATTAGCAGAGAAGTCAGAGAGGATTGATCAATATAAATTAAGGTCAGAAGGATTACGTGATTTGCGCCATACCCTTTCCGCAGCCCTGAGTTTAGAACGATGTTTTTGGAGGACATCAGATAGCCAAGGGGCAGAAGGGGTGGTACGGGCTGGCTTGGAAGATAAGGGGCAGAAAGTATTTAAACAAGACGTCAGAGTGGAACAGAAAGTATCAGTAGCACTGTTAGTATCAAGAGAGGATAACTGTTTAGGGGGAGGAAGTGAAGATTAAACCATAGCAGATAGCCGGGAGGGTGAGAGTGAACGCAAGTTACGTCGAAAAGTGACATGTGGAGGGGTATGTGATGTGTCAGGAATCATGTTGAGGTTAAGAGTGAGGAGGAAGTGATCCGAGGTGTGTAGTGGAGTAACCAGCACATGATCAGTGGAGCAGTGTTGTGTGTAAATAAGGTCCAGTTGGTTGCCTGATTTGTGAGTAGCCATAGTTAGCACTCTCTTGAGATCAAAAGACGCAAGCATAGTGTGGGAGTCTGCAGCCTGAGGTTTAAGGTTTAATAAATCTAATTCTTCCACAAAGTTACCTAGTAATCCTGGAGGACAATAAACAACTACAAAATGGATTTTTAGAGGGTAGGTAATATAGGTAATAGTAACCGAATGTGATTCAAAAGAGCTGGTGATACTCAGAGATGGTAAAGGAGTAAATTTCCAATTATTAGGGATGAGCAGACCAGTACCTCCACCTCTTCCAGTCAAACGGGGGTGTGGGAAAAGGAGAAATTATTGGAGAGTGCTGCAGGTGTAACATTGTCTTCTGGTTTGATCCAGGTCTCCGTCAGGGCCATGAGGTTTAATCTTGAATGACTAGTAATGGAAGTAATGAAATCAGCTTTGTTGACAGCAGACTGACAATTCCAGAGACCAATAGAAAAAGAAAATAATGTATTAGCAGACATAGGCAAAGTGCGTAGGTTGATAGGATTGCGCTGTCTACAGTGTGTGATGCGTGGCTTGCGAGTGGTAGTGATAGTATCGATACTTATGTCCTCTGCCGGTGTCCCTGTCCGGTGGAGTCGTACGGTAGAGTCGATGGCCTTTACACTCTTCGGTCTTCACACTAGGAGGGCTTTACACGAGGGCTGCCGCTACCGCGGTATAATAACCTTTTTTATACCCCTCTAACAAATCACTATTACAATTCAGCTGAACCCACTTTCCTGTTTGTAACCCAGTGTTATAATTTACAAGGTTATTTTTTTTTTATATATACATATTTATATTTCATGTGCATTTTATAAATGTATATGGTTGTGAATAAGTTCTATGTTAATTAAGTTGATATTTATTATTTTTATTATTTTTATATTTTGATATTTCTATTGTTTATCCAATCGAATTCACTTGTCCATGTTGGGTGTCCAATCAATGCTCTAGATTAAGGTGAAGGGGGCGGGAAGAATTGAGGGTAAGGTTGAACGAGGAAGAATCGGGAGAGCACGAGAGAGAAGAGCGTGCGCTCATCTGGTGTGATATTGTTTCACAAAATATATAGTTTTTTATCTATATCATTTGAGGTAGAAAAAAAAACAGGGATATAAATATACATTGAGATTTATTTATTTTTGGTAAAACAATTACTTTATTAACAGAAGGTAAATTCTAAAATCCTAATTTATAATTGTTTAGGTGATTTTTATTTTTAAGTTTTAGGGACCCAAGGAGCTAAGTAACAAACACAGTTACACAGAATAAGTTGAAGTGAGTAAATAGGCACACTTAGCTCACAATAGTTGATAAAACAAAGTTTATTCATTTGAACTCAGAGCGCTCCATTATTTAACCAAGTAGTCAAGTCAAGTCACCTTTCAAGTTCAAGTTCAAGTTCAAGTTGAGCTTTATTGTCATTCCTGCATGGGGACATGCAGTGGAACGAAATGTCGTGTCTCGCAGGACCACGGTGCTACATAAATACAGACATACAACAATGAAGTAAGAAAAAAACACTATAAACCTATACACTACTAACAGATTTAACTATAAGTATACTATATATAAGTATTTACCCTATACAAACTAAAAGAATAAAGGATAAAAAATACAACTATACGAATGCTTCACATAAATATTATCCTATACAAACTAAAAAATAGAAGACAAAAAATACAAACTGTACATGTGCAAAGAGAGACATTTGAGTCAGCAGCTGGTTGGGGAACAGTGCAGGATGATTTGTAGTGCAAGAGCATGTAAACATAACATACATATATTGCTGAGTTTTTTGTGAGATTGTGCACACGCAGCAGTGTGTGTAAGTGTCCATAGTGCACCTAGTGTAAAGTGTGAGTGTCCATAGTGCACCTAGTGTAAAGTGTGAGTGTCCATAGTGCACATAGTGTAAAGTGTAAGTGTCCATAGTGCACATAGTGTAAAGTGTGAGTGTCCATAGTGTAAAGTGTCCATAGTGCACATAGAGGAGAGTGTCCATAGTGTAAAGAAAAATAAGAATAAAATAAATAAAAAAATATATAAAAGTTCCATACAGTTTTTCTTTGGTGTGGTAAGGTTTGGGGTGGGGGGTGGTCCATGTTCAGGAGGTAGGGGTTTGCATGAGGTTTCAGAGGGGGGCGGGGTGGTTTGAGTTCAGGGCTCTCACAGCCTGGGGGAAAAAGCTGTTGAGCAGTCTGGCGGAGCGGGCTCTGATGCTCCGGTACCGTCTTCCTGATGGTAGGAGCTGGAAGAGACTGTGGGAGGGATGGGTGGAGTCCTTCACGATGCTGTTGGTTTTGCTGGAGCATCGTGTAAGGAAGATGTCCAGGATGGAGGGGAGAGGGGCACCGATGATCTTTGCAGCTGTGTTCACTGTCCGCTGGAGGGTCTTGCGGTCAGCAGCACTGCAGTTCCCGTACCAGACAGTGATGCAGCTGGTCAGCACACTCTCAATGGTGCCTCTGTAGAATGTGGTGAGGATAGGTGGAGGGAGACTTGCTCTTTTCAGCCGGCGGAGAAAGTGTAGGCGCTGTTGTGCCTTTTTGGAGAGTGACATGGTGTTGGTGGTCCAGGTGAGATCCTCTGTGATGTGCACCCCCAGGAATTTAGTGCTGCTGACTCTCTCCACAGTCGAGCTGTCGATGGTCAGTGGGGGGTGGTCAACGGAGTTTCTCCTGAAGTCCATCACAACCTCCTTTGTCTTCTCCACATTGAGGGACAGGTTGTTTGTGCCACACCATTCAGCCAGCTGTGCCACTTCCTCTCTGTAGTGCGTTTCATCGTTGTTGCTGATGAGACCTACCACTGTTGTGTCATCAGCAAACTTGATGATGTGGTTGGAGCTGAACTTGGCAGTGCAGTCGTGGGTCAGCAGTGTGAAGAGCAGCGGGCTGAGCACACAGCCTTGTGGGGCACCTGTGCTCAGTGTTGTAGTGCTCGAGGTGTTGTTGCCGACACGGACTGACTGAGGTCTTCCAGTTAGAAAGTCCAGGATCCAGTTACAGAGGGAATTGTTAAGGCCCAGCAGGTTTAGCTTATTTATGAGCTGTTGTGGGATTATTGTGTTGAATGCCGAGCTGAAGTCAATGAACAGCATTCTAACATAGGAGTCTTTATTTTCTAGGTGGGTAAGAGCCAAGTGGAGGGTGGAGGAAATTGCATCGTCCGTAGAGCGGTTTGGACGGTATGCAAACTGGAGCGGGTCGAGTGTGTTGGGGAGGCTGGTTTTGATGTTATGCATGACTAGCTTCTCAAAGCACTTCATCATGATTGGAGTCAGTGCTATGGGACGGTAGTCATTGAGACAGGACACAGGTGATTTCTTTGGTACCGGTATGATTGTTGTGGATTTGAAACACGTGGGGACGACTGCCTGACTCAGCGAGGTGTTGAAGATATCTGTTAGGACATCTGTCAGCTGTGCAGCACAGTCTCTCAGAACACGGCCAGGTATGTTGTCAGGACCCGCAGCCTTGCGTGGGTTAATCCTAGATAGGGTCTTCCTTACGTCGGCTGGGGACAGACAGAGCGCCCGGTCGTTGGGAGGTGTGGGCAGTTTTTGTGCACCTTTACTTATATAGCGCTTTTTACAATGCAAATTGTGTCAAAGCACTGCACAATATCAAAAAAAAAAAGGAAAATAAAGTGTCAATAAGTTTGAATAGTGTCTTTGCAATAAGGTCGGCGATATCGCTGGAAATGAAAGCAAGCCAGAGGCGACAGCGGCAAGGAACCAAAACTCCATCGGTGACAGAATAGAGAAAAAAAAGGAAAGTGTAGGAAAGGGTTAAAAGCGCTACATAAATTGGAGGCACCGCTGGGATCCTTGCGTGTCCCATCACAGTTGTGTGCTGTAAAAGAAGAAACCAAAGTAAGTCTCAGTGATCGTCTAGGTAGCAAAGAGTGACCATGACTGCTTATTCTATATATCCTGGGCTGGTGGATGAGCTTAAAGGATGGTGTCGAGGAATGCTTAATGAAGCACATGCGCTGATGGTCATTGTCCCTGAAGAAGTAGATATTTCTCAAATTGAAGACACCCTCCAATCTGTTAAATGTCTGGGGCGAGTGCGTGTGAGAGGATGCATGTACAACAGCAAACTGGATAGTTTGACTGTTTTATGTGAATGCAAAGAAGTTGTAGACCCTTCTAAAAATCCCTCCTGACATAATTCCCATAGGCGGAATGGTAGCCTGGCCGATTGTCATGGTGACACGAAGTCCAGTTTCACCAAGTGCTCCTTCTCGGGTAGAGCAGAATGATTCATCTACTGCTGTGGATGATAGCAATGTTCAGGAGTTGTTGGGCGCACAAGATGGCTCGGCTGAGTCCATTATTCGTGCCGTGGGGGATCTGCTAGCTAAAATAGAAAAGCCAGTGAGCGATAGCAACAGTTATCGCCGCCTCCGTGTTTTTTCTGGGACTGTGCCAACTCTTGCCGGAGAAGAGCCTTTAGAACATTGGTTAGAGCAAGCTCGTCTCATGGTTCTACTACCATTCTACTACTCTCATGGTAGTAGAATGGTTTCTTTGTCTGATTGCTCAGACAAAGAAAAAAGACGTCGGATGATGGAGAGTCTACGAGGTCCAGCCTTGGCAATAATAAAAGCTGCTCGTATAACCAACGCTGATCTCAAGCCAGAACAATGTTTAGAGGCTATTGAAAGTGCCTTTGGTTCTGCTGAATCAGGGGAAGAGCTTTATATTGTTTTTCGTTTGATGCAGCAACAGCTCAGTGAAAAACTGTCAGACTTTCTTAAAAGGTTGGAACAGGCGTTGACCAAAGTCATACAGCGAGGTGGTCTGTCGGTTGCCGCTGCAAACCGTGCAAGAGTGGAACAGTTACTTCGAGGAGCAGTTGCTGCTGATCTTATGTTGGTTAATCTCAAGTTGAGGGAAAGGAAGGAAAATTCTCCATCCTTTTTGGAGCTTTTGAGTGAGATTCGCAGTGAGGAAGAATATGAGGCGTCTATGGCTAAGCTAAACTCCACTGTGCATCAAATCCATGCTAAAGCAGTTGACAATAAGCAGACAGAAATTCAGACTTTAAAAACTGAGTTGAAGGAACTGAAAGCTATGTTCGCTTCTATGACAGCCACCCGCCATGGAGCTGTGAAAGAAGAGGCGTCTGCTGGTCCAGTCATGAAAGCTACAACCTTAGAAAGTTGTCCTGACCCTGAAGTGACTGCACTGAAAAAACAGGTCAAAAGATTGCAGCAGAAAGTTCAAGGTAAAAAGCCCATTGCCTCTGTCGCCTCCTTGCCTGTGGAGACTTCTCGACATTTCCCTGGTACATATAAGCCGACCACGTACAGTGATCCAGATGAATATTACTGCTACCGCTGTGGAGAAAGTGGACACTTCGCCGCAAAATGCAGAAATGCTGAAAACCAAGCAAAAGTTGATCGAAGATTAATCCAGTCGCTGAAAAAAGACAAAAGTAGAGACTCGCTTTCACCTGAGCCAAAAGACAGTACAACCAACTGTGCCGTAAAGAGGAGTGCTGTAGACATACAAAAACAAATACCCCTTCCAGAAGGTTTGGTTGGCCCAACGTCTGTTGTTCCGCTAAAGGTAAATGGACATGAATGTGATTCCTTATTAGACAGTGGCTCACAAGTAACCATCATCTTTGAAGCATGGTACAAGCAGCATCTGTCTGATGTTCCCATTCACCCTGTCACAGGTTTGGCTATTTGGGGTTTAAGTGAGTCTAGCTACCCTTACTTGGGTTACGTGATGGTAGATGTTGAGTTCCCTGCCAAAATTACAGGAACTCAGGAAACCAATTCAGTCTTGGCCTTAATCTGCCCAGGACCGTGTAGTCCAGATCAAACACCAGTTATTTTGGGTACCAATGCTAACCTTTTCAAGCGTTTGGCTCGTGTGTGTAGAGAAAGTACTGGAGTGGACATTGCACAGACCTGGGGCATAAATGTGGGTTCAGTTTCCGAAAAATTGTCATGTGACCCTGCTAAGATCTCTGGTGAAGATGGAGTGGGCAGTGTAAGGTGGCTTGGTCCTGGGCCCTTGTCCTTGTCCCCAGGAGGGGATTGCGTGGCGATCTGTGGGGTAGAGTTAAATGAACCATTAAGAGAAGAGGTTCTGTTGGTAGAGGCCTCTCCAGAGGCCACTCTGCCAGTTGGAGTGTTACTGCAGCCCATGGTAGTGCCACAGTCTGAAATGGATGTCCACCATTTCCCTGTACTGATGCACAATGAATCCCTGAAGGACACGGTGATTCCAGTAGGAACAGTGGTTGGTCACTTACATCCAGCAGATCCGGTAATATCCGCCCCAAAGACAGGAGAGTTCGATACAAACCTTATTAACTTTGGAGATTCCCCAATTCCTGAGACATGGAAGCAAAGGCTAAGGCAGGCATTGTTGGAAAGAGCTAATGTGTTTTCGCTTCACGAGTGGGACGTGGGTTTGGCGAAAGGAGTGGAACACCATATTCGGCTATCCGAGTCTAGGCCCTTTCGTGAGCGCTCTAGGCGATTCGCTCCTGCAGATATCGATGATGTTCGAAGACACATTCAGGAGCTTATGAAATCTGGCATCATCAAGGAATCACGAAGCCCCTACGCCTCCCCTATTGTAATCGCCAGAAAGAAAAAAGGAAGCGTGAGAATGTGCATCGATTATCGCACACTTAATGCTCGAACAGTGCCTGACCAGTATACTACGCCACGCATTGACGATGCATTAGACTGTTTATCAGGGAGTAGATGGTATTCCGTCCTTGACCTCAGAAGTGGCTATTACCAAATAGCTATGTCTTAAGAGGATAAGGAAAAAACTGCCTTTATATGCCCCTTAGGATTCTATCAATTCGAGCGTATGCCACAGGGCATTACTGGGGCACCTGCGACTTTCCAACGCTTGATGGAAAAAGCTGCTGGGGATATGAACCTGCTTCAAGACTTCTGAAGGTCCTGGACAGACTAGAAGAAGTGGGATTGAAAGTATCATTGGACAAATGCCAATTCTGCCAGACCAAGGTCAAGTATGTTGGACATATTGTATCTGCCGAAGGCGTTGCAACAGATCCTGATAAGGTCAAGGCAGTCAGCACATGGCCACAACCTACTGACCTTAAGTCCTTGAGATCTTTTCTTGGCTTCTGCGGATATTACCGTAGGTTCATAGCCAACTACGCTGCAATTGTCCGACCCCTCACTGAGCTCACGAAAGGTTATGCCCCGGCCCAGCGAGGTAAAAAGTGGGAAAAAGATCGACCTAAGGCTTACCTAAAAGAGTCTGAGCCCTTTGGAGATAGATGGAACCAGTCATGCGCTGATGCCTTTAAGCAGATCATTCAGTGTCTAACTAATGCCCCAGTCCTAGTTTTTGCAGACCCCTACAAACCCTACATTTTACATGTAGATGCCAGTCTAAAAGGGCTAGGTGCTGTATTATATCAGGAGCATTCATCTGGTCTGCAGCCTGTGGCATTTGCTAGTAGAAAACTGAGTAATTCAGAGCAGAAATATCCTATTCACCAGTTGGAATTTCTTGCCTTGAAATGGGCGGTCGTGGATAAATTCCACGATTATCTATATGGAGCGAGATTCACCGTACGTACGGATAATAATCCACTTACGTACGTTCTTACCACGGCTAAACTCAGTGCCACTGGACATCGTTGGCTGGCTGCACTATCCACCTACGACTTTGATGTGTTGTACAGACCAGGCAAGACCAATACTGATGCAGATTTGCTGTCCCGTAATCTGGCAGAGGAGGAAAAATCAGAGGGTTGGTAAATCATCTCTGAGACCGATGTAAGGGCCCTATGCCAAGAAGTTCAGGTTGACTTGAAGCTCAACAAGTCACCTAGGTATGTAGAGCAACTAGCAGCCTCACCTGAGTATATTCCTGATGCGTATGCTTTCCTTGTTCAACTGGATTGTGACTTTTTGGAGCAGAAATCCAAAGCTGATTTGGCGAGAGCCCAAAAGAATGATGTTGTCCTGAGGAAAGTAATTGAAGCTTTAAAGCAAGGGACGTGGCCTACTGAGGTGAAGGTGAATTCTGAGTTGTGGCTCATGAAACGTGAGGAGAATAGGCTTCTAATTAAAGAAGGTTTGCTTTTCCAAAACAGTAAAACACCCTGTGGAAAAGAAATTTCCCAACTTGTCCTGCCTGCTGAAGTCAGGGAGGATGTGTGCAGGTTGTTGCACGATGACATGGGTCATATGGGCATAGAAAGAACCACCGATCTTATCAGGAGTAGATTCTACTGGCCCAAAATGGCTTGCGAGGGGGAACAATACATCAAGGATTGTGGAGAGTGTTTTACTCGCAAAACTCCATGCAGTAAAGCAGCGCCTTTGCATCAAATTACCAGCAATGGGCCGATGGATCTGGTCTGCATAGATTTTCTCTCACTTGAGCCTGACTCAAAAGGAATAAGTAACATCTTGGTAGTCACAGATCATTTTACACGGTACGCTCAGGCGTTTCCCTCAAGGAATCAGACAGCTCGCACTGTAGCCAAGATCTTAGTGGACAAGTATTTGGTGCATTATGGCTTACCTGGGAGGATCCATTCCGACCAAGGGTGAGACTTTGAGAGTCATTTAATCAAAGAGCTCTTGCTACTCCTGGGGATTCGCAAATCACGTACCACTCCGTATCACCCTCAAGGGGACGCTCAGCCTGAGAGGTTTAATCGGACCTTGCTCTCGATGTTGGGAACCTTGGGACATGAGAAAAAACATCAGTGAAGTCAGCATGTGGGGTATTTGGTTCATGCCTATAACAGCACGAAAAATGATGCTACTGGGTATTCTCCCTATTATCTAATGTTTGGGAGGGAAGCAAGACTCCCAGTTGATCTTTGTTTTCAAACGTCTGTTGATGGAACAGAGGAAAGACAACATTCTCAGTATGTTGCCAAGCTGAAAAGAGATCTAAAAGAAGCTTATCAACTAGCCTCAGAAGCTTTAAACAAAGTGCAACAACGAAACAAGAGAGCCTATGACAGCAGAGTTAGATTCCAGGTCGTGGACATTGGTGATAGAGTGTTGTTGAAGAATCTGGGAATGAGAGGAAAACACAAACTTCAGAGTCGATGGAGTTCTTTGCCTTATGTTGTGGTTGACAAAATGCCCAACTTACCAGTGTATAAGGTGAAACCTGAACATGGTAGAGGAGTAAAAACCATCCATCGAGATCACCTCTTACCCATTGGACAGAATATGCATCACCTGAAAAGGCAAGGAAACATGCAAACTCAAACCAAACACACAAAAAAGTGCTAAAAGAAACCCAAAACCACTTACCTGAGTTGACCGAATCCTCAGAGTCAGAGTGTGAAAGGTTTAATGTGCCTTACCAGGATAATGTGCACAAGTTGTTGAAAAATAAGATGACAAGAGACAGATCTCCGGATAGCAATGCAAATGAGCAAGTAGCTGGTGATACTGATCAGGAGGAAAGTGATCAGGCTGAGGAAGAGTGCACTGACCACGACATTGTTGGTGAATTAGAGTCAGACTCGGAAGTTGAACCCGACACTGTGACTATCTCTGAAAGGAAGTGTACAAGACAAAAAGCGGTTATACCTCCCAGTCAGAGATCCCATAGTAAGAGACCTGTGAAGCCTGTTATAAGACTGACTTATGACGAACCAGGAATAAGTAGTGATCACCCAATTGAAATGGTACATAGAGGGATTATTATTAAACTAGGTCAGAGTTAAAATAACTAAATGAACAACGAGGTATAGACCGTAAAGTTTTGATTTAAATGTCTGATGAGGACATTCAGACACTTAGAAAGGGGAGGGTGTAACCCAGTGATATAATTTACAAGGTTATTTTTTTTTTATATATATATACATATTTATATTTCATGTGCATTTTATAAATGTATATGGTTGTGAATAAGTTCTATGTTAATTAAGTTGATATTATTTTTATTATTTTTATATTTTGATATTTCTATTGTTTATCCAATCGAATTCACTTGTCCATGTTGGGTGTCCAATCAATGCTCTAGATTAAGGTGAAGGGGGCGGGAAGAATTGAGGGTAAGGTTGAACGAGGAAGAATCGGGAGAGCACGAGAGAGAAGAGCGTGCGCTCATCTGGTGTGATATTTTTTCCCAAAATATATAGTATAGCTAATGCTATAATGTGTTTCAATAGTTAATGTAGTTAGCGTGTTGTCAAAACGAGAACAGAAACTTATACTACAGAGACGGGTAAGAATTATTTTTCCACAAAATATTTCTGGTTGTGTTTATTCCAGCCTCCATTTTCTAATACAGTGAATGGACTATGTATAGAGACTGAACAGTGTCTATCTTGCTCGGATGGATTGTGTGTTCAGTTGGTGAGTCGTCAGCATGAGGATTCGTGGCAGTTTCAGATGAGTCCAGATGACTTGAGTTAACGTGAGTGCTCGTAATTCCTGTGGCTTTATAAGGAAATCGCCGTGATCGTGGGGTTGACGGACATCTAACGTCAGGAGGTGAAACACGCTTTTCTGATTGGGGACATTAAGGTATTTTTTTTATTTTTTGTTTGTTGCTCTGTGTTGAGTGAAGCGGTCTTTTGTTGTTTGTTGACCACAACGTACCCCAGCATCAAACAGGCCTGCAACGTGACAATGAAAGACTTACAGATGGAATAAGGTTAAGTGTGAGCTCCTATTGCCGGCTTAGTATTTGGTTAAAGAGTATTTGGAATTTGAGTGAGAGTTTGGGGACTCAAATTTAATGTATACCTAAAAAGAGGGGAACAAATAACTATTTAAAAAAAAAACAAGTGAATATGTGAAATGTGTATTTGATTTTTTTTTATTTGTCTGTGTAAATTGGTGAAATTCCTATTGCTTATTACATAATTGTTATTTTATTTTACATTTTGAACCAATCCTGAAGCTTGATCCTTTTACATTTTTTCCCAGTAAATTGTTATTTAACTAACAGTATACTTGAGTGTTTTCAATTTATTATCATTTGAGGTAGAAAAAAAACAGGGATATAAATATACATTGAGATTTATTTATTTTTGGTAAAACAGTTACTTTATTAACAGAAGGTAAATTCTAAAATCCTAATTTATAATTGTTTAGGGGATTTTTATTTTTAAGTTTTAGGGACCCAAGGAGCTAAGTAACAAACACAGTTACACAGAATAAGTTGAAGTGAGTAAATAGGCACACGTAGCTCACAATAGTTGATAAAACAAAGTTTATTCATTTGAACTCAGAGCGCTCCATTATTTAACCAAGTAGGAAAGGGTTAAAAGCGCTACATGTTTATCACTAAAAATGGCCAAGCAAGTGCAGACACTGACAAGATACGCGATACAGTATGAGACCAAACGCGATTTCAGCAAGGCTCAACACAGTAAACAAAATGAGCGTTTCCTAGCAACGGCAACTGCCTAAACATTAATGAGACAAGTAAATACACTTACGAGCTGTTTTTAACTTCCGCTGATAGACTGCTTCTCTTAAAGTGTTTCTTTACACTGCCTTCTGCTGGCGCTTGAACCCACTTTCCTGTTTATCACTAAAAATGGCCAAGCAAGTGCAGACACTGACAAGATACGCGATACAGTGGATTTACCACTGATTAGATGCAATATTTGTCAAATACTTAATGTACTGCTTAATACTATATTTAATCTCACAGGGCAGTGTCTATCTTTTAAGGTATAGAGTTGTAGGAATAAGTATACTATCTTTTCACCTTGGAATTATGATCTTTCATAAATTATATATAGGTTTATGCCCAATGGTCTCTCTCTCCTATAGAGAGAATGCAGAAGGGCTTCCATAGACCACTTTATGGCAAGACATTCCTTCACAATCATTGGATACCAGGCAAATAGATTCCTACTGAGGTAGGGCACTGGTTTCTCGGCTACTTTGCCTTCCTTGGCTAGTACCACTTCTATTTCCTTGTTGAGGTGTTAATTTGCATCAGAAATCTGTATGTAAAATTTGGGCTCTGTAGGACTCAGATGGAGTACATCTTTATTTTTAGATCTATTAAATACATCTCATAGTCCTCTGTCCACCTGATAGGGTTCAAGATTCAAGATTCAAGATTTTTATTTGTCACATACACAATTATACAGAGTATAACCAGCAGTGAAATGTAGGTCAGGTCCACTCCAAGGACAGTGCACGTATAAAGTATACAAATATTAAGAAAAAGAAAAGTAGAATAAAATAAAATAAAGATAATAAATATAAATATAAATGTGCAGGTCAGTATGTTGTTGACTTGGATAATAATAATAGGAATGTGCAAAAAGTTGTACAGGGTATGTAAATAGCAGCAACATGAGGTAGAAAACATTCTGAAGCTTATTGATATAGTGATATTTAAATGGAGTCATGTGATGTTATGACACAGCGTTAGAGTTTAGGAGCCTGATGGCCTGGGGGAAGAAGCTCCTTCTAAGTCTCTCAGTTTTTGCCATCAGGCTATGGAAGCGCTTACCAGATGGAAGCAAAGTGAATAGATGGTTACCAAGGTGATTAGAGTCCTTGATGATTTTAACAGCTCTGCTTTTGCAGCGTTTGAGGTAGATGTCCTGCAGAGAGGGAGAGCAGACCCTGAGATGCGCTCAGCTAAGCGCACAACTCTCTGTAGTGCTTTGCAGTCCTGATTTGAGCTGTTTCCATACCACACTGAGATGCACTGAGTCAATGCACTTTCTATGGTCCCTGAATAGAAAGTTTTCAGGATTGCTGGTGAGACCCTGAATTTCCTCAGCTGTCGCAGATGGTACAGTCTTTGCCTGCCTTTCTTAACCTGTGTTTGGATGTGTGTAGTCCAAGTCAGGTTCTCTGAGATGTTTACACCGAGGTACTTGAAGTTGCTCACCCTCTCCACAGGGGTCCCACTGATCATAACAGGGTTCTTCGCTATCCTGCATAGCACATTCTTCAATGGTGTTGCTGATGTTCCAAAATTCAGGATGAATCAGCAGGGACCTCTTTCTTTGTTCTAGGTTGATGACTGTACCAGATAACTTCCAATCTATCCACCTATTGTTTGCCATTGCCAAGATGGTACCCCAAATAACTGGTCTCGTGTTGCATACACTCACATTTTTCCCTTTTCAAGGAAAAATCCACTGCCTGGATCTTTCCTGTCCAGGTTGTACAGTATATCACTACATCATCAGTCATGCAAACCATTGTAGGGTTTAGAAGTTTCATCAAGGTGCATCTGCCTAATACCCCTTACAAAGGTCCAGTGTAGTTATGAATCAGGACTGTCCTAGTAGGCATTAAACTTGACCGGGGCTGCGTTTCCCCATAACGCTGTCTCTTAGCGCGCTACGAAGACTCTAAAGGTACACCTTAACTAGAGGTATACCTTTCCTAGGTGTGTTCCCCAAACTATACCTTATGATGTTGCTTAAGGTAAACCTTCTTACGTGCGACGTTAGCAGGTGCTGTCCATGGCAGTGGAGCTGAATAGGTTGATATAGATGGCTCGAGAATCGATTGTTCACTATATACAGCAGCTCCTTCACTGCGGTATAGAGTGCGTTATAGAGAAAGCCTTCTGACACCGTGAATCTTCACATCTTGTCGAACACCGGCCAGAGCCTCCCAGCCAGACAACTTACCTTTTCCACCCTGCGGCCGGAGAGTCTTACCCATCCAGGCTGCGCGCTTCCATCTCCAGTCAGATGAAGGCAAGTGCCTCCCGGCCACCCAACTTTACCTTTCTGTCTTTACCTGTCCGTCACAGTGAGTCTTGATCTCCCGACGGACGCTGGCGAGAACCTCCCGGCCAGACAACCTTACCTTTTCAAGTCTCACGCTTGGCGATGCTTACCCGTCCAACACAGTGAGTATTGTGCTCCCGTCGGGCGTTGGCGAGAGCCTACCAGACAGACAACTCACCTTTTCCATACCACGGCCGGCGAGACTTACCCATCCAGACTGCGAGTTTCATCTCCAGTTGGATGCTAGGCAAGAGCCTCCCGGCCACACAACTTGATCTTTTCCGTCTTTACCTGTCCATCACAGCGAGTCTTGATCTCCCGACGGACGCCGGCGAGAGCCTCCCGGCCAGACAACCTTGCCTTTTCAAGTCTCATGCTTAGCAAGGCTTAGCCATCTGACACAGCGAGCACTGAGCTCCCGTCAGACGTCGGCGACAACCCCCTAGCCAGACAAACTTACCTTTTCCATCCTACGGCCGGTGAGACTTATCCATCCATGCTGCGAGTGCCAGTCTCCAGACAGATGTCGCCCACAAGTGAGCCTCATCCATTCGATGCTGTGAGTCTTGATCTCCCGTCAGATGTCGCGAGAGCCTCTTTGACAGACGTCCCAAACTCTTTTTATCTGCCAAGCCGATGGGACCCACTTGTCCGATGTTGGAGTATTGAGCTCAAGCCGGAGGCTTCATGAGCCCCCTCGGCCAGACAACCGCCCTCTGTCCTCTGTTTAGCAGGGGCTGACGGTAAGTAGGGCCTGTACGCTGACTCCGTGAACTATCCCACTGCTCGGAAACTCGGGTCCTCCTGGTCAGGGCCTCAACCACGCTGCTCCTCCATCAGCGGGCAGGGCTCACCCATCCCAACATGATGAGCACACCGTTGAGCATCGTTTCGAGCCCTCCCCAACCGGTCGCCCTAAACCACGCAGTTCACACCAGTGACCGGTGGAGCCTACCAATGCATGCCAAAATGTTCCCTCAGAGCTCATAGGCTCCCCCGACCCTGCATACAGGCTACTCCTCGGAACTAGCTCCCACCAGATCTCTAGTGCGCATTTTGGGGGGGGATCTCAGTCTGGCGGCTGTCCTACACTCATTGCTTTTTGGGGGATGCTCTGGTTTCGGGTCATTCCCGAGCTCGGAGCCCTTCTCCAGGACAGCACACCAACTACGTATTACTATACTCACCAAATACGCATTACGTAACTCGTGCTAAGTATATGTAAGTGTGAACTCGTGAAATTATGTTTTATTAACAAAGTTCGGGAGGAGCACGTCAGATACTTGGCCTAATTAACCACAAGTGGCATGCAATCAAATCAATCGACACACAGATATAAATACAGCTGTCATACCTCCACTCATTCGTCGGTCTATCAGCATCCCTCCACCACCCCTTCTCCACCAATATCACTAAGTTCTCACCACACCATGGGGGATGCTCTGGGTTCGGGCCATTCCCGAACTCGGAGCCCTTCCCCAGGGCAGCACGCCAACTACATATTACTATACTCGCCAAATACGCATTACGTAACTCGTGCTAAATATATGTAAGTGTGAACTCGTGAAATCTAGATTAAAGACCCAATTTATTTTCTATTTTACCGGTGCAGGCTGTCTCGTTTTTTCTTTATGACGCAAAACGAACTAAAAATACTCCATGAGTTTTGATCGTACAGATAAGAACAAGGTATCGTTTGAAACTGCAAAGGGTCTACTTTTATTTGTGTATAGTCATAATAACAACAAAACAATGTGCTTTTAAAAACTAGACAAAGTAAACAGGGTGCGTTCTCTGCTGGCTCTGTCTCTGTCACCTCTCTTCACAGACACATAAATAAAGGAATTCCTTTGTGAAAACTCGCCTCAAATACATGAGAAATATATGTATAGAAAGCTTGAAATGTCTAATTTTAAATTAAGTAAGGCACATCCAAAACAAATATTCTATGCTAAAGTAATCCGTATGAAACCAACGCGATGTCCAGTTTTCCCGTCTCAACTGATTATATCTAATGCGGTCACGCCCACGCGCCGTTGGCGCCTTTCACATTCAAACATCCACATGAGGCACGCGCGTATGTAAACAAACAAGTTCATCCCGGCTACTATCTGTTTGTGGAAGAAGATCTGCTGAGAGAAATAACCCAGAATTTCAAAATATGTTTTTTTTTTTTTCCTTCAGAGCACATAAACAATATACACTATGAAAATGCCAGGTTCAAAAGCTTGGAGACAGTATATATAGAAATTAAAACTTTTATTTAGCACACAAGTGATGATAAAGACATGTATCATGTTACAAACGATGCTGTTCTTCTGAACTTTCTATTCATAAAAAAATAATAATAATTCTTAGCTCTTTTCAACATAATAATAATAATAATAAATGTTTTTTTTTTAGCAGAAAATCAGAATATTAGAATGATTTCTGAAGGATCATGTGACTGGAGTAATAATGCTAAAAAGTCAGCTTTGAAAGACAGGTTTGATTGATCCTAATAAACTGTTTAACTGCACTCGCAAGTGAATCTCAAGTTATTTTGTGTGATAGCTAAATATATTCTTAATAAACTTTAAAAAAAAAAAAACATTTAAATTTATTTTGTCCTCATATTCTTTCTTGTAACTCTTCCCTCTCAATCACGTACTTGACTAAATGGCTCATTATGAAGCTCATTATGCAGCTCATTAAGCGGGCCTTTGTCTTCTCAGGTGTGAATGTGAAGGTTGACGCCTTCTCGCATAGACCCTTTTTACTCAAAAAGTGACTTAGAAAATTTAAATCAATACATTGTTTTCTGTGAGCAAATACACAAGATGATTTTCACATTATTTTGAAGCAAATATTCTAGGCTACAAGATCCAGTTTTCAGAAGTCTTGTGAACAAATGTTCTGTATGTTCTTTATGGCATTATTTCAGTGACTTCAAACTTTTCGTTTTTCACTAACCACGCATAAATGTTTCTTTCTCAAAAATAAAATCAAGTACATAAATGCTGCTAACATATTATTGTAGCCCAGTTCGTGCTGTACAGCGTTATTAGACTTTAGCCATTTATATATTTATAAGCAACTGAAAAAAGCACAAATGTCAGGGCATGTCGAAACTTCTCCAGAAACTTCCCCCAAAATACCTTCAGACCCCAGAGGGTTAACCTGGTTAACACACATTCCACTATTGCATTTCTATAATTCAGATCCGTTAAAGGATTGTTAGGCTACATTAATTTGGTCAACCAGGAACACTTCCCAAAACACCTGATGTACTTGTTACATTGTTAGAAGAATTGTATCTACGCTAATATTAGTCTGTTTCTTTTTTATTCCGAGGTCACCGTAGCCACCCAGATCCAGACTGTATCCAGATCAGATAGTGGATCAGCACCTAGAGATGACCTCTACAGCCAGGACACCTAGATGAGCCCCAGACACTGATCCCCAGTGAAGACCCTGTCTCCAAGACGACCATCGGGACAAGACCACTGGAACCAGATGAGTCCTTTGCACAATCAGATTCTGCTTTAGCCTAGATTTAAACTGCTGATTTTGTCTGGCCAGAGTAGAATGACACTATTTCGACAAACTATTTCCCCGTCTAAATACTGTAAAGCTGATATAAAGCCACCCAGCTTTATATCAAGCCGATGTAAAGCTGCTTTGACACAATTTGCATTGTTAAAAACGCTATACAAATAATATTGACTTGACTTGACTTGAGAAGAATAAGATACAATTTACTTCAGAAAAAGAACCAGATGCGACGCACGCTTTATCCAGCGGAGGAGATCATGCTGATGAGTAAGTAATGTTCATTTATTGCATTAGTTAACGTTTTATTGTGACAAACATTTTCCCCAAACTATAATTCCTGACTAAAATGTTTGAAATGAGTGAAACATTTTGAATATGATGAATAACAATTCATTGTATCTAAATTTCTTATGGCATGATGATGTTTTCATGCTCTATATATTATGAAACAATAGCCTGTATAAAAGTAATATGAGTGTACACTGTAATATGATGAATGCTATGAGTCTAACAGGGTTTCCGTTGTCCGGTAATTGCCGGACATTGGCCGGAAAAAAAATGAAATGTCCGACAAAATTAAATCTCTCCGGTCAAATTGTCCGATTAAAATGGCCTAATAATCCCGCCCCACTAACACAATCTGAATTTGAGAATAAGCCTAAAATGTATAAAGCAAAAATACACCGACCTTTGGCTATGCTATAAAGGAACAGGCTCTACCGTTTGAAAGTTATTAAACAACATCGCATGCTGCATTTAAAATAAAGCGCACGCCTAGGGGCCGCTCACATATCGCGTCTTTTGCGCGCTCAAGTTCGTTATTTCAAATGGAGACGCGCGGTATGCGCGCTCATAATGGAAGCGACGCGCTCGTTTTTTCCAGGCGCGTCCGCGCCGCATCGAGATAAAAACATCTCAACTTTTCAGAATGCCGCAAGCGCACCGCAGGTCATGTGACAAGAACCAACCAATCAGCTTCCTCACCTTTTCCGTTACGCCGGTTTCACACTGCAAGCGTAAGCAGGGCGTAAGCAGCGCGTATTTTTTTCGGCGCCCATGTTAACGGATGAGAGCGTTCACACAGCACGCAGGAGCGGCGCGGCAGCGCGTAGCAGGAGCAGAGCAGGAGCGGCAGTGCCGCGATCGTTTCGGCGCCGAGTCTATTTTTGCTGCGCCGCTTACGCTCAATTAAAGTGACAAAGCATTGATTATGGACAAAATACACACGAAAAAGTGAAATTTTTCCCCAGAATGTAAATTAATGACATCTACTATGTTGTAAATAGAGTATAAACTTCAGTAAAAAAAAAAAACAATAATACTATATATTACAAAAAACTAAATAAAAAAGTTTTTGCTCTAATCACAAAAATTAGTTTAAATAATTTATACTGTTATTTCATCTTAAGTCACTGGTTAATTGTATTAATTATATTATATGTGTTATAACTATATAGTAAGTTGCTGTAAGAACAGGTGTCATGTTGACATCATGATGACGGTACTAGTGCTAATGCAAAGAAGACAATCATGGACGACACTCGTCTAATCGTGGAGGTTGAGAAGCATACAGTTATTTATGATCCTCATAATTTACTACATAAAGACTTGCAGGCGAAGGAAAAATCATGGGAGGAAGTTGCATCAGCACTCGGTGCAGAAAGTAATAACCTTACTTTTTTGTTTTCAATTTTTAGCATGCCCACGTACGAACAAATTAATAGCTAATTAACTAAATACAATAGACAGAATAAGGTCACACATGCTACATACATCTAAGCTGTAGACTATACTGTATGTCTATTTCAGACTTAATTCTCGATAAATTGATCATTAAAAAACGTGTCTATTAAGAAGTTTAAGGTTACTTATTACAGACATTTTTTGGATTTTCTATGTTTTTGATGGGTAATGTATGTAAATTTTCTGTTTATAAGATAGATAAAAACTACAAATGATTTTCTTAGTAATGTTTTTTTTTTGTAATGAAATAGGTCATTTATACCATAATTCATATATCAAAATATTAGCATTTAAATTATTCTACACATATATAAAATATGTAAAAGCAATTACTGTGCAAGGTTAATGACAACCTCAAAAGCACTGTATATACTAATGTAATGTTCAGGATAAAGCATTGTGTTGGCCTCAGTCATGCAAATCCAATCAGTAGCCTTTTTGAAGTATTACAATCAGTAAAGAAACAACACTGATGAAATAAAAACATTTATTTAAAAATGGATACTTTTCACACATGTATAAGAAATATGAGATACATACGTATACAATTAAATGTTTCAAGTTTAGGAGGAAGGTAGGCTATTCTTCCTTCATCTTACATTGTGTAAACTGTATAGAGTACCCAAAGTCTGCGTCTCGTCCTTTTTCGTAGTCTTCTTAACAACATATATAGCGCGATTGCCTTCCTTCTGTCAACAGCTCTCACTACACGCAAACAAAGCATAAAAGAAACTTGAAAACAAACTTATATTTCGTAATTTATTAAAAAAATAAATACAGTTTTCCATCTGTAATGTATTTTAAATAGAAATAAAACAAAGCTAACTTATTACCCATTATTGAGAAATCTGTACAAAATCCGCGGTTCAGGTGCGCGCTGCAAACGCTGCCGGTGTGAATGCAAAATGGATACGCGCTGCTTCTGCTCTGCTTCCGCCCTGCTTGCGCGCTGCGTACGCCCTGCTTACGCTTGCAGTGTGAAACCGGCGTTACTTTGAAACCTCAGCAGCGTTTTTGAAGTATGGGGTGCGTTTTTTACTTTTCTTAGTAAATAAATCTTGTAACAGAGTTACAGCAAGTGTTTTTCGGTGTTGGAAATCCATTGCTGAAATTTCCTTGCTGTAACGGAGAGCGCAGCTGATGGTTGTTTAGCAACGACAGACGCCTCCGGAGCGCAACCGCCCGAGCGCTTTGGAAAAAAAGAGAAAGCGGCGCGCCTAGCGTTTTCCACGCGTTTTTAGGCGCGATATGTGAATGGCCCCAGAGACGTCTATTTATAATAAGCGCAGCATTCTTTTGTTGGCCTATAATTCTAATATCGTTCTCACCTATTATATTATCTTATCGCTATCAATAATATGCAGAACCAGCGATCAGAAGGATTATTTGCCATTTTACAAGCATTGAGTCTGCGGACACCGCTCCTCTTATCGATGCCATAAGCCTGCGACGTGATGCCCTCGCTGTCATGACAGAGCTCTGTGGCTATGGAGGATTGCATTTCTCACAGTGCGAAGTCCTCGTATGTGATTTCAACTAAATGTATCCAGAGTGGACCAAGCTCGCCAAGATAGCCTGTGTAATCCCTGTCTCGAGTGTTCCTGCAGAGAGGGGGTTCTCGCTGCAAAATCGGATCAAGACGAAGCAGCGAAGTCGCCTTGCGGAGAACAAGGTTACGCGCCTTATGCGCATTGCAAGTTGTGGAGAGACTCTGGGAAGTTTTGATTTTAAGTCGGCAGCTGCACAATTCAGCACTGCAAAACAGCGTAAAAAGTAGCCTAAAATGACAGTGTTATAGGCCTAGTCATTTGTTTGTTCCAGTTAATTTGACAAGGAGTCATTTCACGGTGGCCAATTTAAATGTTACCAGTTAAATGAGACATATTGAGAGTGTATAATTAAGTTCGCTTGAGTAAAAACAATAGGCTACTATTCAGATATTTTATGTGGGGAAGGGGGATTGGTTTGTTAAACTATGAATGTGAAACCATAGTAAAAACAATTGGCGTTGATTGACGCCAATCGGACGTTCATGTTTTTTCCGTCTATTTGAAAGTTAGGCTAATAAACGTTGCATTCTATACGGCCTGATTATGTCATTTGCTTCCAGTTTTCCTCAACTTGACTAATTAAGAGGCGATATTTGACCGGCACATCACCAAAATGTCCGGAAAACGAAACCTCTGCCGGTCACTATGACCGGCACCTTTTTTTTCTAGCGGAAACTCTGGAGTCTAAGAATGTTTAGACCATGTTTATTATAATACTCTGTTTACAAATAGATTTTTATAACGTGCTAAACAATAATTAGTTTTTGACAATAGTACAAAGCATGCGTGAATCTATGACTACAAAATCTATATAAATACAGATGCTCCTAATATTAACATGCTCACAAATGTTCCCTTCCAGGAACGTCGAGCTGCGTCGGAAGACGCTATGGGAACGCCATCAGCGTAACCGGCGCTCTGAATATTATATACAACCAGTCTAATGGATGGACGAGGCGTCACGACCAGGAGGCATATAAGCACGTGCGGTGGAGCCGGCGTCAGCTTTTTGTCATTCAGCAAGCGCTCTGTGTGTTGTCAGTCTGATTCTCTGTCTTGTAAGTCCTATTTAGTGTTGTCTGTATGAAAAAGAGTAAGAAGATGCCTAAAGCTAGGCAAAGACGAGGGGCGATCCCAGATCGCGTTTCAGGTTGTGTGTTAGTCCTTGCCCTCGTTACATCACGAGTGGGGACACACACAACCTGTGCGTGGTCTGCTTGGGTGCGGAGCATGCGGCATCGGCTCTCAAGGGAGGGAGCCTGCGTGAGCTTCCCACGCGGTGCCGGTCCCGCTGCTGCCGAGGCAGAGCGGCGGCGGCTGCACTCGTGGGGCTCACAGGCTGATCTGGCTGGCAGGAGTGAGACGGACATGTCTCCATCTCCTCCCGTATCCGCCAGATCTGGCGCCCCGTCTCTCGGTTTGGAAGCGGTACTCTTCCCCCCGAGACGAGGGCTCAACGCTTCGTCTCTCTTCCTCCGAGGAGGTTGACGTGACGAGTGTTGACGAGGTTTCGCCGCCTCGTTCGCTCTCGAGCTCCCCGCGCGGTTTCGGTCCCGCTTCTGCCGAGGCAGAGCGGCGGCTGCACTCGTGGGACTCGCAGGCTGATCTGGCTGGTGAGAGTGAGACGGACATCTCCTCCCGTATCTGCCAGATCTGGAAGCAGTCTCTTCCCCCGAGACGAGGGCTCGACGCTGAGTCTTTCTTCCTCCCAGGAGGTTGACGTGACGAGCGTGGACGAGGTTTCGCCGCCTCGTTCGCTCTCGAGCTCTCCGCGCAGTTTCTCTGCCGAGCCAGAGCGGCGGCTACGCTCGCGGGGCTCGAAAAAAAAAAAAAAAAGAGGCTGATCTGGTATCCGCCAGATCTGGCGCCCCGTCTCTCGGTTTGGAAGCGGTCTCTTCCCCCCGAGACGAGGGCTTGACGCTGCGTCTTTTTTCCTCCGAGGAGGTTGATGTGACGAGCATTCACGAGGGTTCGCCGCCTCCGCCCCAGTATGAGGAGTTTTAGAGGTGGTTACACGGGCAGTGGCCAAACTTCCTGTGCCGCGCGCTAGTTTACGTGATGAGCATTTTCTGCGTGCGCGGCCACCTCTACGTAGGAGCCTCTCGGTTTCCACATCGAGGTGTCGAGATCGTGGGCTAACCTTTTATCCCGCTCGCTCATTCCCGCCTTTCATTATTATGGTAATGTGCGGGAGTTGGACGCGCGTGGGTACAGAGCGATGCCCCAGGTCGAACAGGGTCGAGCGAGCGATCCGTCACCCGCGGGGGCATTGGCTCTGGAGGCTCCTACCCTGTCCACTAAGCCTCTGCGCACCTCATTATCCCTAGTGGGCAGGGGATATGCGGCAGCAGGTCAGGCCGGTGCGCGTCTGCACACTATGGCAGTGTTGCAGGCGTACCAGGCCAAACTGCTGAGAGAGTTAGATGAGGGCGGTGATTTTAGGCCAGAAGATATTTCTCCCCCGCCGCTCCCTAACTCTGGAGGCTGCTGGGCGGGAGCAGCCTCCTCCGCATACCAGCTCCTCGCACAGGGCTGCGCAGAAAGAGCCGAGGACTTCGAAGCCCAAGACAGACCTGAGGAATGTCTTGGTGGCCAAGAGGTCCGCGGCGAAGAAGTCCTGATGGGCGAGCCCCAGGACTTCGGAGGGCGACCCCTACTGGGGTGGAGCGGTTTACACCACGGCTCACGGTGACCGTCTCCCCTCGGTGCCCTCCGGGGATTTGTCTGCCAACCCTGCAGTTCCAGGGCACAGCAGGTCCCAGCGAGTGCTGCTCTCAGGTTATTCCGCCTGTGATTCAGCGGGCCTGAGAAACTCGCCTCAGCCGCCGGATTACGCGTCTCCTGTCGGTGCGCCGCAGCAAGACAGCGGTCTGGCGCTTCTCTAACACCAGAGGTCAGTCTCGAGAGACTGATTCCCTTAGTAGACCGTTTGGCAACGGCTGCCGAATGTGTCTCTCTGGGTCCTGCGGACGGTAGAGGCTGGCTATTCCATCCAGTTCGATGGGCCGCCCCCGCGGTTCAATGGGGTCTGTGTGACTACGGTCCGCCCCGAGCAGGCTCTGGTCCTGGAACAGGAAGTCAACACTTTGCTTAAAAAGGAAGCCATAGAGTTGGTTCCACCTCACGAAGTGCACACCGGCTTCTACAGCCGGTACTTCATTGTTCCAAAGAAGGATGGGGGGCTGAGGCCCATATTGGATTTGCGCGTCCTGAACCGCTCAGTCAGAAAGCTGAAGTTCAAGATGCTCACTATCAGGCAGATTGTGTCTCAAATCAGGTCCAAGGACTGATTTGTCACGATAGATCTCAAAGATGCCTATTTCCGAGGGGCGCTAGTGAGCACAGTATGGAGTAGTCGTTTTTTTCCAGGGCTCCTCTCCACGTTTGAAATAATTCGGTCATTTATTTAATATTTCACCTAATTTCCTGGTTTCGCCTCATAAATACTTTCATCTAAGTGCCTCAGGATGACAAAACCAAAATCTGAAAGAGGGAAGCGGCAAGAGAAAGCCTCAAGTGAGGCTGATGATGGCCAGCCATGTGCGGAGCTAGCTGCTGCAACTCCAGAATTAGCCAACGAGTCTGCTCTGGAGTCTGAATCGAGCATCCTCGCAGCGATACGAAGTATGAGCAAGACGATGAATGACCGTTTTAACGACTTGGAGGCATCCTTGGCATCCACCCAGGCAACGCTGGCGAGTCTCGGTAATCGAATACAGCAGGTGGAAAATGCTAGCTCGGAGTATGACCGCCACCTCTCGCTTGTTGAGCAGCAGTGTACGAAAATGCAGTCGGAAAACGAAATGCTTCGTTTGAAAGTAACCGACCTGTAGGCTCGCTCCCGGCGGCAGAATATTAAAATCACCGGCTTGCCTGAGAAAATCGAGAACGGACATCCAACGGAGTTTTTGGCCAAGTTCATCCCTGAGCTGCTGGGCGCTGACAACTTTCCCAATCCGTTGGAAGTGGACCGGGCTCATCGGCTGGGAAGACGGCTCTCTGAGGATGACGCGCGCCCGCGCGTAATGATAGCACGGATTCATCATTTCCAACTGAAGGAGAAAATACTACTACTAGCCCGCCAGCAGTTTCCTCTGCGCTACAACGGCAAAGCGGTTCACTTCTTTCCTGATTACCCAGCGGAGGTGATGAAGCAACGACAGGCATTTGATTCCGTCCGCAAACGACTCCGAGATGCAGGTGTGAGGAGCGGTTTCATTTACCCGGCACGGCTGCGAGTCTCCAGTGACACCATAGACAGAGTTTTTACGTCCCCACAGGATGCTGAGGCTTTTGCAGAGACTCTGTCTTGACTTTTGGTATGTGATTTTTATGCTGTTTGTACATCAACCGGGACATTTATATGACAGTTTGTAAGGTATGTGTGTATTTGCGTTAACATATATAACTTTCATTGTTGATTTTCACAAACACTTGTCCTCATTAGTGGAGAGGGCGTGGGGTCCCTGCATTAACTTAGTGGCTGGTTAGTTGTTCCTGTATGGTCCGGCAGCCCCCAAGAGAGTATGTTGGGTTTGTAGTCTCACTTTGTTTGGGAAAGTGGGAGGGGGGGAGGAGGGTGATGTTCTTGCTCGTTTTCATGTGTTCCTCTTGTCTTTCTTATTATTTTATTAGGGCACTTTATTTGTACGCTGCTACTATGCAAAATCTGTATGCATCCTGATACACTTTCGCCAGGTGGTGGCATCACTTTTACTAGTTGGAATGTGCGCGGGCTGGGTCACGTTCTCAAGCGAGCTAAAGTGTTCTCTCATTTAAAATCTCTATCTGCTGATGTAGTTTATTTGCAAGAAACGCATATCAGACCCACAAAGGAAAAGTTACTCAGATGTAGTTGGGCCAATCAGATTTTTCAGTCCACATTCTCCAGTAAAGCCCGGGGAGTGGCAATTCTGATCCGCAAGACTGTTCCTTTTAGGCATGTTTCTACTGTGAGTGACCCAAATGGCCGGTTTATTTTGGTAACTGGCTACATTCACTCATTTCATGTTACGCTCCTTAATGTATACGGTCCAAATTTTGATGATCCAGCTTTCTTCCGTAAGATATTTAGTTCACTGCCTGATCTCTCGGATACACATTTAATTGTGGGTGGTGATTTCAACTGTGTGCTTGACAGCCGTTTGGATAGGTCAGCCCAGTCAAATCAATTATCTACCTCCTCCATGGTTTTAAATGACTTAATGACTTCTATGAATCTAGTTGATATTTGGAGGCTTGGACATCCTACAGATAGAGATTATTCTTTTTTCTCACAAATGCACAAGTCCTTTTCGAGAATAGATTATTTTTTAATTGACTCTAAATTGATATCCAACGTTATTGCCTCAAAATATCATAATATTCTAATTTCTGACCACTCTCCTACTTCATTGGTCTTTGATCTTAATCATAAAAAGCAGCAGTTTACCTGGAGTCTCCACCCATCATTGTTTTCCGATGCATCATTTTGTCAATATTTATCCACTAAGATCTCAGAATTCCTAGAGAGTAATGACAATTCTGAAGTCACAGACTCCACTTTATGGGAAACTTTTAAAGTTGTGATTCGGGGTCACATAATATCTTTTGAATCTTCTTTGAAAAAGGAACGGTGAAAGCGACTGTCAGAAATCGAAATTGAACTATCGCAGTTAGAACTTGTCTACAAGTCTTCCTCCAGCCCTTCCACCTTACAAAATATTCTTAAACTCAAATATGAATATAACACTATCCTGTCCAGTCAGATATGCGATCAATTGTTTAAGATCAGGCAGAAACACTTCGAGTTGGGGGATAAGCCCCATAAATTACTGGCCCAACAGTTGAGAGGCTTGCAAGCTAGTAGAGCCATTCATAAGATTAAATCAAAGACAGGAGAACTAGTTATTGATCCTAAAAGTATAAACAATCGTTTTAGGGAATATTATGAAGAGTTATATATGTCAAAAGCAAAAGGGAATGTTTCTGACTGGCTGGAGCATCTAAGACTCCCTAAATTAAGTGCGGCAGCTTGTGAAGCTTTGAATTCTGACATTTCCACGCAGGAGATTCTGGATGCTTTAAAATCATTTCCCAATGGCAAGGCTGCTGGCCCAGATGGTTTCGGAATTGAACTGTATAAATAATTTTCTATGAAGATCGCTCTCCTTCTTTTGAGGATGTTCAATCATTAATTTGGAACCCAGAAATTTCCACCCACATTGTATGAAGCTAATATTTCACTGTTATTAAAAGAAGGTAGGGACGAAGCTGAACCTTCATCGTTTCGTCCTATCGCACTACTGAACTCAGACATTAAAATTTTTACCAAGTTATTAGCAAATAGGTTAAATAAATATATATCATCCATCATTCACACTGATCAAACTGGCTTTGTCCCAAATAGATTTTCCTTTTTTAATGTCAGAAGATTGATGAATATAATGTATCATAGGTATAGTAAGGGCTCGAGGATGGCTGCCCTTTGCCTAGATGCGGAAAAGGCATTCGATCAAGTAGAATGGGTATATATGGTTAAGGCCTTGGAGGAGTTTGGGTTTGGTCGTCAATTTGTATCGTGGATCACAATGCTATATGCTCATCCATCTTCCTCCATTCTCACGAATCAAGAAAGATCATTGCCGTTCCGATTACACCACGGGACACGCCAGGGCTGCCCCCTCAGCCCATTGCTCTTTGCCATTGCTATTGAGCCTCTTGCCATTAGTATCAGGAATCACCCTTCTATTGAACCCATCCGACTGAGTAATGTGGATCACCATATTTCCCTATACGCGGACGACGTTGTTCTTTTTATATCACAACCAGAGAAATCAGTTCCTGTACTGCTGGATCTTATTAATACATTTGGTGAAGTTTCCGGATATACAATTAACTGGCAGAAGAGTGAGTTCATGTCACTGGGCGCGGATCTCAATACTGAATTTTTGTATAATCTCCCGTTCAAAATTACAAACAGGCTGAAGTATCTTGGCGTAGTTTTGCCGAAAGACCCTAAACTAATTTTTAAGCTGAATTTTCTTGAGAAATTGGAGAAACTGAAGAGGGACATTGAAAAATGGAGGACTCTTCCTCTTTCTATGGTGGGTCGTATAAATGCTATTAAGATGGTTTCCTTGCCAAGGTTCTTGTATCTTTTTCAAAATTTACCAATTTTTTTGGCACGATCTTTTTTCAAATCTTTGGATTCGATAATTCTTCCTTTTATTTGGGGCTTTAAAACACACAGAATTTCAAAAACTCATCTACATAAACCAGGGAAAATGGGTGGGTTAGGACTGCCAAATTTTCTGCATTATTACTGGGCAGCGAATGCCAGATCCCTGGTTTATTGGCAGGAAGGATATAATATGGAGGTATCTGCCGAGACTCCCCCCTGGGTTGCCATTGAAATGAGTGATGTCAAAAATAGTTATCTTCCGGCACTTCTTTTCTCAACACCCAGCCCTCCTGCAACTGTTAAGATGGATAATATGATTATCTTTAATTGCTTAAAAATATGGCAGCAAATTAGAAAGGACTGCAGACTACCAGACACTTCTATCCATGCTCCAGTATATCGCAATCATGCATTCTCTCCATCCCTCTCGGACGGGTCTTTTAACAGTTGGAGGCTAAAGGGTGTGGTCACTTTGAAAGATCTGTATATTAATAAACAGTTTGCCACATTTGCACAGTTACAAAATAAGTTTTCTCTTCCCGCAAAACACATTTTTTCCGATACTTGCAGATTAGAAATTATGTTCGTCAATGTGTGCCTAACTTTGAGTCTCTTCCGGAAGATAAAATGATCTATAAGCTTTTGTTGGGCCCACCTGATTCTAGAAAATTGGTCTCTGGCTTTGTAAATATATTCTCTGAACGAACAGTTTATGCTACACACTCTTTGAAAAACTCCTGGGAGGAGGAGTTGGGAATGCAGATTGGAGATGATGTTTGGGGGGAGGGCCTTGGTAGGATCCGATCTTGTTCTATTAGCACTAGGCATCAGTTAATTCAATTTAAGGTGATGCACAGGCATCACTACTCAAAGACCAAATTGCACAGAATCTTTACCACCATTTCATCGCTTTGTGACCGATGTAAATCTGCGGAGGGCTCTCTGACTCACATTTTTTGGACTTGTCCGAAACTGTATAATTTTTGGTGTAACATATTTAAATGGTTTTCTGACATGTACAGCTGTGTATTTGAACCTGACCCAATGATTGCATTGTTTGGGGTTTCTCCTTCTCTACTTAAACACAGTGTTTCAATGCAAAGCACAATTATGTATGGAATGGTAGTTGCAAAGAAAATGATTTTAAAACTTTGGAAGTCAGATACTGTGCCTCAGTTTAGGATCTGGTTAAATGAGCTCATTGGTATATTGCATATGGAGAAGGTCCGCTATGGCATGATGGACAATCTTAATAAATTTTCAGATATTTGGCAGCCATTTTTGGCTCACCTTGACAAATACAATACTGATTTTGACCAGCAAGGGAGTTCATAGAGTGCCAACCACCTTCACCATCTCTGTTTAGTACTTGTGTTGAGATTCTAGTGCCAGCGGTGCAGCAGTGTACTTAATTATTGTTGTTTTTAAATATGCCCTGTTTTTTTTTGTGTCTGTGTTCTGTTTTGCTTGTGGTTTCTATTCTGTATTTTTTTTCTGTCTGTTTTTTTTTTTTCTTTTTGTTTGTTACTTGTATACAAAATTCTAATAAAAATATTATAAAAAAAAAAGAATCCCACAGGAGGCACTGTAGGAGTTTAAAAATCCTAAACAATTTTCTGTCAATTACTTTTAATGTCTTACATGACCATTTTATCTGACTGCTAAGAATAAAAACCCAAACTACAAAAAAAAAAAGATGCCTATTTCCATATATCCATCCTTCCCTCTCATAGGAAGTTCCTCAGGTTCGCTTTTGGGGGCAAAGCGTATCAGTATCGGGTTCTTCCTTTCGGCCTAGCACTCTCACCCTGCACTTTCACCAAGTGTGTGGATGCGGCACTGGTCCCGTTGCGACTGCAGAGCATCCGCATACTCAGTTGTATCGACGATTGGTCGATCCTCGCTCGTTCAGAGCGGGTGGCGATTCGGCATCGAGGTGTCGTTTCGCCCACGTGAAAGATTTAGGGGTTAAGACTAAACGCCGAGAAAAGTGTGCTTTCTCCAGCTCAGAGAACCACTTATCTAGGCGTGGTGTGGGATTCGACCACGATGCAGGCGCGGTTATCCCCTGCTCGGATCGAGTCGATCCTCACGGCAGTCGAGAGAGTGCGAGAAGGCCAGCCATTCACTGTCAAGCAGTTTCAGAGACTACTTGGGTTCATGGCAGCTGCGTCCAGTGTGATTCCCTCTGGCCTGCTGTACATGAGGCCCCTACAGTGGTGGCTCAAGACCAAGGGGGTCTCCCTGAGGGGAGACTCGCTCCGCGCTGTCAAAGTGTCACGCCGCTGTCCGTGCCTTAGACATGTGGAGGAATCATTGGTCCCAGGGCGGTCTGTGGAATGGTCGCCACCTGACGTGGCATATCAACCAGCTAGAGATCCTAGCTGTGTTCCGTGCGCTCAAGCACTTCCTCCCAGACCTAAGAGATCACCACGTGCTGGTGCGCACCAACAAGGAGGTCTGAGGTCGCCCCCATTGTATAAGCTGGCACACCAGATCCTTGTGTGGTCCCAGGGCCAGCTCCGATCTCTGAGAGCTGTGCACATGCCTGGGCATCTCAACATAGGAGCAGACGTCCTGTCGAGACAGGGGCTGAGGCCCGGGGAATGGATGCTTCACCTCGAGGGGTGAAGCAGATTTGGAAGGTTTGGCCAGGCACGGGTAGACCTGTTCGCGACTCGAGGGTCAGCGTAATGTCCCCTCTGGTTTTCTCTAGTTCCTCCAGCTCCTCTGGGACTGGATACTATGGTACAGACGCGGCCGAGGCCCCGTCTGTACGCCTCCCCTCCCTCTGCTCCCGGGAGTTCTGTGCGCCGGGACGTGGTCAGTCTACTGTTAGTAGCACCGTTCTGGCCGGGCCGAGTTTGGTTCTCGGACCTGATTTCTCTCCTTGACGGCACTCCGTGACCGGTACTGATCAGGAGAGATCTCCTCTCACAGGCCGGGGGGGACACCATTGTGCACCCTTGCCCGGAGCTATGGAAGCTGTGGGTTTGGCCTCTGAGCAGGCGCAACTCATAGCTTCTGGTCCATCGACTGAGGTTGTCGAGACCCTCCTTCAATCCAGAGCTCCCTCCACGAGGAAACTGTACATTGAAGTGCGGAGACCGCCACCTTGACCCAGTCAACTGCCCAGTTCGTGCAGTTCTGGAGCTCCTGCAGGCCTGATTCTCCGCAGGGTTAACCCACTCCACTACTAAGGTCTACGTGGCAGTTATTTGTCATACCACGCCCTTATCGGTGGCCAGCCAGTGGGCAGATACCCCCTAGTTACATGTTTCCTCCGGTGCACGGAAGCTGAGGCCTCCTGTACGATCACGTCCCCACATGGGACCTGGCTGCGGTTCTGAGGCTCGGTGTGAACACCTTTGAGCATGTCGAGGAGATAACAGATAGACTCCTCACCGCCAAGACCGTCTTCTGGTTAGCCATCATTCTCTGAGGAGGGTGATCACCTTCAGGCCCTGTCTGCGGCCCCTTCGATGTTGACTGTGTGCCCGGTTCGGCGAAAGTCTTTCTCTACCCCTGGAAAATGGGGTACGTTCCGAAGGCTCTGACGGTCATACCACAGCCGGTCGTACTCCAGGCCTCTGTCCTCCTCCCTTCGGCCAGGAGTAGCACAACCGTATGTGTCCAGTGTGAGCACTGGGCACGTACATCCACAGAGCTTATTTATTTAGAAAAAAAATGCTTTGTATATAGTATGTATACTGAAGTATTCTGATTGCCAGACATAAACTGATATTGGCAGACATGGTCATATAGTCAGTAACCACACGCTGATGTGCTTCCATACAGATGATAATCATACAGATGGGCCATATAATCAATAATAGCTGATCAATGAATCACAATGATAGCCGTCATAGAGTCGGTAATAAACATGCTGATGTTCGTCCATACATATTATAATCATGCAGATACGGCCACATTCCCCACACAATACACACACACACATATAAAAAATGTTGAAGAAAAAAAAAAACTGTTTTTTATGGATAAAGCAGATCGCTAAGTTACGCCCTGCTCAGATGACAGCTGTGTCACAGCGTGCGTCACGCTTTCAGGAGAGCGCACCAAATTCAAATAAACTATATTCTGCTTTTCTGAGACTTTTTTTTCCGTGGACGGTCTCATTCTGTTTGTAAAACTGTATGCTACAACACCATGTTGTTTTATTACCACCAAGACGCTGTTTTTGAGCGTAATTTATTCCATAACGGACGCGAACAATAACTCGAAATCAAATGTAAACAAAGGAATATTCATCCTTATTACAACGTTATTGTTTCGCTGGACTAAAAGTGCTCGCTAGGATGTTGTTCTGTGGACCCCTACGTCTCTAACTAAACTGGGATTTCAGCAGTGGACGCGTTTGTGGCTCGTTATTATAATGAATCTGGTACGTACTGCTTTTTTATTCTGCATGTTTTGATGTGTGCTGCTTACGCAAATGTAGCAAATACATTCCTTATAACCTTTCCATCGAAAAACAGCGATCTGTCGTCGATGCTTGAGGCTTAGACAGGTGCAGGATGTCTCTTACAAAAAGGGGGTGTGGCTCAGAGTGGGGCCAGGTTCCCTCCCTTCCCTTGAAGGTGTGTGTTGAGGGTTTGGCCACGCTGTCTGTGTGTCACACTGTCGCTGTACCTTCCCCTTTTGTGTATGCCAGTCTCATAATTTTACCAGAGTAAAAGTCTGGTATGGTCTGGCAGGAAGTTCTTGCACTTTACAGGGCTTCTCCAGGGGATTGCAAGGTCTGCAAGAACCAAGAAGTAGCAGGTTGAGCATTGGTTATTTTACTTCAAGTTAAGACGCAGGTGTCCTTGGCAGTCACCATGGTTGACAACAAGACCTCATAGGAAACTTGCGCACTTGCTTGTGAAGGCAGGTCTGGTGTGTGCTCGGTAAGTGCTTTGAAGCGTGTGGCTGGCTGTGAGATTTTTCCCGTGACCTCGGTGACCTGACAGTCTGTCTGGGTGACCTGTCTGGCTGGAGTGGCAGGGGTTCTCGCACTTCAGCCCGGGGTCTCGGCTGTCTCAATTTCAGCAAAGGGTCAATGTGACCCAGCAGCTCTTTATCACTGAGAAGGTGGTATGCATGTATGACTGGATGTTCAGTGCACACCTTTGGGCCTTAAGAGTTCAGTTCTGTTTCTGAGCTTCAGCTTGGGGTCTGCCAAAGAGTTAGAAGTGACGTAAAAGTTGGATTTACTCCAGTGTCACCAGTGCTCCAAGTCTCGCCTTGGTTTTCCAACATGCTGTGTCCTTGTTGGTGAGGAACTGTGTTGACTTTCTGATGAATCATCTATCACAGTGATGTGTTTTTCAAGATGTAAGAGCAGGAGGAGTCTGGGTCGTGGGCTGGTCTGACCTTGAGACTGAGTTCTCGTTACCAGCTGAGATGTCAGGTCTGATCTTTGTGGTCTGGCAGTGTACTTCAGATGACTTGGTGACTGGAAATGAGAACGTTGCCGCACTTGAGCCCAATTCTATGAATGCTTAAAGTCCGTTGGGCTCAAAACCATACGGCAGGTCCATGCTGGTGAAAAGAGGGCCTGTGTCTCATGGAGCTGATGGTCAGGTGCAGGGGAGTTGGCCGTGTGTGTATTTTGGCCTGTCATGGGTGGTCAGATGCCTGCTGATGTGCTGTTTGGGTGCCATGACCATCTGGGGCCTCATGTATAAAACTTTGCATAGATTTCATCCTTAAAGTGTGCGTATGCACATAAGGCAGAATTTGCGGACGCACAAAAGTTTTCAGATTTATAAAACCGTACGTACGCCAGAACCTGCGCAAGGTTCACTTTATAAATCACAATTATCAATTATCAGGTGCACGTGCTTATAGCTTACCCCAATCTCCTCCCGAAATAACCATATTTGGAGGTTAAGACCGCCTATTTTGAATATGTATGATCTCCCTGCATATTAATACGACCGATAATTGTCATTGATCTGTTTGGCTAAAAATGGAAGAACAGAAACGAAAAGCAAAAAAAAGAAACTTCACCGACTGCGAGATGGAAGTACTGCGGTCTGAGGTGGAGGGCCGAAAAATTTTTTTATTTGGTGGGCTCTCTGCGGGCATTTCAAATAAAAGAAAGATATTAGAATGGGAGCAAGTAACAGAAGCAGTCAATGCTGTTACCTCGGTGCCTCGCACAGTCCAAGAGACAAAAAAAAAATGGTCTGACTTAAAAGTAGTCGTAAAAAAAAAAAGAATATGTGCACACAGGCGCAGTGTCGTAACAACTGGTGGTGGTCAAGGAATCACTGACCTCTCAGCCTTTGATGCAAGGGTGGGTGCGATTATAGGGGAAACAGTATTAAGTGGAGTTCTTCCAGAATTCCAAGGTGATACGGATGTGATTTGCGGTGACGATGGTAAGTAATTGATTTATGTACACATTATATAAGTTTTTGTCTGTTTAAAATTCTGCTTTTTTATTGTGGATAATTTAAATCAACCAATTCAAATTCCGTGGAAGTGGAAAGTCCTAAAATATCCAAGTGACAAATCTAGCAATAGATGCAGCTGCCCTTAAAATATACGTTTATTAAAATAGTCGATTTTCCTGTTTATTCATATGCAAAAAATGTAACTTAAAAAGACAAAAGCAAGTCATCAAGTGCACATTTTATTTCACACATTTACAGATAGGCAATACAACCTTTATTTAATTAAACTTTTTTTAATGATTAAAGGAAAAGTTAATCCTGGAATGCCTTCAAGCCCGGTGAGTGGTCCAAGTGGGGTAGACAAGGGATGTAGGCTTAGATGCTACGTGCCACCGCCGCCGCCATCCTGTGTGCCTCCACCACCATCCTGTGTGCCACCACCGGCATCTTGTGTGCCTCCACCAACGTCCAGTGTGCCGCCATCATCAAATGCCCAAGCAACCCCATCCTGTGCGCAATCCAGTGCATCATCATCATCCTTTGTGCCACCACCGAGCGCTGGTAACTCAAGGCGTGTACTGACGGAAGAAGTCATGCAGACCCAACGTCACATGGTTCATGCTGTTAATGCGGTGTGTTCCGAACTGAAAGAAATAAAAACTATTTTGTCAGAAATAAGTGGTTCACTTAAAGAACTTGTGAAAAAATAAAAAGTTTGAATTCACTTGCCTTTTTACATTCCATTTATTACATTTATACGCCGCTGTATTGCCATAGCATTATGCACTGCATTAGGAGGGCCAGGGTCGGGTTCATTATCTTCAGTATGGGCGTTCGATGGAACAGGTATCCCATTCTTTTGAGCAATGTTGTGCAACACTGCGCAAGCCACCACAATGCAGCAAACCTTTGTAGGGCTGTACAATACTGTGCCACCAGACGTATCCAAGCACCTCCAACGTCCTTTTAGCAGACCAATAGTGCGTTCGACCACTGAACGCGTCCGGCAATGCTTATAACGCCGTTCTTGTTCGGTTTGGGGTCTAGTTAGTGGAGTTAGCAGCCACGTTCTAAGGGGATAACCACTGTCTCCTGAGAGGTAAAACATTTACAATTTTTTTTTTAAGAAAATATAACAAAACAATGAATGTAAATACAATGGGACAATTAATATAACATTTCAAGTGCTAGGCAGAGGTAACAATTATAAACATAAGAATACTTTAAAGAAAGTACATGCTTGTAAAATAGCCTACAGATAGCTTTTAGTTTTTTCCAGGGCAATATTGATTCAATATGACATTTCACTTAATTTTTAAATGCTATAAAACAGGTTGTTTCCTGACAATTTGCATTGATTAATGTGAAATTTTGCTTTAAAAAAAAATATTAAAATAAGTGTGGGTTTGTTTATCATTGGAGATTATAATTATACCTAAAAGAAAAAAAACATTTTAAAAGGTATGCTTTAAACACATTTGCATCATTACTCAATTACAATTACATGCGCATTCCTGCCGACTTACCCAGAAGCCATCCATCATGCACAGCTCCTGTTTGCAGTCTGTTCCCTACACTGCTGTTGGACAAAATGTAGGAATCATGAGTTGACCCAGGCCATCTCGCAACTACATTTGTCAGAGACATATGCGCATCACGATCTGCACGTTCAAAGAATGAAAATGTTTTCGGTTAACAAAAGCAAATTCATTCTCAGATGGTGCCTTTATTGCAACATGGGTGCAGTCAATAGCACCGATTACATTGGGAAAACCGGCGATTGCTGCAAATTGCATTTTGATGTTGGCCTGTTCAACTTGCGTGTAAGGAAAACGGATGTATCGGGGTGCCATCCCCACTATGGCATCCCATACATATGGCATGACACGGCTCAGGGATGACTGCGACATACCCGATCGGTCTGCCAACTCTCGCTGGAAAGTACCAGTGGCCAAGTGGCCTAATGTGGTCAATACTTGTACAGGAACACACAGCGCGTGGTTTCTCCGCGAGGGTCTTTCCAATACTGGCTGTAAATCAGAACACAATTCCAAGAGGATGGCTCTTGGGAATCGAAATCGGCTCATGAGCCAATCATCATCATGAGCAAGGAAATCTTCACGGTCTCTGAAAACACGCTCCCTCCGTAGAGCGTCATTAGCAAGGTCTTCTAACAGCGCTAGAGCATCCATTATGATGATATGTTATATACGCACACACCTTTTTATAGCCCATTCATTAAAAAAAATTAGTAAATTCAAAGTATTTGCACCTGGTTAAGAATGCTGATAATGATAATTCAGGTTGATGCAATTTGATTTATTGGGTGATGTAATAGGATAATTTAGAAGTTTTTCATTTTAAATAATTATTGCTATTTGGGCCAGTTGGTGTCGCCAAAACACATACTCTTCTAAAAGAGTGCGTACGCACGGTCAAGAGCATCCTTACGGTGCGCACTTATTTACGCCAAGTTTATTTTTTATAAATCCCGATATGTGCGTGGAAAAATGCGTACGCATATTTCTATGCCCATTTTGTGCGTACGCAACGTTTATACATCAGGCCCCTGGTGTTAGGATGATGTCTCTGTGGTGAGAGACTGTTTGCCAAGGTCTGGGCATTTCTCTTAGTGGGAGGGCTTTCTGGTAGGTTGTTGGTTTCTCATGCCACTCGTAGTTAAAAGGAGTCTGATAGTCTGATATATCCTGTTTGCCCTGCTGGGGAGGCCACTCTCAGGATCAGTTCCTTTTATGTCCTCAGGATCTCTGTTGCTGGCCCGTGTGCTCTCCAGAGTCAGTTCTGGATACTGTACAGAGATAGGCAGGATTTTAACAGTCTCTATTGAGGCAGCGCTGTGTTATCTGTAGGCCATATGGGCTGAGTTCCGCAGATGTCAGGTGGTCATTGTGCAGGGGAAGGCCATGGCGCTTGGGTGGTGACTCACAATGTGATGCGGATTTCGGGAGGAGGGAAGGTTCTGGAGTTGAAGCCTTCCTCCCTTGTGGCCTGTTCTGTCGTCTGCTGTAGACTCAGAGCTGGCTGTAGCAGGCTTCTTGTAGATTTTGTAATCTGCTTTGACAGTTTCAGACTGGTGGTACTGCATGTTGTGTGCCTTAAGGCTCCGGCCTGATCCTGAGCGGATAGTCTGTTTCGTGTGGTCACATTGGGCAGATTTCAAGCATAACAGTTCATGTTTTGCAGACAGCAAGTGTGGTAACCTTCTGCTTGTTGGGGTCTGTGGGGCCACACGGTGTTAAACTATTTAAACTAAACTGAGCTAGACAATGACATCTCTGAATTCAATAATGAAATGTTTTAACTGAAAGTTTAGTGTTTAATCTTATTTTTATACATTACTGACAATCTATCCTCCAATTTGATACTGTTAAGTGCTGTGACACAATCTGTATTGTTAAAAGCGCTATATAAATAAAGGTGACTTGACTTGACTTGACGGTGTGTGCCATCTGCAGTGATCCTCTGGAATCACCAGCCACCTCCCCCTGTGGTTGCTGGTTGGTGAAATGTGAACAGTGCCCCCCCCCCCCCCCCCCTACCATTTGCAGTTTTGGACTCTTGGCTGGGGGGCCTGGGCCTGCTTGTCAGGGGAAATTCTGTGTTGTGTTTTCTCTTTCTGTGGTCTGCAAGCATATTTCAGTTCATTTGTGACATTGAGTTCACCTTGGCTTGTTTGACTTTACCCGATTGGTGTTTGAAGTTGCCTCGTTGCTGAGCAGGGACTTGGATTTCAGCTCGGGCTGCTTGCAGGTGGCATTCATAGGCGTTGTTTCGGTTCTCCTGAGCCATTACTTAAGAGAGCTTCAGCCTGTTGGAGCCTCTCTGGCTTCTATTCCAGCTGCTCTCTGTGCTCAGTGTCTGTGGGTTTTGTAGAGGCATCCTGAAACTTTCTACTTCCTCCTCTAGCTCCTTGTCCTCTTCACCCGCTGTCACTTGCTGTTCCAACTGGTCTGACAGTTCCCAGTCCTCCGGGAAGCATCTTTCGCGCAGCGTTAACTGGATGATGGGGTTGTAGGCAAGAGCACCAATGATCCTGGCAGGCTCTCTATGGCGGTAGCCTTGGTTTGATCATGGTCTGTCTGCCAGTTCAGGTTGTCATCCAGCTGTTTCGCTCAGGTGCTGTAGATCAGGAGTGGTCCCGGACCGGAGGGCGTCTGTTGCAGCGCTTAGCCAAGCCTTTGGCTGATCAGGTGGGTGGCAGGGCTGAATGATCTGGACACAGGTGGAACACAGGTGGAGAGGGAAAAGCACAAAAAGTCACTGCAAGTCTGTACAGATTTAGTTAGCTAAAATATTTGGGCTATGTGTTGCGTGGTTAACTGGTGTGATCAGTTAGTGACACAAACTAAATGCTTAACCCTATGGGGCCGGCTGTATCGTCGGCGATACCAGCTCGGTTTTTTTAAGATCAGTGCAAAAGACACTAAAAATACTCTGTTGATTTTGGTCACACAAATAAGTGTTATACATCAATCGAAACTGTTAAGTGTCTACTTTTTTTTGTGTACACTCACGATCACAACAAAACTTTGTGGTTTTGGGGAAAAAAAGAAAACAACAGGGTGCGCTCTCTTTCTTCTCCATCTCCGCGAACTGTTTATAGTAACGCGTCACTAAAATGAAGTGTAATTAAGCAAATACTCAACACAGAAACAGGAGAGTTATCTAAGAGTCTACTTTCAAATGAAGTAAGTCATATCGAAAACAAACATTACGTGATAAAGTAATCTGTATGAAACGGACACGATGTTCAGTCTGTCTAGTCTAACTCATTATTTCTAATGAGATCCGCGCGCTTGGAGACGCCCAACATAAACAAAGTGTCAGGAGTGAAGAGTTCATCGCTGCTATACTGTTAGCTTCTGGAAGAAGACGCGCTGAGTAAAGGCTGGATTTCCCTCAAAATAAGAGCAAGAGTTCATCCGGAAGATAAGATCGATCTGATGAGTAAGTAATGCTTCTTTTTTTGCATTAGTTAGTGTGTTATTGTGACAAACTTGAACACGTTTAGTTGGGTTTTTCCCAAACGACAACATGATGAATGCTACACCTCTAAGAATGTTTAGAAGAATGTTTAATGTTCACAAATAGATTTAATAGTGTGCTAAACAATAACAATTAGTTTCTCAGATATAAAATATCCTTTTTTTATAGTACAAAGTACATCCTTTTGTAGTTCACAGCGTACGTGAGTCTATTGCTGCAGAATCATAACAGCTACTATAAAATCATACATACTAGGCTATATTACTACAAAATCATAGTTGTTTTTTCCCATACTGTAATTCCAGACTACAATGTTTGAATATGATGGGCAATTCATTGTATTTAAAGTTCTTATGGCACGATGATGTTTTCTTGCTCTATATAAAACAAAAGTAATATGAGAGTACATTGTAACATGATCAATGAGTCTAAGTATGTTTAGAACGTTTATTATTAATAGCCTACTCTGTTCAAAAGTAGATTATAATAGCGTGCTAATCAATGATAATTAGTTTCTCAGTTATAAAATATATATTTTTTAATGGTACAAAGTATATCCTTTTGTAGTTCACAGCGTACATGAGTCTATTGCTGCAGAATCATAACAGCTATTATAAAATCATACATACTAGGCTATATGACTACAAAATCATAGTTGTTTTTTCCCAAACTGTAATTCCAGACTACAATGTTTGAATATGATGGGCAATTCATTGTATTTAAACTTCTTATGGCACCATGATGTTTTCTTGCTCTTTATAAAACAATAAAAGTAATATGAGAGTACATTGTAAATTGATGAATGCTACGAGTCTAAGTATGTTTAGAACATGCTTGATTAATAACCTACTATGTTCAAAAATAGATTTAAATAACGTACTAAACAATAATATTTAGTTTCTCAGATATAAAAGGTATTTTTTTGTTTACAATAGTACAAAGTATGCGTGAGTCTATAAAACCTATATATATACAGTAGATGCTCCTGATGTTAACATGCTCACAAATGTTTTTGGTTGTTTGTATTTTATTGAATCAGGTACCTGAACCACAGATGAATCCTGATGACTTTCTTCTGATGTTGGTACAGTGCTCTCAGAGGAACACAGTTTAATGTTCAACTACACTGATATTCTATGGTAAAACAAGATCCTTGACTACTGATTGTTTTTTTGTTTTGTTTTTTCTTCTTGAATCCATGGACATAAGTAAATGTCAGGTACTTGTTTCACTTGTTGAACAGAATCTGTTGCAGGAATGAGTCAAAGTCTGTTCACATCTCTGTGGTTAGATCAGTGTACACAATAATGTGCCTTTGACCTTCATTATGTATGTTTTGATTATACTGTGTTGTAAATAAAATACAAATAATTTAAAAAAAAAAAAAATTCTCCTCACACTTTGTCTTACCTGCCTCAGTCACAGTCACACTGATGGCCCATTAGCAGCCTTTAGGGGAGGGCCCTTTGTCTCTCAGGTGAAAATCACTTAATATTCAAGGCTATTACCACTCCCGCGCATATTGCCTTTCGATCACAAAACATGTTTTTAAAATTAATAAATATAATGTTTTCTGTGAATGATTAAGCAGAATGATTTTCACATAATTGTGAAGTAAATATTGTAGCCTACAAGACTGACTACTCAAAAGTCTTATTCAGGACTAATTAGTGTGGCTTTTATGGCCTTATTTCAGCTACATTTTTTTCCCCCAAAACTTACTAACCACGCATAATGTTTTTTTTTCTAAAAAATGCAAACATGTACATCCATCTTGGTCACATATTATTGTAGCACAGTTTGTGCTGAATACAAAAAAAAATACAAGTTGGTCAATAGTATGTTATAAGTAGCTGAAATAAGCACAAATATCAGGGCATGTCAAAACATCTCAAGGGCCCCAAAATCACCTCAGACCCCAGAGGGTTAAATATCGTGGCTGATAAGGCAGGAGTGGATAATTGATGTGAGTGAGCATCCGGAAACTATGAGTAACACTGTTGATGGATGATAACCTAGGGGGTCATTTGATGACTTAGGCTATTCGGTTTATCAACATTATTACCAAGTATTTTCTGATGGTTCAGACAGGTTCGGTCTCCAGGCACACAAAAACAACCAAAACAAACATAACCAAAATTAATCAAACAAATCAAAGTTCAAACCTAGAAAGGAAGTGGGAAATCAAGGGTTTACTACTACCTCTAGGGGCTGTGACAAGGACTGCAGAGCGGGGGCTTTCCGGGGTTGTACTGCCTAGGGAGGTGATGCGAGAAATAGCTGGACAGACCAAGCACGTTAAAGCAGAGAGGCTCTTTAGTCCCTTTCAAGGTTCATATTGAGTGTATGGCTATATCTTAGATATTGTTAGGCTTGGTGGTGAGCTGAGGTCGCCCAGGTGAACTCCAATGGTTGGGCCATCTCCCTTGACTCCCCCGAGCACGCAGCTGTAGGGGCTCCTGATTACTCGCACCCGGTGGCAACCACTCAAACAGCAATGACTTTTGGCACAATGTTGTGTGACTCAAGTGAGGAAGGGTCAACGACTAGCTGGCACAGCCAAAATTGGGTTTCGCCTGTGGGTCCCAAGTTACACGGACTCCTTTTGGGCCTCGAGCTCTAGATGAGTTCGCTATTCTCAAAAGGGTGGACCACCATGTAACTTCACTGGGTAATTAACCAAAATTGCCCTTATATGTCATTCAGTATGGTCGAAACAACACTTGAGGTACTCCATTGCTGATGTGGTGCTGCGTGTTGCATCCTGGAGTACAGGGTCAGAGGTATCCAAGGCGCCCTTCAGTGCATGTCGGGTAGGTCAGGCAGACGAGTCCAGTCACCAAGAATTCCCCATGGATGACTCATCAACTCACTGCCCAAGCACCAGGGCGTATGCTCCCTAACAGGGAACATTGAGAGGGGACAACAGAAAGATTAAGCGTCTAGGATACATGAAGCATCTTGATCCCAGTGAGCAAGGGAATCAGACGTGTGATGATGGGCCACTAATAGATTTGAAGGCTCATTGTGCACCGCAGTGGCTAGCATTACCTATGCCTAAAAGGGTAACAAAATAAAATTGAAAATTAGAAACAAAGTTAAAATGTCCTAATTGCTTAGGAAAGTAAATGGAAAATTGTTTTAAATAGATTTAAAATCTAAGTAAATTAAATTTTGCTAAATAGGTCTAGCTAGACTTAACTACAGACTGGAGTAGATGAAATAAAATAAGCCCAAATAAAATAAATAATTGCTGCAAATAACACAGTAAAATAAAATACACAAATAAACCAAAGCATGTGGGGGAGACCAAAGTAATTGATAGCCCAACAGAAGATGGAACATTTTGGGAGGAGTAAAATTTACATATGTGGTTTCAACAACCAGATGCATTTACACTTGACCAGATTCGTCTGGAATGCGGCCCAGACCACCTCCTGAAGTGGTTTGAGCGATCGGATTTATATCCGTCTCGAATGCGTTTGGGAGGGCATTTACACCTGGTCTTTTCAGGATCGGATAGCCATCTGATCAGAAAAAACGCACAAAGTGACCAGGCGCAAACAGCCCCTTTGAAATCAAGAAAGAGACATCTAAAAGATTTTAAACCAGAGATACATTCATACGCCTGAATATGAGTGTTTAGAGCTTACTAATAAGAATAACGAGTGGTAACTAGGCTAATATAATAAGGAAACATACATATATGCAAATGTCAAAAGGCTAAAAGGGGTCTCTTAAGACATAAAGTCCCAACGACCATGAAGGATCATAAGCAGATGTTACAGCACTCTACTCACCGTTTCTGGATGAGGGTAACAGAGTGGTGGAAGCGAGTTGTGTTTTCCCCAGAAATGCGATGCTTCTTCCCCTCCAGTATTTCTAATATCACAAGTGCATGCACACTTTGGTCAAAGTGGCAATACTGTGATTAAGGTGTTTACATGCCTGTATATTTCGATTAAAATCGGCGTACTCCACCTATGTTAATACGATTATGCTTGCTGTGATTATGAGCTTAATCGCATTATTTAGATCAAAGTATTGCGTTTACATGAGGTAAAGTTTAATCGCAATATTGCCAAAATCTCATCATAATTGCATTAAGAGGGTGCATGTAAACGCACTTACTGATGGGCCATAAGGGGACGGCCCTTTGTCTCTCAGGTGTAAATCATTAAATATTCATGGCCATTGTCACCCCCTCACATACAGCTTTTCTATCACAAAACATGTCATAAAAAATAAATCAATATATTGTGTTCTGTGAATGAGTAAGCAGAATGATTTTCCCATCATTTCGATGTAAATATTCTAGCCTACAAGACTGATTACCCAAAATTCTTATTCAGAACTATTCGATATGGGTTTTATGGCCTTATTTCAGTTACATTTTTTTCCTCCAAAACTTACTAACCACGCTGTCAGAGAGTCACCACAGTCTCCACTAACGACACTCACCAGATCCCAATCCCCTGATTTCTGATCACTGCCACCTGTCAGCACTAATCAGCAGCACTATATCCCTGCACTCCTTCCGTTCATTCACTGTCTGGTCTCAAACATTCCATGTTAACTAACCTGACCCACTTACCTTTTGTCTACTTACCAGTTGCTCCTGTGTTCCTATCCCTGTTCTCCACTTCTCCAGTTCTCCACCGTCTCCACTGTTACCTCCGGATCCCCTGGAAAAGGAAAAAGGACATTCACACTCAGATAAGCCCCTAGAGTCATTCCCATTCCCCGCCTGCTTACCTGGACATTCTGCTCATCTCATTCCCCTCTGCTACTACACAATAAACCTGTTGATTGTATTGCACTTACCTCTGATTCCTGTGTCTATCTGCTGACAGAAGACCAGACCAGAACCGACAACCGGAGATGGAGTTCCCGAACCCCGCCGCTGTGGATCCCCTCGAAGAGCTGGTGAGCGCTCTTCGAACAGCTCTCTCTCCGGTCATACACCCTCAGTCTGCCTCAGCCAGTCCCATGGCCATCCCTGCTAACTATTCGGGTGAGGCGGTTGAATGTAGCGTTTTTTTACTCCAAGTTTCACTGTAAATAAAGATGCAATCCCATATATTTTCCAGCGAACGGGCTAAAGTTGCCTTCCTGATCTCCCTGCTAACTGGACGGGCATTGCTTTGGGCACGAGTCATCTGGAACTCATCCGTCTCCGTCAGGGAGATTCTTCGGCCAGTGACTATACACTGCAGTTCCGGACTCTGGCGGCCTTGTGTGGATGGAAGGAGGCAGCGCTACTCACTGCTTACCGTCAGGGCTTGGATCCACAGATCAGAGCCCAGATGCCGATCTATGATGACACTGTCGGTCTGGAGAGCTTTATGCAGAAGGCCGTTAAGATCTTCCAACGTCTCACGGCTTGTCAGTCGGACATAACCGCTCATTCTACGTCCGCACCAGCTGCCTGTCCTCCGGTACCAGAACCTATGCAAATGGAAACTAATTGCCTCTCACGCACTGAGCGTGCTCCACGTCTCGCCACGGGGCTGTGCCTCTACAGCGGAGTTCCGGGGCACTTCATTCAGGTGTGCCCCTCTCGTCCCCCATGCCCAGCGGTGAGTACCCTCCAATTGGAGCCTGCTATCTCTACCCTACCACTGCTAACGGTACAACTGCTCACCCCACGTCATTTCATTTCAGTACCCGCCCTCGTGGACTCGGGCTCCTCAGGCAATTTCATCTCACAAGCCCTCCTAAAACAGCTTGATTTACCCAGCCAGAGACAGGCCGAGCTAAAGATCGAGACCATACAGGGAAAACCGTTCAGGCGTGGGCACATCAAGTTTCAGTCTTCACCGATCACTCTGCAAGTAGACTGTCTTCATCAGGAGAGAATTTCCTTTCTGGTACTGGAGGGACCCACCATCGATATCATCCTGGGACGCCCCTGGCTATTTCAACATTCCCCCGAAGTCAGATGGGATACCAGCGAGATCCTCTGATGGAGTAAAGCCTGCATCTAAAACTGTCTCTCCAACGTCCCTGTACCCCTGGTTAGTAGCCCGAAGCTCCAAGTTCATTCCACCTTAGTGGAGAGCCCTGAACCTCGTGAGGTTTCCGTCGATCCCATCTGACTACATGGCATTCCAGGATGTGTTCATCAAACAGGCCGCCACAAAGTTATCACCGCACCGGCCATGTCCATCCCGGAGCGCAAGGCGATTGAGGATTACATCAAGGAGGCTCTCCAACAACAGTTCATTCGTCCTTCCACCTCTCCGGTGGCCTCGAGCTTCTTCGTGGGTAAGAAGGACGGAGGCTTGCGGCCCTGCATCGACTACCAGACCCTCAATGATCACACTGTCAAGCTCCCTTATCCTCTTCCCCTGGTCCCGGAAACTCCGTGGGGCCCGCATCTTCTCGAAGCTGGATCTGCGGAGTGTCTATAACCTCATTCATATCCGGGAAGGCGACGAGTGGAAGACGGCGTTCATTACCCCCTCAGGCCACTATGAATATTGGGTCATTTTGTATGGCCTTTCCAACTCTCCATCCATTTTCCAGGGGTGTATGAACGAGGTGTTCCGGGAGTTCCTCTACCGGTGTGTCATCGTGTACATAGACGATATCCTGATCTACTCCCGGAACCTGGCCAAACATCCCCATCACGTGACGCAGGTCCTATGCCAACTCAGGAATCACCACCTCTACCTGAAGCTCGAGAAGTGTGAGTTCCACCGCCCCACGTTCCAGTTCCTCGGCTACATCCTCAGTGCAGATGGGATCCAGATGGACATGGGGAAGGTCCAAGCCACCCGGCACTGGCCCCAGCCTCAGTCAGTAAAGGAACTTCAACGATTCCTTGGCTTCGCAAATTTCTACCGGAGGTTCATTCTGAACTTCAGTCTCCTCTCAGCCCCCCTCACTTCCATGCTCCGTCAGAAACCCAAGTCTCTGTCCTGGAACTCCGAAACCGGAAAGCCGCCTCCAGGAGGCCTTCTGCACTGCTCCCATCCTCTCACACCCCAACTCCCATTCATAGTGGAAGTGGATGCCTCCACCACCGGCGTGGGAGCAGTGCTGTCTCGATACCATGGAGAGTCTCACCGACTCCGCTGGGGAAAGCTTCCTGGAGAAGTAAGCGCAAGGGTGGAGCGGAACTACGATATTGGAAATCGGGAGCAGCTCGCCATTAAACTGGCGCTGGAAGAATGGAGACACTGGCTGGAGGGAGCTCAAGAACCCTTTACGGTCATCACTGACCACAAAAACCTGGAATATCTCTGAAGTGCTAAGAGGTTAAACCCCCGGCAGGCTTGATGGGCCCTCTTCTTCACCCGGTTCCAATTTTCCATCACGTCTCGACCCAGAGATAAGAATGTCAAGGCGGATTCCCTCTCACGTATCCATGCCCCCGACGAACCCTCCACACCTGAACCCATATTCCCTTCAGCTGTCCTTGTTAGCCCCATCCGGTGGGCCCTGGCTGAACAGATCCGCATCGCCTCCATCACCGAACCCGCTCCACTGGGAGGCCCAGAGGGCAAAACCTACGTACCCACTTCCTTGAGGACTGTCTCAGTATAACAGTTGGGAAGCATACTCTTTGGTTTGGTGAAACTGCTCTAGCACATCCTGATATTAGTTGTGATAAGTGGCAGAGAGCTTGAGAGATTTGCCGAGACATTTTGGATGTAAATTTGGTCATTAGTAAAATTAAACGCATTAAAAAAACACTTTTACCAGACATTTAGCTTTAAAGTACTTAATTGTCTGGTTGTGGAGCATGATGCTAAAGCTGACAAACAGTCTAAGCAGTATTCCTTGCATAGTAACTCATGCCCAATCACAAATGTTTGGAGATATGGTTGATCTCTTGATTTCCCAATTCAGATACTCTCAGGTGTGAAATCTCAGTTCACCCTGAACTTTGCTCTGACCCAAATGTTGTCAGGACATCCCTTTTAAAGGTGGCAGGAAGGAAATGCAATGCTTAAAAACATTGATAATTTAGTCATTTGATTATGTATGATTGATTGATTGATTGATTGGATATGGTCTCTGCTAATGTGATCATTACCTGAATCAAGTCATCTAAATGTTTGATTAGGTAGAAAGACGATAGTGCACTGTAGGGAAGGCTCCAGGATGAGTTTTGGGCATCACTGAGCTAGCAAGCTAAAAAGTAAAATCTTTCCCGAGGTAACTGTAGTGTGGCATGTTCTTTCGTTAACATCTTTCCATGATTGACACACTGTAACACAACATTTCCCCCATTCCTCAATAAACTTGATCTTAGGAGTTTTGTGAATGGGTTTAAAGATGAAAAAGTTGTGAACTATTTGGAGAATTTGTAGTGATATGATAAAAATATTTTTGAATTTGGCCCCTGATCTCCAGTATTCTCTTTGCTTTCTTATGATGCAATGATTCTGTGTTAGACTATGATGTAATGATTCTCGTTTGAGACCAATCAGCACCTTTAACTGGACCAAGCTGTTAAAACTCTCCAGAGAGTCTATTAGCACTTGACAACATTTGCATCAGCAATAATGTCTTATGAAACATATGGGTGAAGCCTAGCAATTAAAGGTGTTAAATGTTCAGATAAGAAATAATTTTCTGATGATGCAACCAGAGCTGTTGCGGCTTACATCCATTACATACAGGTTACTCATCATTACCCTAAACCGCATTATTGATTTTATTAAAAAATTAAAATTAAATGAATAAAAATAAATTAAATAAAAAAATCTGACACGAAATGAGTACTTTTGTTTTGTGCAATATATGAGTGGTGATTATACTAAATGTAAATGACCAATGCATGAATGCGGGGAAGTCGTGGCCTAATGGTTAGAGAGTCGGACTCGTAATCGAAAGGTTGCGAGTTCGAGCCCCCGGCCGGCAGGAATTGTAGGTGGGGGGAGGGAATGTCCAGCGCTCTCTCCACCCTCAATACCACGACTGAGGTGCCCTTGAGCAAGGCACCGAACCCCCAATTGCTCCCCGGGTGATGCTTAAAAACTGCTCCGGGTGTGTGTTCACGGTGTGTGTGTGTGTGTGTGTGTGGATTTGTTCACTACTCACTGCTGTGTGTGTGCACTTGGATGGGTTAAACGCAGAGCACCAATTTCGAGTATGGGTCACCATACTTGACAATACGTCACGACTTTTTATGAATGTGAATGTTCAGTGAATGCAAGGTTGTTTTAGTTTTTTTATTTGTTTTAAATTACAAGAATCATTCAGTGGAATGTTCCTGACAGTTTATGCTGACTGCTGCAATACTGGACTTGAAAATGCAATAAAGTAACTGCAAAAATTAATACAAAATGCAACTGAAATGTTACAAAGTGACTTCTTATTAAACAGGAAAAATATCATAGCGTCTTAATTGCCACATTGAAGAGCTGAAATAGCCATTATATATTGCACGCAAAATCTTTTGCTAAATTTACTTTTCAGTGCACACAACACTGAGGTTATTGCTCACCATTGACTTCATCTTGGTTCTGTCTTTGTTCAAATGTTAATATATCAGATGTCTTCCTTCTTTATACACCTGATTGAAAGAGAGCTGCATGAAATGAACATGATCTGTTAGATAGGGGAGACAAACAAAATGGGAAGCCAGTGGAACGAATAGAGAATTGGGGTGATGTGCTCACATCTGTGTGAATTGATTAAAAGGTGGATCGCAGTGTTCTGCACCAGCTGGAGATGACTGAGAGATAACTGTGAGACACCAACATGAAGTGAATCTATTCTTGAACTGATAAAAGCATGAATATCTTTCTCAAGGTCAGGGTGATTCAAAAATGGTTTGACCTTGGCCAAAAGACATAACTGAAAAAAAACTTTCTTTAACCACACTGTCAATTTGTTTATCACATTTCAGACTACTATCAAAAATCACACCAAGATTTTTGACAGTTGGTCTAAGCTTTGAAGTCAGTGCAGCAAAGTCAGAAGTTACAACCACTCCAAATAAAATGTATTTTCATTGGGAGCCATTTTTCACAAGTTGATATGATTCTTTAGGGTGTTAATGAAAAGTCTATAACATATTTTACACACATACTGTAACATACCTTTAAATGCTAATGAGCTCTGCTAACCGCACCCCTGTCTTCCGTGGGGTGACGAGCCATTCTCATGATACTATAAACTTTAGCCGTGAAACTTGTTAACTAGCACATTATTAGGAAAGACGATTTGCAAAATACATAAATGCCTCATTCATTCAAGATTCATAAAAAATCTTATACCCACTTCCTGATTCGCTTGAACATAGGTGCATTTAAGTAGATCGGGGGTGCATTCCCTTCAAAAACAAAGGTAATCCACTGCGTCTCAGATGTCGAGAGTAAATCATTTTCAAAGGGGAAGTCATGACCTAATGGTTAGGGAGTCGGACTCGTAATCCAAAGGTTGCGGGTTCGAGTCTCGGCAGGGATTGTAAGTGGGGGGAGTGAATGTCCAGCGACAACCCTCCACCCTCAATACCACAACTGAGGTGCCCTTGAGCAAGGCACCGAACCCCCAACTGCTCCCCGGCGCCGCAGCATAAATGGCTGCCCACTGCTCCGGGTGTGTGTTCACGGTGTGTGTGTGTTCACTGCTGTGTGTGTGCACTTTGGATGGGTTAAATGCAGAGCACGAATTCTGAGTTTGGGTCACCATACTTGGCTGTATGTCACTTCACTTCAAATGACGACTGCTATATTCATTATTACATCCAACAACAAAACAAAAATCGCTTAGGAGACATTCTTGTCTACATATGCTCCGGCATCGAAACAATGGCGGACTGTTGACAGCTCACTCAGGGCAGGTCTAAGTTAAAAATACAGTGTCATTCAGCATCTTAAAACAAAACAACGAGACTGACATATTTTAAGATAAGTCAGTGCAAGTTTCTTTCAGTTAAAACAGCCCAGACATGCATTTTAGTCTGGGACTAGGCTTAAGCAGTGTCTATGAAACCGGGGGTAAGAGTATTAGAGTGTGGTCCGAGGAGTCCATGGCATCTTTGCAAGGATGCCTGGAATAAATGGACTGGGACGCTTTCTATGACTCTTGCTTGGAAATAGATTAACTCACAGATGTTGTTAGTAGTTATATCTTGTTCTGTGAAGATATGCTCATCCCCTGTAAGACTGTCAAAATATTCCCAAACAATAAGCCATGATTCACAAAATCTTTGAAGGTACTAATGAATGAAAGATGTGGAGCATTGTATGAGGGTAATTTGGTAAAAAGATTTGAATTGCAGAAAGAGATTAAAATGGAAGTGAGGATATCTGTCACATGTCGGTTTTCCTTTCAGTTTTGTTTTGACCTTATTTGGATGTTCCTGTTCTTATGTAGTTAATTAGTAATCATCATTTAGTCTTGTCACCTGTGTTTGATTAATTATTTAGTTTTGCTCCATTGTTTCCTGTTTCTTTATAAGCATTCAGTTTTGTCCCTATCCTTGTCGGTTCTTAAGTTTATAATGGTAAATGTGTGTTGATGCATAATAAAGTCTCTTTTTGTTACTCTTCATCGTGCGCTCCCGTATCTACAACCACCAACCGTAACAGAAGAACCGACCGCTTACCGAAGACGAGATCTGCTCAGGAAGCTGGAGCTTGTGCCCGTTGTTTGCGGGGGTTCACGCCGCCGTTCGCGGCTCGCCCCTGCCCGTGCTGCGTGGGATGTCGGGCTGCCTGTAGCGGCTTACCCTGGCCACCCGTTTTGGGGAAAACGGGTCGCCATTCGCCGCACACCCTTACCCACCGCCCCAATGAAATTCGTTCCGCCTGAGACGGCGAGGAATGTTCCGCCCGCGGCGAGGAGGATTCCGCCGCAAGGGGCGATGAACATTGCGCCGTCGGCAACGAAGAGGATCCCGCCGTACACGGCGATGAATGTTCCGCCCACGGCGAGGAGGATTCCGCCGCGAGGGGCGATGAACGTTGCGCCGTCCGCGGAGAAGAGGGATTCCGCCGCCAATAACGGTTCCCCCAAACCACCGAGGGGGGAAAAACAGGTGCCGGTCGGGATTTTAGTTGAGTTTGAGGGCATGTCATTCCCTCCAGTGCCTGCTCCTCGCCAGTACCATCCGGTGCCTGCTCCTCACCAGCGCCATCCAGTGCCTGCTCCTCGCCAGTGCCATCCAGTACCTGCTCCTCGCAAGCGCCCTCCAGTGCCAGCTCCTCGCCAGTGCTTTCCTGTGCCTGCTCCTCGTCTGAGCCCACCAATTCCGGCACCTCGCAAGTGCCCACCTAAGTCCCCGCTGGTCCCGTCCAGCCCACCTGAGTCCCCGCTGGTCCCGTCCAGCCCACCTGAGTCCCCGCTGGTCCCGTCCAGCCCACCTGAGTCCCCGCTGGTCCCGTCCAGCCCACCTGAGTCCCCGCTGGTCCCGTCCAGCCCACCTGAGTTCCCGCTGGTCCCGTCCAGCCCCGCGCATCCCGTGCGCCCTCTAATGTCCGCGCTGCAAGAGCGCCCTCAAATGTCTGCGCTGCAAGAGCGCCCTCCTGCGTCTCCGCTGGTCCCGTCCAGCTCTCCTTCGTCTCCGCTGGTTCTATCCAGCTTCGCGCCTCCCGTGCGCCCTCAAGTGTCCACGCTGCAAGAGCGCGCTCAAGTGTCCGCGCTGCAAGAGCGCCCTCAAGTGTCCGCGCTGCAAGAGCGCCCTCAAGTGTCCGCGCTGCCAGAGCGCCCTCAAATGTCTGCGCTGCAAGAGCGCTCTCCTGCGTCTCCGCTGGTCCCGTCCAGCTCTCCTTCGTCTCCGCTGGTTCTATCCAGCTTCGCGCCTCCCGTGCGCCCTCAAGTGTCCGCGCTGCAAGAGCGCCCTCAAGTGTCCGCGCTGCAAGAGTGCCCTCAAGTGTCCGCGCTGCAAGAGCGGCCTCAAGTGTCCGCGCTGCAAGAGCGCCCTCAAGTGTCCGCGCTGCAAGAGCGCCCTCCTGCATCTACGCTGGTTCCGTCCAGCTCCGCGCCTCCCGTGAGCCCTCAAGTGCCCGCTCCTCCGGAACGCCCTCAATTGCCCGCTCCTCCGGAACGCCCCCAAGAGCCCTCTCCTCCAATATGGCCGCCTGAGGGGAACTTTCCCAAAGAAATTTTGGGGGGGGGCCATATAGCCTCAGTTTGTGTGGCCAGGCCAAAGGCCAAGGCCACAAAAGACCCAGATCCGCCAAGGCCGCTCGAGGACCCCGATCCGCCATGGCCGTCCGAGGACCCCGATCCGCCGAGGCCGCCCGAGGACCCCGATCCGCCGAGGCCGCCCGAGGACCCCGATCCGCCAAGGCCACCCGAGGATCCCGATCCGCCGAGGCCGCCCGAGGACCCCGATCCGCCATGGCCTTCCGAGGACCCCGACCCGCCATGGCTTCCCGAGGATCCAGATCCGCCATGGTCACCCGAGGACCCTGATCCGCCATGGTCTCCCGAATCTCCAGTCCCGCCATGGCCTCCCGAATCTCCAGTCCCGCCATGGTCTCCCGAGGACCCTGATCCGCCATGGTCTCCCGAATCTCCAGTCCCGCCATGGCCTCCCGAATCTCCAGTCCTGCCATGGCCTCCCAAGGCCCCTGATCCGCCCTGGAGGCTTCCCTGTTCTCCTCCCTGTCCTGATCCTATACCAGCCTCCAGGACGCCCGCCCCCCCTCCCCGATGTTACTGTTACGGTGCGGGACGCACCTACCGGGAGGGGGGCGATATCTGTCACATGTCGGTTTTCCTTTCAGTTTTGTTTTGACCTTATTTGGATGTTCCTGTTCTTATGTAGTTAATTAGTAATCATCATTTAGTCTTGTCACCTGTGTTTGATTAATTATTTAGTTTTGCTCCATTGTTTCCTGTTTCTTTATAAGCATTCAGTTTTGTCCCTATCCTTGTCGGTTCTTAAGTTTATAATGGTAAATGTGTGTTGATGCATAATAAAGTCTCTTTTTGTTACTCTTCATCGTGCGCTCCCGTATCTACAACCACCAACCGTAACAAAAGCAAAATTTAATTATAAAATAAACCTAGAGAAAGAGTTGAGTAGGAATAATTTGGGTTCAGTTTGGAAGGGGATGGCAGTTATAACTGGATTTAAAGGGTGTGAAACTAAGAGAATTCAGTTACCTGGGTATGACTCTAGTCGTCAATTGGCTAAGGAACTAAATAGGTTTTATCTACGCTTTGATGCACCTGAATTAGGTCCTAAAATGCAGCCTATGAAATATAAAATGAGTTGTGGTGTTGACTATAATAACTTGAATTAGATGTAATTAAAGTTTTTAAGGGTTGTAAGAAGACAACATTGGTCCTGGGCCAGACAACATTGTGACATTTAATTAAGGTTTGTGCTGAGCAATTGGCACCAGTGTCCTGTAATATTTTTCAGTGGTCTTTTGCTCTTCAGAGAGTCCCTAAATTGTGGAAACAGGCTACTGTGGTGCCTGTGCCTAAAACTGTAAATGCAGTAACACTAAATGATTTTAGGCCAATTGCAATAACATCTCTTATAATGAAATGTTTGAGAAATCAGTAAAAGAAGAGTTGTTGGCTAAAACTAAAAATATTTTAGACCCCCTTCAGTTCGCTTATAGAACACAGCGAGGTGTCGTAGATGCAACAGCAACTTTATTAAATTTGGTATTAAAGCACTTAGAAGGGAGCAAAACACATCAAGCTTTTGTTTGTGGATTTTTCATGTGCTTTTAATTCTTTACAACTTCATATCTTAGCAGATAAGTTAATTACTCATTTTGGTCTTGATTTTAGTGGGTTGAATTTTAGATTTTTTAACTGACAAAACTCACAGAGTGAGAGTTAATGGTAGTTCCTCAGCCCCCTTGATAACATCTACAGGACTTCCTCAAGGCTGTGTTTTGTCTCCTTTATTATATATGTAAGGGAAACAGGTAAATTTAGCTCAAAGGGAATCATTTATGATTTTATAGGGAATTTGAACAGAATCATTGTTTCACGGCTGATCACTGAGCCGACACCAGCCGACATCCATTGGCTGGTGACTGATGTGAACGTTCTTCCTTCAGATGGTCCTTGATGTAGGCAAGTCCTAATATACAACATATATTGGGACAGATGCCAGAAATCATGTTATATAAATGATAGGGCAATTCTGGTGTACAGTACAGAGGAAAAAGAATGAACTAACTAATTTGGAGCAACATGCACAGTTATGGATAGGCAGCTAAAGCTGACATATGAGGGCAAAGATCCGTTTCTATGCCCCATTAGATCAGCTTTACTTCCCTGGCCACAACTCAGTCTAGGTTGTGTCAAATTTCCTTGTTCTTTTTCCTGAACAACATGAACAGCATTTAGTACCTTGAACAATAAGGCTATGGGGTCCATCTACATCAAACTTGCCTTTTAGGCATATACATGAATCCAGGTCACAACCCCCCACCCCCCACCCTTTTAAGTAAATAAACTTCTATAAATGTGCTTGTTTAGTTTTTTTGTTTACTTTTGTTTTGTGAACTAAGCGTATGACATCTGAAATAAAAATGCCACAAAACATATGTACATACATAGATACATACCTATGTTTAATAGGTTCTCATCAGATGTCCACACTGTTTTAAATTTTGAGGGCAGGATGGCAGCAGCAATAAACTCTGGTTCTGCTATCATGTCTTTAAAGCGCTTTTGTAGTCCCTCTAGTACTGCATCCACCAAAGGTTTGCAGTACCTGGAATTAGAGGTGGGGGAGAGAAACTGATACAGTACAATATCACAACATTTACAGCGTGCATTCATACTGAGACAATGACAATAACAACAAGCATCCCAATACTTAATTGTTAAATATGATTTGACGGTCTTACATCTATTGTGTTCTTGGTCAATGTGTTCATAAAGGCCTCTTTTTAATCATTTTACTAATGGCACACATTAACTTCCTACACGTATGCTATATGAAGTTTTAAGGGAGTTGAATTGTGTATGAAAAGGAATACACCTTAATAACATGAGGGGAAAGAATTTCTCTACCTGGAATTTATGTGGATTCGTTCAAGCTTATTGATGAGGAGCGTCAGAGTTGGCAGAAGCCATCCCATCTGAACATCTGTTTCATCTTGAAGAATGTTGAGGGCTTTGGCGAGAGGACCCATGGTTCTGGCAAATTCCTCCAGAAAGGAAATTTCAACTGAACTCAACCTAACAAACATAAAGAACACTTAAGTCTTGTGTGTGTGTGTGTGTGTGTGTGTGTGTGTGTGTGTGTGTGTGTGTGAGAGTGTGTGTTTGTGTGTCTGTCTGTGAGAGAGTGATTGTGTGTGTGTGTGTGTGTCTGTCTGTCTGTGAGAGAGTGTGTGTGTGTTTGTGTGTCTGTCTGTGAGTGAGTGATTGTGTGTGTGTGTGTGTGTGTGTGATGAGTGGTGAGTGGTGACGCTGCTCGGACTATAATTGTCCTCCATTTCCCCTTACTTAAAGCAACTGAATAGTTAAGCAATATTTTCCAAAATTACATATTGGAATGAAAGGTATATTTAAAAAAAGTTACACTTACATTGGCAACTTCAGTGCAGTGCATACAGTTCTCAGGGCCCCTTCTCCTTCATCTTTTGATTATTCTCACGATTCTTTCAACAGAGAGAAATAATGAGTTCCATCGTGTGTCGTTTGGCCGGATCAGTTGTATTTTGCATGTGTCCTCTATGATGTCTGAAGCAGTGGAGGATCGAGATGTCTTGTTCCATAAGCCACTGCATTTCGCAAAAGCTGATCGTGACAGTCTTTTATAGGAGTCATTGGAATTGGCCTTGGCTGCATCAACTGTGGCAACAAGGTTTAATAGATGACATGCACAGCGATGATGCTTTGGAAGCTGAAATTGTAAGCCATCATCTTCCATTAAGATCGGTGTTACCTCAATGAAGTCAACATCAACACCTTCCTCTTCCTGTTCATCATCATCACTGCAAGCATCCTCTTCAGTCTCACTGGAGGCACAGTTATTGTTCTCATCTTGTTGTTGTTCTCCATATTCTCTAAATGCCTTTTGGTTCTAACTATTTTTTTTCTCAATGCCAAATTCGCAATGGATGTCATTCAATGCACTGCCCAACACATCAAAAGTGTGTGGCCCTTTAATCCGCCGGCAAGCAAGTGCCACAGAGCACCTCTTCAATGAATCTGGATCCACCCAGTGGGCAGTGACTCAGAGAAATCCTCTCCTTCTTGCACTCCAACAGTCAGTTGTTGTGGCAATGAATTCAATGGAGGACATTGCTTGTTTAATATTTCTCTTCATTTCTTGGGCACCCTCTTCTACTTTCCGGCGCAATGTAGTTCTGGACATCACACGTGAATTAGGCTGTAGCTCTTGCACTAAAGCATTAAACGCAGGCTGTTCTAGCACAGTAAATGGTTGAAGACTCTGAATTACAACATTTATGACTACGTTGTCTACCTTTGTTTGATTCACAATTTTTGTTTCTCCTAATTTCAGTTGTCTGGAAGTGGAGGGAACTGGGTTTTCAGCTTTTCTTTTTCGAGGGGCTGTCAGGGCATTGTATCTTTCCAAGTGACTTGAATGCTTTCTCTGGAAAGAAAGGGGGAAAAACACATCATGAACATAATATCTTCACAGCAATATATCTCAATTTCATAAATGAAGTGCACATTTCATGTTTTTTGCATGTACCAAGTAGGTTGCTGAGAAGGCTGAGTAACTAGCTAGCCTACATCAATTGCAGGCTACTGTTCAAGTAGCTACCAATCAATCATACCTTGCATGTAAACCTAGTCAAATAGAAGCCGAAATGTCAGAAAAAGGCATCGGCCTAAATGCATTTTCATCATTTTACATTGAATTTCTTTAGACACACTACACATTCTATGAACGAGCTTGACAAGTAAATGGCATTGTTAGGGGGTAATGTTAGGCTATTTCTAGCCAAGTGCCTTCACTGCAAAAAATGCTTTTCTTACTTAGTATTTTTGTCTTGATTCCAGTCCAAATCTCTAAAAATTCTTAAATCAAGATGCATCCACTAAGAAAAATAACCTTAATTCAAACAGAAACAAGATCATTTTTCTTACCCCATTGGCAGATAATTTAGCTTTTTTTAAGCAACAACTCACTTAATTTTGATTTATTTCCCCAGAAAACAAGACATAATATCTTATGGCCTTTTACTACTTTAGTAAATGCATCTTGATTTAAAAACTTTTAGAGATTTGGACTGGAATCAAGACAAAAATACTAAAGTAAGAAAAGCATTTTTTGCAGTGTTGGTGTTAATGAGCTTTGCTAACGGTCTGCAGTTTGCTAGCTTAACCTTGCACAATGGAACTGATGTCCACGTTTATTATTAACACAACGTATGAGCGTATTATATCCAGTTTGGGTAAAACGACAGGTATATTAGCCTTTAATTAATTTCACAGTCAAACTGAAAATTACTTACCTCTATGTGTTTCTTTAGATTGGATGGCGAATTCTTGAAAGAAGAAATCGTATGCTTCTGAGGCAGACAGAGAAGGCACTTAAAAATGAATGACTCGTTCTTCCTTTCCACTACTTCAAAAAATTTGCTTAAATATGGCCATGGGTGCTCAATTTCAATGTCTGGCGCTTCTTCCATTATTGTGTTGGCTATAAACGTGACAGCGAAAAGAAGCAGGCAGGCAGCAGCCATAGACAGTAAAGTGCGCAGGCGCAGCCAGCAGCAGCGCCCAAACTGCACGAAACGTGTTCTGATTGGTACACTTGCGGAGGACGTGTAATTATTTTGACCTGTCACTGGTTACGCATGTATGTTGTGGAAAGGAACATAAAAAGAAACGACAGGTTTTAGGAAAGTAGTGGAGTAAAAAGTAAGGTTTTCCACTTTGAAATGTAGTTGAGTCAAAGTATAAAGTCTCACAAAACAATGATACTCAAGTAAAGTACAGATACGCTAAAAAGTTACTTAAGTACGGTAACGAATTACTTGTACTTCGTTACTGTCCACCACTGCTTAAGGCAGGGGTGGGGAACGTCCGGCCTCCGGGCCGTATGCGGCCCGCGAGACAGTTTGATCCGGCCCATCAGTCAATTCAAAATCCCCCCTCCTCCCTCAGGAAGAGAGAGAGAGAAAAAAAAGCTACACAGCAATTAATTTTCCTGTGATAGAAAAATGACAGATATATATATAAAAAAATAGAAATATAATATTATAGATAATTTATAATTATATGAAATAGGGTTGCCTGTCTGGGTCACAGTCAGCGTGAACGTGAAACATGCACGTAACGTTCACGGTTGTCGTCGCTGATAAGCATCATGGCGACAGGCAAGAAAAGAAAAGTAGATGCAGAATGTCGTGCTTTTCAAGAAAAATGGACAAACGATTATTTTTTTGTTGAAGTCAAAGGCAAGCCAGTCTGCCTAGTTTGCGGAGATGCGCTTGCAGTGATGAAAAAGGCCAATCTCGAGCGTCATTACAGCTCGAAGCATGCTAAACTGATTGAGTTGCAAGGACAAATGCGCTTGGATAAAGTTAACACTCTTCGGCGGAGTTTGAGTGCCCAACAAGCAGTTTTCACAAGACCGCATTCTGACAGGGAGAACGTTATTCATGCAAGTTTTGTGGTGAGCGAGCTAATAGCAAAGAAACTGAGACCTCATTCAGAAGGAGAGTTCGTGAAAGAGTGTCTTGTTGCCGCTGCGGAGCTGCTTGCACCAGACAAAATAAAACTCTTCCAAAGTGTCAGTTTATCTCGAAGAACTGTCGCAGAACGGATTACTGATATGGCTCAAGACATTGAAACAACACTGAATGACACTGCAAAAAAATTCCAGTTTTTCTCTCTGGCCTGCGATGAAACAACGGACATAACTAATACCGCCCAACTAGCCATCTTTGTGCGTGGAATTACTGCTGAGTTTGAAACGACAGAGGAATTGCTGTCTTTGCAATCCATGCATGGCACTACCAAAGGTGAGGATTTGTTTGAGCAAGTTGTTTTGGCAATGAATAAATTTGAATTACCATTTGAAAAGTTAAGTGGCCTTGCCACAGATGGAGCGCCAGCCATGCTTGGCTCGCAAAAGGGATTAACTGCATTGGTCAAAAAAGAAATGAGTCGTCTCAATCTTGATCCAAGTGATTTAATTGTATGCCACTGTATCATACATCAAGAGAGTCTGTGTGCACATTCCCTGAAGCTCCAGAGTGTAATGACAACTGTTGTTTCCACCATAAATTTCATCAAAAGCAGAGGGCTAAACAGCCGCCAGTTCAAAGAGTTACTGAGTGATCTTGAGTCCGAGTATGGAGATCTGGTTTACCATTGTGAGGTGCGATGGCTGAGTCGTGCAGATATGCTTTCACGGTTTTACAATTTGAGGGAAGAAGTAAAACAATTCATGGAGATTAAGGGAAAACCTGTTGTGGAACTCAGTGAAGACAAGTGGCTGTGTGATTTGGCCTTTATGGTGGACATAACCAAGCACCTGTCAGAGCTGAATGTCAAGCTCCAAGGTCCGAACCAGCTTCTCAGCTCTCTGCTTTCAAACGTGAAATCATTTGAGGCGAAATTAAAGCTGTGGCAATTGCAACTGGAAACGGGTAACACTGTGCATTTTCCTACTCTACAAGAACAAAAGCCTGCTATGACAGCTGAGTATGCTGGTGAGTGTGCAAAACTGCATCAGGCATTTGGCGAGAGGTTTCAGGACATGAAAAGTAAACAAAATGAACTGAACATATTTGCTACGCCATTTAATGTGGAACCATCTGAAGTACCTGACAACCTACAACATGAAATAATTGAGCTGCAAAGCAATGACGAGCTCAAAGCAAAGTACAACAACCTCCCTCTGCTTGAGTTCTATAAACTGTATGTACGTTCTGAGGATTTTCCCATTCTGAGGAGACATGCACTGAAGTTTGCATCTCTGTTTGGGACAACCTACTGCTGTGAGCAGTTCTTTTCAAAACTGACTCTTGCAAAGACTCGATTCCGCTCAAGACTGACTGACCCAAACTTGGAAAACCAGCTGCGAGTAGCATCGTCATCACTGCCATCTAACATCAGACACCTCGCCAAAGAGAAGCAGTTCCAACCATCGCATTAGAGAGGTTAGTGATATATGTTCAAAAATTTAGAATGGCCCTTAAAGGATGTTACAAAAATGTAAATGGCCCTTGATAGAAAAAAGGTTCCCCACCCCTGGCTTAAGGGATTCCCTTTTGTCCATCTTTGCAGAAAAGGGGGTTTCCCGAGTTGCTGATTGGCTGAAAGTTCAGTAGTCATTGACGTCTCGGGCGTTGGCTGAAGATGCGGAGTTGGTCTAGTTGAAGTTTGAGGCTGGTGCAGTCGGAGCTGGATTTTGTGGCAAACTTAAATTAGAACATGAAAATCTCAACGGAAAGAAAATAAATTAAAGTAAAATGATGTGACGAGACTAGGTGGTTTTTCTTCTCATCGTGGTGTTAGCAGCTGGCATGTAAGCCAGAGCACGCTCAAAGAGCACTAAAAAGCAGCATCAAAACACGTGTCAAAAAGCAAATGCAAAAAGAGAGAAGAGAAGAGAGCGGGTTTGATGGTGTCCTGAGTTTATAACTCGGCTTTTGGACACATCCCAAAATGGTGTGTAGACCAATTAGATATTGTCTTAGCTCGGGGTGTTGCTCTGTTTCTCCTCCCAATGCATAAATCAACATGTTATCTGGTCCGTCACATGGTCCGAACTTTCCAACTCTTTGCAGAGTATAATTTTGGGCATGATTTCTATAACCAGAATATGATACATTTGACAAAGTATTGATTGGAAGAAGCGTTTAAAGTGTGAATTTTCAAACTCATACATACCAAACATGAATATGAACCCTTAAGGTATTCAATAGTTATTAAAGACATACACAATGAGTGATTAGGACATGATAGTCAAATGTGTGGGTTACATACATAATTTGGAGTTATGCATAGAAATCATTAGTTGCTCATAAGTCTTTTAACATGATTTTAGGTGCATCTACTCAGTTTCTGTGTCATTCTGTGGATGTGAGAATGTGTTCTGAGGAACACAGGTCAAAAAGGTTTTGGAAGGAATTTCAGTCTGGTCTTTGTCCTGCTAGTTGGGGGAACCCACCCATCAAAGTCTCTACCTATGATTTTGGTCAGGATGTGCTGTTTCTTTGATCATCAATCTTGGTTACTTGCCCCAAATTTGAAAATCTCCTTCCTGAGTTGGAATTATCAATAAGTGTTCTTTGTGTCAATGTTTTGAGCTGTTCTGTGATAGAGGCTTGTTGTTTAGGCTTGCTTCAGATGCATGGTATCGTGGAAAGATTTATGACGTTGTCTTGTTCCGGGGCCTCTTTGTGGAATTTGGCTCTTTCGGTGGTTCTAACACCAATCTGATCGAATCTTAAATTGTCTGATTCGCTCTGATATCCTACATATATTTTATATACAAATGATTTTATAAGTATAAACAGAAATAGGTTCCCTTCCAGGAACTTGAGCTGCGTCAAAACGCGAGGGGAACGTCTTCAGCATGACCGCGCTCTGAATCATATGTGTAATCTGTCCAATGGAAGGGCGAGACGTCACGGGCGGGTGACATAATCGACCATGAAGCATAAAAGCATGTGCGGTGGAACCGGCGTTTGCTTTTTGTCATTCAGCAACCGCTACTCGGTGTGTGTGTCTGTCGATCTGTGTTGTGAGTCTAATTTAGTGTTGTTTGTCCCTCACAATCACTTGAAATAAGCTCCACAATGTGTGCAAGCACTTGGGCGAGAGCAGATCTGCTGTGGATACACACAGTCCGTGTGTGGTCTGCTTGAGAGAGACATCATTATATTCGCGCCGTCAGCTCTAAGAAAAGGGGCTGATTGTGCTTCTCCCCGCCGTATGATCTCGCAGTCCTGCTGCTGCTGAGGCACGGCGAGTGAGAAGCGGGGATCGCAACATGGATCTGGCGAACAGGTTGGAGACGGGTTCGCCCTATCTCCTCCTGCATTCCCCAGATCTAGCGCTCTCGCTCGGGGCTGGAAGCCCGCGGTGCGGTTCTTCCCCCTTTGAGTGAGAGCTCGTTGTTGCAGCACGCGTAGCACTGGGGACGAGCGGGTTACACTGCATTACACGGTGTCCGTCTCCGTCCAGTGCCCTCGGGAGACCAGCCTGCCCTCCCTGCCAGAATTCCAGGGCGCAGTTGGCTCCAGTGAGCGCTTCTCTCAGTTATTTCTGCCCGGAAACGTAGCGGAGCTGAGAAGCTCGCCACCCCTGCGGGGGTCTCTAGAGTAGCTAGTTCGGCCGTCTCCTGCCGGTTCTCCACTTCAAGGCACAGCTCTAGGTACACCAGAGGCCAGTCTCGAGAGACTGGTTCCCTTAGTAGACTATTTGGCAGCGTGAAAACTACTGCCAAATGTGTCTCAGTTAGTCCTGCACACTGTAGAGAGAGGCTGCAGAATCCAGTTTGGTTCTCCTCCGCCTCAATTCAACGGGGTGAATCCCACTCTGGTGGGCCCCGAGCAGGCTCTGGTATTGGAACGAGAAGTAGAGTAATCTCTTGAGGAAGGAGGCCATTGAGGTGGTCCCTCCTCACGAAAGCGAGTCTGGGTTCTACAGCCAGTACTTCATAGTTCCCAAGAAGGATGGAGGGTTGCGTCCCATTTTAGATCTGCATCAGTTGAACCGCTCAGTCAGCAGATGCTCAAACAGGTCATGTCTCAGATCAGGTCTGAGGACTGGTTTGTCACGATCGATCTAAACGGATGCACACTTCCACGCCTCCACCATTCCTACTCGCAGGAAGTCCCTGAGGTTTGCTTTGGGGGCAAAGCTTACCAATATCAGGTTATTATCTTTGGCCTTGCACTCTCACCCTGCACTTTTACATCAACGATTGGTTGATTCCAGTTCAATCGGAGCAGCTGGTGATTTGACATCGAGGTGTCGTTTGTGGTGGCTTCTGCCAGTGCTATGAGGAGTCATACTCAGAGTCTTGGAGTTTTGATGCCAGAATTTTGATTTTATTATCAGAGACAATAAAACCGAGAGACGCTGCAGTGAATCTCCCGAATACATGGTCGCTCCTCTTAAATAGTTCTATACATTTTCTATTGCGTTATTGTTTCTAAGAAACAGTCTCCATCAGTTTGCTAGAGCAGACAATAGCACCTCTGTATGTTACGTTAAATGAAGAGGCATGACTTGGTCACAGGATGTGCAGCATGACTTGGTCACAGGATGTGCAGCTTTACTTTAAACCATACGTCTTCACATTCCATTCTTCTGCAGGCCTCTACACATGCAGACAATAACTTGATACATACATGGCTATATTTTCATTGATTACACAAATAAAACTCTTCATCATTCCCCCCTTTGAGACTTACTAAGTCCCACCTTTACTTGTTTTTACCCAGAGTGCTGTTTCATAATTCAGTCTCATCAATTATTACTACCTAGTGACCAAATTAAGTCAGTTTTATCACCAATAACTAGATTATGCAACAGCACTCTAGCGGAGCAGCAGGACCAAACCTCTCCCCCACAATTGACTAGGAAGGAGTAAAAGATCCTGTCTCCCTAATTCCTCATTAAAGATAAAACAATATTATAAGCATGAGCGTGCAATTGGTTCAGTGCTTGCCTGTGGTTGTCACAGTTATGTACACAACAGAAATAAAAATTCAAAACATAAAACACACACAAAAATATCATAGTTGATCTTCAGCCCAGACACTTTACGCATCGTAGAGGGCCACCGTTTGGGCAGAGGTTAGGGTAGCACTTACACCCAGGGTATGGTTCATCTTTATACTTCTTCTTCGTCCTCTGTTGAGGCACTAGAATCTCCATCATTTGACAATGTTTGTGACTTCCAGTGGGTGCATAAGCCCAGTCCTGGTAGTGTACATTTTGATTACACTTCAAATTCCATTTTTCATCATCTTGACATCTTAGTCTTTCCATTTGCTTAGCTGTGGCTTTGACAACTAGTGACCTCAGTATAGGAAGCACACAACAAAACAGTAATCCTCCTATTAATACTGCAACTCCTAAAAACATTCCTAATTTAGCTAACCATGCTCCCCATGCTCCTAACTTTAGATCAAACCAATCCCAAATTTTATTATCAGTCCCAGCGTTAGGTTTAAATTTTAACCTTAGGTTTAGTTTTGTTTTTTTATTTTTTTATTATTACTTCACTGCTCTCCTAATAGTGATAAGGCATCATCAGTGTAATTAATAAATCTTTGCTGATTGTAATATATGTAATTGATCCATTCTGTATTTTTATTTTGCGTAATCCAAACAAATATTGATTCAAACCCTGATTTGACTTCATCTTTTGTTTTAAACTCATAAGGTATACCTCTTGGTTGACCAATTGAATCTAAACTACAGGGTCTTTTTCATAGGCTCTTTTAGATCTGGATTTTTCTCTTCATTTGTTGTTTCCTCTTCTAGAGAGATGTGACTCATTTTATGTGTCACCATAACCCTAGTACGTAATCCTGACCATTTTTCTGGTAATGTTGTCAAGAGGCCTTATTCTAATTCACACATGTCTGTCACTGCAATATCGATGTCATCAAATATAGGTGGTTGGCCTTGTTTTATCATTACACTGTAAAAAATTTCCTGTAGAATTTACAGGAATTTACTGGCAAAAAAGTTGGCAATAAAATCCTGTAAAAATGTTGGTAATTGCTGTAAAATTAATTACAGTTTAATACTGTAAAGCAATTTACAGTTAATTGTTGTATATGAAATACAGTAATTTATAGTTTTTTTTTACAGTAAGGTTGATTTAAACTTGTATTTTATTTTACAGCAATATTTTGTAATTTCACTTAAGTACAGTATTTACCTGGCAATAAAGTTGCCAATAAAATCCTGTAAATACCCACAAAATTCAAGAAGATGCTGTAATAGTTTTACATTTAAAAAGCTGAAAAGAATAATTTTAAATGTAAACTGTACTCTATTATTTACCATTATATTGATGTAAATGCATTCAAATAAACATTTTAAAAAACAAGCACAAAGTCAGAGCTGTTGTAGAAAAATATTTATTAAAATAATTACTGCAAGACAAGAATAAGAACAATTTTACTTTTAAGTACAAAAAATATTTTCAAAATCAGTCACAAAATGACTACAAATAACTTGTAGACTTAAAATGACTTAAAAGCAAGATTCTGGGTTCAATAAAAGTTAAAGGGACAGTTCATCCAAAAATGGAAATTCCGTCATCATTTTGTTTACTCATCCTCAATTTGTTCCAAACCTGTATGAGTTTCTTTCTTCTGTTGAACACAAAATATGATATTTTAAAGAATTTTGGTAACCAGACAATTGAAAGTAAATGGCTACCCTCAACTGTTTGATTACCAACATTCTTCAAAATATCTTTTCTGTTCAGCAGAAGAAAGAAACTCATACAGGTTTGGAACAAATTGAGGATGAGTAAACAAAATGATGACGGAATTTCCATTTTTGGGTGAACTGTCCCTTTAAGCTCAATCAACAGAATGGCATTATGGTTAACTCGCATCTGTTAAAACTCACATTTCTGCATTTTTTCAATTATTTTTTGTATAAATGTTTGTGCTAAACAACACAATACAACTTTAATGTAAAGTACTTTTTTACATTTTGTTTAAGTTGAACACTTTTTGGCAGGAGAACAAGATCTTACTGAACAAGATTATATAGAATTAAGTGTCATTTTATAGACATCTCCTCCTGTAGTTTTTCTTTTAAATAATTATACATTTGGCAACTTACATGCTTAACCACTCAAAGTCCATTAGCTTTCTGAGAAGAGTAGACACATGAGGATTGACTGTATTGTTCCTCTTCTCTGAGGCCTTTCCACTTTTTTGACTGTCTTGGTACCAGTGGATGGGTTGATTCCAACAAAGCATCTGCACAAAAATCAGTCAGAAAAACACAAGCAGAAGCTTTAGGATCATGTGCAGACTAATGAAAATTTACCACTTTACAATAAGCATTCGCTGCACTACTAATGTATTATAAAGGGTTAGTTCACCTCAAAATTACATTTCGGTAATTAATTACTCATTAATCTGTCATTAATTAACTACTGACCTTCATTCATTTTCAGGAACACACATTAAGATGTTTTTGATGAAATCAGAGAGGTTTCTGAACCACACATAGACCACAACGTCATTACAACTTTCAAAGCCCAGAAAGGTAGTAAAAACATCATTAAAATAGTCCATGTAACTACAGTGAATCAACCTTAATGTTATGAAGTGATGAGAATATTTTTGTTCTAACGTAGAACCTGGAAGCGCTGCACTGTGTTTACTACATTAACAGCGTCAGAGACTGACACAGAAGAGAAGAGATTGTTGAATAAAGTCGTTATTTTGGGGTTTTGTTGCAAGTATTATCGTGGCTTCATAACATTAAAGTTGATCCACTGTAGTCACATGGTCTATTTTAACAATGTCTTAACTGCCTTTCTGGACTTTGAAAGTTGCAATGATTTTGCTGCCTATGTGTGGTTCAGAAACCTCACGTATTTCATCAAAAATATCTTAATTTGTGTTCCGAAAATGAACGAAGGTCAGTAGTTAATTAATGACAGAAATTACATTTTTGGGTGAACAAATCCTTTAACATATACACATTTATATTTAAGTAAACTGTTACCTTTGAACAAATTCAAGTGTGCAGGATGCCTCGTGCTGGTACACCAGATTAAAGTTGTAGTAAGTTGTAAACAAAGCAGCAAATCCAGCCATAAAATTGGGGTGTGGATTCATAACCACTTGACCCTCAATACTCAGCATCCACTGGGTTGCAGTGAGAATTTCACCTAAAAATAATAAATATAAGAAACATTTTATAAAAATGTATGCTAAAATACAACAGGCAAAATGTATTAAGTAATTTAAAGATTTTGGAACGTACCTAAGACAATCAGTCTCGGAGAGTTTGGAAGTGTAGAACTTTTTTCCACATCAGCTGCTGTTGCTGACATCTACAAGAAAAAAATAAAAGGAAAAAATTGTAAATGTAATTAAATGCAGTATATGAGAACAAAATATAACCCCACAACAAAATGTTATAATAGAAAAGCACTGTATATGACTTACATCGGTCTGAAGAAAGAGTGCTTCAGGTTTTTCTTTGAAGTGTGACAAAAGCAGAAGGACCACACATGGGATTAAGCAGGATGCTCCACTGTCATCATACTTCATAAGTATGCGTTGCATCTCATCTGTATTAGTCCCTGCTGGCATTTGTCTGAAGAACTGAAGTATCATCTTTCCCTTTTCTTCCATAGACTTCTCAAGTTTCTCTAGAATGGTTATGTTTGTAAGAGATTTAAAGTGGTTGTACAATTCTTTGGGCGTGAAAAGATAAGGCCAGTCATTTTTCAAATCAGCAATCGATGGTGGTGGGCAGGCATTGATGGATTTCCGTTGTAGGTAGTATGTTGCCTTCATTAACTGACTGAGATGTCCTCTCTCTGCCCCAGCTGGCCCCTCAGTACTGTAGAGGTCTTTCATTTCTTTTTGTTTTTCTTGGAGACTCTCCTCAGATTCTTCTTGCGGACACTCAGGCTGCCATCTCACACAACCATACTGGTCTGCAGGTCCTGGGGCAATGTCTTCTCCTGATGAATTTGAGGTCTTTTTCTGCGTCCTGCGTCTTGACAACAAGCAGCCACGATTAACATGCTCCACTCTTGTTTTTAGTTGAGTCAAAAGAGATCCATAGCCAGTCCCTATTCTTGTGCCATCTACCAGGACATCAGCAAAGCTTTGTGAATACTGTTTAACGATCTTTTTCGCGACAATCAAGCACTGTGATTTTGATGGATTTAACTCTGTCAGTCTCATCTCATCCACAACAATTCTTATCATTTCTCTGCGATCTTTAGCTGTGGGGCGTTTTCCCAGTTTTAATACCAGAAGGCATCCTATTCCAGGGAACTTAAAAGTTTTCAGGCCATACACTTAAGTCCACAGTTGTACTGGAACTGTCTGTGCTTGAGACACTTGGTGTGGAAGAGGAACTAGAATTTGATGATGGAAAGTCCTTCATTGTGGTATCAAAGACTATTTGTGTGGATTCTAGAGGTGTTACTTTGACACAACTTGTTTGGTCTGAAAAAAAAAAAAAAAAGCCTGATACAACTCAGCATCCACACACAATTAACACTGAAGTTGTTACCAAAGATAAAAAGTATTCAAAAATGATTCTCTCATTATTTACCCTTATGTTGTCTCAAATGCAACTTAATTTCTTCTGCAGAACACATATTTTTTTGTAATTGTAATGTTTACATCCATACAATGCAAGTCAGTAGGGTCTTTGCTTAAAGGGACAGTTCACAAAAAAAAAATGAAAATTCTGACATCATTTACTCACCCTCATGTTGTTCCAAACCTGTATGAGTTTCTCTCTTCTGTTGAACTCAAAAGATGATATTTTGAATAATGTTGGTAACCAGACAGTTGGCGGTAGCCATTTACTTACATGGTATTTGTTTTCCTATTATGGAAGTCAATGGCTACTGTCAACTATCTGGTTACCAACATTATTCAAAATATCATCTTTTGTGTTCAACAGAAGAGAGAAACTCATGTAAATGAGTAAATGATGTCAGAATTTTCATTAATGGGTGAACGATCCCTTTAAGGTCCTAAACTCTCAGGCTCCAAAAAGGACGTAATGGCAGCATGAAGATAATTCATAATCCAACATAATCAAGGACGTGTAATCAAACTTCAAATCATAATCATGCCAATGAGACCATTTAGGTCAAGATTTATACTGAATAAAAGTTGCATTTTACTCAAAAATGATAATATTACATCAGAAAATGTTAATTATACCCCCTCATATCTTTATGGCGCCTTTAAGTCCTTTATGGAACTTGGAAGTGTTGGACGACATTGACATACATTGTATGAACAAAGTCACACATCTCCATCAATTTATTTGTTAATGTTTCACAAAAAAAGCTAAATTTGTTAGAGTTTGAGTCAGTATACAGGTGAGAAAATTATAAATTGTCAGTGAAGTCTTCTTTTTACTCTTTTATGTCAAGTACTACAGTAATGATGAGGAAGATGACCATGACATACCTTCTACATTCCAAGCATTGAGGAGGCGGCGACACTGTATTGGCGTGATGTGATCAGGCAGATCCTCCTCTTTAACTAACTTTGACTCAACTCCTATGCTTGCCAACTTGTTCAGGAGAGACAGTAGTTTCTCCTCTTGCAGCCCAGGTAGGACTGCCAACACAGCATCTCGTACATCCTCCCCTAATGCGGACATGTTTCTACAAATCTGGGAGAGAGTGATGAAAAATAATCACTGGTATGTCATTCATCTTGTACTGCGCCAATGGATAATAATCAAGGAGATTCTCTTGCTTTACACACATGTAGTTTGAATCTTGAGCTGTCTCTGTTAGAAAATGGATACCCAAATCAACAAGCTCCACAGCCTGCTGCCTCCTCACAACAAAGTAGACGGAATCATTACAATGAATTAAAATCAGTTTAATCTCACCCATGTGTAGACCTTCTTCGTCTTGTTTTAGTGCAACATACATGTTTTTTTTGTACTTGGTGCCTTTGTAGATGACTTCATTTGCAGCTACAGTGGAGTCATGAGTGAAATGAAATGCTAAAGTTGCTGCCTTAATGCTCTCATTGTAGTCACCAGCATAAAATGCATCTCCTCTTCCCACCTGAACTACAGGTGGGAAAAGAGTCCCAGCACTAAAGTATGCTTGTAAGAGCTGATGTCTCTCTGCTAAAGTAGCACACAGGTTTTTAAAGTTGTGCAATTTTCTTGCACACTGTTTGAAGTAAGTGTGCTTACTTTCAAATCTCAGAGTCTAAAGACGGATCAGAGGTCCAAATTGGATTATAAGCTCTGGATAGTGACAAAGATAGTGGTGTTTTGGTTTAAGGTTAAACTCTGGAAATAACTCCACTCTAGACTGGATGTATTCTTCGATGAGGACACCCAAATAAGCAATCTGGTCAGGAGTAATAGCTGGTGAACACACATGCACAACTATTTCTCTTAGGAGCAAAATCAACTTCCATACACTATTTTCAGTTGGTTTTTTTACCCTGTCTCCAATCAACAAAGGGAGGACTCTCAACAGACACCAATTTTGCACTGCATGCCCACTTAACTTATCACTATTTGGACAAAACTCTGGAGGTTTGTCATCTGCTTCATTTCCAAGGTAAGTAAACTGACTTATCCTTCTATTCAGTTCTTCATATGTGAAATGCTTCTCTTTGTTTACCAGGTAGTTGATGCATAATGCCAAGTCACAGGAAACAACACCCTCAAAAAGGTCATGACCTAGACAAGGTGGGAGACCAGGCTGGCAGACATGAAAGTAAAGCAGCTGGTTGAATACGGAGTCAAATTTTATTCCACACACAGATTCTCTGTTGCTTTCTCTTAGGTCTTCAATGTGCTGCTGATATGACAGCTTTGTTCTTTTTGAACCAGCAGACCATGGACTACACTCAAATGTCTGTCTGTCTATGTCACAAAATCTACAAAAAAAAGTACTCCTGCTAAAGTTCTCCTGGAAGCCACCAATACTGTGTGACCCCAGATTGTCTCCTGCTATTGCACACAGAGTCCCTTTAATAACTTTACCATCCTTCAGTGCAATGCCACACTCCTCTAGGTCTTTTAGGTCTTTAATCAATTGATTAAAAACAACATCCTGTCCAAAATTCTTAAAATCTTGTTCCCTGCAGAGAAGAACAAGCTGCATCTGATCAACATTGGACCTGTTGTATGGTAAAATGTCACCAAGTGTCAAATATACTGCCAAAATCTTGTGTTTTTTTCGACCTGATCCTAAAGGATTTACAACCTCAAAAGCATCTTGATAGAGAATAAAGGCCATAGATGATTTGTCTGTTTTAAATGAGGCGTTATTGGCAATATTATGTCCATCCCAAATGTCCTCAAACACATATTTGTTCGGTAGTCGAGAATGAGAAAGTTCATATTGCTTTTTGAAATCCTCTGATTCAAAAGGGGCATTAAGAGTTTCCTTTATAGGCACATACTGGGCAAAGCATTCTTTCCCAGAGTCATTGGTACCTAAATACAAAGGCATTGGCGCCACGTAATTGAAGGAATTTTTAAAGACTGTCTTGCGACATTGATCTGTACGCAACATAAAATTGCCTGCCTTAAGTAAGTCATTCTTTTTGAGGTCTTCAATAACATTACTTATTGCGTCACTAGACACCCCAAGTTCTGACAATTTGTCCTTAAGATTTGAGTAGACGCTTGCCTGGGCCAGATCATGAATTCCTTGGACTTCCTCAATGATGGTCTGAATTACAGATGAAGGTAAAAGAAGCTTTGCTTGCAGTTTCAAATAAAACAAAGTCAAATTCTTCAGAAAAAAATCTTCATCTACACTTTCAAAGACCTCACATGGCTCAGGCCCCTCACTCTCATCTTGAGATGTACAGGGCTGACACACATGTTGTGGTGGGTTTGCAAAAACTGCTTCATTTAGAAGCTCAGGTGGACTGTTTTTGTGTGTTCTTGAGATATGAGATGCAAATGTGGATTTTACACTAAATGTCCTCTCACAACTCTTAAAGGGGCATTTTATTTCCCTGCCCTCATCAATATGGCCTTTTAAATGCCTAATTAAGTCATTCAGAGTTGTACATGTGAAATGACAATATCCAATCTGGCAAATCAGTGTTGTGTCTATTTGGTCAAATCTGGCACCTTTACGAGACTTCTGATAACCTTTATGGTCTCTATATAGATGAGACTTAAAAGCTGCAAATTTTGTAAATGCACGGGAACAGTCAGGTACACCACAGGTAAAACAGCAGTTTGGAACATTACTGTGACCTTTCATATGCTTAGTAAAACCTACAATGGTATTGCTTTCATGTTGACACAATTTACAGTGATACATTTCTCATTTAGATTTATAGGTTCAAGTTCTATTAAGTTATATATATCAAGTTATATTAAAACGATAACTATGGGAACTTTGAACAGAAAATAAAATGAACTAAAATGAGTCTAACTGCACGTGCGTATTTACTGTATAGTTTTGTCTAAACAGCACTTCAGTAATAGTCGTCTTCCAAACTGCAAATGCTCTACAAAATACTCTCTCGAGAGCAAAGGCGAATAGACATATTTCTATATCATTGTTTGCAGCAAATTGATTAATATGAATCGAATTACAGCATTTAGTAATACATTAGATTGTAATATTTATGGACGTAAATTTAAGTTAACTTACCAAAAATTGAGTATAGTGCCTTTTATCTTCAACTCTTCTTGTCCACCAGTTTTCAAACCTGTATTCAGCCCGCGCAATCCCATAATGCCACATCACAGTAAATTGTTGTAAAACCGTATGAACTACAGTGAAAACACCTCTTACCTGTAAATCAATTTACAGTTGACAGGGAAATATACTGTTAACAACTGTAATACTCTTTTTGACCCATAATGCATTGCGAATTACAGTAATAACTTGTAAAATGATAAAACAATAAATTTCTGTAGAATTTTACTGTAGAATCTACAGCAATTTGTTACAGTGTAGTCATCTTTACATCGTGGTGTTTTCCATATTTTGCGGCATTTTCCTTAAACTTTTCCTATATCACTATGTCACTTCTTTTCATAACATTCAAATTCCTGACCTGCCATTAATTGTATTTTTCCTTGTGGCATTTGTACTTTTGTTTTCTGTACTATTGGCCATTTATGGGTACGTATGCACTGTAATTCAGTTGCTTCTCTGTAGTTTGTCGTAGATTATAGAAACTGGCACCAATATGGGCAAAATGCCATTTTTTGGGTACAGTTTCTAAAGATATTTATCTCTCTGCCTTTTTCTATAAAACATTTACCTCCCAATCTTACTACATCTAACCCCATTACATTAGATAGTCCTGGACAGTTGTTAAACCATTCATGATGAAATATTCTACAACTAGAACTGTGTATAGGTATTAGTACAATATAGAATTGGTCTTGCTTCAAAGCAAACTATGCAGTTTTCCCATTTCTCCTTTTCTGCTGTGTAATTTACCCATTTATACCAATTATTGTCTTTTGCCTTTTCCCATAATATATCTGAATTACCCCTTTTCTTAAAAGTAATATTATGATTATCATCTACAATGTGCATATTTTGTCTAGATAGTTTTTTTCTTCTCATCTAGTTCTTGTTCTTTTTTAATTAAGTCAAAGCCACTGTTAGTTTCACCCAATAATTGAAAAGTCAATAGTTTGCACTTCATCTTGTCACTGGTTTCTTCTTGTCACTTTTTTCTAAGTTGTCTGCTTGTCATTTCCTTTTCTTTCCACCTCCTCTTTTCCATTTGTTGGCCCACATCTGCTCCAAAGTATTTTGATCATCTTATTAGCCATCTCGCATCAATCATTCCATCTTCACTAGGGTGACTCTTTGTGAGTCGTTGCAATGGTCTTTCCCGTTGGCAAGGGAGGGTTGTTACTAGCACGCCCTTCACCCCTCGCTTCATGCTGCGTGGGGTTGTTGAATGGTGGAGCAAACCATTCCCTGGCCTTGACAGAATTGCTGTAACCTGTAATGGAAACCTTCACAGTTTTTGTTAGTGATATCAAGCATGCTCATCTGTTCATATGCTCATCTGCTCATTTGCTCATCTGGCCAGTCGTCCTGTGGAAACTTCATGTGGGTTGAGGGCTGTCCTGGCCCCTTTTTTGAGCTCTAACAAACCCAGTTCTGTCAATATAATGAGTATAGGGCTAATACCCAACTATAATATAATAAAGAATTTGGTTTTACTCAGTTATTTGCATCCTTATTATTTTTCAAATGATTTCAAATTTATTCTCAACAATTCACTAATTCATTTATCTTTTTGTTTTATAAACTGAGTTCCACTGTATCATTAGATAATTTCCTGGGCCTATCTTGCTCAGTAGCATAGGCATTTTGACCTGGAAAACGCTCAACCCACTTTGTTAACATTCAGAAAGATAATATTTCTCCCTTTTGACAGAATCAGCTCCATCATGTTATGCTGAAAAGTGAAAGTGAAAAGAAAGTTAGATATGGGGTGGACAGAGCAATCTTGCTTGCTTTGCCTTCCCATGTACTGCGCTGCGCAAGTGTGGCACTGTTTTTCTTTCTGCCACAATAATAACCTAGGTACTGACCAGGAAACTTAGCCAAATTCATCCATGGTCATTATTTTACTGGGCATAATTTGCCCTGTGGGCCCACATTTAAAAACTTGCATACAGCTGTTTTGGCAAAATAATTGATTTGCTTCAGTCAGAGATGTCATCTGATTGTGAACTGAATGGTTTTAGCTGTGGAATGCCATGTATTCTGAATAGGATAAAACAAACTCTTTTCGTTACAGTCTACTGAGCGTAGACCTGGTAGCATTCCACAGTTTCTGGATGCCCGATGCATCTGGACAACATCAGTCACCATATAGTTTAATTTAACAACACAGTATAAACCTCTGTTTTTTTTTAACACAATTTAATAGATTTATTTGTTTAGAATAATTGTCTGCTTTGTGCAATTGAGAGAGCCAATTTTAATTTCTCAAATGTCACTTGTGTAATTTAAAGTTTAGTCACATACTTTTTCTTATTGCTCATGAGCTTCTTTGAGAAGAGGATTGGAGATCTCTGTATAATCTAGGATCCATCACCTGGTCGCCGGGAGGAGGTGGAGTCTTCTGTGCAGTGGTGCTGTTTTGTGCCTCAAAGCGAGCAAAGCAGGGGGATGGTGCTGTCAGAGGTCTGTGGTGGGGGCTTGTAATCCGTAATGGTCTGTATCCCCTGCCACAGGCTCCGAGTGTCTCTGCTGTCGCTGAAACAATGGGCTATCCTCCTGGAGTACTGTCTCTTGGCCTCTCTGATGCCGCGGGAAAGGTTGGCCCTAGCTGTCTTCAGGCCCTCCTCATCTCCAGCTCAAGGCAGTGTTCCTAGGACGACCCTTCCAGCCACACTTGTATCTGTTTGTGTATTGGTTTGATGACTTTAACGAGCGGTCTGTATGCAGGCATTAGCATGACAGTGATGTGGTCTGAGGCTCCGAGGTGGGAGAGGGGGAGGGCCTTGTAAGCTCCTCTCTGGGCGGTGTAAACAAAGTCCAGGGTATTTTTTCCCCTTGTTGGAAAGTCTATGTGTTGGTGTATTTTTGGGAACACACTCTTTAAATCTGCGTGGTTGAAATCCCCAGCCAAGATGAGAAAAGCATCTGGGTGGGCTGTCTGCTGCTCACTGGTGTGCTGGTACAGATCATTTAGTGCCTCATTCCTGTTGTTGTTGTTGGAGCTGGGAGGGATGTATACAGCAACAAGCAGTATAGCTGTATATTCCCTCGGTAGATAGAACGGCCGGCACTTAATAATCATAAACTCCACCAGGGGTGAGCAGTGTTTGCAGACCACAACAGCGTCGCGACACCATGCATCATTGATGTAAACACAAAGCCCGCCGCCGCGGATCTTACCTCCCTCGACGAGAGCTCTGTCAGCGCGATAGCATGTTAGCTGGTCGAGCTGTATGGCGCAGTCCGGAACACTGTTGTTAAGCCATGTTTCCGTAAACACAAAAATACAACAGTCTCTTACAGTCCTCTGAGTAGAGCGAAGTAGTCCGATGTAGTCCAGTTTATTGTCCAAAGCGCGTACGTTCGCCAGTACGATGGTGGGGATAGCTGGCTTGTGTAGGTTGGCCACTAGCCTAGCTCGGATACCTCCGCGCTTACCCCTCTTCTGCTTCCTCTCACGCCGCTTGTAGCGCCTCCACTGTGGGCTAGATACAGTAGTGGGGGTCGGTGATGGAGTAGGCCTTCAGAGCAGACTGAGGTCCCGCAGCTCTTCGGCGTGCGCTGAGTTTAACTCTAAAAAACACGAAAACACCGTTCTGTCGGGAGAGAGAGAAGCCGCTGCGTCTGTGCGCGCCACCATGTTGTCTGAGTACATGTCTACTAACTCTCAGATTAGACTGTTAGGGTAGGTTTAGGGTTAGTTGAATAAATTGACATATACTTGCAAAGTTTCTTATAGTCAGTATGTTGTATGTTGTGGGTCCATCAAAGTAAAGTATTAGAAGATATTAAGCAGATAGTCTACTAATACTCTAATGACTGCTAGTTGACATGTAGTTGCAAATTTACTTACTGTTAGTAGAATGTCTAAAGTAGACAATCAAAATAAAGTATTACCAAACCTTTATATCAAAAATCCTCCAACATTTTTCTTTACAAATCCTCGTTTATAATTTGTGACCAGTGTATTTTGTTTTGCTTTCTTCTCTGCGCTTCCACATGTGTCACTTCTCACTGGAGCTTATCCTATGCCCAGAGGTGGAAAGAGTACGAAAATATTTTACTCAAGTAAAAGTACCATTACCTTAATGAAAATTTACTTATGTACAAGTAAAAGTACCAGTCTAAAAATCTACTCAAGTAAAAGTAAAAAATAGCTCATTTCAAATTTACTCTGAGTAAAAATTACTTAGTTACTTTTTAACAGTGGGAGGGATGCAACAATGGGTTAGGCCAAGGGTGCAAAACTCAGTTCCTGGACGGCCACAGCCCTACAACAGTATAGATATAACCCTAATTAAATAGATATAAAAAGCTATAGCTGGATCAGATGTGTTTAATTAGGGTTATATCTATATTAATCTAATCATTTAGGGTTATTTGAAAACTACATGGTATGTGTGTTGGAGCAGGGTTGGAACTAAACTCGGCAGGGCTGCAGCTCTCCAGGAAGTTTGACACCACTGGGATAGGCCTATAAATCTCAAATTAGTTGTTTTTAATTAAAGGAATCAGTTATTTAGAATAATGAGACATTTCGGCTATTACCAGGCAAATTAAATCAGTATCAACAAAATTTATCTTTGAAATGCAGAGGAAACACAGAAGCTTCATCTGAAGTGGCATTTAGATGCATTTACATACTGTTTAATGCAGGACATGAATGTATTTAACCTGCAGTTACAAATGCAGAAATAATGTTTTGATATATAAGACATAAAATGTTGAATACTCATTTGAAATTATATAAAAAAAAAAAAAAATCAAAAGATACTTTAAATGCGAAATGAAAACCGCCAGTAGGTGTCACCAAGTCACTGTTAATAAGTGAGTCATTGACTGAACCGAATCATTTAAACAGTTGATTCATTCAGGAACAAAACACCGTCATTTTGCTCAGGGACACAAAACAGTGCTGTGGCCGTGTTTGGGATTATTTTTGTTGTCGAAATAGAGCAAAAACAGGCAATATGGTGTCTAAAACGCAAGTCTCTTAATTAATTTCTTGTTTATTAAGTTGCAAAAAAAAATCTATATGTAATCATGCTTATTTTTGGAGAAAAACGGCACTCCGTGTGATATTGATTTACTATATGAAATTATATAAATATAAATTTTCTGCACCTATCGCTTCAATTTTGTGATGATTTTAAATGCATTTTAACAGACTGAATCACGCAGTGAAAGAGTGCACTCTAAATGCGCGTGCACTAGTCTAATCTACTAGACTTCACAGCACTCTGTCGGAGTGTTTTGTTTGGTTTTTGGCTAAATACTGATAATGTCAAATCGCACATTGTTAAAACAACAATTACTGCACCAGTGTCTTTTTGACTAATTTGTGCAAAACCTTTTGCTAAACTGCCAAAGCTTAATTTTAACCACCAATGCAATGATGCAAGTATTTACCTTATGCTTGCGAAGGGGTGATGTCAAGATTTTATAAGCAGCTAGTTTGGTCTCCCTAGGCAAACACAGCTTACATTGCAAAATAGAGCATAAACATGGCCAGGAGTTCACTTCATTTACTTCGAGTTCAATTTCAGCAGAATACAACGGGGTTTGGTTTTCAGCTGGGTCTGCACCATAACGCCTGTCTGTCCATCTGCATCTTTCTTGTGATTTTAGCGCCAGTTTGTTCTCCTGCCCATTATTTACTGCAGCAGTTTCCAGAGAGCGATTTTTTGATTTTTTTTACTCAGTAATTAGTGTTTTAAAATGTAGCGAAGTACAATACTTCAAACAAAATATACTTAAGTTAAAGTAAAATTACAGATATTAAAAATTACTTTAAAAGGAGAAGTACACAAAAAAGCTACTCAATTACAGTAACGCGAGTAAATGTAATTTGTTACTTTCCACCTCTGCATATGCCTACACTCTCTCTTTCAGTTTGGTGAAACTGCTCTATCTTATCCTGAGATTATAGGTGTGATAAGTGGTAGAGAGCTTGCGGGGTACACATAACTCTTTCAACATTTGCCCAAACACATTGGATGTATGTTTGGACATTAGTTAAATCAAACATATTTAAAAACCCTGTCAGCATTGAACTAATTTTGTACTTCATTGTCTGGTTGTGGTGCATGAAGCCAATGCTGATGAACAGTCTAACCTATCTGCTCACTTTTCATCTGTATTCCCTGCATAGTAACTCATGCCTAATCGGAAATATTTTGGATACTTTTTTGATTTTCCATTCAGATGCTGTCTAGTGTGAAATATCAGTTCAACCTGAACTTCCGTCTGAGCCCATTTGAGTCAGGACATCCTCTTTAAAGGTGACAGGGAAGGGTTGTAATGCTTAAATAAAATATATAATTAACTAATTCATTAATTCATTTTTGTCATATGGTCTCTACTATTGAGCTTATGGCCTGAATCAAGTCACCTGAATAAGGTGTGTTCAAGGGAGAGAGACAATAGTGCACTGTTGGAGAGGCTCCAGGATCAGTTTTGGGCATCACTGAGCTAGCAAGATCCAGACAGTAAATGTAAAATCTGTCCCAAGGTAACTGTAATGTGACATGTTCTTTCATTAACATCTTTCCATGGTTGAAACACTGTTACACAACATTTCCCCAATTCCTCAGTAAAACTTGATCTTATGAGTTTTGTGAATAGGTTTAAAATAAAAAAACTTTTAGTTAAAAACTATTTTGAAGAATTTGTAATGATATTATAAAAATCATTTTAAATATCACCCCTAAACTGCAGTATACTTTTTGCTTTCTTATGATGTAATGATTCTGTGTTAGACTCTTTTGAGACCAATCAACACCTTTAACTGGACCAAGCTGTTAAAACTCTCCATGGATTCTAGTAGCACTTGGAAGAAAAAAAAATCTGTCATCAGTAATGATGTCTCAAACTTATGGTTGAAGCCTAGCAATTAAAGGTGTTAAATGCACAGATAATAAACTTGTGATGATGCAACCAGAGCTATTGTAGCTTACATCCATTACTGTTACATGGCGAATGAGACGTGAGGCGTGCGGATCCATGTGCAAACTTTTAATTATAAACACAGTCAGTACACAGGCAGGGTCAAACAGAAATGGCACGGGCAGGACACAAGAGAGATCCTAGGGGCAAGCATGGGTCGGCGATCGGAGAACAATATCCAACAGGGCAAGGCAGAGAGATAATCCAGGTACACGAGCAGTAGTCGAAGAGAGGTACAAACAGAGTCCGAAGGACAAGGCAAAGGATTAATCCAGGAAACACGGGCAGAAAACAGGAAACGAGACTATAAACAGTAACACGTAACACGTAAACGGTGTTACGAGCACTTCCTCTGTCTGATTGCCTCTTCAAGATTAATCGCTTTTTGTATTCCCCAATTGTAAGTCGCTTTGGATAAAAGCGTCTGCCAAATGACTAAATGTAAATGTAAATGTAAACAAAACAAACTAAACTTAGACTTACAAAACACAGAATGGCTCGGTAAGTCAGCTAACGGGCTGCATCCGAAACCGCATACTCAACGAGTAGGTACTTTTTTTCAAGAAGTACTTACTTAACGAGCGCTAAAAGAGTACGTACTTTACAGCCAAATCTCGTTGAGTATGAATGAGATCCGCCATGTTTGTTGAAGAAACAGCTGCCCTTATGATTGTAGTATAACCAACAAATTTAGGGTTGATTTTAAGTTTTTATATTTTTAATATAAATTTAATATAACCCTACAGTTTAATCCTTAAAGATATTATTTTTTATTACGATAATTCAAAATCGTTCATCCACATGCAAAACTGGCTTAAATCTCCTTTGTTTTCCTTTTTTTCTTGTTGAATGTCCCTCTGGTTTAATCCCTGAGGCTTATAAATAACAAAAACAAATGCAATTTTAATGCATTATGATTATATTAATTTTATGATTATTCAAAGATATTTATTATTTTTGTCCCTGTGTATATAATCTCATTCTATTATGTACGCAAACCAATTCTAGTTGTTTTCTTTCTCTTTTCTTTTGTGTCATTATGATTGTTCATTGTTAAAGCTACTACCATCTTTCCCTGAGCTTGTATCTGCAGTAATAATAAATAATAATAAAAATAAAATAAGAGCTACAGGCGCACAAACATCTCACAGCATCAATAAATGCACAACCCTGCCTAGTATGTTTTCCTCCATGTTTGTAATTTCTGTGTCAACCAGCCGCTCAAAGATCTTACCTTTGAATCAGTATCAGAATCATATTCAGAATCAGTATCAGAATCAGAATCAGAATCAGAATGAGCTTTATTGGCCAAGTATGTTTACACATACAAGGAATTTGTTATAGTGACAGAAGCTCCACAGTGCAACAGAAAGACAGTAACAGGACAGGACACAGGTAATAAAACAAAAACAGGAAATAGCAATAACCAATGTACAAAGCAGCAAAAAAAAAAAAAAAAAAAAAATACACAATATATAATATATAATATAGGCGACTATGTATGTACAGGTCAAGTATGTGCAAATTAGAAATGAGAAAATAAAAATAAAATAAGTGAGTGTGGTGAATGGATAATGTATTAGTTGTGTGTTCTACGTTTATTTATTGAGTGTTCATGAGATGTATTGACTGAGGGAAGAAACTGTTCCTGTGTCTGGTCGTTCTGGTGCTCTGAGCTCTGTAGCGTCGACCAGATGGTAACAGTTCAAAGAGGGAGTGTGCTGGATGTGAGGGGTCCAGAGTGATTTTACCAGCCCTTTTGCTCACTCTGGATAAGTGCAGTTCTTGGAGAGTGGGGAGGGTTGTACCAATGATTCGCTCAGCAGTCCGGACTACCCTCCGTAGTCTTCTGAGGTCAGATTTGGTAGCTGAGCTGAACCAGACAGTTATTGAGGTGCAGAGGATGGATTCGATGATGGCGGAGTAGAACTGTTTCAGTAAGTCCTGTGGCAGGTTGAACTTCCTCAGCTGGCGAAGAAAGTACAGCCTCTGCTGGGCCTTCCTGACAATGGAGTCTATGTGAATATCCCACTTCAGGTCCTGAGAGATGGTGGTGCCCAGGAATCTGAATGACTCCACTGCAGTCACAGTGCTGTTCATGATGGTGAGTGGGGGGAGAGCAGGGGGGTTTCTCCTGAAGTCCACGATCATCTCCACAGTTTTGAGCGTGTTAAGCTCCAGGTTGTTGAGACTGCACCAGACAGCCAGCTCCTTAACCTCCTGTCTGTAAGCAGACTCGTCACAGTCCTGGATGAGGCCGATCAGTGTGGTGTCGTCTGCGAACTTCAGGAGCTTGACAGAGGGGTCTTTAGATGTGCAGTCGTTGGTGTAGAGGGAGAAGAGCAGTGGGGAGAGTACGCAGCCCTGAGGAGCTCCAGTGCTGATGGTTCGAGTGCTGGATGTGAATTTGCCAAGCTTTACTAACTGCTGTCTGTCTGTCAGGAAGCTGTTGATCCACTGGCAGACGGAGGTGGGGACGGAGAGCTGAGTTAGTTTATTTTGAAGGGTTTCCGGGATAATGGTGTTAAAAGCAGAGCTGAAGTCCACAAACAGGATCCTCACATAAGTCCCTGGTCTGTCCAGATGCTGCAGGATGAAGTGCAGTCCCATGTTGACTGCATCATCCACAGACTGTTTGCTCTGTAGGCAAACTGCAGGGGGTCCAGTAAGGGTCCAGTGATGTCCTTCAGATGAGCCAGAACCAGTCTTTCGAATGATTTCATGGCTACAGACGTTAGGGCCACAGGTCTGGAGTCATTAAGTCCAGTAATTTTGTGTTTCTTTGGGACGGGGATGATGGTGGAGCGTTTGAAGCATGAGGGGACTTCACACAGCTCCAGTGATCTATTGAAGATCTGTGTGAAGATGGGGGCCAGCTGCTCAGCACAGATTTTTAGGCAGGCTGGTGACACACCATCTGGACCAGGTGCTTTCCTTCTTTTGTTCTTCCTGAAGACCTGGCACACATCTTCGCTGATTTGAATTGTAGGTGTGGGGGAGAGAGGGGTTGCTGGAGGTGTGAATGGTTGTGTGGAGGGGTGTTTTGGGCGGGTGTGGGGTGATCGTTCAAAACGACAAAAGAACTCGTTTAAGTCGTCTGCCAGGTGTTGATTCTCCAGAGTGCTGGGGGGTGGTGTTTTGTAGCTGGTGATGTCCTTCAATCCTAACCACACTGAAGCCGGATCACTGGAAGAGAATTTGTTCCTGAGCTTGTCAGAATAATTCCTCTTTGCCACTCTGATCTCCTTTTCCAGTGTGTATTTGGCCTGTTTGTACAATACTTTATCCCCCTTTCTGTGAGCATCTTCTTTGGCCTGACGGAGCTGTCTGAGTTTGGCAGTGAACCATGGTTTGTCATTGTTGTAGAATAGATGAGTCCTGGTAGGAATGCACATGTCCTCACAGAAACTGATATAAGATGTTACAGTCTCTGTGAGCTCGTCCAGGTCATTTGCCGCAGCTTCAAAAACAGTCCAATCAGTCAGGTCGAAACAGGCTTGTAAATCCCGCTCTGTTTCGTTAGTCCATCTTTTAACAGATCTTAATACAGGCTTCGCAGACTTAAGTTTCTGCCTGTAGGATGGAATAAGATGAACCAAACAGTGATCAGAGAGTCCTAAAGCTGCTCGTGGAACAGAGTGATATGCGTCCTTTATTGTTGTGTAACAGTGATCCAATATATTACTGTCTCTGGTGGGGCATGTGATGTGCTGTCTGTATTTTGGCAGTTCACGGGAGAGATTTGCTTTATTAAAGTCCCTGAGAATGATTAAAACAGAGTCCGGGTGTTGTTGTTCACTCTCTGTGATCAGATCAGCGAGTTTCTGTAGAGCTGTGCTCACGTGCGCTTGCGGTGGAATGTAAACACTCACGAGAATGAACGAGCAGAACTCCCGCGGCGAATAGAACGGCTTGCAGTTAATGAAGAGCGTTTCTAGATCTGAACAGCACATCTTCTTTAACACAGTTACATCTGTACACCACCTCTCATTGATGTAAAAGCATGTCCCGCCACCGCGCGATTTCCCCGTTGATTCTGTGTCCCGATCTGCTCTGATCAGCTGGTAATTAGGCAGATGAATCGCGCTGTCCGGTATGTTACCATTCAACCAGGTTTCCGTGAAACATAGAGCAGCAGAGTTAGAAAAGTCCTTGTTTGTCCGGGAGAGCAGAAGGAGTTCGTCCGTTTTGTTGGGTAGAGAGCGGAGATTCGGCAGATGGATGCTAGGTAACGCCGTTCTAAATCCGCGCTGACGAAGTTTCACGAGCGCGCCGGCTCTCTTTCCCCGTCTGCGCCTCCTGTAGCGTTTGACCAGAGCTACGGCTCCGCCAACTACAATGTCCAGCAAAACGTCCGAAAAATCAAAAACCAGTAGAAGATTTTGTGGTGTGTTCTGCCGAATGTTCAGCAGATCATCCCTGGTAAAGCTGATCTTATTTGAAAAACAAAAAACAGGAAAAACAAACAAAAACAATACAAACACTGAGGAGCAACGCACAATAGCTGCCATCAGCGGCGCCATTTTGGAGAGGATTGTTGATTTTACACTCGAATAATGTAAGTATTACTACTTAGAAATTAAGATTCCTTCAGAATGCATTGGTTACCCAACACTTATGAACAATAATAATGATAAATGCTGACCAATAATTAATTATATTTTTTTGTAAAACAAGCTAAATGTAATTTTATTTTTCATATGCCATAGCTATGCATGACTGTACACTAGACAAATGCAGCCAAGGTGAATACATCTCAGTTTTCAGTCAAGTAATGAATTAATGCATATGTTAATGAAACAATTTTATTTACTGACAACAGGAAACATGAACAAATGAGTAAAATGTAAATAAAAGTAACCATGACAATAAATAAACCAGTCAACAACACATGAAAAAGCTTTATTCAAACAACATTGTTCTAACAATCATGTATTTACAGGCAGTGACCCACATCCTACTGCATCTCAACACAGCTGAGCCAGTTCTGCAGCTTTATTCTGATGAAGACCACCGTGTCCAGCTTCACCTGTCTCTGCTGTCCATCACGTCCCTCACTGCTGCAGCCAGACTGAATCTGATCATGGATGAGAAAGGGACATCGAGGCTATCGTTGCCTGAGTGCACAGAGAGGATGAGGAAGACCACGATGACACCCCTGTACCACAACCAATCTTGAAGCAAGAGCAGGAGAACGCATGTGGGAAAATCTAGCTGCCAAATGCATAATTGTAAATTTACAAAACATTAAATGTAAAAAAAGAAAAAAGAAAATGTAAATGCTTTTTTGTGCCTTGGGCACAAACGCTCAACAAAGCTGCTTGTTTCTTAAAGTTTATTTCTTCAAAGTACTTCTATAATATAAATGCTTACATACATTTCATACAATTTCTATTTGGGGCTTTAAAGCGTTAGTTCACCCAAACATACATTCAGTCGTTATTTACACACATCCACACTGTTCAATCCTTGTGTGTGTTTGTGTGTGTGTGTGTGTGTTTGTCCTGCTAGTTTCTGTTCATACAATATCAGTCAATGGAGCCTAACTTTCAGATTCTTCGTGAAATTATTTGACAATGCTTTTAAAGCTTCTGAAACTCGTGCTCCATTGACTGATGTTGTATGAACAGAAACCAGCAGGACAAACTTGAATAACATCACATCTTCCATTTCTTTTGGTCTTTCTCTAGATGGTCTCGCTGGCTCTGGGGTCACTGAGGATGAAGAGACCACAGCAGCATCCGGTCCAGATGAGGCAGTAAGGGCAGGTGGAGTGATGGAGCGTCTCATTCATGGCACTGGATCATTTCCAGGATGTTGCTGTGGACTTCTCCATCCTCACTGCACACACCAGTCTGCAGACATTTCAGATCATACAAAGATGCACAAACATAATACACAAGCAGTCATTTTAACAGCACAATGTCATTTGATTTCTGTATTAGAAGTAACAAAATTTACTTTATATTTTTGTTTTCCTTTTTTTCCCACAAATACCGCTGTCAGCTGCTCCAGCACAAAAGCTCTGCATCAAATGCACAGAAATCAAGAATCAGAAAAGCGCTGTAACAGCTTCTTTGAAATTACAATCATTAAAATAAACGAAACTTTAAGATTTAAAATAACTTTTTATTCATTTCAGTAACTGAAAGGTTTTCAGCTCACTGTGAGCCTTTGAATATCCTTTTAGAATATGTTCCTGTCTCTTATTAAATAGACATTTAATGGTCTTTAAGATGTATAAGGTTTATGTAAATGCACTTTGTGTTTACTGGAGCTGTTCACTATACAAATATACTGTAACGTTACTGTCTAGTATCTACACCTTCAGCAAATCAACAATTTACTATACAGTAGCTCAAGAAATGTGATTTTAACACATGTAACCGTGTTTTTGATCGATAATACTCACATTTGTAAACACCCGCGTCGCTGATCTCCATCACGTGATGATGATGTATCCTCTCGCGCGGGGCTTCTGGGATAGAAAAGTGTGCATCGGATGAACACTCAAGAATCTGGGCTGAAGCAGTAGCACATCCGGGAACTTCTCGACTACTCTTCTATGAATACTGAGGTTTCGGACATACTTATTCGTTCACCTACTGCTTTTCCCCTACCATATAGTAGAGAAGTAGGCATATTCGGACGCACTTTAAGTAGACGCACGTCCGAATCTCGCGATAATTAGTACGTCACCCAGGTAATTCCTGCCTACTCTGTTATGAATCCGAAGGATTCGGACATACTTATTCACTCGCCTACTGCATTTCCCCTACTATATAGTAGAGAAGTAGGCGGTTTCGGATGCAGCCTTGGAGAGTGTGTGATTGTGTGATAGTTCTCAGGTGTGAGCGTGATTAGTGCAATCAGCTATATATGTGTCGTTAGTGCAATGGATGATGGGAATAGTAGTTTGTGGGTGAAGTGCAACAGTGGTGTGGTGCAAGAGTCAATGTGATGGAGGAGTGACCTCTGGTGGTGAGTAAACAGAAGTCCACAGACCAGATTCGTGACAATTACATCCAAGTTACTCATCATTACCCTTTACCATTGTACTGCTTTTGTAGAAAACATACACTAGATTAATACTTTTGCTTTGTGCAATGCCAAAAAGTGATGGTTATGCAACGTACCAAATGGAAATAACCAGACCATGAATGTGCGAATGTATTTTGTTTGTTTTAAGTTACAAGAACCATTCAGTGGAATGTTACTGAGTTTACACTGATTGCTGCTATACAGAAATTGCAATAAATTAAGTGCAAAAATAAATGGAAAATGCAACTCCACCCTGTCGTTTGTGTAAAATGATCAAATAACTGTTTAGCCTTTTATCACAAATTAACACATAGACCAATGCTGAGAAAAAGCACACTCAACACGGAGGCTGTTGCTCTTCATTGACTTCATCTTGGTTCTGTCTTTTTTCCTATGTTTATATATCAGATGTATTCCCCATTTACACAGCTGAACTGAACAAGAGAGCTGCATGAACTGAACATGATCTGTTAGATAGGGGAGACAAATAAAATCTGCAATGCTCTGCCTCCCCAGAAACACAGATGTCATTATAACTGGAATCTGGGGCCTGTTGCACCAGCTATTTGATTTTTAGACCACACCATTAAGGTTTATTGAAACATAACTGGCTGCAAACCCGTAGTAACGGTTGAAATGATACAACAGATTGACTGATTTGAATCAGTAATCTTTTACCTAACAGACTTAAATCCTTTTGATGTTGATAATTTGCAGTAGTTTACATTGTATAAACATCAGAATTGTAGTCTGCTACATGATAAACCTAATCAATGAAATCAGTGAAACGAATCAATTATTAATGCAGGTTAAATGAACATTTTAACCACTACTTTAACATTTAACCACTTACATAATAAATAGATAACATGTTAATAATTATATATAATATAATTGCAGTTTTTAAGTCCTTAGCCCTGTGGTCAATTTTCCTGCATCCTTTGAACTTCACGTTGTATTCTGTTTTTGTTTATGTTTTTTTCTTTACAGTATTATTACAATGTGAAAACTGCGTATCATTTGCACGCCAACAAATTTCGTATTATATGCATGCAAAAACTGCATTTAATATGCACCCCAAACACATGCGTATCATATGCACACCAAAGTAAATTTTTGCGTATCAATACCACAAGTTTTTGTTTTTATTTGCCGTATTATTTATACGCATTTTCATGAGATCAAGCTCTATTATTACTACTAAAATAAAGACAGGCAGCTTAGATCTGCACTTTTCACAGAATGCTAAAATCCTCAAACTGCCCAAAGCCCATAATGAAGCCTTGTGATCAGGTGACAGAGTGGCCCTCAGAGCGGCCGGGATCAACCTTTACTCACAGCATCAAAGAAACAGCCTACAGTGTCATGCTTCAAAGACTATCCCCATGATACATGAAGTGTTTTGAAAGATGGGCCATGGTTCACCTCGAAGCACTCATTGGCCTTGCATGAAGACTGAAGAGTCACAGAGGTGGCCAAAGAGAGCTGTGTGAGGAAAGCAGCGTTCATCAGTAAGGACCCCTCTCACCCTTCCTCCTATCCATGAAGAGGCTAAGAATTATTCAGACTAGAACCTTCAGACTCAAGAAATGTTTCCTCCTGCAAGCAGCCAGACTCACTGTGAAAACCTCCAAAATTAAAATCATCACCCACCGCTGCTTCTCACAAACTGTGTAATTGTCAGAATTTGTCATAATTCAGTTTTGACAAAATTATGTACTGTTTAAATGCTAGCCCTGTACTGGAAATTACTCTATACATAATTAAAAAATATCCAGATTATTGATTGATTGATTGATTGATTGTGTGTTAACGTGCATTTCATTTTGAGTGCAATGGAAGGCAGTGGATTAGACTAATTGTTCTAATAGCATTAATATGTGTTAGGACATATGCAGTAATCATGGGCAAAATATAAGAGTAAATAATCATCATTGGATTCACTAATCCTCTAATGTATAGATCAGATTGAGCAGATCTATGAATATTTAATAGTGGGTGGGTTTGAGAGCTGAATAATGAAATCTCATGTTGAGTGGGCTGGTCGCTGTGCTTTTCATAAGTATAAAGCTGTGTCATATCAGTGACAAGGATCAGGGAGCTAAACTGACAAGCATACTCACACAGACTCTACTCTTTAATATCCATCCATCATGGAAGTGTCTGAGTGGGGAGTCACAAACGTGGACAATCAAACAGTCCAATACTGCTTTCCAGACAGCAATTTGTCTTGTACCAAAAGTGTCAGACCAGAAGCAGAATACACTGCTGTGTACGTTTTCGTTTCTGTAACATCAGTGTTCACCGTGTTTCTGAACTTGTTGGTGATTGTCTCCATCTCACACTTCAAGCAGCTCCACACTCCGACCAATGTGCTGATCCTCTCTCTGTCCGTGGCTGATCTGATCGCAGGACTGATTCTCATGCCAGTACAGGGAATGAAACTCATTGAACCATGCTGGTACTTTGGAGAAATATTTTGTTCAATATTTCCTCTCATTCTGTATGTGGTTGTCGTAGCATCTCTTGGTAATATGATTATTATATCTGTGGATCGGTTCATTGCTGTGAACGACCCTTTGCGATATCCACTGAAAGTCAATATTAACAGAGTTGTTGTTTCTATTGTTGTAAACTGGTTATTCTCCTTTGTATATTCATTTTATCTATTGTATGACTTTTTACTCCATCCAGAGAGAAACCACACATGTATTGGAGAATGTGTACTTGTTGTTACACTGGAAAATCTAATAATAGATACTTTAGTTTGTTTAGTGGCACCTTGCTGTATAATTATTCCGTTGTATATGAAAATCTGCTTTGTAGCAAAACGACAAGCTAAGCATTTAAATTCAGTCACAGAAAAAAAGGCCAAATCAGAAAAAAAGGCTGCAAGAACCTTAGGGATTGTAGTACTGGTTTATCTTCTTTTTTGGATGCCATACTACATAGTTACTCTTTCTTTTGGGCATGATGAAAATGATGCTCTTATAATTAACGTAATGTATTGGATGTTATGCATGAATTCCTGCATGAATCCACTTATCTATGCAATGTTTTATCAATGGTTTAGAGTGTCAGCAAAATACATTTTGACACTGAAAATATTTGAACCTTCATCAGAGTACTTCAATCTGTTCCCTGAAGAGAAATGACCATTTAAATGCTTGCATGAGTAGCATGAAGAACAAATGTAAATAAGATCATCCGTCTTCAAATGCAATAGCTAGGGTTCTTGTGTTAAGCACGCTCTCAAAAAAACATTGGATGACACCAGTGCAACAACTATGTCTGTAAAAAGTTTAAATGCACTGCCTAGTATGTATGTTTATTGTGAACATGTACTGTATTTGTGTGAGTGACACTATCTGTCTCTATTTGCTCTCTTGAAGGCCTTAAATGGCTAAAATCAGCTACAACAATATCTCTAAAACTATATTTTTTCAGAGGAAAACAGCTGGTAAATAATTACTAAGAGTTGTGATATATAATCATTATTTGTTAACAAGCTGTTTATGTCTCCTGTTTCCCGAGCAGTGCCTGTCCATCTTAGTGTTTTTATATATATATATATATATATTAGATTAGATTAGATTAGATTCAACTTTATTGTCATTGCACATGTAAGGTACAGGGCAACGAAATGCAGTTAGCATCTAACCAGAAGTGCAATAAGCAGAGGTACAGGATATACAGTGCCTAATATGTTACATATGTACAGAAATATACAGATAAGGCAGTAGTACTATGGACATAATTTACAAATTTTTAAATACTATCAGTATGATATACAGATGGGTGATATGAACATACTATACAGATGGATTGTACAGTAAATGTATGTACACTATGAGCAAAAACTATGAATATAATTACAAATGGATATGAATAAGCTATACATTAAGATATATAAATACTAGTGCAATGAACATTGAAAGTGCATAGAAATAAAAATTTCCAGTGCATAGTACTCAGTGTGTGGATGTTTTTTTGTTTTTGTTTTTTAACCGATTTTAATGATGGGGAGGGGTGAAGAGTTTGTGGTGGTATGTGAGGGGGGTATCATTGGGCAGAGTTTAGTAGGGAAACAGCTGTGGGGAAAAAGCTGTTCCTGAGTCTGCTTGTCCTTGATCGGAGGCTCCTGAAGCGCCTCCCAGAAGGCAGTAAGTTAAACAGTCTATGGTCAGGGTGAGAGGAGTCCTTAAGAATGCCGCGAGCTCGACGTAAACAGCGTTTTCTCTGGACGTCCTCAATGGCAGGAAGTGGTGTCCCTGTGATGCGTTGGGCGGTTTTCACCACCCTCTGCAGTGCCTTGCGGTCAGCAACTGTGCAGTTCCCATACCAGACTGTGATACAGTTGGTCAGGATGCTTTCAATTGCACACCGGTAGAAGTTCTGCTGGATGATTGGAGACAGGTGGTTCTTCTTCAGTGTCCTAAGGAAGAAGAGGCGTTGGTGAGCCTTCTTGACTAGGCTGGATGTGTTGGTGGTCCTGGTCAGGTCCTCCGAGATGTGGGTTCCCAGGAACTTGAAGCTGGAGACACGTTCAACAACCATCCCGTTATTGTGGATGGGGTCATGCGTTCCACTTTTCTTCTTCCTGAAGTCAACAATAAGTTCCTTTGTCTTGCTGGTGTTGAGGAGCAGGTTATTGTCAGCGCACCATGCAGCCAGGTGCTGTACCTCCTCCCTGTAGGCAGTCTCATCGTTGTCTCTGATGAGGCCAATCACTGTGGTGTTGTCAGCAAACTTGATGATGGAGTTGGATCCATGCATAGGCCTGCAGTCATGGGTGTAGAGGGAGTAGAGGAATGGGCTCAGCACACAGCCCTGTGGTACGCCGGTGTTGAGTGTGATGGTGGTGGAGCAGGTGTGGCCTGACCTAACATGCTGAGGTCTGTTGGTCAGAAAGTCCATAATCCAGCTACAGAGGGAGGTGTTAACACCCAAGTCTCCAAGTTTAGTGATCAGCTTGGAGGGAATGACGGTGTTGAATGCTGAGCTGAAATCAACAAACAACATCCGTGCATAAGTGTTGTTATTATCCAGGTGTGTGAGTACCGAGTGCAGTACTGTGCATACTGCATCCTCAGTGCTCCTATTGCTACGGTAGGCAAATTGGTGTGGGTCCAGTGTGGGTGGGAGGCAGTTCTTGAGGTGTGCCAGGACCAGTCGCTCAAAGCACTTCATTACAATGGGTGTGAGTGCTACGGGGCGGTAGTCATTCAGGCACGTCGGGGAGGAGTGTTTTGGCACTGGCACAATGGAAGTGGCCTTAAAGCATGTTGGCACAGTTGCTTGGGTGAGGGACAGGTTGAAAATGTCTGTGAAGACCTCTGCGAGCTGCTCTGCACATATCCTGAGCACACGTCCAGGAATGCCGTCAGGGCCAGCGGCCTTGCATGCATTGATCCGGCTCAATGCTGTGCAGACATCTGTGGAGGTGAGTTTGAGGGTCAGATGGTCTCCTGAGAGTGTGATCTTGGTGTCTGTCTCCTTGTTGTTATTCTCAAAGCGAGCATAAAAGTCATTTAGCTCATCAAGGAAGGAGACGTCTGTGACCGTTGGAGTGGAGTTGCATGGCTTGTAGTCACTGATGACCTGGATGCCCTGCCACATGCGCCGGGGGTCAGAGTTGGAAAAATGCTCCTCTACCTTTAGCTTGTAGCAGTGCTTGGCCTTCTTGATGCCCCTCTTCAGGTTAGCCCTGGATATGCTGTAGGCCTGAGCGTCATCTGATCTGAAAGCAGTGTTGCGTATTTTCCTTTAATAAATCTATTTTGCACTAGGTACAAAAAATAGTTCCTCTCAGGACCTTAAGGACAAAAATGTCCCCATTGAAACTGCTATTTTTAATCGCAGTGCCGTTTAACTGTAAAATTATGCAATTTTTATTAATAGGCTTTCATTCTGTTGGCAAGGCTTCAAAATAAAAAAATTTACCAGATGGTGCCATTTTTTTCAGCTTTGGTCTATAAAGGGTCTATAAAGCAAATACTCGCTTTATTCCTGTTTTCTGCTTCTGCGTATTATAAAGCCAATTGGATAAATAATGCAGCTATAATTGTCTGGTTGTGTTGGTATGGATGTCAGAGTGTGGTTTGTATGTGTGTCATAAAAAAATTGTGTGTGTGCTTGTAATATTTGAGAAAGAAAAACTCCACCGTAAATCACAAATCCAAGCACTGTGTCACCAGCAGAGTTTTGCTGGCATCTTATGGGGAAAATTTGGTACTGCACCCAAACTAAATCTTACTGAAAGCGTATTTTTTGAGATATCAACCTAAAATTTGGAACACAACTTGTTTAGATTTATAGCTTTGATTTTCTAGCAGGTTTAGAGTTCAACATGTAACATAAAATATATATTTTATATTAAATTTTGTTCATAAAGCATTTTCATAAACTTAAACTTCTATAACTTTTTTTTTGTTTGATTTTTTTAACTTTTTTTTACTTCAATGATAATCTGCCATAGACCTTCTTTAAAATGAGACCAAACTTAACTCTGTGCTCCCAAGCTTAAAAATTTTTATGCACTAGGTACAAAAACGTTTTCCTCAGCGCCTTTTGGACAAAAATGTCCCCATTGAAACCCATTAAAACTGCTATTTTTAAATCGCAGTGCCGTTTAACTGTAAAATGATGCAATTTTTGTTAATAGGCTTTCATTCTGTTGGCAAGGCTTCAAAATGTAATTTTTTTACCAGATGGTGCCATTTATTCAGGTTTGGTCTATAAAGGGTCTATAAAGCAAATACTTGCTTTATTCCTGTTTTCTGCTTCTGCATATTATAAAGCCAATTGGATAAATAATGCAGCTATAATTGTCTGGTTGTGTTGGTATTGATGTCAGAGTGTTATTTGTATGTGTGTCATAAAAAAAATTGTGTGTGTGCATGTGTGTTCTTGTAAAAATTGAGATAGAGATACTCTACTGCAAATCACAAATCCAACCACTGTGTGCACCAGCGGAGTTTTGCTGGCATCTAATTGGGAAAATTTAGAACTGCGCCCAAACAAAATCTTACTGAAAGCTTATTTTTTGAGATATCAACCTCAAATTTGGAACAAAACTTGTTTAGATTTATGACTTTGAACTTTTTTACTTCAACCATAATCTGCCATGGGTCTTCTTTAAAATGAGACCAAACTTAAGTCTGTGCCCCCAAGCTTCCAATTTTTATGACCATTTTTTTGACATGGACGTTTTTGTCAACTAATGACCTAAGTGCAACTTTTTTTTATTGATGCACAAGGGTTAAACAAGCACATAGTCGTCACATAGACAAGGCCATAGAGAGAAATTTGCTGAGCACCATGAAATAGAGCTATGTTCACAAAAAAGTATTTTTATTTAATGTGGAGCCCTCTTTCATTTGAATTATATGAAATGCATAGGCCATGGGAAGTTATGAGATAATATTTGAGTCATCTGTAAAAGAACAAATGACAAACCATTTTGCAAACTGTCAGTTTTCAAGAATTATGTTTAAAATATGCTGACTTGAGGAACTTTTTTTTTATAATTTTTTTTTCTGTTGTAATGAAACGGGCTTAAAAATTCTGTGTTCAGAATAGTGTTTGTGTGATGTTTTTGAGTCAAAAATTATACAGTGTGAAAGTATCGCAAGTTTTTAAAATTTTAAAATTTTTAAAATATTTCATAGTGGTAGGAAAAGCAAGGCAAGTTTATTTTTATATAGCACAATTCGTTCACAACGGTTATGTTGACTCGATAAATAGAGGATTTTTTAAAAAGATGTTTACATTTAAAAACTATCATTCCAAATTACTGTCACGGTTCAGGGTGCCTTCTTGGCTCCTCATGCTGTCTGTGTTGTCCTGTCATGTGCGGCAGCTCGTGGTCTGGGCAATCAGCGCTGATCGTGCAGCGGGAGGGCACGTATCACTAGCTGACTCTCCCCCACCTGTCGCTCATTCCCCCACTCCCATATATGTCCCTGTTTCTCGTTGTGAGTAGATTATTTTGTCCGTACTCGTGTTATGTGTTTGTTGAGAATCTCACTTCTCGTTTCTCTGACCCTCTCTTCCCTTGTGCTACAGGACTCGTAGCACGGAGATCCAGCAGCTTGTGTGGTCCGCAGATGCTGCCGGCCAGCTCTGGAATCTCCGCTTCCTTGAGCCGCTTATATATTATGTTATTTTGTGTTTTGGTGTCAAAATAAAAGTTTGCACCTTCTCAACTTTGCACCTGAGTCCTTCCTCACTCACGCCGTGACAATTACCAATATGAAAAACAATAATACAGACCATATCATGACCAAATAAACACCAACCTACCAGAGTCATCTAATCTCACAATACCACCTAAAAAAAATAAAAAAATGAAAACAAAGCATAATCAGATATGGACACAAACATATCATAAAGTGTTTTGTTACACATTACAAATATCTGATCATCAAAAGTATCAAAGCACAAAATACTACAACCCGAATTCCGGAAATGTTGGGACGTTTTCTAAATTTGAATAAAACTAAAACTAAAAGACTTTCAAATCACATGAGCCAATATTTTATTCACAATAGAACATAAAGAACATAAATGTTTAAACAGAGAAATTGTTCACTTTTAGCCACTAAATTAGCTCATTTCAAATTTGATGCCTGCTACAGGTCTCAAAAAAGTTGGCAGGGGGGCAACAAATGGCTGAAAAAGCAAGATTCAACTGGGAGAACATCTAGCAACTAATTAAGTTAATTGACATCAGGTCTGTAACATGATTAGCTATAAAAGGGATGTCTTAGAGAGGCAGAGTCTCTCAGAAGTAAAGATGGGCAGAGGCTCTCCAATCTGTGAAAGTTTGCGTAAAAAGATTGTGGAATACTTTAAAAACAACGTTCCTCAACATCAAATTGCAAAGGCTTTGCAAATCTCATCTACAGTCAGTGCCTAATTTGTAAATGAAACATTGCCGAATCCAAATCAGCAGTTAAAAGGCGCCTTGACTGACACTGAATGTTCCGGGAAAACTGAAGTTGTATTGTCAATGACGTCACTAAACGGTGATGACACAACTATAAGAGCATCGTTCACAGGTTTCCATAAAAATAAATACAATCATAATCTATAAATATGCTAAATATATCTGACATAAATAATAAAAATATATAAAACAGATGTGAGGCGTGGCGATCTGCAAACAAGTTCATGGAAAGGAATGAGAACCGAGATGACAGAACGCGCATCCAGCGCATCCAGATCAGTTTTACCAGGGATGACCTGCTGAACATTCGGCAGAACACACCACAAAATCTTTTACCGGATTTTGATTATTCTGACGTTTTGCTGGACATTGTAGTTGGCGGAGCCGTAGCTCTGGTCAAACGCTTCAGGACACGCAGACGGGGGAAGCAAGCCGGCGCGCTTGTGAAGCTTCGTCAGTGTGGATTTAGACTGGCGTTGCCTAGCATCCATCTAGGGAATCTCCGCTCTCTACCCTGCAAAACGGACAAACTTCTTCTGCTCTCCCGTACAAACAAGGATTTTTCTAACTCTGCTGCTCTGTGTTTCACGGAAACCTGACTGAATGGCAACATACCGGACAGCGTGCTACATCTGGCTAACTTCCAGCTGATCAGAGCAGATCGCAACGCAGAATCAACGGGGAAATCGTGCGGCGGCCGGACGTGCTTTTACATCATTGAGAGGTGGTGTACAGATGTAACTGTGTTAAAGAAGATGTGCTGTTCAAATCTAGAAATGCTCTTCATTAACTGCAATCCATTCTATTCGCCGCAGAAGATTTGTTCGTTCATTCTCGTGAGTGTCTACATTCCACCGCAAGCGCAAGTGAGCTCAGCTTTACAAAAGCTCGCTGATCTGATCACAGACACAGAACAAAAACACCCGGACTCTGATTTAATATGGACGCATAACACTAGCAGCTTTAGGACTCTCTGGTCATTGTTTGGTTCATCTCATACCAACCTACAGGTAGAAACTTAAATCTGCAAAACCCTGTATTAAGAACTGTTAAAAGATGGACTAATGAAACAGAGCGGGATTTACAAGCCTTTTTCTCTCTCACTGATTGGACTGTTTTTGAAGCTGCTGCCACCGATCCGGACGAGCTCACAGAGACTGTACCATCTTATATCAGTTTATGTGAGGATATGTGCATTCCTACCAGGACTCATCTAACTTACAACAACAACAAACCATGGTTCACTGCAAAACTCAGACAGATCCGTCAGGCCAAAGAAGATGCTTACAGAAAGGGGGATAAATTCTTGTATAAACAGGCCAAATACACACTGGAAAAGGAGATCAGAGTGGCAAAGAGGAATTATTCTGGGAAGCTAAGGAACAAATTCTCTTACAGTGATTCGATTTCGGTGTGGAAAGGTATGAAAGATATAACCAGTTACAAGACACCATCCCCCGGCACTTTGGAGAATCAACAACTGGCAGACGACCTGAATGAGTTCTACTGCAGGTTTGAATAAAACTCCCCACACCCGCCCTGAACACCTCTCCACACAACCATTCACACCTCCAGCAACCCCCCGCTCCTCCACACCTACAATTCAGATCAGTGAAGATGACGTGCGCCAGGTCTTCAGAAAGAACAAAAGAAGCAAAGCACCAGGCCCAGACGGTGTGTCACCAGCCTGCCTAAAAATCTGTGCTGACCAGCTGGCCCCCATCTTCACACAGATCTTCAACAGATCACTGCAGCTGTGTGAAGTCCCCTCATGCTTTAAACGCTCTACCATCATCCCTGTCCCAAAGAAACCCAAAATTACTGGACTTAATGACTCGTGCGGCTCTAACGTCTGTGGCCATGAAATCATTTGAAAGACTGGTTTTGACTTATCTGAAGGCCTCCACTGTACCTTTACTGGACCCCCTGCAGTTTGCCTACAGAGCAACCATGTCTGTGGATGATGCAGTCAACATCTGTTTGTAGACTTCAGCTCCGCTTTTAACACCATCATCCCGGACAGAGCTGGCTGTCTGGTACAGTCTTAACAACCTGGACCTTAACACGCTCAAAACTGTGGAGATGATCGTGGACTTCAGGAGAAACCCCCCTGCTCTCCCCCCACTCACATCATGAACAGCGCAGTAACAACAGTGGAGTCATTCAGATTCCTGGGCAGCACAATTTCTCAGGACCTGAAGTGGGACAATCACATTGAGTCCATGAAAAAGGCCCAGCAGAGGTTGTACTTCCTTCGCCAGCTGAGGAATTTCAACCTACCACAGGACTTGCTGAAACAGTTCTACTCCGCCATCACTGAATCCATCCTCTGCACTTCAATAACTGTCTGTTCAGCTCAGCTACCAAATCTGACCTCAGAAAACTACGGAGGGTAGTCCGGACTGCTGAGCGAATCATTGGTACAACCCTCCCCACTCTCCAAGAACTGTACTTATCCAGAGTGAGCAAAAGTGCTGGGAAAATCACTCTGGACCTCTCACATCCAGCACACTCCCTCTTTGAACTGTTACCGTCTGGTTGACGCTACAGAGCTCTGAGAACCAGAACGACCAGACACAGAAACAGTTTCTTCCCTCAGGCAATCCATCTCATGAAGACTTGACACTAAACGTGGAATACACAACTCTATAATACATTATTTATTCACCACACATACTTATTTTTTCATTTCAAATTTGCACATATCAGACCTGTACACACATAATTGTCTATATTATATATTGTGTTTTTGCTATTTTGTACATTGCCTATTTGTATATCATTCTTTTATTATCTGTGTCCTGTCCTGTTGCTGTCTTTCTGTTGCACTGTGGAGCTTCTGTCACTACAACAAATTTCTTGTATGTGTAAATATACCTGGCCAATAAAGCTTATTCTGATTCTGATCCTGTTTGTTTACTTAATTACAAAAACACAAATGTTATTTTTATTGTGAGTGTGCAAAAATAAAAGTAAACACATTGCGGGTTGTCTTACAATCTGTATGACCAAAATGGAGTATTTAATGTATCAGCTTGATCGTACCGGCACCTCACACACACACACACCACATATTCTAGCAATTCAAACTTGCCATCGCAGTCTGTTCATTATCAAAATAACATACAGTCAGCCAAACATATCAATTTAAAGATTCCGTAGTGTATATCCGGTCTACAGCTACTGTAATGCCAAGCGCATTTTTGCGCATATGTTAAGATGATGATTTTTTTCCATCAATATACGAACACGCATGAAACCTAGTCTACATTATAAGTAATAGTTTAACATTGAAATACATTGCGAATATGGAAAAATTTGGATTTGTGCTGAATGAGAGAGGTACGTGAGCCCAACAGTACTTTCAGTTTCGCTTTGTTTTGGTTCCTTTAGCTTTATATTTTTTTCATTCTTGATCTGTTCTGCATACCATTACGTTTAAATGATTTGTTTTGGAGTGAGAGGAACTAGGCTATGATTATATATAGTGTTTATACTATAGATTCTTACCATCCTCACTACCATTTACCGCCCTCCAGAGCAATAATGCCTTTTTAACTGAACTTTCTGAACTTTTAACTTATTTATGTTCCATGTCTCCAAATGTTATTATGTTGGGTGATTTTAACATTCATATAGACAATGGCAGTAATGCATTTACAACTGACTTTTTATCATGCTTGGATTGCTTTGGTATGCAGCAATTTAATACTCTGCCAACTCATTCTAAGGGGCATACTCTTGACCTTGTTTGTTGCTCTGGTATAACACCTTTTAATTTTACTGTTTCTGATCTGTCTATATCAGATCACCTGCTGGTGTCCTTTTGTGCCCAACTGGCAGTTTTTAAGGTAAATCCCTGTCGCCCGATCACATTTCGGAATATTAAGAACATTGATGTGCCTTCTCTTGCTGATGAACTTGCCATCTTCTCCAGTAAATCGGATTTCTCTACTGTTGATGAACTGGTTTTATATTACAATGATGGACTGACTACGATTTTAGATGATTTCGCACCTGTGAAAATTCGAACTGTTTCATTTGTACATTCAGCTCCTTGGTTTACACCTGAACTGCGTGAACTTAAAACTAAAGGTCGTAGGTTAGAGCGTTTATACGTTAGGTCTGGCCTTATTGTTCATAAAGAGATGTATGCTGAACATGTTCAAAACTACAAAAATGCATTGTTCAAAGCTAAATCTGATTATTATTCCAACATAATTGGAGTCAGCAATGGCAATTCAAGACTTTTGTTTTCGATGGTAAATAAGTTTTTGCGACCTCCTGACTCTTTGCCATCTGATATGTATTCCGCTGATTTATGTGACCGTTTTATGACTTTTTTTGAGTCTAAGGTTAAAAATGTACATCAGCAATTACTAAATAGTACATTCCACCATAATTCCTGTGAGTCTATCTCTTACGCACTTCCCCACTCTGTTTTTTCTACCTTTGCACTACCAACTGCTTCGGAGATAGTGGGTCTGATAAATAGATCTAAATCTTCAACTTGTCAGTTAGACCCTCTACCAACTCCTTTAGTAAAAGCATGTTTACCATCCTTGTTGCCATTGATTACTAAAATTGTCCATGCTTCACTTGTCTCTGGTTCTGTACCGTTATTCTTTAAATCTGCTATTATTACTCCTATACTTAAGAAGTCTGGGGCTGATCCGTTTAACTTTGATAATTTCCGTCCAATTTCTAATTTACCATTTATATCCAAGATAATAGAAAAGTGTGTTGCAATTCAAATTCAAGAACATCTCTCTAATAATAATCTGTATGAACAATTTCAATCTGGCTTTCGTCCTCACCATAGCACTGAGACTGCTCTTGTTAGAATAACTAATGATCTGTTGTTGGCAGCTGACTCTGGGCTTTTAACCATACTTGTCCTTCTTGATTTGACTGCTGCTTTTGATACTGTCTCACATGAGATACTTCTCGACAGGCTGGTTTCTATTGGGATCACTGGTATTCCACTGTCTTGGTTTAGGTCGTATCTTTCTGGACGTACTCAGTGTATTCAATTAAAACATTTTAGATCAAGAACATCAACAGTTACCACTGGGGTTCCCCAGGGTTCTGTTTTGGGCCCGCTTCTTTTTATTATTTATATACTTCCTCTTGGTTACATTTTGAGGAAGCATGGTGTTCTTTTTCATTGTTATGCGGATGACACCCAACTTTACCTGTCTGCCAAACCCACTGGTTCTTTTCCACCACCATCTTTATCTAGCTGTTTAGTTGAAATTAAACATTGGCTTTCAGCTAATTTTTTGAAGCTAAATGGCAACAAAACTGAGGCCCTACTTATTGGCACTAGATATGTTTTGTCTAAATCTAATTGTTTTTCTTTGTCCATTGACAATAATACAATACTTCCTTCTTCACAGGTTAAAAGTTTGGGTGTTGTCATGGATAGCACACTATCCTTTGAAACTCAAATTAATAGTGTCACGCGGACTGCATACTTCCACTTGCGTAATATTAACCGTCTCCGTCCCTTTCTTTCTACCAATAATACAGCAGTTCTTGTTAATGCGTTAGTTACTTCACGTATAGACTATTGCAATGCCCTTTTCACTGGTGTTCCTGCTAAATTCTTACATAAGCTCCAGTTGGTTCAGAACTCTGCAGCTCGTGTTCTTTCTAGAACACCTTTTAATGAGCACATTTCTCCAGTTCTTCAGCAGTTGCACTGGCTTCCAGTAAAGTATCGAGTAGAGTTTAAGATCTTGCTACTTACTTACAAGGCACTTCATAATCTTGCACCTCAATACCTCAATCAACTTCTTCATGTCTACACCCCTTCACGTGCTCTTAGATCCTCATCTTCATTTTCTCTTGTGGTACCTCGGATTCGACTAACTACCATGGGTGCCAGATCTTTTAGCTATGCTGCCCCCCGCCTATGGAATTCCCTTCCCAATGATATTCGCAATAGCAATTGCTTGCTGACTTTTAAAACACGTCTTAAAACATATCTCTTTATACAGGCATTTTTATGATCTGTATTACTGAGTCTCTACTGCATTTTACTTGTATATGTACAGAGTTTGTTGTGTGTTTTTGTTTTATGCTGTGATTTGTATTTTTAATTTTGTGAGGTGACCTTGGGTGTTTTGAAAGGCGCCATTAAATAAAATGCATTATTATTATTATTATTATACATTATAATAGTTCACTTTATTTGGTATTATTTCTGGTATCATTAAACTCTTTCCAAACGTTCCGCTGCTCAAAAAAATTATTATAGTTTTGTGAGCAGCGGAACTTTTGGAGAGAGTGGGTTAAGCAATAGCACCAATCAACGAGAGCAATTTCGAATTTAAGAAAGCTGATTGGTCAATAATATGTTGAGGACCAATACATAATCTACCAATCATGCTCCAAATGCATCTAGTCTACATAAACCCGCAATCGCTCTGTCTCTTATGCACGTACGCAATGTCACGATCTAATGCACTTGTTAATGCCGGATGTTTAAAAACAAATACCGGAATGGAAAAAATGTGCCCAAAATCTGACAATTTCCGGAACAGGATATGGCAGGATCCGGCTCAAATTAAGCACTGTCTACAGTGCATAACATCATCAAAAGATTCAGAGAAACTGGAGAAATCTCTGTGCATAAGGTACAAGCACAGAAGACCTTTGTAGTATGCCCGTGATCTTCGGGCCCTCAGACGACACTGCATCACTCATCAGCATGATTCTGTCATTGACATTACTAAATGGGCCCAGGAATACTTCCAGAAACCACTGTCGGTGAACACAATCCACCGTGCCATCTGCAGATGCCAACTAAAGCTCTATCATGCAAAAAGCAAGCCATATGTAAACATGGTCCAGAAGTGCCGTCATGTCCTGTGGGCCAAGGCTCATTTAAAATGGACTGTTTCAAAGGGGAAAAGTGTTCTACGGTCAGACGAGTCCAAATTTGACATTTTTGTTGGAAATCACAGACGCCGTGTCCTCCGGGCTAAAGACGAGGGAGACCTTCCAGCATGTTATCAGCATTCAGTTCAAATGCCAGCATCTCTGATGGTATGGGGGTGAATAAGTGCATACTGTATGGGCAGCTTGCATGTTTTGGAAGGCACTATGAATGCTGAAAGGTATATAAAGGTTTTAGAGCAAAATATGCTCCCCTCCAGACGACGTCTATTTTCGGGAAGGCCTTGTGTATTTCAGCAGGATAATGCAAAACCACATACTGCTGCTATTACAACAGCATGGTTGCTCTAATTTAGTCTGGTGTTTTTATTGTTCCACTCATCTTCTTACATGTAAGAATGGTAACATTTATAAGAAACACTCAAAGTCCACAAAACAGTCCAAAAAAAAAAACTTTTATTTCAAGTATTGCATATTTTTGAACGAAAGCTAGAATTTAACAAACCACCAGTACTGATTCTCTCTACACTGTGCTCAACCGTTACAGATATTTGGCCTACAGAAGCTTTGTAAGCTGGGTTTGGGGCTTCCTGGTTCGAAGAATCAGAGTGGTACTTCCCTCATGCATAGTTCTAGTAGTTCTACGTATACTACGGGAGTTCCCCGACACTCAGGGAGACTATGTAGAATTCTGACCAGCCCTTGATTAAATCTCGATACATAGCTGGCTACGACTTCCAGACAGTGAATGCATATTTCTTGCAATTGTCTAATGCCCTAGTACACATTTTGCACGTTTGTTTTCACTTGCTGTTTATTATTTATATATGTTCTAAAAATTTTAATATATATAATTATGAAAGATTTAAATACAGGGCACGTTGGATCTACTTTCACTGGTTCATGCTACATTCTCCCTTATTAGATATGGGGAAGTTCAGTCTGTATAGCAGCTCACCAGTTGATGTTGCTTGGGGACGGCCAGCATTTTCATTGAAGTGCATGGCAGCAAGGTACAGTCTTAGGAAGAAAAATAAAACTCAGAAATATGATATGTAACTCTGTAGTACAATGTATGAATTGAATTAATTTCAGTACGGCAACAATGATTTTGTATGTACCTGCACAACATGCCATGAAAAGGAAAGACCACGTTCTTAGGTGCAAAACGCAATATCATACTGTGAAAAGAGGTCTGGTGGTGAGGGCTCTTCTCCACATCTCTTAAAATCCTTTTATTGGTCAAGGCCTTCTCTAATTTGCAGAAGGCCTCTGTTCCTATAAAAACATAAATAATACCACTAATTAAATGTTTCAAAATGTGTTTTGAACACAATTACTGTACATATGTTTAAGTGGTAATGGTTAAAAACTTCCCATCATCTTAAAAATAAATGCACTAACAGAGAGAAATTTGGAATATTGTTATATTGTATATGCCAGATTTGAATGTGAATCGGTGAAGGATTCGCTTGGGGAGACACACAACGCCACCTGGAGACAAAACCCCGCGTGTCTGCAAGAAATCATCATTACCTTTGATCTTTTGTAAGGCAGGGAAAATGTCGAATATCAGAAATTGTACAAGTTTACTGAGAAACAATTGTGAATCAGAATAATATCTTTATGTCTACAAAATGGAGTAAAGCATCTCAGAACAGGTATTCCACAATACTATGGTCTAGCTTTCCATGATTAGTGTTGACAGATGTTGCTAATAGTTGTCTCGCACTCAGAGGTGATCACACATCTCCTATGATCTACAGCTTTACAAGTGAGGAAAAGACATTGGCGTAGTTACAAAACCTGTATGGATGCCCACTGTACATAGGGTACCTGTTTGCCAAACAAGGCTAACGTTTATGATTGCTATGTAATGCTGTGAATGGTCTAATATTATTTTTTTTAAATAGCGCTCAGACAGAAAAGCTCCCTTTTTAGCAATCGAGCTTGCCAGGGTCAACTAGCAGTCTATCTAGTCTAACGTAGCACTGCATCTTGGCAGCTAGCCAGATCATCATCAAACATCATGTAACAGTATTTAAAAAGATAGCAATCAGAAAATGAACTATAATGCTTACATCAGATTAGTAGTCTAAGCTGTTTGATGGCAAGTTATAAGTAACACAGAAACATTTCTATCAAACACAACTTCTGTTTGTGACCATACGTGTAAGAAATATATTTAATTTAAATACAAATCATTTGCAATTTGAAAATACAAAAAATAAAAAATAAATAACAAGCAATGACTTGAAGAAATGCAAGAGACTGTGCCATTATTGTAGAGTAAGATACAATATGTTTAGTAACTGTGGAGTTATGTATGTTAGAGAAAGAGAAGTGTTTTCCCTTCTTTAAACAAGTTACAAAGCAACATATTCCCTAACGCTACTCTCAGATGGACTATTGGCCAAACATCTTGAATTCTACAGGATTGCTGGACATTTACGTCACATTCTCTGCTTGGAAACACGCCACTCAGAGAAGAAAAACACCATCATGTTTAAAACTGTGATCACTTATCAGAATCAACTAAATGCTGGATTATCAGAAGTATGTGAGGTTCGTGGCATAGATGCCATTGTTGCAGTAAACTTGTACAATTTCTGATATTCGACATTTTCCCTGCCTTACAAAAGATCAAAGGTAATGATGATTTCTTGCAGACACGCGGGGTTTTGTCTCCAGGTGGCGCTGTGTGTCTCCCCAAGCGAATCCTTCACCGATTCACATTCAAATCTGGCATTTTTTGCGAGTACAACAGTAGATTGAAACTTAAAACGTTTCCCCAGACAAACAAATGGAAATCCGCGTCGCAAACTCTATTTAATTATTAAATAAAAGACTGTCGCCAGTAATCAAGTGACTGTTATTGGTTCATTCTGACCAGCTCTGAGGAAAGTCACAGGAACCACGTGACTCTGGACGCGTGCTGTTTCAGCAGTAGCCATGAAAAATCATTTGATGTCACTAGTTAATTTTAATAGGCAATATAATTTAAGGTACACAGTGAAGAAATAAAATCGGAAAATTGTGTAAATCCGTCGTATCTGACCAGAGTGGATCGGCTAAGCCCCGCCCATTCTCCGACTGTGATGCTGACCGTCTTTCTCTGCGCTGATTGTTTTTCTATAGATTCTACCCGCTTGTGCAGTTAACACAAATCTGGACAAAAGCAACAATAACAATACATTATTATTTGTTTGATTTGTTTCCGTGATGAGCTCGCGGCTCGCAGCAGGACTGTATCGGTGAAGATGGGTCTCAGAAGGAGCGTGCTCTTCTGTCTCTTGTGCTCGCTGATGCTGGTTCTTCACGGCAGCCGCAGGAGACACGCGCGCTGCCCCGCTTCATGCACCTGCAGCAAAGATAACGCCTTGTGTGCCAATTCCGGATCAATACCGAGGAGCTTCCCTCCTGATGTCATCTCACTGTAAGCGCAGCAGTAATCACGAGCAATAGTATCGTCCGGCTTCAGTTTGTGTTCAGAGGTTGGCTGGTTTATTTATCTTTTTATTTTTTTACAGATCATTCGTCAAGTCCGGCTTTAATGAAATCCCTAAAGAGAGTTTCATTCACACGCCAGCCCTCCATCTTCTGTAAGACTCATCAACAACACTGCATCTACATGACTCACACACACACACACACACACACACACTCACACACACACTCTCACACACACACACACAGAGAGAGAGAGAGAGAGGGAGAGCATGTTTTTATAGATATCAACCCATTGTCTGATCAATACAGTTTGCATGCATGTATAATGCATTATAATGGTGTTCAAAATACCTCATGATACACATTACAGCTTATCATAAATGTAGTCAGACTTGCTTACACCTTTCATGAGTAAAATGCATTAAAAAATAATCAATATCTGTTATAACAGTATTATATGCGTTATACCTAATCACCAAACAATAGGTAAGTGTATAACTGTGCATGGTTAAAATAATTTATTAAAATCAGTGAAGTGTGCATTACATATAAATATCTTTATAGAGCATTACTCTTCACTTTTATTGTGCAAAACCCATTGTTAACACTTAATTTCATTGTGAAATATATTCCCTTGTGAATTACCAGATTCTGTAAAAAGTGAGTGCAGTTGTTACCTTAAAAACTTTCAAACTGATTTTTTTACAGGGTAGTCAGATCGATTCAGATTATTTTTTTTAATTCCAATTAAACCAATTAAATATTCATACACATTCAAGCATTTTCCACCATTCTACTATTATTGTATAAAGTTCAGATCAGTTCATTTTATTTATAAAGCACATTAAAACAACAACGGTTGACCATTGTGCTGAACAGTATCATTTAAAAGAAATCAAAATACATAAAATATGACAAGACAAATGAGACAATTATTATTATTATTATTATCATTCTTAAATCAAAATAAATATGAAATCTCCCAACCTTTTTTTGGTTTGTTTTTTGTTGTTTTTCCAGTTTCCAAATTTGGTTACACTTTATTTTAAGGTGTCCTTGTTACAGTGCAATTATGTGTTTAAGTACTGAGTAACATTAACTACATGTACTTACTATATTGTTAGGGTTAGGATTAGGGCTACTTGCATGTAATTATGCATAATTAAGTGTTATTACAGTATAACTTCGGGCAGGTACTCTTCAGATGTTGGTAGCCTGAAAATTAATTTAACTAGCCCAAATAAAATAAAGACCATAAATGTCAATCAAAAACATTTTCAATACACAAATATCAACGAATATCAAGGAAAGAGTTTTATTTTACTATTTACAAGATATCTGCAGAATTCTTAAACATCTATTTAAGGCAATTTGAAAAATAATTTCTTATACCATTTAACATATTTAAAACTGTCTAAGACCTTAAAAACTCTTCAGTTTAGTTGTATCAAATTTAAGGACCCGTGGAAGCAATGTTCCCTCTCATTGTTTTTCTTGCTGAGCAAAACTTTTCTCTATCGGTCAGACATTTCGGTCACCTGAGCAAAAGCATTCTTTATACCAGACCTGTACAGCACGCACACAAAAAAGTGTGTAACTTTTAACTTTAATGTGCTATTTATATTTGATTTGACCCTTGATGTCACTAAATGATGTACAGTTTATGTTACCTGAGAATATATTTTTACTGAACAATACACTGCAGTTCAAAAGATTGGATCAATAAAGTTTTTTAAAGAAGTTTCTTATTCTCATCAAGGCTGTGTCTATTTGATAAAAAATACAGAATATTATTTCACAAAATAATATTGTGAAATATTATTGCAATTTAAAATAAATGTTTTCTATTTTAATATACTTTAAAATGTAATTAATTCCTGTGAAGCAAAGCAGTATTTTCAGAGTCACATGATCCTTTAGAAGTGAAGCAAAGCAGTATTTTCAGAGTCACATGATCCTTTAGAATCTATTAGAATTTTCTAATACGCTGATTTTTAATCAATGTTGGAAACACTTGTACTGCTTTTTTATTTTATTTTATTTTTTATATATACTGTATTTTTTGGGACCCGTGATATTTTTAAAATACAAAAATTTAAGAACAACAGTGTTTAGTCAAAATAGAGATTTCGTTACAATATAAACTATTCAAAAGTTGGGGGTCAGAAATTGTTTTCTTTCTTTTCTAAAGATACTTTTAAAAAGTTTAAAGAAAGTTAAATAAGCTTTATTCAGCAAGGATGTGTTAAATGGATAAAATTGATAGTAAAGACTTCTATTGTTAGAAAATATTTCTATTTTGAATAAATGCTGTTCTTTTAAACTTTTTATTAATCAAAGAATCAAAGAAAAAAGAAACACAGGTTCCAAATAAATATTAAGCAGCCCAACAGTTTCAACACTGATAATAAATCAGTATATTATAATGATTTCTGAAGGATCATGGGACACTGCTGGAGTAATGATGCTGAAAATACAGCTGCGCATCACAGAAATAAATGACATTTTAAAGTATAGGTATTAAAATAGGAAAGCAATATTAGAAATTACAATAATATTTCACTATATCACTGTTTTTCTGTATTTGTGGAATGAATACAGCCTTGATGAGCAGGAGACTCAAAGTCAAAGACTCAAACACAAGGTCAATTATTTATCAGGTTTATAATATAGTCCTAACATAATATATTATCAAAACAAACTATTGAAACTGATAGAATAGAATAGAATAGAATAGAAACTGAAGCAAAACCTAAGCTGAGATCTGTAAGTTAAATATAAAAAAACGTGAACATATGAATTCTTCTATAGCTGTCTAAACATGGTTATGAAGTACAGTTTGTACAATACTCTTGTGTGTGACTGTAGATGTCTTTGTTACCGTTCTTTGCCCATCCTCCGGTATTTCCAGCACTTAATCAAGCCACTCTTCTTTAATACATGAGGATGTTTTATTTCACATGTCATTGTGTTTGTGTTGTCTCTCGTGTTGAGCGCACCACAACCATAGAAGTATTCAGTTTCTACAGTGACTCATTTGGTGCATATCGTTCTCTTTCTATGAAACCGGTTCTAACTCTGTCGTGACATCAGCTCTATAGCGGTTTGCCCGAGCATTGCTATTCTTTCCCTTTTACTGGCAGCATTCAATCAAATGGCTTCCCAACTAATTTTTGTGTGCGCTCGGCACATTATTTCTTCTGCGTGGTCGTGCGCGCGCTCAGCTTAGAGGGTACACTGCGTGGGAGCCCTGTATTTAAAGTAGCCCGTCGGGCCAGGCAGTGATACATTTTGATAGCCCGACTGGAAGACGCAATAGCTCCGGGACGTCGGGCTAGCGATTTTGCGAGCCCTGACATGTAATGTGTAACAAGGACACCTTAAAATAAAGTGTTACCACAAATGTAATCTGTTTTATTGTATACTATGATATTAGCTACATACTATGGCATTTTGTCTGAAGCTGTGGTTATCATGGTACATTTTGTAAGGGTAATTAATTCAATGTAGTCAGTGAGTGTCCTCACTGATATAGAGCTGCATCTCTTCATGGAGCAGTCACTTTATAGTGAAAACAAGGAGAGCGGGGCAAAATTATTTCACAATAATCTACTAAAAATCACATTTTGCTATTGCATAACCTTAATATTGTTTGACTCTTGACCTTTGTCATCTTGCATGTTTGAAACCTCAGCTGTCCAAATGTGGTGTGACACCTCCTGAAATGATGTCAGAACTGTAGAAACCTTCTGTGTGTGATCCCATTCTTTCAGATAATTGTATTGCTGATTTTTAGTACTGCAATCAGAAATATGTAAAGACAAATACCCCTCAGTGTCCCACTGTATGAGTTCTCCCACTTACCTGTATTCACCCTATATTATATCTCCTAGACTTTTCACAGCAAACAACTTTGATTCTATAAATGAAGATGCGTTTCTTGGTCTTCCTCATCTGGAGTATCTGTAAGTATCTCACGGAGTAATTAACACTGCACGAGGAAACAGTTGATCTAATGATTCAACATTTTCTCATGTATAACGACTGGAATATTTTACATTGTGCATCAAGTTGACTTTGCTGTTTGTCTTTCTTCCAGTTTCATTGAAAATAACCAAATCGAGTCCATATCGCCGTTTGCCTTCAGAGGACTCAAGTCCTTAATACATTTGTGAGTATTTCTGCATAATACCGTTGGCATGTTGTTGATCAGTTCTCTGTTCATCCGCATTATCAGTTGTTTGCAAGTGAAACATTGCAGTCATAATAGGAACATTTTCTTAGTGGATTATTCATGTTATTTGTGACCCTGGACCACAAAGCCAGTCATAAGGGTACATTTTTTCAAAATTGAGATTTATACGTCATCTGAAAGCTGAATAAATAATCTTTCCATTGATGTATGGTTTGTTATGATAGGACAATATTTGTCTGAGATGCAACTATTAGAAAATCTGGAATCTGAGGGAGCAAAAAAATCTAAATATTGAGAAAATCTCCTTTAAAGTTTTGATATATTTATGGAAGGAAATTTGCTAAATATCTTCATGGAATATGATCTTTAGTTAATATCCTAATGATTTTTGGCATAAAACAAATCTATAATTTTGACCCATACAATGTATTTTTGGCTATTGCTACAAATGTACCCCAGCGACTTAAGACTGCTTTTGTGGTCCAGGGTCACATTTCAGTAATAATAGAAGCAGTCAGCTATCCAGGTTGCATTCTTCATGAGACCTTTGCACAACATAAAAAATGGTAATTTCTCTTTACTGATGAAAGCATTTGGTTCTTTACGAATGTTATTGCAGAAGTTTGGCGTACAATAATTTGGAGACACTACCGAAAGATCTTTTCAAAGGGATGGAAGCTTTGACTAAAGTGTATGTATGCAAGTGTATGATAAGTGTAAGCAGTACAAGATCATTTAAATAATTGTCAGTGATTAGTTCTAGATGGAAACTCTTTGCGTTTGTCCAGGGATCTGAGAGGAAATCTTTTCAACTGTGACTGTAAGTTAAAGTGGTTAGTCGACTGGATGTTTCACACAAATGCAACTGTGGATCAGATCTTCTGCAGTGGCCCTGAAGCTTACCAGGGCAAGAAGATCAACGATCTTGTGGCACAGTCATTTGATTGCATAACAACAGGTTGGTAATATCACAGACTGCTTTGTGTTTTCTTGACTTTAAATGGGAAAAAAAAGGCTTAACATTTGTTTATTTGTTCTACAGATTTTTCTTTGTTGAAGTCTCTTGACTTTCAGTCCATTTCAGTCGAGGCTTTTGGGTTTGGTGGTGACCAGTTTGTTGTATTCGGCCAGCCTTTCATTGGCAGGTGTAGTTTCATGGAATGGGATCATGTGCAAATGGAGTTCAGGAACTTTGATAATATCACAAGTAAGCAAACAGCAGTGGAAATGTGTACGTCTACATCTAAATCGTATAATAATACACACAATACTGTTTCCGGACAGTTTCAGCTCTTATAGTTGTTTCGCTTTCATTTATAACTCAAACTGTTGTTCAGCAAAATAATTTTTTTTTAGGGCTGCCCTCGAATAAAGATTTGTCTGATCGACTAATAATTAGTCGACTAATTGCACATTTATATTAATAAACCATATAGTTCATAATAATGAGCCTATCAGCTATAGCCTATCAGCGCTCAAGCGCACACATAAAGCTTGCCACAGCGCACCGGCAGAAGTAATGATTATGAATACATCAGGGAAAAACAGCAAGAAGACTGCCTTAACATTATAATAATTCATTGATTGATGTTTTCTGTATTTTCGGCTGCAGTGATGAAGTCGACATCTCCACAGTTGACGTGCATTTGTCATACAGATTACATAATCTGAAAATATTTGTTTTCCATTTGAATTTAAATGTAGACATTGCACTTTCTATAGGCATATCTTTCATATCTGTGAGGCAAAAACAGAGTTTTGGTTCTTTTTTTTCCGTTCTTTTTTATGCGTAGTTTTAGATCGAGCAGCCATGTAATGATGATGCAATTTACATGTTTCAGATGATAAGCCCCATTTGAGATCGATGATCGAAATGAACGTTTGCATGTCCTGACTGATGTACTGTAATTAACACATAGACCAGCTGTTAATGATCTGTCCGTCACGCACTTGTATGACTTTTTTTTTTCAACTAAGTGCAGGGCCGTAGCTAGAGGATTGGGGGCCCCCTGAAAAAATATTGATGTTGACCCCCACATCAATACATATAGATGTATACAGGGGCGGACTGGGGCCAAAAAGTGGCCCTGGACTTTTTGGCACAGAGCGACCCACCAAACCCCGTCCACAACACACCACACCATAAATGAGTGGCATAATCTTGACATTATAATTTGTCTTTTCTGGTGTATATGGCAAATAGTAAAGAATTTTAAAGAATTTTTACAAGGGACAGTTTAATATCACTAAAGTTAAATACCAATATTATCAGTCCAAATGACACAATGCTCTGGTATCGTCCAGAAGACTTAAATAGTGCAGAATGTGGACTGTTTTAATAGGCCTTTCTATTGGTCATATACAGTATTTGTCCTTTTGCAGGAGCTTGACATCTATCATTATAAGTAATAGAGCTCCAATTGTGGAGAAGAGTATACTAATTATTTTGATGATGAAAAATACAGTAAACAGTACTGTGAAATATATAATGTTACAATTTAAAACAGCTGTCTTCTATGCGAATACATAGTAAAATATAGTTGACTGCTGTGATCTGCAGCTGAATTTTCAGCATCATTGCTCCAGTCTTCAGTGTCACATGATCTTCAGAAATCATAATAATATACTGATTTACTGCTCAACAAACATTTCTGATTATTATCAATGTTCAAAACTATTGTGCTGCTTCATATTTTTGTGGAAAATGTGATACCATTCAGTCTTGGGTAAGATTAAAAATATAAATTAATATTTTTCTTCAACAATGTTGCATTAAATCAAAGATTATAGAATATAAAAAGGGACTTTGATTTAAATGGATTTAAGCGACAGTAAATATATTTACACTTATTACAAAGTACTTATATTTCAAATAAATGTGGTTCTTTAACTGAGAACCATTATACCAATAATAAAACCATTATTAATAACTGATAATTAAACCGCAAATTAGGCATCATTAGAATTATTTCTGAAGGGACACTGAAGACTGGATGATGCTGAAAATTCAACTTTGATCACAGCAATAAATTACATTTAAAATATCCTAAATAGAAAACCACTATTTTAAGTGTAATAATTCAATATATTTGGCTATTGTTTTACTGTATTGTTGATCAAATAAATTCAATATTCTTTCAAATAAATAAATAAATAAAAAACCTTAATTATTTCAAACTTTTAACTACCAGTGTGCTAATGAGTGTGAATTATTAAGCAAATTATATTTTTATTAGGGCTATAATATAAATCACTTTCCTATGCACAGCACTCGAAAGCAAAAGTCTTCAGATTTACAGTGTTCTAGAGTAAGATTGAGAATGATTTTTATAGATATTTAAACATTTTCTTAGACACGTAAAATCACGGAACAAAGCAGATTTACAAGAACTCTTATCTCATGTCGACTGAAAACTGCATTATAGCCTACATAGTGACAATTCAAATAATGGCATTAAAATATGAGACATTTGAAAAGGCCAGTAATAGTTCGCATTCCTAAAAATTAATGTCTGTTATTTAACTAAACGGTTGGCAAATATTGCTGAATTGTCTTGTCATGTTTAGCCGCTACATCTTACCTCAGCTGGCATTCAAGTCGCGCGCAGCTCAGCATCTGTGAACAGTAAATCCCGCCTTCTACACTTTGATTGGCTGTTTCAAACATTTTGACATTGACGAGCGCTTTTGAGCCGCTGCACAGAGCTGGAGCATGCTAAATTAATTAGAATTAATTAGAATGCCCTGGGCCATTCGTCTGGACCGATGGAAGGATATACGTACATTTACTACAATCCAATTTTTTATATATATTACGCAAAGGGCCGGTCCACATTGTACAGCGGCCCACCGGTCTCAACTCTGATTGGTCGTCTTGTTCACTATATGGGGTGGGACTTCTGAGAATACTTCGTATCAGACTAAACCATTTTTCGGGAGGGTAGAGGGTAGACAATTTCTTTAACCAAATTGCATGCTTTTTTTGTGGTTTTCATAATATCCTAGTTATACAACTACTAAAATATTAGAATTATTCACAGAACATGGGCCTTTATAGTATAATTCCTGGATTTTGTGGGGCCCCCTGGGCGGTGGGGGCCCCTAGAATTGTCCCCACCTTTCACCCCACTAGCAACGGCCCTGACTAAGTGACTAATAAAATTGATCAACTAAGCCTCTTCTCGTCGACTAATAATTTAGTTGACTATTAGGGGGCAGCCCTAATTTTTTTACAGCATAATAAATATGCATGGCATAATAAACTTGTACTCCATAGTTTTGGTGGTTTTCAAGCCTTTGTTTCATACAGCTTTCCTCAAATCTTTCCTCCGTAGGCACTTCCACTGTCATCTGCAAACCTCTAGTCATTGATAGTCAACTCTTCATTATAGTAGCCCAACTGTTCGGCGGCTCGCACATCTTCAAGCGAGATGTCTCCGCAAACAAATTTATCAAAATCCAAGACATCGATATTCTGAACGTCCGAAAGCCAAATGATGTGGAAATCTTCCACGTCGATGAAGAGTCTTTCTTCATCATAGCCGACAGCTCCAAAGCCGGCTCAACAACTATTTATAAATGGAACGGCAACGGCTTCTACTCCCATCAGTCTTTGCACCCCTGGCATCGTGACACGGATGTGGAGTATCTAGAGATTTCTGGGAAGCCTCATCTGATCTTGTCCAGCAGCTCTCAGAGGCCGGTTATTTACCAGTGGAGCAAGAGCACCAAGCAGTTCGAACGGCGCACGGATATCCCAGAGATGGAGGACGTGTACTCTGTCAAACACTTCACCGTGAAGAGCGAGCTCTACATATGTCTGACCCGCTTCATCGGTGACTCCAAGGTGATGAAATGGGACGGTAGCATGTTCACTGAGATCCAGACCATGGCCTCTCGTGGCTCCATGGTCTTCCAGCCGTTCTCGATAGCCAACTGGCAGTATGCTATCCTGGGCAGCGACTATGCCTTTACTCGGGTCTATCGCTGGGATGCAAAGAAAAGACAGTTCATTCACTTCCAGGACCTGAACATTCAAGCACCCAGGGCTTTTTCTCTGGTGTTTATTGACAACAGGGAGTTCCTTCTTGGCTCTAGTTTTAAGGGGCAAACACGTATATATGAACACCTGGTCCTTGACTTGAGTAGCTGATTTGCTTCATTGGGACAGTTGAGGACACTGATAAATGAGTGTTTCAATGGATCTCGCGAAGAACCTGTCCAAAACAAGTCCAGGTCATGTTTAATTCTAAAATCCAAAGAAAGAAAAAAAGTTTTTTGCTTAAACTAATTGAAGCCTGTTTTAGGACTCAGTTCTCTATAGTGTTAACAATTTTTTTTGTACTGTAATACAGTAATAATTGCTTAGTGTGAAATGTTGTCACCATGCCTAAAACTTGAACGATCCTAAATAGGCTTCATTTTCTTTATGCAAAACACCATTTGTATTTCTTTTTCTCCTTTTGATTTTGGAGTGAAATTTGACTAGGAAGTTTTCATCATATTCATCTGCCTCTTCTCAGCATGAAGACTCTTTGCATGATGGTGCCGTTAATTAGGTACTGCCATTGAAATTATCCAAGGTTTTTGTTTTTACATGATCTTCTCATTGCACTCATTCATTTCTGTTGTTTTTACTCTGTGACTCCTGTACTTTCATTGAAATACTTGCTGTTCTATTTATTAATGTTTATCTCAAATGAATCTGACAACTTGTTTACTGCTTTCTCAACTTGTAAACAATGTATTTTTGTGTGGCAGCTGGGTGACATATTTGATATACAGATTGGATATTTGAAATAGACAGACAGTTTGACCCTGAGTAGTGTGTAGTGTTACCGTTGTTTTTTAGCTTTTGCCTGTTTGTTTGAATCCTATTAACTACTAACAGTACAACCAATGTCAGTACTCTTTTCAGCAAGATGAAAATATTTGTAAAGAGATGAAGAGGTTCTATATCATGACATGATGAAACTGTGATGTTGTTCTACTGGATAGCAGGGGTGGCGTTTCCGTATGGCAGAGTATGGCAGTCGCCATACCCTAGCCCAGTCAGGTGTGCCTGAAAATTATCCAAACTCTCTATTATATTTCGTTATTATTGTTTTAAATCACTGCTATTGATCTTCCTTATGTCTGTTTGGGGGTTTTACAAACATTTAACCAATGAAAAGCATTCAAAAGAGCTTGTCACTAAACTTTGTAACGCTATGGATCCTCAAACTGTCAGCGAAACCTCGTATAACTGCCCTGCCTCCATTCAGAACGAAATGCTGCGCAGCGGGCGCAGCTTGGAGATGGTTCTCGGCTTGTTTTCAATGCAAGGGTAAATAATAAGTAACTGATGTTTGAATAAGTACAGCTTTTTCTTCACTAAAACACTATCCCCCAGTTTCACAGACAAGGCTTAAGCCTAGTCCCAGACTAAAATATAAGCCTGAGCTGATTCAACTGAAAGAAAATTACACTGACTGATTTTAAAATATATCAATGTCTTTGTTTTGTCTCAAGATGGACACCAGTAATGTTTTTTTCTAAGGTATGGTTATTAAAATAACTTAAATGTCATACTTGAACTATGGCCTAAACCTGGTTTAATCTAAGCAAACAAGGCCTATGTCTGTAAAGGCTAATGTTTTTCGTCTGTTTGAAGAGCGGAGAAGAGTCTTAGCTTTTACCATCTAGTTGTAACCAATATACTTTTGTGCGTTTTAAATATCCTGTGCAAGTGTGCGTATATAGCGCTTCATCATGAGATTATATAGCACTTCATCATGAGATTATATAGCACTTCATCATGAGATTGAAGTGCCCATATAGCTACAATAACCTGTAAGTTGATGAAAACGTATAATGCGATGCACTTCAGATGTGGCCGTTGAAAATTACAGACAAAACACAGATCTCCGTCATTCGCTGGTCAAAAACACTGTTAACTCCATTTGAGCTTGATTTTCATAAAATGTTAAGTGCAAGTGTCTGATAAAGCCACATACCAACTCTGACGACACAGTGTTTAATTATTAAAAGAGAAACGCTTATTCCTTTTCTATCTTTTCTTCCCATATTTCAGTGCTTAGTAATGTGCCCCCCCCCCCCCCCACCCCTTTCGATTTACGCCACTGCCATACCCTATGGTTTTGTGAAACGCCACCACTGCTGGATTCGTTTATGCATGCAGTTTCATGCCTACATTTTGGAGACACTGATACTAACTTTAAATAAAGACTTTCCAGAATGTTAAATGTTTTATATTGTCAAATTGCAAGAGGTAATTTTCCAGTGATTCAGGATGAAATTAGTTTTTCTTTCTGTTTGGAAAGATAAATTATGTGGGCTCTCGTTCTGTAAAAAGGCCATGACCATCCAATAATGTGTGGTTAAAATATTAGGTCATTTTTGTCTAAACCTACTACTGGAGGTCCACTCTTCTGCTAATTGTAATTCAACACAATTTAACCCAGCTAATCAATGTCTTCAGGGATATTAGAAACTCCAGAAAGGTCTGTTGAGCCCCCATCCTGGTTTTTAGATTAACAGGAAGTGATTATAACATGACTATATGAATATGAAAAAAAATAATTTTTTTTTTAGAAGATAATTGATGTATTTCCCTTTATTTTTAACAGTTTTTGTTCAGCGTACAAATAATCATGGTCCACTATTAAAAATCAATTTTTATTAAAGTTCAAAAAGTTCCATAACAGGATATTAATGTTGTATTATGTATCCTTTATAAAGGCTCTAATCTGTTGATATGGGTATCTGTGTTTCAGCTAGTGAATAATGTCAGGCTGAAGCCCATTTATTTGAAAGCAGGTGAATTATGTGGAAATGCAAAGCCAGAATCAGGTTACTTTCATGTCATCAGTGCAAAACATAGGTTAGCAATATAATTGAACCAACATACGATACCCATTGTTGGCAAACATTTAACATGCCGGAGGTCACCACTTTCCCTTTCTATGTTTACAGACAAAATATGCATCATTTGAAAGATCTAAAAATTGTGCTCCAACATATGAACACTCTTTTATATCTATTGGTGACCAAAATTCTGTCCCTTCCAAAAATAAAAAATAAATTATATATATATATATATACATACAGTGGTGTGAAAAAGTGTTGGCCCCCTTCCTGATTTTTTATTTTTTTGCATGTTTGTCACACTTGAATGTTTCAGATCATCAAACAAATGTAAATATTAATCAAAGATAACACAAGTAAACAGCATGCAGTTTTTAAATTAAGGGTTTTTTATTATGAATGGAAAACAAAATCCAAACCCACATGGCCCTGTGTGAAAAAGTGTTTGCCCCCCGAGACCCAGTAAATAACTGTGGTTTATCACACCTGAGTTCAGTTTCTCTAGCCACACCCAGGCCTGATTACTGCCACACCTGTTCACAATCAAGAAATCCCTTACATAGGACCTGCCTGACAAAGTGAAATAGACCAAAAGATCCTCAAAAGCTACACATCATGTTGAGATCCAAAGAAATTCAGGAACAAATGAGAAAGTAATTGACATCTATCAGTCTGGAAAAGGTTATATAGCCATTTCTAAAGCTTTGGGACTCCAGCGAACCACAGTGAGAGCCATTATCCACAAATGGAGAAAACATGGAACAGTGGTGAACCTTCCCAGGAGTGGCCGGCCGACCAAAATTACCCCAAGAGCGCAGCGACGACTCATCCAAGAGGTCACAAAAGACCCCACAACAACATCTAAAGAACTGCAGGCCTCACTTGCCTCAGTTAAGGTCAGTGTTCATGACTCCACCATAAGAAAGAGACTGGACAAAAATGGCCTGCATGGCCGAGTTCCAAGACGAAAACCGCTGCTGAGCAAAAAGAACATAAAGGCTCATCTCAGTTTTGCCAGAAAACATCTTGATGATCCCCAAGACTTTTGGGAAAATACTCTGTGGACTGACGAGACAAAAGTTGAACATTTTGGAAGTTGTGTGTCCCATTACATCTGGCGTAAAAGTAACACAGCATTTCAGAAAAAGAACATCATACCAACAGTAAAATATGGTGGTGGTAGTGTGATGGTCTGGGGCTGTTTTGCTGCTTCAGGACCTGGAAGACTTGCTGTGATAAATGAAACCATGAATTCAGCTGTCTACCAAAAAAATCCTGAAGGACAATGTCCGGCCATCTGTTCGTGACCTCAAGCTGAAGAGAACTTGGGTTCTGCAGCAGGACAATGATCCAAAACACACCAGCAAATCCACCTCTGAATGGCTGAAGAAAAACAAAATGAAGACTTTGGAGTGGCCTAGTCACAGTCCTGACCTGAATCCTATTGAGATGCTGTGGCATGACCTTAAAAAGGCGGTTCATGCTCAAACCCTCCAATGTGGCTGAATTACAACAATTCTGCCAAGATGAGTGGGCCTAAATTCCTCCACAGCGCTGTAACAGACTCATTGCAAGTTATCGCAAACGCTTGATTGCAGTTGTTGCTGCTAAGGGTGACCCAACCAGTTATTAGGTTTAGGGGGCAAGCACTTTTTCACACAGGGCCATGTGGGTTTGGATTTTGTTTTCCCTTCATAATAAAAAACTTCATTCAAAAACTGCATGTTGTGTTTACTTGTGTTATCTTTGATTAATATTTAAATTTGTTTGATGATCTGAAACATTAAAGTGTGACAAACATGCAAAAAAAAAAAAAATCAGGAAGGGGGCCAACACTTTTTCACACCACTGTATAAATAACAATATTCCTTTGCCCAAACACTACTGTCTGCTGACAACAGTTAAACAATAGTCAGCAAAAGAAAGCTGCCCTACAAACTTGCAATTAAATGTTGTCTCTCTTGACTTTTGGTGAAAACAGTAGCTGGAGTAAACTCTCTGATGTTATTTCACTCTAAGCAGACCAAACACACCATTATTACTAACATGCATCTGATTAAAAAAAAGCGTCTGTCAGTCAGGTAAGATTTGAAATTGTAAATTTAAGCAATTGCAGCATAATGTTGAACTTTGATAACAAATTAAAGATTACAATGGAAGTAAAAGAGGCTGAGTTTTGAAGGATTTAAAAATGTGAATTTTCTGTGAAGTGGTTTGATGAGATTTGTCAATGTTGTCAAATTTCTGATTAAAGTAATTCTAATATACTCCCAATTTATATTTGATATGAAACAGCTGCACAACATAACACTGGTCTTACTATAACTAGTAATGGTTATAGTTTAGTAAAGGAAAAGTGTGTCATTTATATTGAAGCATGGCACCAGTCGTGTTACTTCCGTCACATCAGTTTATAATGCCGAGGCTGTTTAACTGTTTGAGATGTTTGTTCTCAAACCTATTGTGCCCCCAGATTTTTAACTGACTAACTTTGAAAGCAAAATATAGGTCACTGCTGTGTGTTGAGTGATCATCTCCAGATCAACGATCAGCTCCTGTGGGCCCTCCAGGGACTTGGTCAAGACCAGCATCGCACCAACGCTGCTGAACCGCTTAAGCAATTAACGACAAATACACGGACATCAGATATACTGCTGAATGGAGAAATACTCCTGAAAATATCAAATTTTCTCGATGGTGATAAGAAATAAATGCAGTTAGACATTTTTAATCAAAGTCTATATTTGTTGCATCCACACTGGTAAAATTAACAAGCAAACATTAGGTAGAGGTAGAGCACTCTTTAGCCTGTTGTTGTTGTTAAAGAATGAAAACTAGAAAATTTCAAATCACATGATTTAAACATAACAAATGTTTAAACTGAGAAATTTTAAAATTGTATGCACAAAATGAGCTCATTTCAAATGTGATGCCTGCTACAGGTCTCAAAATAGTTGGGACGGGGGCGTGTTTACCATGGTGTAGAATCTCCTCTTCTTTTCAAATCAGTTCAAAAACGTCTGGGCATCGAGGTTATGAGTTTCTGGAGTTTTGGTGTTGGAATTTGGTCCCATTCTAGCCTGATATAGGTTTCTAGCTGCTGAAGAGTTTGTGGTCATCTTTGATGTATTTTTCGTTTAATGATACGCCAAATGTTCTCTATAGGTGAAAGATCTGGAATGCAAGCAGGCCAATTCAGCACCTGGACTCTTCTACTATGAGGAATATGCAACCATCATTCAGGTAAATGAACTGCTACAACAGCAGAAAGATATGTTCATGGCTCTGCTACAGCAACAACGGGAAATGTTCAAGGACTTTGTTAAAATTATTATGGACTCAGTGAATGCCAGAATGGATAATGTTTCCAAAGAATTACAAGAGCTAAAAGTAAGTTTACAATATACACAGAAGGACGTAGATGAACTTAAAGTCACTCAAGCTAAACAGTCTGAGCATGGAAAAATTATAGAAACTGATATAGTGAAACTGTGTGAGAGTCTGCAAGTTATGATTGACAAACAAGAATATCTCGAAGGTCAATCAAGGAGAAATAATATTGTGATTGATGGAGTTCCTGAATCCACTGGTGAATCCTGGGCAGACTCTGAAGAAAAAGTGAAGGACATTTTCAGGCAAAAACTACAACTACAGAGAGACATGGAGATAGAGCGTGCACACCGAATAGGAAAACCTGAAGCTGCTAGAAATAGACCAAGATCTATTGTTGTCAAATTTCTGAACTTGAAGGACAAAGTTGCGGTTATGCAAAGAACAAAGAACCTCAAGAGCACAAAATTTTTTATTAATGATGATTACACTGATGCTGTGCGGTTAAAAAGAAAGGAATTGATGCCAAAGCTGAAAGAAGCACGTGACAAAGGAGACATTGCCCATCTCAGATACGACAAACTCATCATTCATTCCCGCACTAGCACTCCTAAGTAATCTCTGCGCAACTCTGAAGGTATGACAGCACATAAAACTCATGTACTCATTACCAAGAAAAGGCTTACGACTAGCACATATTAATATAAACAGTCTCAGGAATAAAATCAATGAAGTTGCTGAACTGCTAAATGAGTATAAAATACACATTCTTGCTATCTCTGAGACTCACCTGGACTCTTCCTTTGATGACACAGAACTATTTATTGAAGGTTACAACATATACAGAAATGACAGAAATGGTTTTGGTGGTGGAGTAGCTTTTTATATTCAAAATCACTTGCCAGTAAAAATAAGAACTGATTTAATGAGTTTTAACATCGAAATATTATGGTTGCAAGTGCATCTACCTCACCGAAAGTCGATACTTTTGTGCTGCTGTTACCGGTCACCAAGTGCCAACTGTGAATATCTTGACATTATCTGTAAAATGCTGGATATAAATACTAATGTAAGTCAGGACATATATTTTATGGGTGACTTAAACATTGACTGGTTCTCTAAAGACTGCCACTTGAAAAAGAAATTGTTAACTACTGCAAATGCATGTGGACTTACTCAACTTATAAATAAGCCTACATGCATGTTTTAAGAGCGACGGCTCCAGAACATCTACCTGTATAGATCATATTTTCACAAACCGCCCTGAACTGTGTAAAAAGGTACTGTCTATTCCTACTGGTAGCAGTGATCATAATCTGATCATTTCTGTGTTAATAACCAAGCTGAGTGGATCTGGAACCGTAGTCTTATTTAAAAGATCTTATAAATTGTTTAAAAATGATAAGTTTATTGAAGATGTTCAAGCTATATGTTGGTCTGATGTGTTGGTAGCTAGTAATCCAGAAATTGCTCTCTTTAAATTTAACAATTTATTCTTGCCATTGATTGAGAAACATGCGCCTTTAAAGAAGTTTACTGTCAGGAACAACATCACACCTTGGTTGGATGATGAACTGAAAAATTCTATGAAAATAAGAGATCAAATGAAAAGAATAGCAGTTACTACAGGAAATAAATGTGATTGGGACCTATATCGTAAAATGAGAAACTCTGTTACTAAATTTAACAAAAAGAAGAAGAAAATCTATTTTGACAATCATGTTAAAAACATAGGTAATGATAGTAGGAAGTTATGGAATGTTTTAAATCAACTGACTGGTAACAAAAATAAAATAATTCCATCTTTTCTGGAAACAGGGGATAAATTTATAACTAAGTCAATAGATATTGCAAATTATTTTAATTATTATTTTATAAGTAAATTAGATAAACTAAGAGAAAATATGTCTAATCTAAGTAATGATATATCTCATCTATTAATAAGAAATGAACTGATGAAAAATAAAAATTCAAGGTTTAAATTAGAAAGTGTAAATATAGATCAAGTAAAGAATCTTTTAAAATCCTGTAAAAACAAACCACCGGGTGTTGACGGTCTTGACAGCAGGCTTCTTAAACTAGCTGCTGACTCTATTGCCCCTGTTCTAACCCACATTATCAACCTCAGTTTTATCTGCTGTACCTGCCCATATGCATGGAAGCAGGCTAAAATAGTTCTTCTACCCAAAGATAAAAAACTGCCTTTCTCTGGTCCCAACAGTCGCCCGATAAGTATATTACCTGTATTATCTAAAATAATGGAATCTATAGTATATGATCAAATTAACAATTATTTTTATACAAATGATTTATTAACAGATTTTCAGCATGCATACAGAAAAAGTCACTCAACTGCCACTGCACTGACTCACATGTCTGATGATTGGCTTAGAGGGATTGAAAATAGAAATATTGTAGTTGCTGTATTTTTAGATTTTTCTGCTGCCTTTGACATCATAGATCACGAACTGTTATTAACAAAATTATCTTGTTATGGGTTTGAGCAGTCAGCAATCACATGGATGTATAGTTATCTGTCAAATAGAACACAGACAGTGTTTTTTAATGGCAGTTTTTCAGGTATCAGAAATATCACATGTGGAGTACCCCAAGGCAGTTGTCTGGGTCCATTATTATTTAATATTTTTACTAATGATTTACCGTACATTTTACATAAGGCTAATATTGTCATGTATGCTGACGATTCCACTATATATATATCAGCAAGTACACAAATGGAACTAGAAACTGTTTTAAATATAGAATTACAAGATGTAGTAGATTGGATCAAATTAAATAAATTGGCACTAAACGCAGTAAAAACTAACTGTATGATTATAGGTTCTAATTATAACATTAATCAAAATCCTGTAATTAATATTAAAATTAATAACGCAACCATTAAACAAGTGCACGAGACCAAACTGCTGGGTGTAATAGTAGACTCTAGATTATCATGGAAAAAATATATTAATAATATTATTGCAAAAATGGGAAGAGGTATATCTATTATGAGAAGACATGCACATTTTTTAACTTCAAATATTATGAATTATGCGATGAAAGTACTAATATTGACATACCTCTACTATTGCCCAGCAGTTTGGTCAAACGCCACTGGTGAATATATGAATAAATTACAACTTATACAGAATAGAGCTGCTCGTGTAGCACTTAGGTGCAGCTATAGGAGAAATATTATACTAATGCACAAAGATCTTAACTGGTTGCTGGTCAAAGATAGACTGTTGTATTCACTATTAATTTTCATAAGAAACATTTCCATTTCAAAACTGCCTTTTGTTTTGTTCAAGCATCTTTTTTTCAGTGTAGACAATCATCAGTACAGTACCAGACATGCAACTAATGGCAACTTTACCTTACCCATAGCAAGAACAAATGCCGTAAAGAACACTGTTATGTTTAGAGGTATGAAGGAATGGAATAAACTGCCAAAGCATATCATACTTACTAATAATGTCAATAAATTTAAATTATATGTAAAACAGCATTTATCAAAATAATACATCTGACTGTTTATATTTATATATGTGTGTGAATATGTGTGTACATGCATATGTGTGTGTATATTTATATGCGTGTGTATGAATACGTTTTCGTATGTGTGTATTTTCATGCCCGTATGAGGGTACATATGTACGTTGATATGTGTATATACATGTGTGTACGTAGGTGTATGCATATGTGTGTATGTATTGTAAAATACTTTTTACTTTATTTGCTTTACTTATTATTGTATTTTTTATCTTTTTCATTTATTTTTTTCTGTATTTTTAATGATTTTTTTGTTTATGTATATATTTTTCTAGGACCCCAGGAAGAATAGCTGCAGCACGGCTGTAGCTAATGGGGATCCTTTCAATAAAACAAAACAAAACAAAACAAAAACTATGAAGCCATGCTGTTGTAATAGCTGCAGTATGTGGTTTTGCATTGTCCTGCTGAAATACACAAGGCCTTCCCTGAAATAGACGTCGTCTGGAGGGGAGCATATGTTGCTCTAAAACATTTATATTCCTTTCAGCATTCATAGTGCCTTCCAAAACATGCAAGCTGCCCATACCATATGCACTTATGCACCTCCATACCATCAGAGATGCTGGCTTTTAAACTGAACGCTGATAACACGCTGGAAGGTCTCCCTCCTCTTTAGCCTGGAGGACACGGCATCTGTGATTTCCAACAAGAATGTCAAATTTGGACTCGCCTAACCATATACTGTTTTCCACTTTGAAACGGTTCATTTTAAATGAGCCTTGGCCCATAGGACACGACGGCGCTTCTGGATCATGTTTACATATGGCTTTAAGATAGAGCTTTAGTTGTCATCTGCAGATGGCACGGTGGATTGTGTTCACCGACAGTGGTTTCTGGAAGTATTCCTGGGCCCATTTAGTAATGCCAATGACAAAATCATGCTGATGAGTGATGCAGTGTCGTCTGAGGGCCCGAAGACCACGGGCATCCAACATAGGTCTTCGGCCTTGTCCCTTACGCACAGAGATTTCTCCAGTTTCTCTGAATCTTTTGATGATGTTATGCACTGTAGATGATGAGATTTGCAAAGCCTTTGCAATTTGATGTTGAGGAACATTGTTTTTAACAATGTTAAAAACTACAAACTACAACACGATGAATGCTACGCATCTAAGAAAGTTTAGACCATGTTTATTATTAATAATCTGTTCACAAATATATTTTAATAGCATGCTAAACAATAACAATTAGTTCTCAGATATAAAATATATTTTTTATAGTGCAAAGTTCATCCTTTTATAGTACAAAGCATTTTATAGTACAAAGCAAAGCATGACTGCAGAATCATATCTTCTATACTATAAAATCATACATGATGTTCAGGATGGCTATATGACTACAAAATCATAGTTGGGTTTTCCCCAAACTATAATTCCTGACTAAAATGTTTGAAATCCAGTAAAACATTTTGAATATGATGGGCAATTCATTGTATTTAAATTTCTTATGGCACGATGGTGTTTTCATACACTATATAAAACAATAAAAGTAATATTACACTGTAACATGATGAATGCTACGAGTCTAAGTATGTTTAGAACATGTTTATGATTAATAGCCTACTCTGTTCAAAAATAGATTTTAATAGGGTAATAAACAATAATAATTACTTTCTCAAAAATAAAATGTCTTTTTTTTTACGATAATACAAAGCATGCATGAGTCTATGGCTACAAAATCTATATATATATATATATATATATATATGTATATGTATGTATATATATATACAGATTCTCCTGATATAAACATGCTCACAAATGTTTTTTTCTTTTTTTAGTTGTTTGTATTTTATTGAATCAGACACCTGCACCACAGATGAATCCTGCTGACTTTCAGTCTCTTCCAACTGTTTTCCTCTGAGAGCGCTGTACCAACATCAGATTTTCAACTACACTGATATTCTATGGTAAAACAAGATCCTTGACTACTGATAATGTTTTTTTTTCTTCTTGAATCCATGGAAAGTAGCAGAAACACTTAAATAACACGTAAATATCAGGTATGATTTATTTGTTTCACTTGTTGAACAGAATCTGTTGCAGGAATGACTCAAAGTCTGTTCACATCTCTGTGGTTAGATCAGTGCACAATAATGTGTCTTTGACCTTCATTATGTATGTTTTGATTATACTGTGTTGTAAATAAAATACAAATAATTTTAAAAACCCATTTTTTCAATCTCCTCACATTCTCTCTTACCTGCCTCAGTCATACTGATGGCCCATTAGCAGCTTTAGGGGAGGGCCCTTTGTCTCTCAGGTGAGAATCACTTAATATTCAAGCCCATTACCACTCCCTCGCATATTGGCTTTCAATCACAAAACATGTCTTTAAAATGTATTTTAAATCAATGTATTGTTTTCTGTGAGGAAATAAACGAGATGATTTTCACATAATTTTGAAGCAAAAATTCTAGGCTACAAGATACAGTTCTCAAAAGTCTTGTGTTCTGTATGTGTTTTATGGTCTTATTTCAGTGACTTAAAAATTGTAGTTTTTCACATAAATGTTGATTTCTCAAAAACACAATAATGTACATAAATGCTGCTAACATATTATTGTAGCCCAGTTTGTGCTGTTTACAGTGTTATTAGACTTAAGCCATTTATATTTTTATAAGCAACTGAAAAAAGTAAGTACAGTAAAAATAAGTACAGTTCTTGGAGAGTGGGGAGTGTTGTACCAGTGATTTGCTCAGTAAGCCGGACTATCTAACGTAGTCTTCTGAGGTCAGATTTGGTAGCTGAGCTGAACCAGACAGTTATTGAGGTGCAGAGGATGGATTCAATGATGGCAGAGTAGAACTGTTTCAGCAGCTCGTGTGGCAGGTTGAACTTGCTCAGCTGGCGAAGAAAGTATAACCTCTGCTGGCCCTTTTTGACAATGGAGTCAATGTGAATATCCCACTTCAGGTCCTGAGAGATGGTGGTGCCCAGGAATCTGAATGACTCCACTGTTGTTACAGTGCTGAATGGTTACATGGTGTCAGAAGTGATGGAGTAGTAGCGTAACAATGAACTAAACCTGAAGAGCACTCATATAAGGAGTCTAAGGGGAAAATGGAGAGAGAGGTGTCCCCCCCACTTTTTATAAAAAGTAAATTCGTCCCCCGCACTTTTTCATTGGACAGTTGTGTTCTCGACATGTTGAGGTTTTAATAGAGCAATGTATATAAATGCAGAATGATTTAAAATTCAAAAAGACAAGATAATTTATACATGACGTTTACGTTTCCATGGCAATCAGTCACTCAGTTTGTGACGTCACGACATGCCCAGTCTCGCGCCCGCGGTCCCGCGCTGTATCCATCATTCATTAGAGGTCGAGATGAGTTCAAAGCGGCAAGAAACTCTTCGCTCCTTTTTTACGAAGAAATCAAGCAGCGTAAGTTGGCATGTGGTATCCGAATAGTGTTGCACAATGTTGAGTGACTCTGCCTATTGCTCTTGTTGAATAATTAGCAAGTTTTGATGTTCATTATATGGAGAAAAAAAGCTGCCTGGACAAACATGCACTTATTTATTTTCAGTGTATTTTTCCGTAACTCTTTTGTAACGTCTTTTATTTTAACACGTATGTTATCAGAACCCTTCAAATAAGAATAAAGATAATGTTGAACTGAGATTTTACAGCGTTTGCAGCATTGTGACATGTTTAACTCTGCCAAATCTACATGATGTATTTCAATCAAGTATAGCACTGATCTGATACAGGACCGATCTTCATTTAGGGCTGCTCTGGCATTATTGCACTCATTTGACGTTTTTATGTGTTGTGCAGAATAAACAAGAAACAGTCAGCCTAGGTTTGTTAGGACAGAATCAGGACGACACGCAAGAAAAACACACTTTACAGCTGAGAAGAACTGATAGAGTGGCTTTTAACACCTGGCTGTTTTTACATTGTATAAAATCTATTAATACACAAGCGTTTGTAGGATTATATATCATAATCCTACAATCATAAAAAACGCATAAGTAGTCAAATATAGAAAAATAAAAAATAACATTAGTATGATGAACAACTTATCATTTTTAACTACAGAATGTAATTATTAGCTTGCATATTGGTTGTTTATTAGTACTTAAGCACATATTAATTCTGTATTCTTCATGACCATATTCTGCATCCCATAATCCTAAACTTAACAACTACAACGACTACCTTACAAGCTATTAATAAGCAATAAATGAAGAGTTTATTGAGGCAAAAGTCATAGTTAATAGTGAATATGTATCTGCCGACCGCTAATATGAAGCAAGTGAGAGAGTGAGATTTATATTTAATGCTTTTTCTTTGAGTCTGAAATCTGAAAACAATCCGAGACAGAGAAATAATAACATGATTTTGAACATTACTTTGACCGTTAGAATAACACTTTACAATAAAGCAACATTTGTTGCATCAATTGCGCAACTTCAGTGCTATTTTTTTTCTACATGGGTTAACAAATCAAAACAACATAACACCTGTAGTTACATCATTCACTACTGAACATGTGAGAACATTTCATTCTGCTTTCACTGGCTCAGATCCAGTCAGAGCTCATGCAGTTCACATACCTCTCTAGAAGTGTCTTTTAAAGTGCTACTGAAAATATGAAAATATAAACATTTAAAATGCAATTACAAGCAGCCATCAAACACTTAGAACAATGCGTTTAGTTCAAACCAGCAGCCCACATACTTCAGGTTAATACACAGTAACAAGCACTGAAATATAACGTGTGATCTGTTTTGCACATGATTTCATGGTTAAACACATGGTTTATAAATCAATGTTTGTGCAAAATAAAATTAACAAACGAAATTTTATCAAAGCCTACAGTATCAAATAGCTAATATTCTTGTACTGTAGAGTATGATATACAGGTGCTGGTCATAAAATTAGAATATCATGAAAAAGTTGATTTCAGTAATACCATTCAAAAAGTGAAACTTGTATATTAGATTCATTCATTACACACAGACTGATATATTTCAAATGTGTATTTCCTTTAATTTTGATGATTATAACTGACAACTAATGAAAGTCCCAAATTCAGTATCTCAGAAAATTAATATCAATTAAGACCAATGCAAAAAAAATTATTTTTAGAAATGTTGGCCAACTGAAAAGTATGAACATGAAAAGTATGAGCATGTACAGCACTCAATATTTAGTTGGGGCTCCTTTGGCCTGGATTACTGCAGCAATGCGGCGTGGCATGGAGTCGATCAGTCTGTGGCACTGCTCAGGTGTTATGAGAGCCCATGTTCCTCTGATGGTGGCCTTCAGCTCTTCTGAATTGTTGGGTCTGGCGTATTGCATCTTCATCTTCACAATACCCCATAGGTTTTCTATGGGGTTAAGGTCAGGCGAGTTTGCTGGCCAATCAAGAACAGGGATACCATGGTCCTTAAACCAGGTACTGGTAGCTTTGGCAGTGTGTGCAGGTGCCAAGTCCTGTTGGAAAATGAAATCTGCATCTCCATAAAGTTGGTCAGCAGCAGGAAGCATGAAGTGCTCTAAAACTTCCTGGTAGACAGCTGCGTTGACCTTGGACCTCAGAAAACACAATGGACCAACACCAGCAGATGACATGGCACCCCAAACCATCAATGACTGTGGAAACTTTACACTGGACCTCAAGCAACGTGGATTATGTGCCTCTCCTCTCTTCCTCCAGACTCTGGGACCTTGATTTCCAAAGGAAATGGAAAATTTACTTTCATCAAAGAACATAACTTTGGACCACTCAGCAGCAGTCCAGTCAAGACGCTTCTGACGCTGTCTCTTGTTCAAGAGTGGCTTGACACAAGGAATGCGACAGCTGAAACCCATGTCTTGCATACGTCTGTGCTGGTGGTTCTTGAAGCACTGACTCCAGCTGCAGTCCACTCTTTGTGAATCTCCCCCACATTTTTGAATGGGTTTTGTTTCACAATCCTCTCCAGGGTGCGGTTATCCCTATTGCTTGTACACTTTTTTCTACCACATCTTGTCCTTCCCTTCGCCTCTCTATTAATGTGCTTGGACACAGCTCTGTGAACAGCCAGCCTCTTTAGCAATGACCTTTTGTGTCTTGCCCTCCTTGTGCAAGGTGTCAATGGTCGTCTTTTGGACAACTGTCAAGTCAGCAGTCTTCCCCGTGATTGTGTAGCCTACAGAACTAGACTGAGAGACCATTTAAAGGCTTTTGCAGGTGTTTTGAGTTAATTAGCTGATTAGAGTGTGGCACCAGGGGTCTTCAATATTGAACATTTTCACAATATTCTAATTTTCTGAGATACTGAATTTGGGACTTTCATTAGTTGTCAGTTATAATCATCAAAATTAAAGGAAATAAACATTTGAAATATATCAGTCTGTGTGTAATGAATGAATCTAATATACAAGTTTCGCTTTTTGAATGGTATTACTGAAATAAATCAACTTTTTCATGATATTCTAATTTTATGACCAGCACCTGTACTAGACAGCATGCTATAAAACTCCTCTCATCTGCTGTAAGAAGCTTCGGGAGTTTGGAGCTCAGTCCTGTGGATGATGAGGGTTTGAGAGATGTTTGAGGAACTCTTCATGACGCCATCATCGCTGCAGGAATGTGGGAGCGGTGAACAGGTTGTTCCCCGCTGCAGGAGTTTGATGTGTTTGTTTTCTGGGCTCGAGGAAGGGCAGGATGTGGCTCCCTCCACAGGCTGTTTAATAAAGTCATTGATGCCAGGCATTGTGCTTATAATATAATAGGCCAGATTGTTATGTCAATGTCATATTGTCCATATTGTTTTACATTTTTAATGCATTAGTCATAAACTGAGCAGAATACTTTAGCAAAATTCTGGAACACTCCCTTCATAGCATTTCCTCATTTTCTGTATCTGTACTTTGAGCTGTGGGAAAGGTGTTTTAACTATATTTATATTATTATTATTGTGACCCCCACATGTAGTTCAGGTCACAGGAATATTGAATTGATTGTATACATTTTATTTATTATTTACATGTGTTTATGTCTATGTATTTATTTAAGTAACATATTGTCATCATTATTGTACATCAAAGAGAGCAAAGTTGCATTTTCTGAGAGGCAGTTAAGGGAAGAGTTGGCATGGCGTCTACGGCGCGTCTTCAGTCAACAAAGAGAACCGCTTGACTAAAGGCAAACTCTCGTCTCGCTCTCTTTCTTCATTAAAAAAAAAGACAATTCTCATCTGTTGCGTGGACTTCCAGGATGGGGTCTGCATCATTATTATCGGACAAAGTGATTGAATGTAAACAAGCAATTGTCCACAATGAACAAGTGATTGATTTCCCTCACTCTGCATTGGATTTGACATAAATAAACAAACAAACAAAACTGTAATTAAGGTTTTGTTATGCATGTGCAACTTAAAGCATGAGAAATCATTCTTTATGTAATAAGTTCATTAACAGGCTCATCTATATGTTTGTATTACATTCAAAAACCTTTATAATATAAAACCCCTAAAGGTAACAGTTTATTTTAAGGTATCCTTGTTATACATGTTACATGTGCTTACTATTATAATAACAATAAATTATGGATAATTACATGCAAGTAACCTTAATCCTAACCATATAGTATGTGCATGTAGTTAATTAATATTACTCAGTACTTACATGTATAATTACACTGTAACAAGGACACTTTAAAATTATTATGTAACCAAATAATTGGATTGGATTCAATTTATTGTCATTGCACATGTAGGTACAAGGCAACGAAATGCAATAGAGAAGAAGAATACAGCACAACATGAGGAAAGAAAGGAGAAAAAAATAATCCTCACACTATGCTCCTAAACGGGAGTACAGTGTGAGAACAGACAAAAACCTCAGCATAGAGCACAATCAATACAGGAACACACAACTTGCAGTAGGGTGAGAGTATTCCAGTTCAGATGAACAGCCATCCGGTCTGCAGCCATTACAGCGCTAACACAGACCCGTTTATCAGACTGACGGGAAGAAGCGGCAAAGGCGTTGGATGGGGGTAATTGGAGGTGAATGCGTATGAGTGTGTGTATGTGTAAGTTTGTGTGCCTAGAGATCCGCCGCGCTGGTATTCCAAACAAGTTGTCTCAGTCCGCAGATTTGTGGTGCGACATAGCAGTTGCCATGGAAACGACCTTGGCCGGAACCCAAACGCTCGACAATCACAAGGTGTCTGTTGAGGGGGGAGGGAAGAAAGAGCGTCTCCCTGCAGCATTCATCCGGGGAGTTAGATTCCAGAGCAACCTTGCCAAGCTGTCTGTTGTTTAGGGAAGCCGAAAAGAGATAAGATTGTTTGGTCTTTGGGCGAACAGCTGCCTAATTTCACAGCTATTCTCATTGTCCATTCTGGTCTCCTTGTTCGTCAATTTTCCTTTCCAAAGCCGAGAGCTTAGCCGTGATCGAATCCATATTGCGGTTAATAGTCTCTGTCTCAGAGCCGACCGCTCTGCCCACTGCTTCAATCATGACGGGCAGCCTTGTGAGGTTTTGGACAGCTGTTCCCGTCTCCTGAATTCTCCAATAACAGGGCAAAGCCTAATCCAATCAGCAGAAACCCAGTTATCATGGTTCCGAATAGGTAGATGTCTTCAATGTCCTCCACGGAAAGAGCCGCCAGACACACGACCCGCCACCTCTCCCATGCGTCCATGGTGTAGCCAGCTGCGAAAGTTCCAGCAGGACACCCGGGCTCTCCCGATCCCAAACTTCTAGTCGAGAAGATTGTGTCAATTGCGTTAAGAGACCAGTTGATCAGATCCATAATTTCGGTTTAGTAGAATAGTGCAGAGAGAGTCTCTTAAGTGTTAGACAAGGACAAGACGAGAGAGCAAGCAGGGGAGATAAGGGTAGGGAGAGGAAGAAAATGCGACCGCCTTCGCTAAGAGCCAAACGAGAAAAAGGTTAATAATAATAATAATAATAATAATAATAATATTTTGTCATGTACATACATGTGCAATGTTATACGATAAGATTCAGGCACTAAATATGGAGTTTAAGACCAAAAAGGACCAGTTAAAACACACAAAAACAGCCCAAAAAACAGGCAACCAAATCCAAAATGAAGCCTAATCAAACAAACACAAGAACTGCAGATTAGAGCCATAATCAAACATACAATACCTGGAAACACAGGAAACGCAGCTCAGCTAATGAGACTTTGCAGTCAATGAATGAACCGACTGCTCATTTGGACATACAAACAGGATATGAAGCACAAGTGATGGAAATGAGGGCGTGAGAACCAGTCAGTGATCAAACAAACACATACTGTTTTCTACCGAACACTGACTCCTGACACCCGGAAACTGTTCACTACATTCTCCTCTCTACTCTCTCCCCCTCCACCACCTCCCACTCCCTTTCTGACTGCTGATGACTTTGCCAGCTATTTGATACGATGGCATCCATCAGCAACCAGTTCTTTACAACCAACCTCCACCTACACATTTCCCCTCTTCTCTCACCCTTCACAGAGAACAAGGTCTCCAAAGTTTTCTGTGCCAGCCGTTCTCTGTCCAATCCCTTCCCACGTACTAAAGGAGATCTTGCCCACACTGCTACCCGCTCTGACTCACCTAATCAGCAAATCTTTCACTACTGGCAACTTTCCCACTGCATTTAAGCAGGCTTGAGTAACCACTGCTCAGGCTACGTCCACACTCATTCGGATACATTTTTCACTACACATCTTTTTCTTTATGTTTTAGCCTCTGGTCCAGAGAAAACAGAGGATCAATTTGAAAATGCAGCTTTCACGTTGTAGTGTGGACTATGAAAACAGAGGTATTCGAAAACGATGATGCATATTACAGTATGTCATGATGCACATACCCACACACATCTAGCATGGTTGTACCTGCATGTTGTGCCTGCTATTCATTTTATTCATTCATGTTAGTAAAGATATGTTTATATCACTTTACATAAGATTCATATTACATTTCTGCAAAGATATTTAGTCACAATTGTTGTTCTGTGGCAAAAGATGATGACAACTGTGTTTTAGGCGGTGATTCTTCTGGGGTCTGTTCTTTGTATCTTGCTCATTACATCTGCAATCAAATGACAAATGCAAGATCTAATAGCCTAATAGTGCTAATTACGTTCTGGCTAATTAGATTCTCCGAGAACACATGCAGATTTGATTATTATGGCTGGTATAATATTTGATTATTTATTTTGAAAAGGCATCATAAGGACATAGTGTAATGCCTGTTACTTATATTAAATAAAATCTTGTTAAAAAAAGACTAAATGTATGGAACTTGCATATATGGAAGAAGCAGAAAATGCTGCAAAAGAAACAGTTGCTTAAGTAGCTAAAAATACCACAAAAACGAGAATTGATTAGTTCACCTCTCGAGTCTTCATGGTTTGAGTCGTTCGTTCATCACGTGACAGCCCCATACGCTTAACCAATGCAGCCTGAGCCGGAAAGAGAATTGATTAGTTCTTCTATATCGAGTCTCGGGTTTGAGTCGTTCGTTCATCACGTGACAGCCCCATACGCTTAACCAATGCAGCCTGAGCCGGAAAGAGAATTGATTAGTTCTTCTATATCGAGACTCGGGTTTGAGTCGTTCGTTCATCACGTGACAGCCCCATACGCTTAACCAATGCAGCCTGAGCCGGAAAGAGAATTGATTAGTTCGTCTATATCGAGTCTCGGGTTTGAGTCGTTCGTTCATCACGTGACAGCCCCATACGCTTAACCAATGCAGCGTGAGCCGGAAAGAGAATTGATTAGTTCACCTCTCGAATATGATGACTTGAGGTCATCATATTCATATGTAACAGAATAAATCAGTGATGACTTGAGGTCATCATATTCATATGTAACAGAAGAAATCAGTGATGACTTGAGGTCATCATATTCATATGTAACAGAATAAATCACTGATGACTTGAGGTCATCATATTCATATGTAACATAATAAATCAGTGATGACTTGAGGTCAACATATTCATATGTAACAATAAATCAGTGATGACTTGAGGTCAACATATTCATATGTAACAATAAATCAGTGATGACTTGAGGTCAACATATTCATATGTAACAGAATGAATCACTGATGACTTGAGGTCAACATATTCATATGTAACAGAATAAATCAGTGATGACTTGAGGTCATCATATTCATATGTAACAGAATAAATCAGTGATGACTTGAGGTCATCATATTCATATGTAACAGAATGAATCACTCATGACTTGAGGTTATCATATTCATATGTAACCGAATAAATCAGTGATGACTTGAGGTCATCATATTCATATGTAACAGAATAAATCAGTGATGACTTGAGGTCATCATATTCATATGTAACAAATCACTGATGACTTGAGGTCATCATATTCATATGTAACAGAATAAATCACTGATGACTTGAGGTCAACATATTCATATGTAACAGAATAAATCACTGATTACTTGAGGTCATCATATTCATATGTAACAAATCACTGATGACTTGAGGTCATCATATTCATATGTAACAGAATAAATCAGTGATGACTTGAGGTCATCATATTCATATGTAACAGAATAAATCAGTGATGACTTGAGGTCATCATATTCATATGTAACAGAATAAATCAGTGATGACTTGAGGTCATCATATTCATATGTAACAGAAGAAATCAGTGATGACTTGAGATCATCATATTCATATGTAACAGAAGAAATCAGTGATGACTTGAGATCATCATATTCATATGTAACAGAATAAATCACTGATTACTTGAGGTCATCATATTCATATGTAACAAATCACTGATGACTTGAGGTCATCATATTCATATGTAACAGAATAAATCAGTGATGACTTGAGGTCATCATATTCATATGTAACAGAATAAATCAGTGATGACTTGAGGTCATCATATTCATATGCAAGAATAAATCAGTGATGACTTGAGGTCAACATATTCATATGTAACATAATAAATCAGTGATGACTTGAGGTCAACATATTCATATGTAACAGAATAAATAAGTGATGACTTGAGGTCATCATATTCATATGTAACAGAATGAATCACTCATGACTTGAGGTTATCATATTCATATGTAACTGAATAAATCAGTGATGACTTGAGGTCATCGTATTCATATGTAACAGAAGAAATCACTCATGACTTGAGGTCAACATATTCATATGCAAGAATAAATCAGTGATGACTTGGTCATCATATTCATATGTAACAGAATAAATCACTGATGACTTGAGGTCAACATATTCATATGTAACAGAATAAATCAGTGATGACTTGGTCATCATATTCATATGTAACAGAATAAATCACTGATGACTTGAGGTCATCATATTCATATGTAACAGAATAAATCAGTGATGACTTGAGGTCAACATATTCATATGTAACAGAATAAATCACTGATGACTTGAGGTCAACATATTCATATGTAACAGAATAAATCACTGATGACTTGAGGTCATCATATTCATATGTAACAGAATAAATCACTGATGACTTGAGGTCATCATATTCATATGTAACAGAATAAATCACTGATGACTTGAGGTCAACATATTCATATGTAACAAATCACTGATGACTTGAGGTCATCATATTCATATGTAACAGAATAAATCAGTGATGACTTGAGGTCATCATATTCATATGTAACAGAATAAATCACTGATGACTTGAGATCATCATATTCATATGTAACAGAATAAATCACTGATGACTTGAGGTCATCATATTCATATGTAACAGAATAAATAATATGATTTTGGTGGACCGAGCTGAATGGTCCATGCGGCGCGCAAACCAGCGGTGTTTTGTTTCGCTTTTCGTTAATTCATTTGTCTTTGAATGCAACTGGCGACGCAACAGAAATTGACAGTGGCACAGTATATGCTAACGACAGCAATATTACGAAAATTTGCGGTGGCAACAGTGCGAGCGATAATAAACCGGAAGCTCGCAAAAGGCCACTATTTAATCGCAGCCCTTTGATAGGCACATATAAAATTAATCAATCAATCAATTTAAAAATAATACTTATGTTTAACTGGAGCCAGAAAGTTAACAGTACATCAGCCTAGGCTGATAGGAATGGCTTAGCCTAACTTGCCAATGCAAAGTAATGTTAAAACATCGGTGGTGGTTACTATCATTAATATACTGTTGTAAATTGATAGGAGAACTTAAAAAGCCATTGTCTTACCTTTTTACTTGCGCTCTTCACAGGTGCACTTTTTTTCTTTTTTTTTTTGAATTTGCGAGAGGGGCGTTACTGTTTTTTGGTGGACTCTGCAGGGGGGCACACAGTGATGATGTCATAAACTTTGATTGGCTGAGGCAGTTGTTGTCCCAAGGTGATCATAAAAAATATTGGTCTCAGGACAACTAGGACTTGGCAAAATCAGGATGTGCGCAACGGTAACCATCCAGTCTGTTATGGAAAGTTCAGAAATATTGATGAAAACATTATTTGTGGACAGACAAAAGTTATATATCATATAGTTTTACTTTAGGAATAACCAGTAAAAAGCAGACATTACAATAAAGTTATTAAAATCTCAAACAAAACCTCTAAAATATACATTAGACCCACAGACTGCAAATCATTTAAAGAGATTCTGAGTCTGTATACACTGACATTCACAGCACAAGTCAAGTAGTTTACACTTTCAATAATCTTGAACAGTATTTTAAAACAACGCTCATCAGTTAACAAAATCACAAGCATAATTTTTGAAAAAAAAAAAAAAAACTGATATGACATTTAAATAATCAGAAAGAAAATAATAATTAAAACACACACCAACATTGCAGAACATAGTTATAAACAAAAAAACATGGGAATGTGGTCAAGGAAATATTCAGGTAAATGAGAATTTTTAATATTTCCACCTGTGTTATGTGAGCTTTGAAAATGAAGTTCCTCATTTTGACTTGAGTTGCATTTAAGGTGCATTTCAAAAGTGCCCAAAAAACAAACAAGATGCACTAATGCTTTTAACAGACCCGAAGCTTATGAGAATGTCTCTGTAACCTTTATTCACTTTATAAGGGTGATTGAATTCACCCACATGACATGAGGCAGCGCTGTGGATGGACAGGTGTGTACAGTGACTAGAAGAAGCTGGTCTTGAGTTTGATGGTGGGAGCCGCTTGTACAGTCGGCTGCGTTTGTCTCGCTGCAGTCTTGGCTGTACTGTTGGCTTGTCTGGATCTGATGGCAGCCTCGAGTCGGGTCTTAAGTTCCGGTGCCGCCCCGATAACAGTCTTGAAGGCAGCAGGGTACAGAGGACCAGTGTGCATCAGGTTCTGAAGGGCAAACTCATGCAGGCCTTTAGAGGCGGTGGAAGCCGTTGAGAAGGTCGTCTCATCCAACAGGTATGAGATGAGGGTCGGGACCAGCAGAGCCAGTAACTGAACTCCTGTTTGAGACAGACCAAGAGTTTGAGGAGAGGAAGATGGATCACAACTTAACATGAAGGTGCTCATTTTCCTATTTTTAAATGAATTATTCTGTTGAAAGGGTGTTAGATAGTGATGAAAATGTAAACGCATTAATAAATAGACTGCATAACTTTGGAAGGCGTAATTTTGTTTTTAATTTGCTTTTATCTAAAAATTTGGAATATAAGTGTATTGAACCTTTAGACCAAAAAAAAAAAAAGTGTCAATGTGTTTTGCGCAGTATGAAATCATATGTAGCATGATATAGTGAGAATATGCACAGCTCAATTTTATTTAGAGACTCAAACTGAGAAAAAATATGAATTTGCTGTAGATGCTGATATTTATCTAATGAAATTCTGCGGCTTATAAATGTAAATCAATGATATCTTTATAACAGTACAGCAGATACTGACATAAAATTATATAAATATCAGTGGTTGCTCTATATCTCCAATAATGTCTTAGTAAGATGAGACTGAAATGATCCAAACATAAAACCTAATACAATACGATGCTGATTGAGAGATGAAGAAATAATCGCTCCTCAGAAGATGTGAGACGAAGATCATTCCTCCGCTGAGGAACAGTGAAAGTAAAGCTTCTGGAAATGCTCCTCAAAAGATCCTGAAGATCAGATTTGAGACGCACTGATTTTACTAAAAAATGATTGATGGAGAATCAAATAAAGCTGAGCTGCTTCAGTCCAGTAAGTGAAGCAGCAGCTGAAGCTGGACGTTTCTACAATTACACTAAAAGAGCTTTTATCAATCAGACGACAGAAAACATGAGGAGATTGAGTGAAACAGGTTTAACAGCAATGTTTTAATCATGCTGAACACTTACTTAGAAACGTTAGAAATTCGAGTGTTAGATGCGTTACTGTAGCTTTTTAGGGTTAATTGCCAAAATCATTGTCCCAACAAAGCACTTACGGTTCTGTTCCTCTCCCATGGCCACAAGGCTCTCCAACACTTTAACTCCTTCCTGCACGGCCTGTAGCTCAGCAGGTGTGGACGGTCTGCTGTGCTCAACGGCCTTCAGCTTCTCCACCAGCACCGGCGCCAGCGAGTGAATGTAGGGTGTGGAGAGACTGCGACACGAGTGCTGGAACACAGACAGCAGCAGCTGATAACAGCGGGCCTGAGTCTGCAAAACACACACAAACAGTGCTTTCATCAATACAACATTCATCCTCCTTGACCTTCATTCATGTTTTGAATATTTGCTATAGTGTTGTCAAAACTAGTATGTTAACGCAGGCAATTAAATTTTCCAGTTTAACGGCGTTAAAAATATGTAACGTGTCGAAGAGTTTTATTAATCAAAATACAAATGAATCAAGTGTAATCAATGTGAAAATAGCCATTTATGTATCAAGTTATGCTACTATTATAAAATTGTGTCTGCCTGCATGTGTAGAGGCCTGCAGAAGAATGGAATGTGCAGATGTATGGTGTAAGGTAAAGCTGCACATCCTGTTTTGACATGATAGGGTCTCTTCCTTTAACGTAACATAAATTGGGGCCTATTGTCTGCTCTAGGAAACAGATGGAGACTGTTAAGCAATAACGGTATAGGAAATGTATAGACAGATGGAGACTGCTAAGCAATAACAGTATAGGAAATGTATAGAACACGCCTTAGGGGCAAAACCTGTATTTAAGCATGAACGAACATAGAATCGGGCAGATTCACTGCAGGGTCTCTCGGTTTTATTGTCTCTGATAATAAAATCGAAATTCTGGCATCAACACCCCAAGATTCTGAGAATGATTCCTCATAGCACTGGTAGAAGCCACCACAAACGCAGGGGCGGGGGCAGGGGCACCCTTCTCACAACTGCTGATTCTGTCTCTTTTTTTCTTGAAAAGAACTGCATTTCTTTAGATGCAGAGCGTCTTTACGAGCACATCAAATAGGAGACTTTTCACTCCAGCTTCGCCTCGTTGCCAGGCGCGAGTCAAACGAGTGCGGAAACGGTACAGGTGACGAGGAGCTTCAGTAGTGAAATGCTGTCAGGCCATGTGTCAGTAAAAACCAGTTCCCTATCGATACTTCATACTGCGTCGGTAGACGCTATGGGGAAAAACTGGGGATTCCCGCTATGGGGATTGACTTTTTCAATCACGCAGTTTGAGCGGCGCTGCACGAGCCTATGGTGGCAAAGCCCGCCAGAAAAGGCGGGGGCCATCTGGCTATATAAGCGGGCGCTTCGCCATAGGAAATCAGATCAATTCTTCTTCAGCGACGACGATCATCCCTTCACTGACACTCGGGACTGAAGAAGCTCGCCGTAGAAACGCCTCGCTGTGGATAGAAGCTGCCTTTTCCTCTGCGCCCTCTCGCTGTTCTGTCTGCTCTTCGAGCTGCTCCAGCGACCTGTGCAGATGCCAGCCTCGTCCCCTGCGGCCATCCGATGAGTCTAAAATCAAATTTGTCTAAAAGAGCAAATTTCAAGCGACGTTGTTGCAAATGTCGCACTGCGAGTGTAGCTCGCGCAGGGAATTCTGCATGATGCAAAGGGCGGTGAGTGTGAGTTCACTGAGGCAGAATGCTCACTCGAGTATAAGTCTCGCTCTTCTCCACTCGCTGGCCTTCTATGAAGGCAGCTCTTCACTTCCGTTTCTCCTCTCTCAGCAAGCTTGGAGAATGAAACAATAGAGCCACGGGGCTAAGTAACCGGTTTTGAATGACCCCACGCCGGCTCAAGAGCCCGCGTGCTCACTCTTACCACAGCGCTCTGATCCGCCGGTGTTTTTACACGTGAGAATCACCGCCCCTCGTTACATGAGCGGCTGTATCCTCTTGGGCGGACCGGAGTAGAAAGCTATCTTTGACAGCTTTGCGTGTGAGTCGCTGAAGCTGCTCCCTCAGAAACAGACGGCTTCATTGGCACCTCAGAGGAAGAAACACTTAACTCGTGGAGCGATCAGGCTTGAGTGATTGCACGCCGGTTTATCTCGTGTGCTCACTTTAATCTGCTAGAGTGTATTAACACGTGAGGGTCAGCACCCCTCATCGTATGGAGTGGCACAATCCTTCTATACAGATCTTACAATACTGCGCTGGTTGGCCCCGCCTCCCCCGCTTCACTCTCTGGGAGACAGAGATCGCGGGGCTGAGTGGTCAGGCTTGAGTGATTTTTGCGCGCTGACATAGCCCCGTGTGTTTCACTCTGCACACAGCGCTTTGATCTGCCGGTGTGTTTACAGTAAGGATTAGCGCCTCTTGCAGCTCTTTGATCTGCTAGCGCTATTTTCACTATTAAGCTGTCCTTGCTGAGCTCGCGGTTATCCTACTTCAACAAAGTTGACCCCGCCTCCCCTGATCTCGTGTTTCTCCTCTCCCAGTTACCTCGGAGAAGAAATATCAAATCGCAGGGTGTTCACACACAAAGATCATCAGTACCCCTCTTCTAATGAGTGGTTTGAACTTTTTTGGCAAATCGATAGAAAAGGCTGTCATTATGATTATCTGTCAGCTTCAGACTCTAGACCACGCCCACGGGGGGTTGACTGCTCTCCTGATGGAAGCATAGAGTCTAGCGCCCCAAAACGGCCTCTGTCACGCCTCCGAACACCCCGTTTAGCTCGGGGTGCTGACGGCAATGTGTTTGTGTACATACTGTTGTGAACTGGGCCCGTTCAAATAGCGTCCACACAGCCGTATAGTGAGGAAAAGTAAAACAAACATTTTCAAAGGAGTAATTTTTCTCTTCCTCTTAACAGGTGTGTCGAGTCCCCACACGGCGACTCGCCACCCAAATTAATCCAACACCCTTGCCACACGGGCCGAGGCCTGGCGGGCCATCCCCAGAGTGTCTCATTGGGTTCTGGCGATTATAGAATGAGATTATTCACTTCAATTTGCTCAAAGACCCCCGCGGTTCAGTGGTGTGGTTTCCAACTCAGTGCTAAGCAGCAACGCTCACATCCTGCGAGCCGAGGTGAAGAATTTGCTGGCAAAAGGAGCTATAGAGATAGTTCCCCCAGCTCAGAGCGAGTCAGGCTTCTACATGCGTTATTTCCTCGTCCCCAAAAAGAATGGCGAACTCCGGCCCATCCTCGATCTCAGACGTCTGAACCGTGCCCTCATGAGACGGCCGTTCAGATTGACTACACTGAAGCAGATCCTCTCACAAATTCGCCCAGAGGACAGGTTCTTTTCGCTGGATCTGAAAGACGCTTACTTTCACATCCAGATAGCCCCCCCATCACAGACGATTCTTGAGATTCGCCTTCGAGGGAGTGGCTTATCAATACACGGTCCTGCCCTTTGGGCTGGCTCTAGCAATTCTTTTACGAAGTGCATAGACGTGGCTCTCTCCCCTCTGAGTCAGATGGGAATCCGTGTCCTGAATTACCTCGACTACTGGCTCATTCTAGCACAGTCGAAGGCAGAGCTGATAGGCCACAGGTCCCTCCTCCTCAGTCACTTGGAGGGCCTGGGACTCAGGATCAATTTGGCCAAGAGCTCCCTGTCCCCCAGCCAAACGAACTTCCACCCTGGGGACAGTTTTAGACTCAGCCCACATGAAGGCGAAAGTCGCGCCACATCGCGTTCTGGCCATACGGCAGCTCGCGACTTTCTTCAGAATTGGAGCCTTCTACCCACTCAAATCGTTTCAGAGGAAGATTCAAGATTTTTATTTGTCACATACACAATTATACAGGGTATAACCAGCAGTGAAATGTAGATCAGGTCCGCTCCAAGGACAGTGCAATTATAAAGTATACAGATATTAAGAAAAAGAAAAGTAGAAAAAAATAAGAGAATAAAATAAAATAAAAGATAAAAAATATAAATATGAATGTGCAAGTCAGTATGTTGTTGACTTAAAAAGTAATAAGAGGAATGTGCAAAAAGTTGTACAGGGTATTTAAATAGCAGCAATATGACGTAGAAAAAAATTATGAATAATTATGAATAGCTTATTGATATGGTGATATTTACATGGAGTCATGTGATGTTATGACACGGAGTTAGAGTTTAGGAGCCTGATGGCCTGGGGGAAGAAGCTCCTCCTAAGTCTCTCAGTTTTTGCCATCAGGCTACGGAAGCGCTTACCAGATGGAAGCAAAGTGAATAGACGGTTACCAGGGTGATTTGAGTCCTTGAATATTTTGACAGCTCTATTTTTGCAGCGTTTGAGGTAGATGTCCTGCAGAGAGGGGAGAGCAGACCCTGAGATGCGCTCAGCTAAGCGCACAACTCTCTGTAGTGCTTTGCAGTCCTGATTTGAGCTGTTTCCATACCACACTGAGATGCACTGAGTCAATACACTTTCTATGGTCCCTGAATAGAAAGTTTTCAGGATTGCTGGTGAGACCCTGAATTTCCTCAGCTGTCGCAGATGGTACAGTCTTTGCCTGGCTTTCTTAACCTGTGTTTGGATGTGTGTAGTCCAAGTCAGGTTCTCGGAGATGTTTACACCGAGGTACTTGAAGCTACTCACCCTCTCCACAGGGGTCCCACTGATCATAAGAGGAGTGTAGGGCTGCTGCTGTCTCTTCCTAAAGTCCATGGCCAAGTCCTTTAGCTTTGCTCACATTCAGCGAGAGACAGTTGTCCTGGCACCATGATGTGAGTCTCTCTACCTCATCCAAGTATGCGGTCTCATCGTTGTTGGAGATGAGGCCCAGAACCACAGTATCATCAGCGAATTTGACAATAGATGTGGAGCTATGAGAGGACACGCAGTCATGAGTAGAGAGAGTAAAGCAGGGGACTCAGGACACAGCCCTGTGGGGCTCCTACGTTCAGAGTGATGGAGATTGACGTGAACTGGCCAACTTTCACCACTTGAGGTCTGCCGGTGAGGAAGTCTTGAATCCAGTCACAGAGTGAGTTTAGGCCGAGGTCTGTGAGTTTAGAAGCCAGCTTGATGGGGACTATAGTGTTGAAAGCTGAGCTATAGTCAATGAATAGCAGCCTTACATAATTCCCATTGTTGCTGTCCAAGTGTGTGAGGGACTCATTAAAGATGGAAGTGAACAAACCAGCGAGCTGATCGGCGCAGGACCTCAGAACACGGCTGGTTATCCCATCAGGCCCGGCTGCTTTCCTGACGTTCACTTTCTTTAGCGCCCTCCGAACCTCATCCTCCGACACAGTGATTACAGGATCATCGCTGCTCTGCCTGCTGCTTCCTGACGCGCTGGACAGCAGAGACGCGCTGCCGCCGTTGCAATCGAAGCGGCCGAAGAAGGTGTTTAACTCGTCAGCCAGCAACGGATCTGCTCTCACCTCCGCGGAGGATTTGTTTCCAAAGGCACAGATGGTCCTCAGTCCCTGCCACATCCGTCGAGAGTCATTGAGCTGGAAATGAGACTCAATTCTCTCTCTGTATCTGTGTTTAGCGGCTCTTACTGCGCGTCGGAGAGCATAGCACGATGCTTTGTACTCGCTCATATTCCCGGTCAGAAGAGCCTCATTGTAAGCGGGGCCTCATGGCCTCCGCATCGCCAGTTCTTCAGTTGGGCCTTCTCAGGATGAGACCCCTTCAGTACGGGCTGAAAACTCTAATTCCGCCTCATGCGTGGCGTCATGGACGCATGCGCATCAGGGTGGACCAGGCCTGCGTGTCAGCCCTGGCCCCCTGGAAGGACCTACGGTGGTTCGAACAGGGCGTGACAATGGGTTTGGTTTACAGAAGGAAGGTTGTTACGACGGATGCCTCCAACACAGGTTGGGGGGGCTCTGTGCGAAGGCAAACCGAGCTTCGGGTCCTGGACGAACGCGGAAGGACAGCTACACATCAACTGCCTCGAAATGGCAGTATGTCAAGCTCTTCAGTTCTTCCTGCCAGTCCTGAAGGGACACCACGTGCTAGTCGGTTCAAGAAATCTGGCAGGGCAGAGGTCGACCTCTTCACCTCCAAAGACAACTCTCACGAGCGAAGAGCGAGGACACGTTGGCCCACGAATGGCCCAACCTTCTGTATGCTTTTCCCTCAAGTAATCAGGCAAATCAGGGAACACAAGCACAAAGTGCTTCCAGTGGCCCCACTCTGGAAGAACCATCATTGGATCTCAGAGCTATCTCAGCTGCTTATAGCAGCTCCGTGGCCCATTCCCCTGAGACGAGACCTCCTCTCTCAGGCGAACAGAACGATCTGGCACCCCCAGCCCGAGCTGTGGGACCTGCATCTATGGGCACTCAATGGGAATCAATAGATCTCCCCAAGAATGTCCTAAATACCATTGAACAGGCTAGAGCCCCGTCCACAAGACGCCTCTACGCCCTTAAGTGGTCGGTTTTCTCCGTCTGGTGTCAAGCCCACGGCGAGGAGCCGACAACATGTGACAAATCAGTGATATTGTCCTATAGACCGCTCTGCTGCTGGCGCTACCATTGGTGAAGCAAGTAGGTGACTTGCAGTCTCTCTCTGTAAACCCTGCCTGTCTTGAGTTTGGGCCTAACGACTCTAAGGTCGTCCTAAAGCCAAGACATGGCTATGTCCCGAAGGTGCTCTACACTCCATTTAGGGCCCAGATTATTACACTCTCTGCGCTCCCCCCTTCTGAGGAGGACCGGGAGCTCAACCTTCTCTGCCCGGTCAGGGTATTGAGAACTTGCATCGAGCTTTCCACGCCCTTTAGGCAATCGGAACAACTCTTTGTCTGCTTTGGCGACTGTACCAAAGGGTCTCCGGTCACAAAGCACAGGATAGCTCGATGGTTATTTGAAGCTATTGCACTAGCATACTCCTCCCTGGGCCTCCAGAGCCCCATTGGAGTGAGAGCCCATTCCGCTAGAGGCGTGGCCTCTTCCTGGGCGTGGTGTGTCCATGGCAGACATTTGTGCAGCGGCCGGCTGGGCCTCGTCATCCACATTTGCCAGGTTCTATAACTTGGATGTCCCGGCCTTACAGGCTCGGGTTCTCTCTGCTTAAAGGGCACACACCTATCTTAAGCGGTCCCTTCAGGCATTGCCTGATTCTTCAAGAACGCTCTTGGCCCCATTCCTGGTGCTGAGGCTGTACTTATGACCGTTGAAACGATATCTAGGCTGGACTGACCTCTAGCAGCTCGGTCCTCATGCCTCCTGCAGGATTCTTCCTGCTCATAATTGGTCCCTCTGAGCCTTATTGCTCAAGGCCAGTTTATGTTGGTCGTTTCTCTTCATGGCATGGCGGGATTGTATTTGTTCCCCATAGCGTCTAGCGATGCAGTACGAGTGAAGTATCGATAGGGAACGTACTCTGTTACTAACGTAACCTCGGTTCCCTGAGATACGGGAACGAGTACTGCGTACCGTGCCATGCCATTCAGCTGAGAGGAGAAATGGAAGAGGTGTGAGAAGAGCGAGACTCATACTCGAGTGAGCATTCTGTCTCAGTGAACGCACGCTCACCGCCCTTCTGCATCGTGCATAATTCCCTGCGCGAGCCACACTCGCAGTGCGACATTTGCATCAACGTCGCTTGAAATTTGCTCTTTCAAAGAAATTTCATTTTGGCCATTGATGGCCGCAGGGGACGAGGCTGGCATCTGCACAGGTTGCTGGAGCAGCTCGAAGAGCAGGCAGAACAGCGAGAGGGCGCAGAGGAAAAGGCAACTTCTATCCACAGCGAGGCGTTTCTACGGCGAGCTTCTTCAGTCCCGAGTGTCAGTGAAGGGATGATCGTCGTCGCTGAAGAAGAATTGATCTGATTTCCTATGGCGAAGCGCCCGCTTATATAGCCAGATGGCCCCGCCTTTTCTGGCGGGCTTTGCCACCATAGGCTCGTGCAGCGCCGCTGACGAGCCATTGGTTCGTTTTTATTTACTGCACGAACCAATGGCCGTGCAGTCACACTGCGTGATTGAAAAAGTGTTCAGTCCTCGGAGAAAAAGGAGTTTTTCCCTATAGCGTCTAGCGACACAGTACTCGTTCCCGTATCTCAGGGAACCGAGGTTACGTTAGTAACCGAGTACGTTTTCCTGACCTGTCAGCCGTTAATACTGTGCTCGTAGCACGTGCTCTTCAATTCATAGCTTTCAGTCACGTGACCGGCTCGACGACTTGGAGGGCAAAACATCCATAGAACTGCAGCACAAGCCTGTAAATTTTCCATCTGTTTCCCAGCCGCAAATATTTAGATCACCTCTCAAAAGAATAAACAAAGGTATATGAACAAAATGTCAGTTTTGGCCATTTACCATCCATATTAAGCACTCGCGGCAATATTTCAATCATACAGTGTAACAAAACATTGTAAAAACACTTAAAAGTGCCTTAATATAGTTAAAACAGCAATATTAAAAGATCAAATAGTTTTTTTTGACGAATTGCTGACTAAATGTCGTTATTTTTATTTTCTTTGTGTACAAAAAGTGTTCTCGTCACTTCATAAAGTTCAGATTGAACCCCTGATGGCATATGGACTATCCTGACGATGTGTTTCATACTTTTATGGACCTCGACAGTGTTAATTACTTGGCAGTCAATGGGACAGTCACAAACCTCCCGGTTTTCATCCAAAATATCTTAAATTGTGTTCCGAAGACAAACAAAGCTTTTACGGGTTTGGAACGACATGGGAGTAAGTGATTAATGACAAAATTTTGATTTTGGGGTGAAGTAACCCTTTAATAATGTTTTTCTTTTTCACTAAAAGTTTAGATTTTATAAAATTATTGTGCACTCGTGATTTTTCTAGAGTAACTTTTGCTACTAAATTATCCACTAACCTTGTTTATAATAGTATTTTTGTCATATAATATGATTATATATATTTTTTTCCATTTCTTATTTTTTTTTTATTATAAGAAAGTTGTCTATATTTAGTAGATTGTGTGTAACACACAAAAGAGTGATGATCAGTTCAACACACATTGAGGTATAGAAATTCTACACCGATTAAATAAACAATTGCGCTGGTAGGGGTGTGCGATATGACGATTGTAGATCGTGGACGATAAAAATGTCTCCACGATCTGCTTTTTAAGAAATATCGTAGTATCGTGCTACAGCGCACATTATGTCAAATACAGTTCTGGCGCCGCCATCTCTATATACTGTACAACACCACATACATTCAGTGTTAACTCAGCGGTAGATTTACTCTCACGGGACACTGCACTTATTCGCAATCACAAAAGTACATTATTTGTGTTTTAAAGCCTTGCCGGTTAAACTTTTCATTCACGCGCTTGGTCTGACGTGCACTTTTTCTGAGCCCGTACACCCGAAGCGCGCGAATTAAAAAGCCTGTCTAACAGCGCCTGATTACTCAACTAATTTATCTTTTGAGCTAATACTGTCAAAACACACAAGGTTTACATACAGACTCAGTTGGTTATGTATAAAATGAAAGTAAAGTTGAGAGAAAAACTGTATATTAGATGCGTGCAGGTCTTAAAGGGACAGGACAGTAAACATGCAGCCGACTGTAATTAAAGGGATAGTTCAGCCTAAAATTTAATTTGTCATTATTTTCTCACTCACGTTGTCCCAAACCTGTATTAATTTCTTTCATGTGCTGAACAGAAAAGAAGATATTTTGAAGAATGTGGGTAACCAAACAGTTGCTGGTCCACATTGACTTTGATAGCAGGAAAAAATCCTATGGAAGTCACTGAGGACCAGCAACTGATTGGTTTTCCACCTTCTTCAAAATAGCATTTATGTTCAGCAGAAGAAAGAAACTCATTCAGGTTTAAAACAACTTTTGAGTAAATGATGGTATAAATATAAAACATTATGACAGAATTGACAGACAGATGACAGAATATTTATTTGTGGGGGAACTATTCATTTAACGTTAACAAAACAACAAAACACAAAGAGAAAAATCACTCACTATTCTTGACTGAAAAACTTTAATACAGTTGCTTTAGGAATCAGTCTATCTAGTGTTTTATTTTTATATTTGTTCATTCAATTTCATTGAATTCTCTGCTAAATACACTTATTGTACCTGAAAATAAAGCACTGTTTGTTTTATTTGTATATTATGTGTATTTGTAATGTGCATCTTTGTTCTTAATTTTTAATAAGAAAGATAAAATAATGACAAAGATTTTTACTTTGGCCTAAATATCTGCCATGTCTTTTTTTGTTTGTTTTTTGTTACCTTGAAAGGCTTTGTCTTTCTAGTTTGGCTGTAATGCTCAGACAACTTGTAAAACCAACATAGTAAAAAAAAAAACAACATGACAAAGAATCGTGATAAAATCGTGAATCGTGATATTTCTAAAAAAAAATCGTGATATATTTTTTCCATATTGCCCACCCCTATGCGCTGGTATCGGATGGATATCGGTATTGACCGATCCTCAGAATTTTTGGTATCGGATAGGTTCTGAAAAAGTGGTATCGAGCCAGCCCTTCGACAAACTTTGCTCAGGCATTTCAGAATGACCATAACATATAGATGCTGTGAACGAGATCGGTCCGCTGCTAGTCAAGTTATCTCGTCTCATAGCACAAACTCCCATGACTTTTTCAATGTGCATGGAGGAATTTATTCAGTTAATGTGTTTCCATCGTCGTTTATGCAAATTTTTTCTTATCGGATAAAAAGTTTATCCTACTCAAATGTGTGCATAAGTTTTTATGTGCATTTTTAAAATGCATGCACATCTTGCCGTTTCCATCAAGGTTTTTTTTATTTTTATAAATGCAATATTCCAAAATGCACAAAAATAGAAAAATAAATCATAAAAAATTATGGAAAATAAAAATAATTTAAATAATAGGAAAAAATTATTTCCTAGAGACATCAGTAGCATTGGCATCAATGATACTCGACTTCAGTCATAGAAAAAAGCCAATAAACAAATATACTCTATGTTAATTCTACATTAATTTGAAGATTAAATGTGAAATTATTGTAAAATAAAATATATTTAAAAACTTTATTGTTAGGTGGGATTAATCGTGATTAATAATAAAAAAAAAGTGCAATTAATTTGTTTTTTTTTAGTCGATTGACAGCACTAATTTGCTACTAATCAATGCAAAAGCACTCTATAATTGCAAAGTGCCGCACTAAACCGGACACTGTATTAAACTGATTAGATCAGGAGAACAGACACCATGATAGCACATCTACTCACCCAGGGATCAGCAGAGTTGAGTCCATGTCTGAAGTGCTCAATGCAGCCTTTCTGCAGGACGGAGATGCCGACCAGATCACTGCTGGCCGACAGCAGAAACAATGTGACGGCCGTCAGCAAACTGACTTCATCCACTCCGGCCCCGCACGCATCTACAGGACAGAGAGTGTCAGAAACCGCCGGGTCACTGCTGCTAAACACAGACACATGCGTCGGTCTCACCTGGCTGTGAGTGCTCGAGGACGGTGGCCAGACTGCTCCTGACCAGAGCCCTCCACTGCGTCTGGCTCTTGGGTGCCAGCGGAGAGCTGAGGATGGTTTTGATGGCCTGCAGAGCCGCAGACACGGGCACAGGGACCGAGTTATCAGACGTCTTCACCGCCGTCTCTCTCAGCACACCAGTGATCAGGAAGAGCACCGTGGGCAGAATGGTCATGCTTCCTACAGCAAGTAATAAAAACTTCATTTAGTTAAACTGATTCATTTAACCCTATAAAGTCTGCTGTATCAGACTTAATAGCTGTAAAACTCTAACAGCTGATCATAGCTAATAGCAAATAATAGCAGTTTAAATATTAAATCTAATAGCTCTAACTCAACTCTCTAATAGCTGCTCACATAAAATTCAAGGCATTAATGTTTGCCTACAAAACCACCTCTGGCTCTGCACCCCTTCACCTAAATTCATTACTTCAGACTTATGTGCCCTCTAGAAGCTTACGTTCTGCAAGTGAACGTCGCTTTATAGTTCATCCCAAAGAGGCAAAAAATCACTTTCACAGGCTTTTAAAGGGGTCATGAGATGCGATTTCAAGTTTTCCTTTCTCTTTGGAGTGTTACAAGCTGTTTGGGCATAGATAAGATCCCTGACGTTGTAAAAACTAAAGTCTCAACAAAAAAAAAAGAGATTTTTTTTATAAAAGTTAAGACTCGACCACGCCCTCCTAAAATGGCTCATTCAAACACACCTCACGTCTACGTAACTGTGTGGGAACATTTGTAAAGCAACTCCCTAACATATACACAATGAAAGAAGGCGGAACTATTATCCGGCGCCATGTCCTGGAGAGATGCGTTTCGTTGTGAAAGAGAAAGTACTTTGTTTGGGCTTCCAAAAGAGGACACAAGTAGAAATCAGTGGTTAAGTTGTATTTACAACACTGTTCCAGAACAGTTCAACCCAAATATTAGAGTGTGTGCAGCACATTTTACAGAGGACTGTTTCCTGAACTTGAGAGAGTCACCTACAATGCTGACTGTACAAAGTCTGTTTCTATAAAGTGGGGCAATTCCAGCTTTGCAAGGACAGCCTGACCCTTCTGACTCACAGCCTGTAAGTATGTTTCTGCTACTGACGATTCAAACGTGAGTTCTGAGCTGTGTAGAGTAGTGCTTGTTTGTCGTTTCTCCGATCAGGTGAGGGGCGTAACATTTCCGTCTCACGCTTGATGTATTCGGCCAATCGCAACGCACTGGATAGCTGGCCAATCAGAGCACGCCTCACTTCTCAGAACGATGAGCTTTGTAAAAATTGCCGCGTTTCAGAAAGGCGGGGCATAGAGTAGTAACAATAATGTACGGTATGAGGAAAATGAGTTTTTTGAACCTTAAACCGCATAAACACATTGCATTACACCAAATACACAAAATAATGTTTTTTAGCAGCGTCATATTTTTTTATTTATTATACAATTAACAAAAAGCAAAAAAAGGCCTCTAACACTAGCTTGCTCTATTCTATCTGTTTTCTTTTTATTTATTATATAATAAAACAAACCTTGCTGTGTTCTGTGTTAGGCTAACTGAGACTTGTTATAGCACTTGCATATCATTGCTCTGTGGCTGATTTTGATTGCTTCTATTGTCCTCATTTGTAAGTCGCTTTGGATAAAAGTGTCTGCTAAATGACTAAATCTAAATGTAAATGTATCATATTTGATACATGAAATTCTAGGGTCTCTATACAATCCACATGGTCAAACTTATTTCTTCATCTCTCAATCAGCATTACATTACATTGCATAAAATTAGCTGTTTCCCTCCGTATTCTCACTATATCAGACTATATGAGCCATAAAAGCTTGATGGATCAAATATAATACAAAACATAACACATAAGCAAACCTTTTTGGTTATTTAGTCTAAATGGTAATACCCTGTTCCATTTAAAAAATATTAAAAATCTATTATTTAATGTCAAGTTTACAGGGTTAATGAAAGGCAGAAATAAATCTTGATTAATAAATTCTATATTATTGAAATTGTACATTATTTGTAAATGACTGTAGTACTTGTTTTATGTTTATTTAAACAAAAACTAATTGCATTGATACAGCAGACATAACTTTACGACTCATCTCAGGTACTGACTTCTGATGTTTATGAATGTGTCATTGCTTCATAAAAGCTGCAGAAGGCGATCTGATTTAAACTGAATGAAAGTGTCGGGCTAAGTGTGTAGCGGCGGTGTGAAGCAGGTGTGTGTACCTGCAGGAGAACAGAGTGAAGGCAGCTCGGCGAGGACCGTGACTGTGGCTGCCACCATCCGGTTGCTGTCGTCAGACAGGTGCTGAGGTGCTCGTCTGACGCTATCAGTGTCCTTTACTTTCAGGTGAGGCACATGACGCACCAAGATGAAAACCAGCAGCTCCATCGCAGCAAACACCAGAGATTTTCCTGGAAGTAGCTCCCCGGTTTCCCCTCCTTCCCCGAGCACTGACACACACTCCTCATCTCCACAGTCCTCTACAGCTGCCACAAAACACACACACACACAGAGTGAAGCTAATGAAAAGCACAGGCAGTCATACACCACCACTAAATATTGCTGACAGTCTGTAGAACATGTGTCCGAATGATCAATTATCAATGTATGCAAATTCAACCACAGCATTATTTGTGGAAGTTTGCAATTATGATTTACCGGTATAATATATATATACACACACACACACACACCACAAATATATACACACAGCCAAAAAAAAAGTCAAAGGTTTGGAATAAGATTGTAATGTTTTTGAAACAAGTCTATTATTGCTCACTAATGCAACATTTATTTGATCACAAATACGGTAAAAACTGTAATATAGAGAAATAATTTATTACAATTTCAAACAACTGTTTTCTATAATTTTGATCCATACAATGTATTGTTGTCTATTGCTACAAATATACCTGTGCTACTTTTGTGCTGCAGGGACACACATAACTGACTGTCTACTCACTCTTGCTGCTCCTGATGTGCTCCAGATGCTCTTGGGCAGCGCGGATGGTTTTCTGCACGACTGTGGTCACCTGCAGCTGCACACTGGGAGGGTCGCGTGTTAACAACAGCCGGTGAAGCACGTTGAGCAGATCCACGGCCAGCAACTGCCACACAAACAAACCATCAATTACAGCCTTTAACTGCGTAGGGTGTGCAATATATATTGTCTGCGGTAATATCGTGATTGTTGTTTTAATGATGTGCAGTTTGATATTATAGAGTATATCGCAAAAAACAAACAAAACACACCTACAGAGCGCACGCATACATTACGTGATGAAGTCTAGTAGGTTGAAGACTAGGTAGGTGTGCGAATGCGTTTTTCGCTGCATGATTCATTTAAAATGCATTTAGAATTATCACAACTTTTAAGATATGGGGGCAGAAAATGTACATATTTATATAATTTCATATAGTTAATCAACATGCATAGTGCAATTTTTTTCCTCCAAAAACCAGCATGATTATAAATGTGATATTGATTTTTTTACAACAGTTCAATAAATAGGAAGTTAATTAAGAGAATTACATTTTAGACACCGTATTGCCTATTTTTGCTCTATTACGACAACATAAATAATTCCAAACACAGCACTGTTTTGCGTCTCTGAGCAACATGACGCTGTTTTGTTCCTGAACATGAAATTAATCAACCGTTTAAATGATTCGGTTCAATCGCAATGACTCACTTATTAACAGTGACTTGCTGCCAGCTACTGGCAGTTTTCATTTCACATTCAAAGTATCTTTTCATTTTTACTGTAAATATCGGTATTCAACGTTTTATGTTTAAAATACCAAACCATTATTTCTGCATTTGTAACTGCAGGTTAAATACATTCATGTCCTGCATTAAACAGTGAGTAAACGCATCTAAATGCCACTTCAGATGCAGCTTCTGTGTTGCCTCTGCATCACAAAGATGATTTTGTTGATACTGATCTCATTTGCTTGGTAACAGCCCAAATGTCTTATTCTAATTCACTGATTAAATGTAAGAATTTTACACAAAACATAACGCACTCTTTTAGAAAAATGGCTTTATATAAGGTAAAAAATGCCCATAAAATGTAAAAATCAATTTATACTTTTTTGGAAAAGATACATTTAAATCAGTGTGAACTGACCACCACACAGAATATGAAGAATATTAAAAACTTCAGGAGTCAGCAGTCCATGACAGTCCTTAAGATACCAGCATAATAATACACAACAAAATATCGTCTGATTATCGTTATCAATAAAATCCCAGAAAATATTGAGATATAATTTTTTTGTCAATATTGCGCACCACTAGTTCTGCGTTTAGAATGCTTCTCTACTGCCTGAAGTAAAAGGAATGATAAAGATGTGGAGAAGCTGCTCTGACCTGGTCCTCTGCGATGTGCGTCCGAGCGCTAGGAGAGTCCAGCAGTGTGCAGAGAGCAAACAGACACGACATCACATCCTTGATGGGCTCCTCGGCCCGAGGGAAACACAGGAACTCAATGCTGATGCCTGAAACAACGCCAGAGACATCAGAGCCTTTACATACTTGAAGAGGACCTGTTCAGAAGTCCAAATGAGTCACATAGACAATTTACCCAAAAGAAGGTGCAATTTGTCCTTCACCAGGTCATCAGTGTTTTTGGCTGGAGCAGAAGTCACTACAGGTCCTGTGAGGGGAGCACTCTTGCCCTCCGCAGAGTCTTCAGCCGAACCGAAGCCTGTGCTGCTGAGCCACAGGGCCTCCGCGTGCAGGACAGACGCCCAGGAGCTTCGGTAATGAAGCCGCGCTGTGTCTATGGTCTCAGGAGTGTAGAAAGCCCCCCCTGATCAACACAACATTAAGATTAACTGCTGTTACTGGTTTCCACTGAGCAAGTACAACAATAAATTCAATTGGTCCTGGAAATCAACTTTTTTTTAAAGATCTGCACAATTAATTACTAAATACTAACACATTAATATCATATGTCCATACAGAACAAACACACAGTCATACATCTCAGATTCTTTTTCTAATTAAACAGGCTGGGGCACATATTCAATCAGGACTTAAAGTGTTAGTTCACCCCACAATGAAAATTCTGTCATCTCATGCCGTTCCAAACCCGTAAGACCTTCGTTCATCTTCGGAACACAAATTAAGATATTTTTGATGAACTCCAAGCGCTCGTATGCAAGGTATGTATGTGGATATGTTGTTTACGTTCAGATCAAAGCGTAAACAACGTAAACTGTATCCGCGTACATACCTTGCATACGTTGTTTACGTATGTGATACTCTCCAAAATGGCGCCAGGGTGACACGCAGGAGACGAATTGTTGAATAAAGTCATTATTTTTGTTTTCTTAGCACACAAAAAGTATTCTCGTAGCTTCGTAAAATTACGGTTGAACCGCTGATGTCCCATGGATTATTTTAGCGATCTCCTTGCTATGTTTCTGTGCCTCGATCGTGTTAGGATCCTTGCGGTCTATGGAGGGTCAGAGAGCTCTCGGATTGCATCAAACATATCTTAATTTGTGGTCTCATGGAATTGAAATGACATTGAGGGACATGATGATATTAATGACCGTTTTCATTTTTGGGTGACTAGCCCTTTAATACTTGTTTAAAGCCATTTGCACCACGCTCTTTTGTCACTTAATATTTATTTTGATGCGTCAATCTATGTAATTATTAGTATACGAAACCAGGACCACCAGATCCTGCTGGTGATTCATGTAAAATAAAACATTGAAATAAAACTATTTTTGTGATCATGATTTCATATCTGAAAAAAAGTTTAAAATACTCAAAATATGTTTTATTCAACAGAGAATGGGAATCTACGTCACTGCGCATTGCATTCTGGGTAGTCAACACCATGTTTTAGGAGACACTAAGTAGCGTACAGTGACAACAAATACAAATCACCAGAGGAAAAAACACTTGCATTTGCTTAGAAGCTTGACCGAGCACTCCAATGACCACAATGGCTTCAAATATTAGTCCATTTATTCTGTCACGAAAACAAATTCCTCGTATGTGTAAACATACCTAGCAATAAAGCTCATTCTGATTCTGATACACAGAAATCATACGGCCGCCTTCCGAGATGTGCGAGATGTGAATTTAAATTGTATTTATTTACAGGGGTATATTACGTCACACTTAACACTTGTCTAGTAAGTTTGGTCTGTGTGTGAAGACGCTGCAGGCCGTGGCGTAGTGTAAATCCATGAATGAATGTTCTGAAGTGGAACACTGGATTTCCCTGCTCAGGGATTAGGGAGCAGTGAACACTGTGTAGGGAGCATGTCAATCGGAACACAGTTCATGCACGGAGCTCTCCTCTAACGAGCTGGTTAACTGAATCAGGTTAAACACAGACAAAATATGCAGAGCGGGGGTAACGTTACGTGAGGACTGGAATTGAGAACCACTGACATTTAAAACGCATATCATATTGCCTTAATTTCTTAATTTTTAAAGCATTACGGATAAACAACAGTACGACCCTCCGTAATGCAGCTCTAAAATTAATTATATTGTGAAAGCGCTACACCAAATAAGTTTTACTGGACTTAAATGGAATAAATTCATGATTTCTTACAAAGAGTTGCTAAACAATGAATCCCTATGAACACGGAGAGTGATCGTAAAGAGTTATAATCACACACGTTTTCATACATTATTCATAGTGTAAGCACTTACAAGTTCAAGTGGATCGGAAATTATGAATCTGTAATAAATAACAAATATAAATGTTGTTTATTTTCATAGAGCTATACTTTCATCATTGTGTTGATTCAAGCTGAAAAGCAGAAAATTGCGCTTCATTTTAGATCCGTTTCCACACTGGTCATGAGAGCAGATATGGCAGTTCATAACTACCAATTCTAATGTTTTTAACTGTATAATATCAATTTTAACATCTACCTCCATTATTACAGAATGCCGTGCTTTGCTGATGTCAGATTCCCATTCTCTATACATTCATAGGTACTAAAAATGTTTTATGTAAATTTCAAGACAAATGAATTAGAGGTCAACCGGAGGTGTTTAATGTGTTTAAAGAAAGGCAATAAACAGATTATTGTGCAGATACTAATACAATCTATATACACATTTTTTTTTTTTTAAATGTCTATGTTACTACTTCAGCTGCTCATTCAAAAAGATGAAGGAGATAAAATGTATTCTTACAACCATCTTTAACATCTTACAATAGAAACACCATAAAATAAACACTGATCATAAGCAATCTCTTGGCATAAATGTGCAGTATTCACTGATTGTGAACTGCTCTGAAACCGTGAGCCTGAAGAACCAGAAACAGTGCAGCATTTTGACCTTTGAAACACGCAGTGCTCACATTTATTCAGTTATAAAATAAAGATTTTTGTTGTAACATTTAAGATATTTAAGACTTTTTATGTCATTAGATTTGATCAAATTTAAGGCAAGACATATTAAGAGTTAGTAAGGACTCGAGGGGTTTGACTTTACCTTCAGCTGGCAGCTGACTGGAGAACTCTGCAGGCAGAGTGAGCAGTGCATAGTCGCTCAACACAGCCAGCCACAGACGGCTGAGAGACGGCAGCTCCGGCTGAACTAACGTCATCAGGCTGTCCGGAGGAAGAACATCTCCATCTCCCACATCCTCATCCTCTCCCTGAGGAGGACACGCCGGCATGCACTGAGACTCCTTCTTTATGTTCATGGCCACGACGAACACCTGAAACCAGAGACGGTAAGTAATAGGGGCGTAATGATCCATCGATATGGATCGATACGATGTGTCAATGTCATGCATAAAATATTGATACCTGTAGTATAAATAGGCACCTTATTTTTGCCTTGTCCAGATTTTCACACAATGTCCATCTATGCATTACCACCAAAGCATGCATTCTCCATCAAACTCACATAATAAGCAGTGCTGGGGGTAATGCATTACAAGTAACGCGAGTTGCATAATCAGATTACTTTAAGTAACTAGTAAAGTAACATTACTTTAATTAATTTTGAAGGAAATATCTGGAGTTACTTTTTTAAATGAGTATCTCCAGTTACTCTCACATGTACTGACTGACACTGAATTGAGTGAATACCGCTCTTCCACTTTTTTTGTGCTTGGATGAACAAATACAGACAAAATTACATAATGGCGAATATCCTAGTAAACACATTCGATTAGGCCTATGTATAAACGTAAACAGTTGAGAAAGAAAACGCATGTGTATCAGTATATCGGATCTGTGCATTCGTTCTTAAAGTGAAAGCAGACCAACAATGAACCTGTCAAAGAGAAACGTCAAAGAAAAAGTAGTGCTCGCTGCTTTTATTTTTTTATATTTATTTTTCTACATTAATGTATTTTCCCTACAACTGGAGTACCTAGTTTTTGTTGTTCCCTAATGAGAGCTGACACTATTTTACACATTGCACATTTAAGCAAAGAAGCCTGAAAAGCTTTGGCTGTTGTCATGTCACAAGATTACTGACACTGTTGCAGCATGTTGTTGTTTATGTCCGCAGCGGGTTGAAGCAACCCCAATAACGTGATATTTATCCCCTGGAATGCAAATTTTATCGGGGAAACCCCTCCAAAAAAACAGGAATTATATCCCCCAAAACATGATTTTTACTGGTGGACCCCCCTCGAAAAGCGATTGAGCTAGTTTTGGGAAGCAATTGGGCAGGTTTTGTTGTGAAAACCTGGCAACCCTGCCAAACCATCCAATTTACAGCCCTAGTAAGTAATGCTGGGAGGATGTTGATTTATTTTACAAAGAACAATAATAGTGGCCTTTTAAATGTAGGTGCTAAAGGGGCACAGCTGTAAATATTTAACTCACCTCGGCCCATGCTTTCAGCACAGCCAGTTTCTCCATAGTAGTGGCGCTCTCACTGTACAGCTGGCTGGACTGGCCCTTGCCAGCCTGGACTTTGTCCAGAGAGGAGACCAAGAGGGTGTGCACGCGCCGCAGGTCATTGAGGTCACTGACAACACCGCTGCCTATCCATGCACTGCACACCTGTACAGCGATATATGAGAGGAACCACTGTCAAACACTGAAGAAGAGGTATCCTTTAAAATGAAGTCAAATTCAAAGCAAGAAACTACAGGTGATTTTAAACTAAGGGATATCACCATACTTTGACCAGTTAATCACAGCACATCACATCAAGACAATGTTTTGTATCACAAGTTTTCTGAAATGTAATGTTTAATTATGTAATTGAAGCAATCTCTAATTTAATATACACTCATTTGAATGAATGTCCAGTACAAATGTGATCACTGGATAAAGTCAGGTTCAAAATTCTGGTCTCACTTTGTTGACATGTTAAAAGGCTTTTCCAGAGGGATATTTCCATCATGTTTTAGGAATAAAATGCCATATGAACAAACCCCGCTCTAAAAGCCTTCAGAATATAGATTAATAAAAAAATAAAACAGAACTGGTGTATATAAGCTGTATATAATAACTCCTTGTTCAGGCTCTTGTTCTGTCCAGGCTGGACTATTGAAATGCTCTCTTGGCAGGTCTTCCAGCCAGTTCTATCAAACCTGTACAATTAATCCAGAACGCAGCAGCAAGATTATTCTTTAATGAGTCAAAAAGATAGCATGTCACACCACTATTCATCAATTTGCACTGGCTACCAATAGCTGCTCGCATTAAATTCAAGGCATTAATGTCACAGACTTTTACATTAACTGTTCCCTCCTGGTGACCTGCCCAACTCAATCCCAGCAGCTGAGTCCCTAGCCATCTTCAAGAATCGACTAAAAACACATCTCTTCCATCTTTATTTGACCCTCTAACTCTAGCATTCTCTATTCTAATTCTATTCTAAAGAAATAAATTATTTTTTGCCCCTTTTAGACTTGAACTTTATTCATTTACAAACATTTCTAAAATAAAAATAAAAACAAAACTAACACTAGCTTCTCTATTTTTGTATTCTATTTGTTTCCTTTTTATTATACAATTAACAAAAGATTTTAAAAAAGGCCTCTAACACTAGCTTGCTCTATTTTTTCTATTCTATTCTATCTGCGATAGCAGCCATATTACCCTGCAGCCAAAGACCGGTTGCTCACTGAAGCTAAGCAGGGTTGAGCCTGGTCAGTACCTGGATGGGAGACCTCCTGGGAAAACTAGGTTGCTGCTGGAAACAGAGGTCCTGACTCTCTGTGGTCATTAAAAATCCCATGGTACTTCTCTTAAAGAGTAGGGGTGTTGTCCTGGCCAGATTCACCCATTGGCCTCTGACCATCACAGCCTCCTAAATCATCCCCATATCTACTGATTGGCTTTTGTGTGGTTGGTGATCTGGCACACTATGGCTGTCTTCGCATCATCCAGGTGGACGCTGCACACTGGTGGTGGATGAGGAGATTCCCCTCATCTCTGTAACGTGCTTTAAGTACCCAGAAAAGCGCTACATAAAATGTAACGAATTATAATTATTATAATCAGTTTTCTTATTATATAGTTAAAAAAAACACCTTGTACTGTGCTGAGCGAACTGAGACTTGTTATAGCACTTGCATATCATTGCTCTTTTGTTGATTCTGATTGCTTCCATTCTCCTCATTTGTAAGTCGCTTTGGATAAGAGTGTCTGCTAAATCAGTGGTTCTCAAATAGGGGTGTGCGGGGGTACTGAGAGAAAGTGGAAACTGACATTTAGGAAAAAATGATGAAAATAGGTTTTTGTATTTTTATATAAAATTACTACACAAAGATGCATTAAAAATAAAGTCATAAATTAGATTTATTTATTGAGAACTGGATCCAGAATCAGGAGCAGTGTCTGCACACTAAATAATGTAGGTTAGGAGAGGTTGCAATAAAATGGACAGGTGGCTTCTTAAGAGAGGACAAGGTCCTCCGACAGAAGAAGAACATGCTAAAAAACCAGAGCCTCAAAAATACCGCTAGTTTTGTGATGAATACCTAGGGATGGGATTTACAACTACTTCACACAACCCTCCCTCAGCACTGTGCTTTTTATGCAGTGCGCTGTTAGCTAACAGCCATCTCATCTTCAACGGCATCTTCGGACTAAACACCCACATCAGGTCGGGAACTCACTGGAGTTTTTCAGAGGAAAATTGCATGAATATACATCATGCCAAGAGAACATGAAAAAGGCCACCGTATGCTGTGTCTTTACTTTTGGCGAAAGCTAAAAAGCCATTTAGCCTGGCTGAGGAACTGATAATTCCTGCTGCAGCTGTGCTCGCTGAGACCATGCTGGATAAAACAGCAGCAGACAAGATCAAAACTGTACCACTGTTTCGCGTAGAATTGACAAGATGGGGACTGATACAGTTGAGCAACTGGTGGATAAATTTAGGGCTGGTGAATCATTTTCACTTCAACTGGATGAATCAGTTGATGTCAGTGGACAGACGCAATGGGTTGCTTTTGCGAGATATGTGGATACCAGCAACATTCGCAAACACATACTTTTTTGCAAAACACTGAAGGGGAGAACAACTGGACAGGATTAGGGCTGTCAAAAACACAAAAACAACTTTGAATATTCGTCGAATTTAAAATAAAATCCACATTCAAATGCAAAAACGCTGCAAATTTGAGATGTGTGTCAGGCAGCCTTATCAGTGGCACACAAGATGTGATGACGATGTAAGTAGCGTTGGATTACCACAAACAATATTTTGGTCATCCCATTAAAATAACATTTAATTAGGATCATTTTTAGAACTCTAGCTGGAAATAGTTGTGTGAAATGCTTGAAAGTCATTAAAAAGTGCTTGAATTTCTCTCTCAAAAGTTTGTACAAACCCTGAAAGGAATAATGTAATAACGATAGACTATTTCTGCCACAACACTATGGTTATAGACAGCGTTATTACTTCTGGTTTTCTACCCGCTGTTTGGTGTTTATTTCAGAGAATTGTGTGCAGAATTTGAATGCTTCACACTAGGGCTGCAACGATTAGTCGACATTATCGTGTTTGCTTGAGCTCTGCAGTTCAGTACTCCAGTAAAGTCTTTTCACATCATGTTTATTTCTATAGTGCTTTATGCAATAGATAGCCTTAATTCAAGCAGCTTTATAGAATTAAACATGAAAAACCAGAGCCAGTGTCCCTTTCAGTTAGAATTACTACTTGATTTTCTGTTATAAAACAGCTCTCCAGTGTGGAGCTAGCTAATTATTAAATATTTTTATTAGTGGGAAAAAAAATAAATTCATTAAAGTGATTCATCAAAGCTTGATCTAACTCAGGACTGTTTTGGATATCATAACAATAGAAGGCATTTTAAGACATGTTGTGAATAAAATAGTTTATCCAAAGCGTCTTATCACGGACCTTTATTTTGTTTCTTATCTATATAACTTACAAAAGGAGATGTTAGGCAGAACGAGTCATTCAGTTACTGTTCCATGTAGACAGAGTGTCTCTGTCTGTCGATCATCTCATTTTGTGCCTAATACATCTGTTTGAATAATGAATTGGTAACAGTTTACAATAAGGTATCATTTGTTAACATTAGTTAATGTATTAATTAACATGAATTAATGTAATGAATAATACATTACATTTCTGTATTAATCTTTGTTAATGTTGGTTAATAAACACAGTCGTTCATTGTTGGTTTATGGTAGGTCACAGTGCATTTACCAATTTTAAAAAACACAACTTGTGATTTTTATAAATGCATTAGTAAATGCTGAAATTAACATTAGATTAATAAATGCTGTAGAAGTATTGTTCATTCTTAGTTCATATTAACTAATGTTAACTAACAACCCTTATTGTTAAGAGTTACCAATTAATTGTATAATAATTGTAATTACATAATATACTTTCTAAAGCTGAAGTGACCTTTGTTAGAATATTTATAACTTAATATTTTGACTAATTGCAAAAGCTGAATAATCAAAGTTTACTGATTAATCAGTGAAATAATCGATGATTAGTCGATTAATTGTTCTAATAATCGTTAGATTAATTGATTATCAAAATAATCGTTTGTTGCAGCCCTACTTCTCACTTGAGATGTTTCTGCGGCGAATGCAAACGCTTCTCACTGGATCTCGCAGCGCTCTACAGTAACAGTGTCATGAGATCAACGCTGATTCCAGAGTAAAGCTGTTCTGACCGCTGCGCTGATCGCTATCAAACCAGCTTTCGTTACGCTTTGGTTTCATTTGCCTTCTGATGTTTCTCATATGCAACAGAAATGGCAGCGCTTACGACTTGAACAACACGGTGGTTGCGCCAGTGCAACCGCTCAAAAACATTTGTTGCACCAGCAGAAAAAATGCTCGCAGTCTGGAGCCCTGAAATATTAGGTATTAATATGTACCTTTAAGGTATTAATATGTACTATTTAGGGGAAAAAAGGTAAGAACCTTAGGGTTACCGCCCCAGTCACAACTTTACACCCTTTTTTTCTAACAATGTTGGGTTGAATGTTGCCGAGCTGGATCAAGTCTAAGTTGTGGTTTAGATGGGTTGAAGGTTCACCTGGCAGGCTTTGGCAGTGATGTCTGAGGGTGTGTCTGGGGAAAAGGCTGGTCGGAGTGCAGCGCCAACCTGTGGTTTAAGAAAATAAAATGAATGTCAGCAATCAGCATGGAATGAAAATACACCCCATCTATTTTCTGAAAGCATGTTATACTGTAGACCTTCCTGTACATGCATAGGTTTCCATGTTTTGACCTCATAATGCCTCATCCAAAAAATAAAAAAAACACCAGTGAAGACAACTTCTCTCTTGTGACGTATGCAGGACTACTCCAATCATTCAAACCCTGAAAGCTCATGCTACACCCTACATTACTTCTTTATCAATAATCTGTTCCACCTGGAAGAACATAACTACTTCCATTTCATTGCAACTTCAAAATGTGTATACTAATGAAACAATACCAAAACAAAATATCAAAAGGACACAGGTTTGATGTTTGATAATCTCTGCAGCTCAGTTCATTTTGAACTTGAACATTTGGCTGGAACTGAACTAAAATAAATGAGCATGTGCTAGCAAGGGGAAATCATTCATCAGAAAAATCTTTCAAATGTGCTGTATTTGAGCAGAAAATACTACTTAACGGACATGTTCGTTCAAAGTGTGTTTGTCTCTTAATGGGGTTTCTAACAAAAGAGTGTCTTCCAGTGCATTAACACATATGAGTGAACGGAATCAGCCAATCAGTGTTGGGTAAGATACTCTAAACAAATAATTCATTACTAGTTACTAATTACATCTGCAACAGTGTAATGAGATTATTGTACAAATGACTCTCCAAAAAGTATTTAATTACTTATTAATTTCTAAATCCTATATCAACCTCGACAAGTTAATGATACGAGGATAGACATAAACAGTTCTTTTAATTCTGTCAAGTAACCATCAATTATTCTGCTCACACTTTAGATTAGAGTCCAATTCTCACTATTAACTAACTATTAACCATGACTTTTGCCTCAATATACTCCTAATTACTGCTTATTAATACTTGGTAAAGTAGTTGTTAAGTTTAAGGATTTAGAATAAGGTCTTCAGAATAAGACGTTAATATGTGTTTTTAAGTACTAATAAACAGCCAATATCTCAGTAATATTCAAGCTAATAACCTAGTTAATAGTGAGAATTGAACACTGAAGTATTTAAAGTGAGAAGAGTACATAAAAAGCATGCATTTTAAGGTTAGACAGTTTGATGTTAAATCTACTATTGTATATAAATGCTCTATTGTCTATACTCAGTTCAATAATACAAGTAACTGTAATTAAATTACAGAAAAAAATAAGAGTAATCCCTTACTTCATTTTTTCAAAGGAAAAGTAATTAAATCACAGTAACTAATTACACCCAACACTGTATTTCCAGCACGAGGCACAGACTGAGGAACTGACATTGGCCTGGTACTGCTCCAGTATCACATGACCAGGGAACTCTGGCTCCGGCACAGCGGCGAACTTCTTAATGATGTCCTCGAGAGCCTGCAGACCAGCCATGCGCAGCTGGTTACTGTGGTCCGTGGCAGCCATGAACGCCATGCGAATCAGATCACACAAGTGCAGCACCAGGAAGTCCCCTGCACAAGACACCACGAACATATTCAGTTCACTCCCTAAACTCACGCCACGCACAGGTCAATCACACGTTACACTTCATTCATACTTCACATGTGCCTTGCAATTAGGGCTGGGCCATATAGCTAGAAATGTATTACCATATAATGCTTCATATCATTCGACAGCCATAATTATTGCATTTTTTATTTTTTTTAAACAGCAGTAGAAAAAAAGATTTAAATTTAACCACTGTATTTTAAAATTACCCAATTTATTGAGTCATACAACAACTAATTTTAGTTTTAACAGTCAAACACAAAATAAATTCTTATATTTTATGCAGATTTAAGTCTTAAGGAAACTCTTGGCTTGTCCCCCGAGGCCACAGGAGGGTGCAATGAGCAAAATAATGCAGCGCATTAAACGGTTTATTCAATGCTATGAAATAACAACTGTCTATTAAAAAATTTGCATAACATCTAAACTAATATTTATGAATCAAATATGCTTTTGTAAATTGCATAAACAATCATAAACAGAACAGCATCATGTATTTATGCATAGCATAAAACAAACAGCCAAAGCAATTCATGTTTTGCGTGAGATGCGAGAGCAGCAGTCATGGTGCTCAGTCGCAAAAATGTGTTCTGTGTGAATGGCTCGTTTCGGTTTTAACCTAATAAAGATCATCTCCGCATTGAGCTTCTATATTTCTCTAATATCTTGAATGAAAAATGCAGCAGCAGCGCATCTTGTGGATTTAACTGGATAGGCAACAAAAACTTTATATTGAAACAATGACACTAACATCATCACCGCACAGGGTTCCGTTTCAATATTCCATACTTTTCCAGAATCAAATTTACAAACCTCTCAGTAGATTTTTGGACCATATTTAACAGAAATGGTTCATAGAGTATTATTTTCAGCTTTATATTTGGTATATATTACAGCCATCCGTAAAAGGTTTTATTTTTTCAGGGTTTTTTACATTGATTTTCTCTAAGTGACTTTTGCATGCACACAAGAAACATTTTTGTGCCCTTGAGAAACTATTCACATGTGCATGGGAATTTTTTGCATGCTTACGCATTACAGTATCTACTTTTATATAACATTTCCTTAATTAACAGAGATCTACTTGCTCAAAATGTGGCTTTCCTAACGGTAGGCCCTCTAATATCAAGTCCTACTGTCCAGTTTAGCACATCCATGACATAGAAACCATGCAGAGAAACCATGACATGAAATGAGCTGATGGCAGAATACAGCTGTGTGCATTGTCCCGTTTGCCAACTTCAAGGGTCTATATAAAAAAAAAAGACTGCTATTGAAATAATTAAACAAAGTGTTCAAATGATGTCTTTGGTTAGGGCAGTGTGTCATATTTCAAGGCCTTAGGTCTCTTTAATGCATACTCTGTGGCGGCACAACAGGTGTCTCAGTGTGCATCGTCCTATATGCTAAGTTTAATGGTTTCTCGTGCACACATTAACGTCTGTATATTTTCTATTTTTGCAAAGGTCCTCAAGGCTGTCATACGGTGTTAAGAATATTGAGAGAAGAAACCCAAAACGCAAAACATTTCATTCAGTCGTGTCTGACAATCACTAAACAGCTGCCATGAAAACACGTCTTGTATGATAAACTTATTTTCATTCAATTCTTCATTTTCTATTATAAAAAACTAAATGGGGGCAAAAGTCTGGAAATGCAAATATTTTTTTCCATACTTTTCCAAACCGCGTAGGAACCCTGGCATATCGTGCGCCACTGATAATGCTCCCTTAAAGTCTGCGTGAACCGGACGTTTGCGACCGTTTACACTTCCGTATTGTGACTTACTTCCGAGAGAAACAGAATATTGAATGAGGAAAATAGAGGGCATGGCTTGTTTTTCTACTGCGAATTGATTGGATGTTGTAAAGTAGGCGTTTCATTCAGAAATGAACACTGACAGTTGGAGGGGCGTGGCTAAGGATGTCATGCTCATGCCCAAGCCGTCAAACTGATGTCATCAGAGAAGGCCCATCATTTCAGAGGGGAGGAGCATTTTCAGATCTGGATTAAAGATTATGAAGGCAAACTAATTTTTTTTTGTGGATTGACTTGCATGGATGAATTGTTCACCACAAAAATAGCAATGTGCCCTAACAAAATAAATAGTCCATTTTGATTTTAACCACTTTAACCCTTCAGCCACCAGGGATTTTTGGAAAAATGCTGGATTTTGACATCAAGATTTCAAAAGCTTGTGGCTTGAAAGGAGTTAAAGATAGAGATCTACTGTAAATTAGAAAAATGTTGGGCATGACCGAAAGTTTATGTGAAATATTCTCATCTAATTTGCATATTAGGACATTTGCATATTAAGTCGCTTTGGATAAAAGCGTCGGCTAAATGAATAAATGTAAACGTAAATGTAGGACATCAGTGGGCGGCCATCTTGAATTTCATAATATTCAGGAAATAGTAGATATTGAATTGATGTTTGAAATTACTTGCATGTTTTTTTTTTGTCTTTTTATCCTCATTCCAAATTATTAGAAAAGAGGAAACAACAATAAAACAGGGTAAAGTACTAAATTACTATATTACTCTACTATATAGTAGTAAAACGCATGTGAACAGTAGCCTACTTTTTGATCAGTTCATCAGTAATATTCAGGAAATAATAGATATTGAATGGATGTTCACCCCTGCCACCCCCATCCCCGTTGGGCAAAGGGTCGAAATGAACACTCTGGCCTTGTACGGTGGCTCTATTGGGCTGCAAAGATGTACCGGGGGAAGCGCGATCATTAGACGGCCGATCATCATTTCCAAAAGGCAAATATTCCCCTTGAGAGTCAGAATCGGCGAATAACATGCAACACATTCTCACAGTACAACTTTTTATTAGCCATTTGGCGATTTTCTCACAAATCGCACGCTATGAACTGAAATGCTTCCGCATCAATGACACGAAAGCTCACTTGTCTGCAATTTCCTCGAACACTTTGAATAGGAGGAACAGGACGTAATTTTGGTCTAGAATCGAAGTACTACATGTCTGCCATCTAGTGGAAGGGAATACAAATGAGATATTACACCATATTAGGAACTACCGTCTATTTTATTAAGTATGACGTCTTGTCGCAATTTTGCGACTTTGGCGCTTAGAGGGTTAAGCACACTTAACATTTGATTGCAGCGTTTTTGCATTCGAATACAAATGTTTATTTTAAATTCGACTAATATTCCTTTGTTTGATTCACAGTCTCCTCATCACAGGCAGACACGGCACTCATTTCAGCATGTGTTCGCGTGTTCTGTTGGCTGTCTGCTTGTCACTCATAATGCACCTTTAAATTAAAAAAGCGTGGAACTATCATGCACCATATCAAACATTTTTTCTACTGTTACCGATGATAAATATATCGTCGATAAATATCAATGCTGTTTTATCACCCAGTCCTACTTGCAATGTTCAAATAAAATGGAAATTCCCTAATTTTTTACTCCTAACTACTGTACGATGAGTCACAGATGTTTACCTTCAGGGTTTTTAGCCTTGGCGACTCGCGCAGCAGCCAGGTCAAAGTGGGCCTTGTCTGCATTCTCACAGAGATGAATGATACGGCACAGACAGTCGGCAGCAAACACTCGTGTGACCCAGCGTGGCGCCACGGACGGCTTGGACTTGTCATCCTGACCCAGTGATGTGAACATGATATCATCATCCATCTCATCCTTCTTCTCAGAGTCTTCATCCTCTTCCTTCCTTCTGCCACCAGACGCAACAGTCCCACCGACCTCTGCAACAGAAGCAAAGAGGGAATACAAGCTGGAATGAGAAAATCCTGCAGATTACAGTACACCGTTTCTAACATCCAATCAATCTCAAAATAAAGGATCACCAACAAATAAAATACAGCCTGAGGCACCACAACATTATTACTATAAAACAACGGTAGCATTTTATTTTACAGTCCTGTTCTGCATGTACATACTGTACACTTACTATAGTAATACTTCAGACTTATGCGCCCTCTAGATGCTTGCGTTTTGCAAATGAATGACGCATTATAGCACCATCCCAAAGAGGTATGCAGCAGAGTCCTTAGCCATCTTCAAGAAATGGCTAAAAACACATCTCTTCAGTCTTTATTTGACCTTCTAACTCTAGCACTCTATTCTAATTCTATTTTTAGGGGTTCAAGTGCGTAGCGCTATTGTAATTGTTAGAATGGTCATGGATGAGCGATTTCCGGATGAGTCGTAGAGACTTGAAACTTGGAGGGATGGTAGTAGTCACACCGCCTACAACATGACCAAGGCTCGTCCCAATCGGCCTGATGGGGGCGCTACAGCAAAAGTATGAAATCACTCATAACTCTTAAACCGGTCACAGGCTCAAGTGTCTTATGTCGTTGGAATCCTTGGACAAAATGCACTCAGATTCAAATTTTCAGGTATTTCACATTTTATGCAAAACCTACTTTTACGTACTAGTCCTAGGTTTTTTGCCCGATCAGAACCAAACCAGTGCAGAAAGTTTCTCAGGAGAGTAAATATCAATCATTATCAAAATAAAATTGAACTTTCGCAACCATTTGTCCTAACAACATGAAAATCGCTGTGCATGGTCTTGGTCCAAAGTGCCACAAGTGTCTATGGGGACATTTGCGTATTTAAAAAAACATGGCCGCCATCGGCCAACAAATTTTGAGCACCTGTTAAACAAGGATAATGGAGGCCGATCGGAAGGAAACTTGGGGGGCCTTTTCGACTCACAGGGCTCCAGACAAAAAAATAGAGTAAGGAGCCATTGGCTCCTATAAAAGAAAAACTTAGGAGCCAAATTATTTTTTTAGGTGCCACAGAATAAAAGTGGTTTATTTTATTATTGTCATTTTATTTTTCCCCCCTATTTTAACATTTCAATAATTTTGTCATGTGTTTATGTCTTATCTTTTCTAGGCTTTATCAGCATTTTAATCCATCTTGTAGATGATCAGGTCGACCGGGGGACTAAGGTTCACTTAAAGTGTGAATTAAATGTCTTTTACAACTTGAAATATACAGTCACAAAGAATTGTTCGTTACACAGAATCTGTACCAATATCATGGACCATAAGCATCACTTGGCAACTGAGTGCAGTGCATCCTATAAATGTTGTCAGGTCTTTCACACATTCAGTCTGTTTTTCTTCATTAGTAAAATGCTATTTTATAGGAGGAGTTGAATCATGTACAACAGAATAAGTAAAAATATTAATATGCAACAGCGCATGAATATAGCAAAACGCTCCTCTTTATAGTTATTTTTCTAGCTGACTGATGAGTTTATGGACACTGAGTGGTTATTCTGAGGTAAATGTATTACAATGCAATGTTTACAAGCTTTATACATTTCCTCAGTTTGAAACACTGAATGAGCTTTTACATAAAACATTTCAGTAAGTTGTACTATAGGCTTTCTTATCGCCTACCTTTTGATCATGTTCATTTCATACTATACTAGTAAATGGAAATATATAATGGGTTCACTTGCTGCTTTAACTGAGGAGCTAAAGAGATCGCGCCTGAGCATTAAGTGCGATACTCTCCGCTCGCGCGACCCGGACGCATACACGGACCGTGTGGACGCGGGCTACTGGTGTTTATATTACCCAAAGTGTGCGCTTGTGGTCCGCATTAAAGAGCACCCAAACCGCATCATTTGAATTTCGTAGCATTTTAAAGGTGCCATAGAATGCATTGATACAGTATTTTAAATTGTTCTCTGATATCTACACAGAAGGTATGTGGCTTAGGTAAGGGCAAAAAATCTCCAGAAACGATTTTACATGTCCATTTACAACCCTAGGATTTCTCCCTAGAATGAAACGGTCTGTTATTGGCTTATTTGGCAGGGTCATGAATAATAATGAGCTCTGCTCTGATTGGCTGTTTCACAGTACGACTCATCAGCAAGAAGGAAGCACAGGGAGGAAAATATATATTTAAATACTTTCTCTCGCAGTTATATCGTCGGGTAATTATACTGTATATAAAACGCGGGCATCAGGGAGCCGTTATTAATATGCGAGGCATTGAAACTGCTTTTGAACGATCCATCGATCGCGTTATAGTTTCACTTTCAAGAGACGCGATCACACAAACTATGTTTACATTATGGAGCAACAGTACTTACCACACATTTCACAAGATCAGATGCTTGTCAGTGGTGCTCAGGATCTGTAAGTCATTCGCCATCATCCTCATCTCTCCTTACTGAGAGTGAAATCTTATGTACTGTAACAGGCTACCGCTAGCAAGGAGCTAACCATGTCCCTTTAGTGGCTCGCGTTATTTGCTTTCTGTGCCTTTCTGAATACAGACACCAACCCATCCCTGCACTTCACACCCCCTGCACGGCCTGGAACATAACATTTATTGTGTTATTTTCGCTGTTGTCCGCGCTTGTTTATTTACAATACCTGCAGAGCTTCTGATGGTTCGGCCGGCTTAGAACAAGGGCGGGTTTATGCAAATGTTGGGGGCGTAGTGATCGCGACTGTTGCGTCACAGTCGGTGTTATGTTCTGATTCGCCTGTTTTTCAGTGGTCTTTTTTAATCACGAGATTTACATATGAAGGAGAAAACTATGGTGTTTGAGGCTCACTGTATGTCATTTCCATGTACAGAACTGTTATTATTTAAATATGCCAGGATAAAGACAGTTTTTCATTCTATGGCACCTTTAAAGCTGATACTTTGTTTATTAAAAAGTAAGACAGCACAAAGCTTTTTGCGATTACTGGATGGCAAGTGCGCTTCAAATAACAGGAAGTCCATGCATTAACAGAACACAGCATATATACTAAGATCTCGATAAGAAGATCGACCGGACAAGTGTAAATGCATCTGGTTGTTGAAACCACATATGGTAATTTTACTCCTCCCATAATATTAAAATAATAGACGTGTGTGTCACGGTGCACACACGAGGGAGGAACCAGGAACACGCAGACGAGGATGTAAACTCAAATAACACATTTTACTGACATCAAGGCAGGGCAAGACAAGGCAGGGCAAGACACAGACATCAACAGGAACACCGGGGTTAACGAGTAGACCAGACGAAGTTTAACTGAACAGACAGGACTAATATACACAGGTAAATCATAGATAACGAGACGAACACGGCTAGACAAGAATTAACTAATGATTACGCTTAACAAGGACAGGAAACAAACCAAAAATGGGCACAAGAGGCAGGAACACATGACACACACACAACAGTTCCCTTACAGTGTGAGAGCGTTTTATAGCCTATATGGCATGTTATAGTCAGATATGACAGCGCAATGCAACAAGCATCACCGCGGATGAGTAGCGGAGTATTTCTTCAGCAAGCGACGTGCAAACTGAATGAACCTGAAAGTAAGCCGCAGACGCTCAACACACAATCTTCTTCATTAAAAGTAGCGAGACTAGCCTATCTTTCCAGTGCTGATGCCACGCGCTCTCTTGATATTGAAATTAGCTGATAATTAATAAAATTATCCATTGCTTTCATTGACGTGAACTCCGTTATATTTGCATATGAAGCGGGAATTGAAGAACGGATTTATATCCGTTTTGCGAAGACACATTTATGTGGCCAAGTGTAAATGGGGAAACGTTTTAACAAATCATATAGATATCCGATCAGAGAAAATGCATGAAGTGAGCAGGTGTAAACAGGCCCTTTCAGGTCTCTCTCACTGCGTTCAGCAGACTGTGTGCGGCAGAGATGAGGACTGTTTGAAACTCTTTTCAGTAAAACTTTGATGCGCATCGTCTTATGTAAGTTTAATACGTGAACATAACAAAAGATGTGAGCGCAAAACAATCGGGAAAAAAGTCCTTTCATGCAAATTATATATAGTCGCCAGTGGCGACCTCAGCAAAAACTTCACTCGCAAATTAATATTTTTGGTCGCAAATGCGACCATTTTAGTCGCAGTTTGAAGCCCTGACTCATGGGCCCAAAAGGGCCGCAATCGCATTTTTCAAGGACGTAAACGATTGTGCGTCACACAGTTTTCCGCACATACACGTGATATTCGTATCGCATGATAGACCTCCTCGTTCCGATCAAATTTGCCTCTAGAACCACTGCTGTCAATCAAATCGTTTGTTAAATGATTGAGAAGATGTAAAAAACCTACTTTTGCGAAATAGTCCTAGGTTTTTTGCTCAATCTGGACAAAAACACTGCAGTGCAATTCTCTGGACTCTCTAGGTCAATAATTATAAAAAAAAAAAGTGTTAAGATTTACCCTTTGGGAAGCTATAATGGGGTTGTTTAGAAATTTACCCAAGATCCTATAAAGCCTAAAGGAAAACTCAAAACTTCACAAAACCTGGTGAGCACATGCGACAGGTGATTCTAAGCAAGCATGCAAAGTTTTAAGGAGATTGGACCGCAGCTGGCGCTATAACAGTCAAGCCCAATTTATACTTCTACATCGGACCTTCGCCGTAGCCTCTATGCCGTAAGCTGGGCGTCAGTTTTCATTTATACTTCTGCGTCGACGTGCAGTACACATGCGGACCGCTAGTCTGCAGTGTCCACGGCCATGTTGCTGCTGTAACCTGCAGTACCAAGGCAAAAGCCGAAGAAGAAGCGGCTCGTCAGAGAAGCATCAAGCTGTGACGGCGGCAAATAAATATCAGATCATTAAATCACTATTTAAAACTACAAAAAAGAGACAATGGAACAGGAGAGGATGGCATTCTTTCAATCTCCACAAGGACGTGTACCACAGCAGATCAACATTGTTTGTAGCGGACAGCTACTGATGTATAATGCTATGTACTATATAATAAATGATAAGACACTTGTTCTTTGCTTTGTTTTATTTTAAATAAGGTGTAACATTAAACTATATTACAGCGCTCATAAATGCACACAAACTCAAGTACATACGGAGGGAGGGGTTCTAGCAGACCAATCACAGCGCTTGCGTTCCGTGTAGAATTGACACGTCAGGTACGGCGTAGGTTACGGTGCAGGCCTGTGTGTCTCTGCGTAGGCTACGGCATAGGTTCAACGCAGAAGTATAAATTGGGCTTCATAAACATTAAAAAAACATCACATTTCTATGTTAAATTACCTGGATTTGCCAAAACTGCTTTTTAATCATTGATTTAGGTGCGTTCAGCCTTGCTAAACAATATGTCTTTTTCCTTATATGCTTAAATGCCTTAAGAGCTTGAATCCCAGTAATCGCTGCTTGCAGCTATATTACCTGTTTGTTTTCTTTTTATTTATATAAAAAAAACAGTTGATCCTTTTTGATCCTTTGAACACTTGATCCTGCTTCAGTTGTCCTCATTTGTAAGTCGCTTTGGATAAAAGCATCTGTTAAATGCCTAAATGTAAATGCAACTAGGTAATGACTAGGTAACTAATCCTAAATCTAACACTTAACCTGTGTTCCAGGTCCATGTAGTTACATTATTTACACCTTATAGTTACCTCACTTTCTATAACCTTGAGGTATGCAGCGCCTTTTATGTCAGATTACTAATTTAATCAATAAATGTATCAAACAAAATCTAAATATTTTGGTTTGGTTTTTGCAAAGCGAGTAACATACTCAAAGTCAGCTCGCATATTAAGACAATAATTAAGATATTATTGTAGATGATATATCCCTCACACTCTTATCCCTAGGATGATAGCCATGTCAAAATGACAAGAAGAGTTCAGAAAACTTAATAGTTATTACAGTGAGAAAGTAGGCTTGATTTAGTGAAAACCAGTCATGTAAAGATTTAGGTTAAGTAATCCAAAATATATCTGGACAAATGCATGAGGATGCGTTATTAAGTCCTTATGGCTGCACTTTCAGACAATTTCTTTTTATCCTACCCTGTAAACTTATTAGAAAAATGCAATACTTACAGGTGAAACCTGTAACGTACTGGTTAATTTGATTCTAGTCATAAAGCACTGTGACCTCAGCTCACAAACACTGCCAGAGAACGGCTGTTACCTGTAGTAGCTGCCAGAACATCTTTGCAGAGCTTGAGCCAGTGAGGAAGTTTCTCCACAGCCAGAGATGAGAGCATGTGACCTAACGTGTCATGAATGTCCGAGCACAACTTCCTGTCCGTCTCACGGTCCAGCATTCCAAACAGAACACCTTCCAAACCCGTCTCTGTGATGTTCAGATCTGAAAAATGTTAAATGACCAGATAAAACTGATTAAATGTGACCCTGCTGGACCACAAAAAAAAAAAAAATTATACAAGAGATTTATACATCTGAAAGCTGAATAAAATTAACTTGCTACTGATGTATGTATTGGACAATATTTGGCTGAGATACAACTATTTGAAAATCTGGAATCTTATGGTGCAAAAAAAAAAAAAAAAAAAAAAAAAAAAAGTTGTCCAAATGAAGTTCTTAATGCATATTACTAATCAAAAATGAAGTTTTGATAAACAGTGCACAGCATAAATGAGTACACACTCTCTGAAACATTACTCTTTACTTAGAAGACATGTTAGGGTTCTTTAGAGATAACATTCCAGCAAGTCGGCTTTATCAGTTACCAAAGAAGAACGTTAAAATTGAGGAAAATACCATTTTCTTATCAAATTGCTAAAATGTTTGGTTGGAAAAATGAGTAAACCCTCCTGAAAGTTACTAAATAAAACTAAAAAGTTTCTGGTGTAAGGTTAAGGCAAGTTTTGATCAACAGGTAACTTTATCTTTCTTGTTATTTATTCCTTCCCTTACTAGCTTGTACTTATTTGAACAATGACTGAGACTTGGTGTTACGAGCACTTCCTCTGTCTGATTGCCTCTTCAAGATTAATCTCTTTATGTATTCCCCAATTGTAAGTCGCTTTGGATAAAAGCGTCTGCAAAATGACTAAATGTAAATGTTGAACCAAAACTGTTAAAGACAAGTAATTTCCTGACAATTAAAAGTGTTATAGCCGACTGAATCATACTCAGACGTAATGCTGGCAGCAGTGGAACCACTTGGGAGAGAACTGCCAGGTGACTTATTTCTTAGCATAAAAGAGGATAATGGTACAAGAGGACTACCAAATTATTGTTTTAAGTGTGAAAATATACCAAAAGTAACGGAAATTCAAAAACAATGGACTTGTGAAAAGGCCCCTGAAATAATTAGTTCTTCACTTTAAGTTTTCATTTAGTGAGGAGTGAGTTTTTGCTAGAAAAAGAGCAGGAGAAACACCAAGAAAGTGTCTCAGAGCCGGCAAAAGCTATGAAAAGAGTGACACTTTGTCACAGAGTAAGATGCAGCCTGCAGAAGTGACATGCATGCTTGTTTATTCACACCAGAATTACTGTAGCCAAAGCACAATAAACTCACTTAACCTTTTCCAAGGCGCACATTTACAAAATACAGACTTCTGGGAATCCATACTCTGGTCTCATGAGACCAAGTCAAACATTTCAGATCTAACAGCAGTGTTGCTAGAGGAGGAGTACAGTGAGAAGTGCCTGGTTCCCTCAGTGATGTTCAGTGCTAGTAAAGCTCTTCTATAGGGATGAACGAGTGCTGAAGGTGTGAGGGAGTTGTGCTTTATCAACGCTGTCATCAGTTCACACACCACTGAGAGATGTAATACAAAAACATGAAACAGAAGATGCTACCCTCCCCTCATTCCCTGCATTGTTTGGCATTTTTTCAACAAGACAATGCAGATATTCATTCTCCCAAGGTGAAAATCCTTCAGTGGACACGTATTTCACTCAATCTTAACACTCTTGAGCAGCTGTGGGGGATTCTGGAGAGACGAGCTGAACAACTCTCCCCATTAATGACCAGGGCATTTAAAGGAGTGGTTGATTGTGATTTCACTTTTTTAAATGTTAGTTAGTGTGTACTGTTGCTGTTTGAGCATAAACAATATCTGCAAACTTATGAAGCTGAAAGTTCAGTGCAAACGGCGATATCATCTTTTAAAATTCTGGCAGTTTAATGCCTACAAAAACGGCTCGTAGGGACTACAACGAGTTACTTCCTGGGTTGGTGACATCACAAACCCCGATAAACGCTGCCCCCGGGAACACACAGCAAAGGGGGCGGGGCTATGCTGCGCTGCTTTAGTGAAGAGGAAGAGAAAACACTCTTACTCTCTCTCATTCAGATCTTCAGCTCAGCTCCAACAGTGAACTGTGCCAATTATACCCTTATTTTCACATAGCAATGAGAAGCGCAATACATGGATGTGCTTGCGGTTGCCGTGCTGTAGCCTATTAAAGCTTTAATCAGGATAATTCCGTATATTAAAAGCTAACAGAAGCAGTAGCGTTTACAAATAACAGTGTATCTAAAAGTGAGACAGCAGCAAACAAACATACCATTAAGAGCCGTGCTTGCACAGGTTCTGCGTGATCCTCTTCACTAATATCCTCTGCTTCTCAATCAGGCTCAAATTGATAAGCAATATAGACGACGCCATTGTTTACAATACAACCGGAGCACATGCCGCCGTTTAGATGCACACTAGAGGCGATTTAGCCAATCACAACACACTGGGCCAGCTAACCAATCAGAGCCCATCGTGTATTTCTGAGGGAGGGGCTTCATAAAGCAGGAAATGATCAGCGAGTTTATCAGAGATGGGACAGTGTGGTGTAGAATAAAGGTAAATTATGTGAAAAATGTGTTTTTTTTGTTTTTTGTTTTTAAACGAAGCATGAACACATGTTAGATTGCAACCCATAAACACAATCAAGCCTAGAAAAAAACAGTCAACCACCCCTTTAAGGAGCTCATCCTCCAGGAGTTAACCAGTACAGATGTGACAATTTGTCATGAACTTGTACACTCGGTGTCAAGACGTGTCAGAGCAGTGTACATGGAGTAATTGAGGACATATTAAGGGCTAGAATATTACACTTTAATTAAATCTTGGGTGTACTCATTTCTGCAATCCTTCATTTAAACAAAATTGGTTTTTACCGATATTAATGGCATATATTTTTATTTTATTTATTTATAGTTTTTATTAAGAATATGTTTAATACATTTCAATTTTGCCATCTTTCTATAAATTATATTAGTGATCATTAAGAAAATACAGCCCGGTTTCACAGACAGGGTTTAGACTAAGCCAGGATTAGGCCATAGTTCAATTAGGACATTTAAGTCATTTTTATAAACATGCTTAGAAAAAAACATAACTGGGGTGCATCTTGAGACAAAACAAAGGCACTGATATATTTTAAGATCAGTCAGTGCAAGTTTATTTCATTTGAAACAGCTCAGCTCTAGCACTAAGCTTAAGCCTTGTCTGTGAAACCGGGGGTATGTCTTTTATATTTAATCATATAATGTATATCAAATAAATTTAAAATATTTAAATTTATGCTGTGCACTGTATTTACGGTAGGAAATGCAATATGATCTTTAATATCCTAATGATTTTTGGCATAAAAGAAAAATTTATAATTTTGACCAATAAAATATATTGAAAGTGACGTGACATGTGGCCAAGTATGGTGACCCATACTCGGAATTAGTGTTCTGTATTTACCCATCCAAGCGCACACACCGTAGTGAACACACACACAGCAGTGAACACACACACAGCAGTGAACACACACTCGGAGCAGTGGGCATTTATGCTGCGGCGCCCGGGGAGCAGTTGGGGGTTCGGTGTCTTGCTCAAGGGCACCTCAGTCGTGGTATTGAGGGTGGAGAGAGCGCTGGACATTCACTCCCCCCACCTACAATCCCTGCCGGCCCGAGACTCGAACCCACAACCTTTGGATTACGAGTCCGACTCTCTAACCATTAGACTTCCCACATGGTTGGCTATGGCTACAAATATACCCGTGCTACTTATGACTGGTTTTGTGCTGCAGGGTCAGATGTGTGTCTGGTTCTTCATATGACACCGTGTAGTTGAAAGATCACAACAGACTTGCACAGCCCAGTTTCGGAACATAAACATGACGAGGCAGGTTACGCACTGATGCTGGTGTTGTCTTTGCTGTCTCCGGCCCTCCTGGCGAGACTCATGGCGTATTCACAGACCTCTGCAGCCTCGCGCTGAGCCAGCTGCCGGAGACACGCCACCGCGGCCCGCCGTAACAGCAGGTGAGAGCTGCACAGATGCACCTGCGCACACACACAAACACACATCAGAACCTGCTTCTACTATCGCCTATTTATTATTTTATAATAATAATAATAATAATAATAATAATAATAATAATAATAATAATAATAATATGGCAGCCAGAGCTGGGTAGAATACTTTCAAATTGTAATCTGTTACTGATTCCAAACTGCAGTTAGTAACGAAATCCACTGCATTACAAAATTTGGGTAATATGATCAGAGTACTTTTTGATTACTTTTGACCTAGCTCATTTATCACATTGATTTAAATAGGATAATCTTCCTAATCTACAATATCCAGTGTTGGGAAGGTGACTTTGGAAATGCAATCAGTTACAGATTACAAGCTACCCCATTTAAAATGTAATAAGTAATGTAACTGATTACATTTGATTATTTTTTTTCTAAATGTCTAATGTTTTCAACTGTTAATCATTTTGAGACATTTAAAGCAGGCAGGGTTAACCTTACAGTAGAACTCAACACTGATTACTGTCACTATAAAAATCCTTCACTTAAATGTAGATTATAACTTAATTTTAAAGCACAGCCACCACAAAATCAGACTTAATTTAAGATCATTCTGAGGTTAAATACAGATTTAAAATCATAAGAAATAGGGTAACACTATTTTAAGGTGTCTTTGTTACAAGTTACATGTACTTCGTATTATAATAACAATACATTATGCATAATTGCATGCAAGTAACTCTAAACCAAACCCTAAACCTAACCATATAGTAAGTGGTATAATAAAGTGTAATAAGTGTAAAATAAAGTGGAACCAGAAATAGTTTAATAGCTATGATACTGTTTTTGCAAATCAAATCTTGCATAGATTTGACAGGAAACACTGGAATCTAACTATGGCTTGGAAAAAAACAGTTAATCTTAAAAAATAAAAGCATATGCATAAACACAAATATGAAATAAAACCGTTATTGAATAAGCATGCGTCCTATTATGTGTCCTAAACTCCTGAAACATTGGCCTCTCATATTTTTGAGCAGTCACTGCAATTATGAAAGAAATCAATTAAATCTGTATGGAAAATTCAGATGTAACCCTCTTTTGTAATCATTAACATAAGTAACTAAATCTAATTGCTCATTTTTACACATTTTCTGATTACAGTTACATTTATTTTGTAATTAAATTACGCAGTTTAGTGACATGTAACTAGTTACTCCAACACTGACCATATCGATATAAAAATGCAAAGAAAAAGAATATATAATCGTTGTTATTGATAAAATGAAGTGCATTAAACATTACATTATCAAGGTCTCCCCAACCTGGAGTTCATAACAGAACGGCATGTTTGTGAGTTTAATGAAAAGCAAATAATTCATGAAATCATAAAAATATCCAATTAAAATGCTTACTAAAAATGTAAATATTTTATTTGTTTGCCTGCATGTCATGTGACTTAATTATTGAGTGGATAATACAGGTACATCTAAAAAAAAAAAAAAAAAAAATATGGTGAAAAAGTTCATTTTTTCTTGTAACTTTTCAAAAAGTGAAACTTTCATATATTTTAAATTCATTGCATATAAAGTAAAACATTTCAAAAGTTTTTTTGTTTTAATTTTGATGATTAGAGCTTACAGCTCATGAAAGTCAAAAATCAGTATCTCAAAATTACATTTGAGTTTCAATTAATGACCATCCCTACAGTATAAATTCAGAGTATCTCTTGTTCTTTGAAACCACAATAATGGAGAAGACTGCTGACTTGGCAATGATCCAGAAGATGAATGTTGACGCCCTCCACAAAGAGGGTAAGTCACAGAGGGTCATTACTGAAAGCTGTGGCTGTTCACAGAGTGCTGTATCAAAGCATATTAAATGCAATGTTGACTGGAAGGAAGAATTTGGGTAGGAAAAGGTGCACAAGCAACAGGGATGACCGCAAGCTTGAGAATACTGTCAAGCAAAGCTGATTCAAACACTTGGGAGAGCTTCACAAGGAGTGGACTGAAGCTGGAGTCAGTGCATCAAGAGTCTCCACGCTCAGACGTCTTCAGGAAAAGAGCTACCAAGCCACTTCTGAACCAGAGACAACGTCAGAAGCGTCTTACCTGGGCTGTGGAGAAAAAGAACTGGACTGTTGCTCAGTGGTCCAAAGTCCTCTTTTCAGATGAAAGTACATTGTGCATTTCATTTGGAAATCAAGGTCCCAGAGTCTGGAGGAAGAGTGGAGAGGCACAGAATCCATGTTGCTTGAAGTCCAGTGTGAAGTTTCCACAGTCAGTGATGATTTGGGCTGCCATGTCATCTGCTGGTGTTGGTCCACTGTGTTTTCTGAAGTCCACAGTCAACGCAGCCATCTACCAGGAAATTTTAGAGCACTTCATGCTTCCTTCTGCTGACAAGCTTTATGGAGATGCTGATTTCATTTTCCAGCAGGACTTGGCACCTGCCCACACTGCCAAAGCTACCAAAAGCTGGTTCAGTGACCATGGTGTTGCTGTGCTTGATTGACCAGCAAACAAAAAAAGACACCAGACCCAACAATGCAGATGACCTAACTATCAAAGCAACCTGGGCTTCTGTTACACCTCAGCAGAGCCACAAACTGATCACCTCCATGCCACGCCACATTGATGCAGTAATTCATGCAAAAGGAGGCCCAACCAAGTATTGAGTGCATAGAAATGAACATACTTTTTAGAAGACTGACATTTCTGTTTAAAATATCCTTTTTTTATTGAACTTATGTAATATTCAAATTTTCTGAGACACTGGATTTTGGGTTTTCATTATCTGTAAGCCATAATAAAAATTTCAAGAAATAAAGGCTTGAAATATTTCACTCTGTGTGTAATGAATCTATATGATATATGGGTTTCACTTTCTGAAATGAGTGACAAAAAATATTGACCTTTTTCACGATATTCAAATTTTTTGAGATGTACCTGTATATAATCATGTAATCAGACTACAGTTACTTTTTTATTGATTACGAGTATTTTAAAATGTAATTATCTAATTACAAGCACTTAATTTTTGGAATCTGATTACATAATTCAGATTGCATGTAATCAGTTACTACCCAGCTCTGAAGGCGGATTTCCTAAGACACAGCTCTAAATGTGAACATGTTAGGTGTTAGCGTATAGCGGATGAAGCAGCCTTACACAGAGGCTGGGCACCAGGCTGGACAGGTTGACGTGTCGCGGTGCGAACATGTGCAGCTGCTGCAGACAGGAGATGGCCGCCGCCTGGACCAGAGAGTCTGAGTGATCCTGCATGATGGCGCAGCCCACCAGACACGACGAGCGGATCGTAGAGATGCTGCCGCTGTTCCCTGGGATAAACAAACCAGGAGAAATAATAAAAATACCTGTTTTTCTGTTCACCTCTGCCAAACTGACAGAGATGGGGGTGCATGAGACAGTGGAGAATGTGAGATATGATAATATGCCCAATCACTTTATCATCTTTAAGTAGCTTTAAACACTTCATCTGGTTAAAGAAAACCTAAACTAACTTCCAAGAGTGCCTTGCCAGTTTAAATCCTTCAAGTGCAATAAGACAAAAAACTTGCATGCTGTCTAACGGACAGTTTCTGTGCAGTTTGCATTTACTTTACCTATTATTAATATTAATTATCTATTATGAATAATCCATTGAGAATTTTTTTACTTCCATTGGTTAGGCTAGGTTTTTGCACTGAAATTGGTGTTGAGAGTTGTGAAATTCCACCGGAATATAAAATGTTGTAACAACCTAATTTCCAGCAAAAATAACTATATAAAAATATTTTTGGTTCATTATGAAATTATGGTGGGCCGTCAATGTCTAGAAACTGAATGGGAAACACTGATATGCTTACCCTGTAGTTCTGGGCCCACGGTGGTGATGAGCGCTCCGAGGCAGCGGCCCAGACACTGATGCACCTCGGTGTGCGAGGGAGGGACCGTCAGCAGCAGCGTCAGCACCAGAGACAGGGTGGGCTCCACGTAACCGCGGTACATGGGTCCGCTGGAGTCCACGATGAGAGCCAGAGAGTGCAGCGCCCACGTCTGAAACCACCAGAGGAACGAGTCATTAGGGGTGTTTAAATTAATCTTTGCATAGCAATGCAGTGATAGACCGTAATCGATTATAGCCTGCTGGCGTTATTCTCATACGTGCTTGTCATGCCAGTATTAAAAAAAAAAAAAATGCACCCACTATTTTTAAAGGGATCATAAGATGCAATTTCTTGTTTTCCTTGTCTTTAGTGTTTTATGTAGCTGTTTGTGCATGTATACGATCTGCAGAGTTACAAAGCTCAAAGTCTCCCACAAAAGGGTTTATTCTATCTAAAAGAGAAGGCTGATGTAGACTGGGCCAAATCGCCTCATTCAAACACATGTCTACGTCACGATGTGGAAATATTTGTGTAAATTATATTCAGCCGCCCAAATATTCAGGCAAAGAAAGAAGGCTTGGTTTCAGTAACCGCAGTAGTGTTGATGCAGCCGTGTCAGGGAGACGCTGTGTGTTTCTAGGAGAAAGCAAAAGCACTTTATTTGACCTTCTGGAAGTAGATGCATTTAGGAATCATTGGTTAAGATTTGTTTACAACAGAACAGCACAACCCAAATGTTCGAAATTGTGCAACACATTTTATGGACGACAGTTTTGTGAACCTGAAAGTACAAGGCTGGCTGCACGAAGGCTATTAAAAAAAAAAGAAAAATGGTAAATTCTGACTTGAATCTGGCACTTCTGAATCAGCAACTGAAAAGTATGTTTTGTTATTAGATCAAGTATTTGCTATTGACTGCTCAAATGCAGAGTTTTGCGCGGTGTAGAGTATAGTGTCGTGTGTGTGTGTGAGAGAGAGGGGGTCACATCACAGTGGAGTCAGCTGTCTTAATCGTGGCTTGTGTGCAAACACATACAAGCTTCATCACTGTGTCTGTCACGTGACTCTGTTCCCCTCTCCGGCTTGAACTGATGGTAAAACTAAGGACATGATTAACTGTCTTTATATTTACTTTGAAAGTTGAAGCTCGTGATTATTATTTAGGGGTGTTACATTTCTGATGCGTGCTGGCCAATCAGATCAGACTGTGCTTGTTGGAAGGAGGGGCTTTGTAGAAAACGACGCGTTTGAGAGAGGCAGGGCATAGAGGAACTACAATAATGTATAGTATTTGAAAAATAATGTGTTTTTTGAACATGTAAACATATTCTGTTACACCAAATACACTAAATAATGATCTTTAAAATAGCATCATATGACCCCTTTAAATCTGAGATCTGGGCACATTTTGGAAAACGCAAGCTTAGTGTGCGCTAGAGACAATCACGGCGGGCTTCATTGCACAGAATATGCAACAATATGTAACAAGGACACCTTAAAATAAAGTGTAACCAAATAGTGTTCATTCTTAGTTTGTTAACTAAAGTAGGTAACTAATGTTAACTAACGAAACCTTATTGTAAATTGTTACCGACTTTTTCAATTCAAAGTTTCAATTAAGCCGTTTGTGATTTGATAAGCACACTAAGCCACATCATGATTTCGTTTGTAGTTTGATTGACAGACGCTTTATCAAAACAATGGCCCAAAACACAATGTTAGGGCTTCATTGCACAGAATATGCGCTGAGAGACACATGTGCATTGCTTGACAGTGCTTCCACTCTCTGTTATGTAGTGTTTTACTGTAGATATGCTTTCATTTATGCCTTTTGTAATGTAGTGCGTATTAGATGCAGGAAACGTGTGTACTGACAGACTTTGGGCCTGTTTACACCTGGTCACTTCATGCGTTTTCTCTGATCTGATATCTATCTGATTTATTAAAACGTTTCCATTTACACTTGGCCACATAAATGTGTCTTCGCAAAACGGATATAAATCCGCGCTATATGCTAATTTTACGGAGTTCACGTCAATGAAAGCAATAGATATGTGCTGCATTTTATTCATTATCAGCTCATTTCAATATCAGAGACCGCAACACGAGAGAGCGCGGCATCAGCACTGGAAAGATAGCTTAGTCTCACTACTTTTAATGAAGATGATTGTGTGTTGAGCGTCTGCGACTTACTTTCAGTTTCATTTGCAGCAGTTTGCATGTCTGCTTGCTGAAGAGATACTCAGCTACTCATCCGCAGCGATGCGTGTTCCATTAGCGCTGTCATATCGGACTATAACATACCATATAGCCTATAAAACGCTCGCACACGTTTATTATTTTCATATTTTAATAAGGAGTAAAATTAGCATATGTGATTTCAACAACCAGACGCATTTACACTTGTCCAGTTTGGTCTGGAATGCGGCCCAAACCACCTCCTGAAGTGCTTTGAGCGATCGGATTTACAGCCGTCTCGAATGCGCTTCAGAGGGTATTTACACCTGGTCTTTTCAGGATCGGATAGTGAAGTGACCAGGTGTAAACAGCCCCTTTCACAGCGCTTCGGTTTTGTCCTGAAGCTCGATCATGGCTGCACTTAAATTAACTTGCATCCAAATACTTTTATGAAATGAAATGAAAGTAAACAGTCAGTTCAGAACAAGAAAAAACATCTGATGTGGAAATAGATCTGTGCATTACTGCAGTCTATTAAAGCTGCCACTGTCTATGATCTCATCAGTAATAATCAAAAGGCAATAACGCTGAGGAAAAAATAAAACCCATAACTATGATTATCTGTGAACTTTCGTATACTTAAAAAGTACTTTCAGTACCTGAGAGTGCTTTTATCACTTGTAATTGCCTTTTTCCCCTTTATTACTTTATATTTGCTTGTATGTTTTGAAGCTATATTTATTTGGTTAAATTCTTAATTATTTAGATTTATTATTAATTTGTAATTAGTTTTAAAAGTAGCCTGCTTATATAATTTAATAAAAATACACAAAATAAATTTGCTATAATCGTGAAGCATCGGGATATTGGATTGAATCGGTGACCTAATCGAATCGTGAAACCCGCTACTCATCATGCATCTGATTGGCCCAGCAGCAGAGCACGGTCCAGACACCTGTGCTGTCTCAGAGCTCACCTGGACCTCGTGACACGTGGCGTCTTGAGCCAGGGCCAGCAGGATGCTAACACTGGTCTTGAGGTGCTGGCCTGACCCAATGCCGCCCACATAACGGTGCAAGCAGCCCAAAGCCAGAGAGTGACCCGTCCTGGACACCACGTCACGCGCCGACTTCAACCTGCACAGAGCATCAAAGACAGAAAAACTCAAACACAGAGACAATATGAGGAAACGGCAAGAGATCTCACAACATCCATGCCACGCTTCGGTCCTGCACAAAGTGAAAAAACCACAGCCGATCATTAGGGTTAGGAACCGAGACCCAGGCCTTAATCAGAGCCAGTGATTTTCTTGACGATTTCTGAATGTTTGCATTCTTTTTCTAGTCAATCTTCTGTACAACACAAGAAATGCTTTTAACCCTTAAATACATACCTTTGGTCTTTAGCGACCCGGGACATCATTCACTACCCTCTCGCTCCTTCATTTTTTAAAGTTAGACATTATTAATTCTAAGTATTCCTCAATCTATTCACTATAAACAATATAACAAGAAAAATAAATTATAAAATAAGACTGCATGTTTTCTGATTTGTTTTTTGTAAAAAGTGTATAGGGTCACTAGGATATCTTATCACTTCTGACATACCGGTAAAAATTCTGCCCACGATAAGAATTAGCCTTCCCGTGATGATAACAATAAAGTCTAGTTGTTGACATATTTCTGTGTGTGACCGTGCGGAGCGTCATCGCAGAAGGAGGACATGAAACTGAGGAGGGGTTTATCGCTAAATGAGGAGCTGCCTCTACAATCTAGAACTTGTTTGGTCAGAGCGAAATAAATAAATAAATAAATAAATAAAATAAAAAAATATATATATATATATAGGTCTGTGCAATGAATAAATGTACTACAGAAGCATGTGTGCGGTAAAGTTGTGCATGTGTATGAGCCCGTTTACAAACCTGTTGTCCAACAAAGAGATTTACTGACATACTTTTACTACAAATTCACTACATAACATCAGTCTATTGTTTGAAATAACTTATTTTTGTAACCAGACGTGGTTTCATATCACAGAATAAGGCAGAAATCATAAAAGTTTGTAGTATTCTATATAGTGATAAAGACTATGTCAATTAGCATTGCATTATAAATATACTTATTCTTATAACAATACCCTAGATGGCTTGAAGAACACAGATAAACCATATATTGTCAAAATCGTGTGTTTGTCTTCATGTTTGATCAGTTTAAGCATTTCTATCTTCTTTTTACTCCACTACAGCGATAGCTGGATCAGTCATCAGTTCTATTACTTCTGTGATGCATATGCTGAGTTTACGAGCAAGGGCGCCCTCTGGAGTTCAGTATGAACAAAACAGACATTATATTATGTGTGTGCTCACACAACACCCTATTTTTGGTAAAAAATAGGAAAGATAATACTTCTCTCTAAAGAAACAGGACTTTTTTTTTGTCTCTCAGTGGATGCATATGATTTATCATCATTGATGTCATTATTGCAATAAATACCAGAAAATGTCGCCCATCCCTAGTCCCTAGAGACCCGAGGTATGTAAATGTCAAAGTATATTTTTCCTGCACAGCAATATTTACATATCTGATGACTAAATACGTGCAATGCATCTTTATTCCTCGAGGTGGCACTGTTTGATACACAATGACGATGTGATGTTTCACTCATAATTACCAAAGGCATAAAACAAAAGAATATCAGCAAAAATTGAACTGGTTTGAATGGCTTTACTGCAGAGCAATTACTGTATGCAATGAGAAAATATAAATGCCACTGTCATGGTGGATGTGGTGAATAAGCTGCCAGAATACTGATTTTGAAGTCATTGAAAACGATAATTTTGAGAATATGGTTGATATCGCGAATATGAGCCAGATGCTGGATGTACTGTGGAAGTGCACTCTAACGATGACAGCGATTGTAAAATTATCTGTTCAAATTGAACCCTTCTACATTTCAGAAGATAACGAAATATACTTTATTTTATTTGTCTGTAATTGTACTTAAAATATAAAGAGAGGTTTTTGCGATTGCAGCAGCAGTTAGAGATCCATCCATGCTAGATATATAGGTCTGGGTCGCTAAAGACCTGAATATGTAATAATGATTGGTGAAACATTCATGCATTTAAGGGTTAATTGTGATGTTTTGAATGTGAAGAGGAAGACTGTGTGCAAGACACGTTCTTGTATTCAGTCATACTGTTGCTGGAGGTTTGCGCTTGCATACTTGTCAAAGCTGTGCTGTGCCATCCTGGCGATGAAGGAAGCTTCTCCCACGACTTGTGCCATCCGGCCCAGAGCCTCTCCAGCAGCGCAGCGCAGGATGGGGTTGGGGTTGTCCAGCGCGCCCATCACCAGCGCTAGAGCAGATTTACGCACCTCCTCCGGGCCGAGACTGCTCTTGTTCTCAGCCAGACCCTGTACACACACACAGAGGCCAATCAACATTATTAATAGAGATGAAACGGTATGAAAATTTCTGATCACGATTATAGTGACCTAAATCATCACAGTTATCATCAGTATCAGTGTGCTGGAAATGTTCAAAAAGTACTGACACAAATCATTTCATGAAGTTTTGTACTTAAAATCAACAAACAATAGATAAAATGACCTTTTGTTTGCATAAACACTAAAACAATAATATTACTAATGATGGCTGGATTTTCAAATGACAACATGACTGACAACAGTTTATATAATAGCATGAACAAAATATTCAAATAAAGCTTTGAAAAAGTGTCATAAAATGGTAAACCTCACATTTCAGCCTTTCAATAAATAAGTCAAAATGATAATTGATTAATAAATGTATTTTATCTGCTCCATAAATAATTCAGCATTGAATTCAGTGATGTCATCGTCCAGCTCAGTTCAGATCAAATAGTATCTGTGGAATCAGGTCGACTATATCGCTGGAAATTAAATTCTATTATATGTTGATGAAGTGAACTTAAGCAGATATTCAGTCACCTTGAGAGCGCTCAGCACCGCAGTGAATATGTTCAACTGCACAGCCTGCTGACGGACTCCTTTAGCTTGTTTAATGCATTCAGCAAAGTGATCCAGCATTTGCAACCTGGAATAGACAACAAGACATGAAATAAATCACAAACAATGATCTGTAACGAGAGGAATGGCTAATGATATGAACCTGTCAGACCAAGTCATGTTTTTCTTTATTGAACCAAACAAAGCCAAGCATCCTTGCTAAATAAAAATATTGATTTCTTAAAGCGGTCATCGGACGCAAAATTCACTTTTACAAGTTGTTTGAACATAAATGTGTGTACACATCCACCCTATAATTATGAAGATCCACCTAGTGTTTTTTAAAATCCCCATAAGTCATAAGCAGCATCTCAGATCAAGCTGTTCACAGATGCTTGGCAAAGTTACATCACTTTGTACAGGCCCCTCCCACGATTGTTGATTGACACTAGCGTTTTACCTTAGACCCGTCCTGAGTGAACCGTCATCAGTCCACCATTGTTTCACCGCCGGAGCAGGTTTAGACAAGAATGTCTACCAAGCGACTGAGGTGTTTTGTTGTTGATGTAATGAACATAGCAGTCGTCATTTACTCCTGACATCTGAGCCGCTGAAGATGCAGTGGATTACCTTTGTTTTTGAAGTGAACGCGCCCCTGATCTACCTAAATGTGTCTATGTCTGCGTGAAAAATACTGTAGAACTCATTATGATCAGTGATGCTGTCTGCACCGGATGTGGCTCGACACGACAAATCCTGACAGTAAACCGATGCCTCGTTTTATTTATGACGTACTGACAAAGTAAAAACGATCCGCAACGGTTGCTTTGTTGCGTCCACTACACTACATTAAGGTTGCCTTTGTTGAGGGTTTATAAAGGTGTTTGTTAATGACTAATAAATCATTTACAAACACATTTTAAATCATTTTTGAGCAATAACCACGTGAATAAGATTGGTGACTTTAACAGAAGAGAGGGGCGGGGTGAGCAGTAGCTCATTAGCATTTAAAGGGACATGCACTGAAACGACTCACTGTGAACAGAGCCGTTTATGACAGGGTAAAAAGGGTGCTGTTTTACACTACCATTGAGAAAGTTTAGCCAAACTATGTTATAGACTTTATTAAGACCTTAAAGAATCATACCAACTTGTGGAAAATTGGCATCTGATGACCCCTTTAAAAAAATTAAAAAAAAACCTGCACTGATCCTTTATCTTTTATATGGTGGTGGTTTTGAACTTAAATATTCAGATAAAGCCAAAGTCCATTTGTCTGTGACCCCAAGTAAAATATAGAAAGTAAAAGGCCAACACAATGCTGAGTGGAAAAGTACCTGTGTTTGAAAGAGACGTGGGGAAAGACGACTCCAAACAGAGCGACGGAGGCATCGATCACAGACACACCGAGCGGCAGCGGTCCAGGCACGGCCTCCACGGCTGGGATGCGCAGGTAAATGGAGGACGGGTCGTGTTCGAGAGCGCCGCTGCCTGATGCGCTGTTGGGCTGCAGCTGCGGCACACAAACACATCACAAACACTGTGTTAAAGTCATGCTGAATAGATCCTGTGCACTAAAACTGCAGAGAATTACTAAAGGCCAAGCACAGGGGTTGTAATGTGAGATATAAAATGCACCGTTGCCAGTACTGGCGCTCCCTATACACAGTGTGCGAAGTTGCATAGGGCACCAAGTCCCGGGGGTTGTGGGTGCACCATCTAGACATACACACACACAGTATATATACACACACATACATACACACACACAGTATATATACACACACATACATACACACACACAGTGTGTGTGTGTGTGTGTGTATATATATATATATATATATATATATATATATATATATATATATATATATATATATATATATATATATATATATATATATACATACATACATACATACATACACACACATATACACTTATATAAATACATGTATATGCACATACATATATATAAAATACAGAAATTGAAACTGAAATTATTCAAACACTAAATTCTAAATTAAATATAGATGAATCCTTAAATCTCAAAATTCAAGAGAGATTCAAGTTTTTATTTGTCAGATACACAATTATACAGAGTATAACCAGCAGTGAAATGTAGGTCAGGTCCGCTCCAAGGACAGTGCAATTATAAAGTATACAAATATTAAGAAAAAGAAAAGTAGAAAAAAATAAAATAAAATAAAGATAAAAAATATAAATATGAATGTGCAGGTCAGTATGTTGTTGACTTAAATAGTAATAAAGAGGAATGTGCAAAAAGTTGTACAGGGTATTTGAATAGCAGCAATATGAGGTAGAGAAAATTATGAATAGCTTATTGATATGGTGATATTTACATGGAGTCATGTGATGTTATGACACAGAGTTAGAGTTTAGGAGCCTGATGGCCTGGGGGAAGAAGCTCCTCCTAAGTCTCTCAGTTTTTGCCATCAGGCTACGGAAGCGCTTACCAGATGGAAGCAAAGTGAATAGCTGGTTACCAGGGTGATTAGAGTCCTTGATTATTTTAACAGCTGTATTTTTGCAGCGTTTGAGGTAGATGTCCTGCAGAGAGGGGAGAGCAGACCCTGAGATGCGCTCAGCTAAGCGCACAACTCTCTGTAGTGCTTTGCAGTCCTGATTGGAGCTGTTTCCATACCACACTGAGATGCACTGAGTCAATACACTTTCTATGGTCCCTGAATAGAAAGTTTTCAGGATTGCTGGTGAGACCCTGAATTTCCTCAGCTGTCGCAGATGGTACAGTCTTTGCCTGGCTTTCTTAACCTGTGTTTGGATGTGTGTAGTCCAAGTCAGGTTCTCGGAGATGTTTACACCGAGGTACTTGAAGCTACTCACCCTCTCCACATGGGTCCCACTGATCATAAGAGGAGTGTAGGGCTGCTGCTGTCTCTTCCTAAAGTCCACGATCAGCTCTTTAGTTTTGCTCACATTCAGAGAGAGACAGTTGTCCTGGCACCATGATGTGAGTCTCTCTACCTCGTCGTTGTTGGAGATGAGGCCCAGAACCATAGTATCATCAGCAAATTTGATAATAGATGTGGAGCTGTGAGAGGATAAAATCTATAAAAGTTTCCTCTTTTTTCTTAGATTAACATCACAGCAGCTGGTTTTTAGGTTGTTTTGGCTGCTATTACTTTAAGAGCTGTCACTGTTGAACGTGATGTGTATCTGACACGCATCAAATGTTCTCTCAACTCCCTTCACCTTTTCTGACACACTTCAGGTCTTAATAATGAGGCTCAATAATGAGCTGATAAGTTGAATCGGGTGTGTTTGATGAGGGAGACAGTGCTGGGCTCCAGGACAGTTTTGAAAACTATTTCAGAGACATGTTCTTAAATGTGACTCATGTATATATGTGTGTGTGTGTGTGTGTGTATATATGTATATGTATATTTTACATGCATGCACAGTTTTAAGGCAGCTTTATTCACCTTTTGGTAACTTCATGACTTAACTGACCACGACACTGCATGCATGTAGTTTATTTTGCACGCTGATATGAAAAAATACAGTCTACAGAAAGCACAGTACAGTTTCTGCGCTCGTTTGACTCACACCTGGCGTGGAGGTGAAGTTGGAGCACGCATCTGAAACGTCTCCGGTTTGATGTGGTCATAAAGACATTCTGTGACTGAATAAATGCACTACTTGTCAAGAGAAAAAGTGGCAGAAACAGCAGTTGTGAGGGGTGGCCAACCCTAGCTCCGCCCCTGCGTTAATTGCATCAAACGGAAAAAATTAATCACCTGCATTAACGCGCTAATTTTGACAGCACTAATGTATGTGTATATATGTTTGACTGTGTGTGTGTGTGTATATATAAAAAAAATGCATTTTACGGAGGCAGTAGGCTACGCACACGTGAAGCATCAATCCCGCATCCGCGCCCGCCCTCACCCCATGTTTGTGGTTGAATGCAAATGATCATAACTGATAGACAACTATGCCCAGGCAAAGACATCAGCAGTCCCGCGCCAAAATAAGAAAAAGAAACAAAAAAGCCCAAGATGAAGCCTGTGCATCACTTTCAGGTAATTCGCGTTCATAATCCTGTGAAACTTTTGAAACAATGAGGCAATAATAATTGGTTAATTAATAATAATAATCATAAGATTTCATTGAATACATAATGTAACACAAAATAAATAATTTATATACATTACATTATTACAAATGCCTGCAAAGGAGCCAAAGGCCTGGTAATTGCTGTTGTTACACTTACAGGACAATCAAATCCTTGTTTAATATTGACCAAACATTTAATTCATATATCCACTTAATCTTTCATTTCTGGCCACCTTTTCAAGATTGAAATGCAACAGCCTCTTTAATTTCTTTAACAAAAACGTGGACATCACAACCCTTACGAAAATTACCTATCGTAGTACAACTGCTTAGTTTTCTCTTAAGTGATATTTGAATGCTTAAGACAATAAAATCAATCAGACAACTGTATTAATAAAATCATAGCAGCGGCCCAGACAGTTGTTATTCACCCAATAAAGGACCTTTTCTGCAAATCGTTAAAATAATTACCTGATCTTCAATGGACTTATGATCTGTTTCCTGAAGCCACGAGCCCATCAGCACGCTGTCGTCGTAATGACAGAGCGAGCGCAGCAGAGATGTGGTGGTGTTGGCCGAGTTATCTGTGAGCGTGAACTCTGCCACCAGCTCCCTCAGAAGAGCGTTAAAACTGCCTGTCAATCATGGGGAAATCATAACTCATAATCAGCTCTCATGTCTAGGGCTGGGTATCGTTCAAAAATGTTCGATACCGATACCTTGAGTTCGATACCGGTTCCTGAACGATACTTTTTTCGATACCAGTTTTATGAAATCAGTTTTAATAAGATTATATTATCTAAAAAAACTTTGGTTTTATTTTTTTCAGCTTGTTGACATGTATACAGACTCAAAGACTCATCTCCTGAGCCACTGCACAAAGGAACAAAATATAGCCAACACAATAAATCAGCGCAAATAATTTTAATAAAGCTCAAATAGTTTTCAGTTTACACTCGTGCGTGCTCGTTTTAAAACGCATAGCTCAGACAGAATCATTTATTGTTGGTTGTTAAAGACTTCAAGAAATTTAAAATCTTTATCCACTTTCATAAGTGGATGTTTTATTTTCTTTCACCATATGTTTTATTGTTATTAAATTCTGGTGTAGTATGTCTAATTATTTGAATGCATAACAACTACTTTGTTTATTCAAATTTATTCTTAAAACAGCCTTATGAAATGTTTTCTTTTTCCTCAGAAATTCTGTGTTCTGTATCTGGCATAAATGAAGGCATAAAACATTAATTTCATTTAATTTCTTTTAAATTATTGAAAATAAAACTATTTATTTTGGCAAACAAAATTTTACCATTAAAATTAAAACATGGAAGAAATGTTGTGTGATCATTACTTAAAAAATAAGAGTTTTAATAATTTTAATAGTAGCCTAGTAGTAGCAGTATGTACACTCTGCTGAACAATATTAATATATTTCTGCCGCAGTGTCTTCCGAGTAAAACCGAACTTTTATTTTGACGGGTTTCCGGGAATACCTTTACAGTTCTGTGTGTATATGATATTACGCAAGTTTTACTCAAATCAAATGGTAAAATGCTCATGAAGTGACTCTCAGAGCAGTTCTGGAGCTGTTGTTCATGTGTTTATGTCCTCATTTAGTGAGGCGGCAGACGCTGAAATGTCACGCGAGCTTCAGTCTGTGTCAAGTAAGCGAAACTGCGCGATATAGAGAGCAGACTGCTCCGTACGCTTTCGTCTCGCGGAGGTCAAACACTGATCAATCAGCGCCGCGTCACTTCTAGTCAAACACACCTAGTGCTGCAGGATTATTGGCTCACTGACGGTGATAAGATTAACCCCTTAGGTATCCAAATTTGGTACCGAACGACAAGACGTTTTTCGATACTCGGTGGTATCGAGGCAATTCGGTCGGTGCCTAAAAAGTATCGAACTCGATACCCAGCCCTACTCATGTCATCAGTGCTGTCAGCAGCAGTGTAGCTGTTTGTGAAGGACTTGCCTTCGTATGTCTTAGGCGGCAGCAGAGCCAGTATGTCGTAGAGTCGCAGTCGAACCATGGCAGCGCTGGCCTTCAGCTGAGCTCCGTGAACCTTGATCACTGCAGGAATGCTGCACGACAAAAACACATGACTGTGATGCGGTTTGTGCATTTTAGCACAACTGTGCAAAAAATAAACACTGCCACAGCACAACATGAGATGGCTCAACACATCTTTTAAAAATCTTACTAACGGTACACCACGTTTTATCCAGGTCTTATGAAAAAAATGTGTAATTTTGAATTTTCATACCTTAATTCAGGCTCTCTCACAATTCTGAGTTTATATCTTAAAATGTTGAATTAACTCAAAGAACTGCCAACCTGCCTGATTTTGTCGACAAAAGGATTTGTCCGAATCACAAAATGTATTTTATGAACAAAATATTTATTTTGTAAATGGAATGTGATTTTGTGTATTAAGGGGTAGTCGTGGCCTAATGGATAGAGCGTCGGTAACCTGAGGTTGTGGGTTCGAGTCCCCGGCCGGCAGGGATTGTAGGTGGGGGGAGTGAATGTCCAGCGCTCTCTCCACCCTCAATACCACGACTGAGGTGCCCTTGAGCAAGACACCGAACCCCCAACTGCTCCCCGGGCGCCGCAGCATAAATGCCCACTGCTCCGGGTGTGTGTTCACGGTGTGTGTGTGTGTGTGTGTGTGCACGTTGGATGGGTTAAATGCAGAGCACAAATTCTGAGTATGGGTCACCATACTTGGCCACACACCCCTTCAAAAAAAAAAAATTCAATTAAAATTAAATGGAATGGAATGTACCAAGACATTTCTTCAATGCAATATGAATTTTGGGATGCAGATCGATTATGTAAAAATTATATAAACTCAGAATTCAGAGGGGAAAAAAGGGAATTGTCAGATTGAAACTGAACAAAAACCTCACTGGATTATTACAATTAATGGCAAAATGAATGTTTGGAAATGTAAACTGATATTTCCTACTAACACACTACAGCAAAAGATTGAAATAACTGACTTAAAACCATTTTTAGCTGCTGAAGATACTAGTGCTCTAATCATTCTGGCCACCGCTGTAGATGTTTTGGATTCGCTTCAATTAAATCTGTATGAAATTGACATCACAGTAAATGATCCAGATCTGTTGAATTTTAGTTTTAGTCACCTGATGGAAGCAAGATGAAATGTGACCCTGCAGCACAAAAGCAGTCATGAGTAGCACAGGTATATTTGTAGCAATAGCCAACAATACACTGTATGGGTCAAAATGATCAATTTTTATTTTATGCCAAAAATCATTAGAATATCAAGTAAAAATCATGTTCCATGAAGACATTTTGTAAATTTCCTACCATAAATATCAAAACTTGATTAGTAATATGCATTGCTAAGAACTTTATTTGAACAACTTTAAAGGTCATTTTCTCAATATTTAGATTTTTTTGCTCCCTCAGATTCCAGATTTTCAAATAGTTGCATCTCAAACCATACATCAATGGAAAGATTATTTATTCAGATGATGATGATGTATAAATCTCAATTTTAGAAAATTCACCCTTATGACTGGTTTTGTAATCTAGGGTCACAAATATGATATCATACACCAAGCACTTCTCAGTTCCTATGATTTCAGCTCATCAGTGCTGAGCGGTGGCATAAACACTGTGCAGCATCACTCACTGAGACATCATGGTCATGGCACACTCGATGGGCGTCATCAGTCTGCGGATCACGTCCTCTGTCAGCAGCTCTGGACAATGAGCCACGAAACTGCGCATGGCTGTGAGGAACAAGCAATATGAGTTATTCACAATGCAGATTGAGAGAAACAGCAGAGAAGGTGATGGATGGATGATTTGAGGTGTTTTACCGCACAGAGCGCCGGCACGACCCTCCAGCATCACCTGCCAGCTGAAGGAGTCTCCTCTGGCCTTCTCGGCCTCCATCTCCTTCTGAGAGCGAGGAAACACGTTACGCCACAGCAGCAGCATCTTCGGCAGGTGGTAGCGCACTAAAGACGGTCCTGAGAGGATGACCACAGGTTCATGTGTTCAGGTTAGGGCTGCAACATTATATTCCAGTATTCGGTTTTAAAAAATAATTTTGCTTGAGTCGAGTAATCTGCTAAATTTTGTTCTGTCCAGGCTGGACTATTGAAATGCTCTCTTGGCAGGTCTTCCAGCCAGTTCTATCAAACCTTTACAATTAATCCAGAACGCGGCAGCAAGTCAAAAAGAATGCACGTCACTCCTCTGTTCATCAATCTGCACTGGCTACCAATAGCTGCTCGCATAAAATTCAAGGCATTAATGTTAGCCTACAAAACCACCTCTGGCTCTGCACCCCTTCACCTAAATACATTACTTCAGACTTATGTGCCTCTAGAAGCTTGTGCTCTGCAAGTGAACGTGGATTTATTGTTCATCCCAAAGAGGTAGAAAACCACTTTCACAGACTTTTACATTAACTGTTCCCTCCTGGTGACCTGCCCAACTCAATCCCAGCAGCTGAGTCCCTAGCCATCTTCAAGAATCGACTAAAAACACATCTCTTCCATCTTTATTTGACCCTCTAACTCTAGCTCTCTCTATTCTAATTCATTTCCTAAAAAAAAAAAAAAAAAAACTAACACTAGCTTGCGCGATTCTTTTTCTATTTGATCGGTTTTCTTTTTATTTACTTTTTTTAAAAACCTTGCTGCGTGTACTGCGTTAGGCTAATTGAGACTTGTTATAGCACTTGCATATCATTGCTTTTTTGTTGATTTTGATTGCTTCTATTCTCCTCATTTCTTAGTTGCTTTGGATAAAGCGTCGGCTAAATGACTAAATGAAAATACCAGAAGTGGTGCATTTCAATATCTTTGTGGTTTCATTTCACATCAATATCTTTCTCAATATGCTAACTGTTCATCAAGATTTCAAAATAAAACCTCAAACCCTCGCTCTGAGTGTACACATTCTGATGTCCACATATTTAAGAAATTAAAGATTAAGTGGACATTTGAATCAAATGATGTTTGGTAAATTTTAAACAACCTATAGATAAAAGGCATATAGAACAGCCACAGGCTCAGCACCCTCCTACTTCCACTCACTATTACGAATCTACATCCCCTCCAGAAGTCTGAGATCTGCTAGTGAGCGACGCCTTGTGGTACCATCACAGAGAGGCTCAAAATCACTCTCCAGAACATTCTCGTTCACCATTCCTGGCTGATTGAATGATCTTCCCACCCCTATCCGGAATTCTGGATCCCAGTCAATCTTCAAGCAACAAATGAAAACTCATCTCTTTCGACAGTACTTGACTTCATCGATTGCTTCTATCTGTCCCTGTCTGTCGTGCTGCTGAGAGGTTTGCGATTGTAGCTCCGTGTAGCTTCGCTTTTCTGTTGAATCTCTATCTTACTTTCACTCTCTGTTGTTTAAAGTGATAATATATAACTTAATTCCCACCATATTTCTGGTATTATCTGTCAAACTAATTTGATCATTCGCTTTTTAAAACCGTGAGTGCAGCGCGCGTGCAGTGCGTTAACCGGTTAGCTTGTCACTCGCTGTTCCATTCGCGTTTCTATTCGCGCCTAGTATCGTTTTCTTTTTTCTCGCTCCGTTTTTCACAAGTTCATCAAACAACAGTGGTAAGCAAATCATTCTTCAATCACGGTGAGTAATGGCTTCTTCTCCTGCTATTGTTGTTTGCACTTCATGTCACATGTACAGTTTATCTCTCTCTGTCGGCGACGAGGGATTCACATGTGATAAATGCAGGGATATAGTTAGGCTGACAGAGAAGATTTTAGAACTAGAGACACGCATCCAAACTTTAGTTGAGGACAGTAAGAATGTGAGGGCTGTAGATACTGCTTTGGATGCGACTAGCTCAGGGAGTCCTGTACATTGTTCGGTTCCGGTAGAGCCCGTGCAGCAGGGCAGCTGGGTGACTGTGAGGCGGCCTAGTCACGGGTCAAAACACCACTCTTCTGCTCGGATCAGAACATCAAACAGGTTCTCCCCACTCAGTGACGCACCCACTGAGAAACCTGATGAAAGTGCTCTAGTAATTGGTGATTCTATTGTACGGAACGTGTAAATAGAGACACCAGCCACCATAGTCCAATGTTCACCGGGAGCCAGAGCGCCTGACATCTTAGCAAATTTAAAAGTGCTGGCTAACGCTAAACGTAAATTCAGCAAGATTGTTATCCACTTCAGGGCTAATGATGTTCGACTTTGCCAGTCGGCGATCACTAAATATAATGTTAAAGAGGTGTGTGAACTTGCAAGTACGATGTCAGACACTGTAATATGCTCTGGTCCGCTCCCTGCTTACCGGGGTGAAGAGATTCATAGCAGACTGTCGTCACTCAATGGCTGGATGTCTAAGTGGTGCCCGCAGAATAACATAGACTTTATAGACAATTGGAAGAATTTTTGGGGCAGACCTGACCTGTTGAAAAGAGATGGTCTTCATCCCTCTTGGGATTTTCTCTCTAGAAATATGGCACATAGTCTTAGAGTTCGTACTTGACTAACTGGGGCCCAGGTCAGGAAGCAGACAGACTGGCTAAACCGACCGTCTGCTAGCCGCCTCACATCACAGAAGTCAGTTAATTCTCAGCACATAGAGACTCTTTCACCTAGATATCACACTATAGAGACTGTGTCTGTTCCCCGAACTAGAAAATACAGACAACATCCAAACCAAAGTAAGAGTAACAATTGAATTTATGTTCAACAAATAAAAAACAGATATAATACAGATAAACAAATGATAAAGCTTGGCTTATTTAATATTAGATCCCTTTCTACAAAAGCACTTTTTGTAAATTATATGATCACTGATCATAAACTAGATGTGGTTTGTTTGACAGAAACCCGGCTAAAACCAGATGAATATATTACTTTAAAGGAGTCTACCCCCCAAGATTACTGCTATAAAAATGAGCCACGTCCAAAAGGTAAAGGGGGAGGTGTTGCCACAATTTATAGCAATATTGTCAGTATTTCTCAGAGGTCGGGTTTCAAGTATAATTTGTTCGGAAAAATGGTGCTTCATATAACGTTATCCAAAGAAACAAGTGTTAATGATAAATCCCCTGCGATGTTTGTACTGGTTACTGTATACAGGCCACCAGGGCACCATACAGACTTTATTAAAGAATTTGCTGATTTTCTAACTGAGTTAGTGCTGGTTGCAGATAAAGTCCTAATTGCTGGTGATTTTAATATCCATGTTGATAATGAAAGAGATTAGTTGGGATCAGCATGTATAGACATTCTAAACTCCATTGGTGTTAAACAACACATTTCAGGACCTACTCATTGTCGAAATCATACTCTAGATTTAATACTGTCATATGGAATTGATGTCAGTGGCGTTGAAATATTGCAGCAGAGCAATGATATATCAGATCATTATCTAGTTTTGTGTATATTCCATATAGCTAAAGCTGTAAAGCCAACTCCTTGTTACAAATATGATAGAACCATCACTTCTACCACAAACGACTACTTTATAAATAATCTTCCTGATTTATCTCAATTCCTCAGCATATCCAATAGCTCAGAACAACTTGATGATGTAACAAAAACTATTGACTCTCACTTTTCTAGCACTTTAGATACGGTTGCTCATTTACGCTTAAGGAAGATTAAGGAAAAGAGTCCAACACCGTGGTATAATGAGCACACTCGGGCCCTAAAGAGACCAGCCCGGAAAATGGAGCGCAGCTGGAGGAAAACAAAATTAGATGTATTCGGTATTGCTTGGCGGGAAAGTACCCTATCCTACAGAAAAGCATTAAAAACGGCTAGATCTGCTTTACGTCTCTTTTAGAAGAAAACAAACAACCAAGTATTTATTTAATACAGTGGCAAAATTAACAAAAAATATAACATCAGCAGGTGCAGACATTACCCAGCAGCACAGTAGTAATGACTTTATGAACTACTTTACTTCCAAGATTAAAACTATTAGAGATAAAATTGTAACCATGCAGCTGTCAGCCACAGTATCGCATCAGATAGTGCACTATAGATCCCCTGAGGAACAATTCCACTCATTCTCTTCTATTGGAAATTAAGAATTGTATAAACTTGTTAAATCATCTAAACCAACAACCTGTATTTTAGACCCTGTTCCATTTAAGCTCCTAAAAGAGGTGCTTCCAGAAGTAATAGATCCTCTTCTGAATATTATTAACTCATCATTGTCATTAGGATATGTCCCAAAAACCTTCAAACTGGCTGTTATTAAGAAAACACAACTATGTTCCTTCTTAGAGAAATATTATGTGTGTGAGGATTTCCAGTCAGGTTTTAGACCATATCATAGTACTGAGACTGCTCTCATTAGAGTTACAAACGACCTGCTTTTATCATCTGCTTTTATCTATCATCTCTCTATTAGTGCTATTGGATCTTAGCGCCGCGTTTGACACTATCGACCACAACATTCTTTTAAATAGACTTGAAAATTATGTTGGCATTAGAGGAAGTGCACTGGCATGGTTCAAATCGTACTTATCTGACCGCCATCAATGTGTGGCAGTAAATGAAGAGGTATCATACCAATCACAAGTGCAGTATGGAGTACCTCAAGGCTCAGTACTTGGCCCCTTACTTTTCACGCTTTACATGTTACCCTAGGGAGATCTCATTAGGAAACATGGTGTTAGCTTTCACTGTTATGCTGATGATACCCAGCTCTATATTTCTTCGCGACCTGATGAAACTTACCGATTTTATATGATATCAAAAACTGGATGACTAGCAATTTCTTACTGCTAAAGTCTGAAAAAACAGGGGTGTTAATTATTGGACCAAAACCTTTTGCATGTAATAACCTAGATCCCTATCTAATACTTGATGGCTGCTCTGTAAATTCTTCGTCATCAGTTAGGAACCTAGGCGTACTTTTTGATAGCAATCTTTCCTTCGAAAAACATGTTTCTAGCATTTGTAAAACTGCATTTTTCCATCTTAAAAATATATCTAAATTACGACCTATGCTCTCAATGTCAAATGCAGAAACATTAATTAATGCATTCATGACCTCGAGGCTAGATTATTGTAATGCTTTATTGGGTGGTTGCTCTGCACGTTTAATAAACAAACTCCAGCTGGTTCAAAATGCAGCAGCTAGAGTTCTTACTAGAACCAGGAAGTATGACCACATTAGCCTGGTTCTGTCAACACTGCACTGGCTCCCTATTAAACATCGTATACATTTTAAGATCTTGCTAATTACCTATAAAGCCCTGAATGGTTTAGCTCCTCAGTATTTGAGTGAGCTCTTATTGTATTATAGTCCTTCACGTCCGCTGCGATCTCAAAACTCTGGCCATTTGATAATACCTAGAATATCAAAATCAACTGTGGGCGGGAGATCGTTCTCCTATTTAGCTCCCAAACTCTGGAACAATCTACCTAACACTGTTCGGGAAGCAGACACACTCTGTCAGTTTAAATCTAGATTAAAGACCCATCTCTTTGACCTGGCTTACACATAATACACTATCGTATTTCTATAATTCAAATCCATTAAAGGATTGTTAGGCTGCATTAATTAGGTCAACCGGAACCGGGAACACTTCCCAAAACACCTGATGTACTTGTTACATTGTTAGAAGAATGACATCTACACTAATATTAGTCTGTTTCTTTCTTATTCCAAGGTCACAGTAGCCACCCAGATCCAGACTGTATCCAGATCAGATGGTGGATCAGCACCTAGAGATGACCTCTACAGCCAGGACACCTATGAGCCCCAGAGACTGACCCCCAGTGAAGACCCTGTCTCCAAGACGGCCATCGGGACAAGACCACAGGAACCAGATGAGTCCTTTGCACAATCTGATTCTGCTTTAGTCTAGATTTAAACTGCTGATTTTGTCTGGCCAGAGGAGAATGACACTATTTCGACAAACGACTTCCCCGTCTAAATACTGTAAAGCTGATATAAAGACACCCAGCTCTATATCAAGCCGATGTAAAGCTGCTTTGACACAAATTGCATTGTTAAACGCGCTAAACAAATAATATTGACTTGACTTCATCCTAAACTTAAAAAAAAAATAACCTATTTATTCCTTCCCTTGCTAGCTTGGTACTTATTTGAACAATGCCTGAGACTTGGTGTTACGAGCACTTCCTCTGTCTGATTGCCTCTTTGGGATGAATCGCTTTATGTATTCCCCAATTGTAAGTCGCTTTGGATAAAAGCGTCTGCAAAATGACTAAATGTAAATGTAAACAAGGAATAGATTGCGCAGTAAACTGTAAAACAATCGTCAGGCCATTGGTGTCCTCTGCAGGCCTTTGTTAATGTGTAATATGCATTAGCTTTGTTTATAATACATTGAGTATTTTAAAAGTTTTGTTCAATAAAACCATCTGATTACTTGCTTTTGATACTTTATTTGAACTGATTATTGCCTAATTGCTATTATGTATGTAAAAGCTATTCTTTGCTTAGGTCTATTTTTATTACCACCAAAAAATTAATTAGAATTATCTGATTACACGATTAATCGTCAGAATAATTGTCAGATTACTCGATTAATCGTCAGAATAATTGACAAATTACTCGATTACCAAAACAATGTTTAGTGACAGCCCTAGTTCAGGTGTCCTTGTGCTTCTAGCCGGAGTCTGAGGGAAGGGATGGACTCACCTAAGGCCATGAGGGCTCCTAACAGCAGCCAGCCCGCTTGAGTGCGCTGGAGAGACAGACGGCTGTTCTGGGCTGTGGAGCGCAGCAGATCTTCTGCTATACTCACCACCATCTGAAACACATTCAGCTCAATTATACCACAGTAATCTGATAGCAGAAGCATAGGTGTTGCTCTTCAGGAATCTGCAATAGTAGCTTGAGTTTCTGCAGTGATTTAGTTTGAGACCATTTTTTAGCCTTTTTGTGAAACTTCTGATAAAACTGGCTTCTATAGACCAAGTCGTTGTTTGCAAACAGTGATGACGCTTTCTTTGTGGGCGGAGCCTATCTGGTGGCAGACAATTACAGTTTTCAAGTAGCAGTCTATGGAAGGTATGGAATAGAATAAAAAAAAAAGGTAAATTTGAGTTTATATTTCAAAATTCTAACTTTACTCTCACAATTCTGAGAAAAGAACAACTCGTCATTCTCTCTTTTCCCCTCGACTCAGAATCATGAGTTTATATCCCTGACTTCTGGCTTTTTTCCTCAGAATTGACAAACTCGCTATTTTTGAGTTAAATCGAGTTACAAAGTCAGAACTAGGAGATATAAACTTGCATTCGCGAGAAAAAAGTCAGAATTGTGAGAAAATAAATGAATGTTATGTAAAATGTTAATAGTAATAGGTTTAAGTAGTATTTTGTGCTGTAACTGTAGGGCTGATACAATACGTCCGCTATGAACTGCATGTGTGAATATTATGTAGACTTTAACTAAAAATCAAATTTATGCTTTAAAAGTAGAGTAATCATAGCAGTTTTCATCCACATCCTGTCCATTGCTGCGTTTAGCTTCAAATGGTGTCTTTGACGACAGTATTCTATTAAAATGATTTGCATTCCGATTCCAACATCCAAAGGCACAAAAATATTTTCTCTTAATCCATGGATTCTACCCGTTTCCCTCCACTTGTTACCAGTGTTTTTCTGCCGCCATAATGCGTGTGCAGTAATGCGTTTACACTACACAATAACTTTGTTGGGAACTATGTAGATTTTACCTTGATAAAAATGTTATTTTTTAAGAGAAGGCAGAGTTGGAATGTCACGACAGGCATGACTCATTTACAGCATTATTATCAGCAAGTGTGTCGCATTACTATTTAATAAAAGATGTAATATTGTGTATCGTCTAAAAATATCGGAAGTTTCCTTTCTTTGGTTTTAAGGCTTAACCTGAAATTAGAATTATGTGACCCTATGCCTTATGTTGAAATAATGCATTTTAATGAATAAAGGAGGTGAATTTGTTAAATTATTGCATTATATTGTATGTTAATGAAAATGGTATTTCTATTGCTTCGAATAAATAGACTTGAAATGTAATGACTTGTGACTGCTGCGTATGATGATGACAATGCTTTTTACTGAATAAAAGTAAAATATAAATATTTTAATAAATAAAAAGGTCATCTTTCTATGGCTTCCAGATTTCAACAAATATATTACATTTTAGTGACTAGTATCAGTGTTATGCATGTTTTTTAACTGAACAGAATTAATGCTCTTTTTCACTGGGCAATGTAAACTGACTATCGCAGAACTGTAAAGCCTGCCACTGACGTCACTGCCATTGTATGAATGTCTGAGGTGCCTCATATGAGCCAAGTTAGCCGTTAAGCTTTCTCCAATGGTAATTAATACAGACAGCATAAATGGGTATCATGAGCTGCACGCGTGTAGATGAACACAGAGCTGTGCTTTACTCTGAAGCATACAGTCCAATCAAAATTTATTCAGACACCTTCAACCTTTCTCAAATTAGATCAGTTTATTGCTATAGTTTAGAAAACAGTAATAAAATATGAGAAGAGCTTAGAGTTAACTGTCAGTTTTAAACAAATTGATCTTGATAATGTCAGATAACTTTGAGAGAAAGGTATGTAACGAATTTGGTTGAATAGCTGTCAGCTGTTAAATTTAAGAACATAATTAGATAAAACCAATTTAGCTCAACCAATCACCAAGCAATGCTTCATTCTGTTCAGTCTGTGGTGGAAAAAGATCACATTAGCAATTAAAGAAAAAACACTTGAGCAAAACATGATCCGCTCAAAGTGTCTGAATCATTTTTGCTCCCAAATTTTACTGCTAGTCCACTGTATGAAGAATTTGTGTATAATATGTCACAGTTCACTTTATTTTGCTATCCTCACTTACATTAATTAACTATAGTGCCCTGCACCCAGTAGTAAAAAAAATAAATAATAAATAAAAAAATATATATTATATCTGGTGTCTGAATAATTTTTTGTTTTGACTGTATTAACTTACTCAAATCACAACTTTTGCAATTTGATATATTTGCAAGCCATAATGAACTACTGACTGGGTGTATAGTGCAGCCCTTGTTATAGTCTAGATGACATGTTTCACTGGCAGTGTGGGGACTGTAGAGTCAGACCTTGCCCTTGGAGTGTGGGATGCCCAGAGGACACTGATGCACGCCCCCCAGCAGAGCGGCCATGGCGAAGCTGTAGCCGCTCACAGCCTCGGGAGAGTTCTTCAGGTTGTTGATGCACTCGGCGCAGCGCTCCAGGAGAGGCGTGAGCTGGTACGGCAGAGCCACAGCGACGCAGCGCAGACACCAGGCCGCAGCCAGACGCGCAGCCATGCTGGGGTGCAGCAGCACCGACGTGACCGTCTCCAGCAGACCTGCCAACACCAGCACAACATGCCCAGAGAGTGAGTCTGTGCACAGGGACAACGCTGCAGAGCTCAAGAGTGCACCAGTGCACATCCGGAAGACTTTTGCTTACCTTAAAACACAAATGTGACCCTGCAGCACAAAAGCAGTCTTAAGTCACAGGGGGATATTTGTAGCAATAGCCAAATATACATTGTATGGGTCAGAATTATCCATTTCTCTTTTATGCCAAAAATCATTAGGATATTAAGATCATGTTTCATGAAGATATTTAGTAAATTTCCTACAGTAAATATATGAAAACTTCATTTTTGATTAGTAATATGCATTGCTAAGAACTTCATTTGAACAACTTTAAAGGAGATTTTCTCAATATTTAGATTTTTTTGCTCCCTCAGATTCCAGATTTTCAAATAGTTGTATCTCAGATAAATATTGTGCTATCATAACAAACCATACATCAATGGAAAGATTATTTATTCAGCGTTGTATAAATGTCATGATGTAAAATCTCAGATGATGTAAATATTTCTAAAAATTTACCCTTATGACTGGTTTTGTGGTCCAGGGTCACAAGTGATATTTTTAATAAAGACAGATTTCTGTCCCTCCATTTAAAGTCCATCTCTCTTAAAGCTTCAAAAAGTTCATAAAGAGATTGCCAAAGAAATCCGCATCAAAGATGGTAAACATAAGCTCAAAAGACATGAGAGAGCAGTCCTCATTGGTTCTTGCATGTCAAGCACACACATTTGAACTTTGCTTTACCATATTTCATCTGCTCAGCAGCACACGTACATGTGAATGAAAGCTTAACCTGTTCATCATCAAGTGTCTCTTCAGAAGACTTGGATTAAGCTGCTTGATTCGTATGGATTTTTGAAGAGTCAATCGTTTGCTAGAATGGACTTTCAATGGAGGGAAGGCAATGTCTCAGGTTTCATTACGAATATCTTCATTTGTGTCTTGAAAATTAATTACAGTCTTATGGGTTTGGAACGACATGATGGCAAGTAAATGATGACAGAGGCTTCAATTTTGGGCAAACTGTCCCTTCAAATAAGTGTATGATTTAGTGTAAAAATGATTATAAATATAAAATACATTTCATTTTAAGCACTTCAGCTACAGACAAGCTACCCTTCTGATGTAGAAGCTACTTTACAAGATACTAAGAAAATGTGGCCCATTACTGTGAATCTATGTAAAAGTGCAATATTTTTACTGTGTAAGATTATTATGTAACAATTATGTATAAAGCAATGTTTAGTCTATGTATTATTCATTTTTATCAACTAACATGAAAATAATTTATGAATAAACAATGCACTTACATAAAGCACATCAAATATAGTGTAAACAGGACAGCCAATGAATGAGGTTTGTTCTTCTGCATCAAGCAAGCATGATTGAGCTTCTGTTGGCCATGTTTAATGTGCTCTATATTGGTGTGTGTTGATCAGTTTATAAATGAAGAAAATTATCATACAAAGCGATGATGTCCCCTCAGATTAAACTGCTTGATTCATATGGTCTCCTTTTACAATCTCAACGGCCTGGTCTCACAGACAGGCCTTAGACTAAACCAGGATTAGGCCATGGGTCAATTAGGACATTCACCGCAAGTCATTTTTATAAACATTACTGATGGCAGTGGTTTTTTTTGGTGTTCACATCAACATTTCTAGTAATGACTGAGATAGCTGTGGCTGATATTTCACTTGAGCATTGAAGGTAATTATATTTAAACATCCAAAGACTTCTGATTTTGAATTTTGTCCAGCTTGGGCAAGGCTGGCACCCTGTTTTTTGTACCATAATGCAACACAGTGTGGTTAAGTGCTCTTTCCTACCGACAGACGGCTCCTGGATCAGAGGGGAAGCTGTAGCGCTCAGACTCTGGACCAAACTGCCCAGCTCTTTCAGAGCACACACCATCACATGCTGGCTGGCCGACACGTCTGCGGCCCCGGCCCGGCCCTCACCGCTGGGGTCATTCACTACAGACTCTGTGAGAGAGAGACGACACACGGTCACGAGAACACAGCTTGCTGTCTTTAAATCAGATTTATCTGAATCTCTACAACTAATGAGTATGTAGATCTCGTCACAACTATTAAAAAACATAGGGTAACACTTTAATTTAAGGTGTCCTTGTTACACATTACATGTACTTACTATTATAATATAACAATAAATTAAGCATAATTACATGCAAGTAACCCTACTCCTAACCATAAGTACATATAATACGTAAATGTAGTTACACTACCAGTCAAAAGCTTTTGATCAGTAAGATTTTTGTAACATTATAAATGTCTTTATCATCAATTTAAAGCATCCTTGCTAAATAAAAGTATTAATTTCTATAATTTCTTTGCCAAAAAAAAAAAAAAAAGATACTGACTCCAAGCTTTTGAATGGTATAGTTAATAATGTTACAAAAGCTTTTTATTTCAGATAAATGCTGATCTTTGGATCTTTCTATTCATCAAGTCAAGTCACCTTTATTTATATAGCGCTTTTAATGTAAATTGTGTCAAAGCAACTGCACAGTATCAAAAAAGGAAATTAGTGTGTTAATAATGTAAAATTACAAGATTAAAAAAAAAGATTTTCAGTTAAAGGCATTTCATTATTGAATTGAGTGATGTCATCATCCAGCTCAGTTCAGGTTAAATAGTGTCTTTTCCAGCGATATCGTCGACCTGATTGCAATGGCAATGCAGTGGCCCCAACTAAGCAAGCCAGAGGCGACAGCGGCAAGGAACCCAAACTCCATCAGAGACAGAATGGAGAATAAACCTTGGGAGAAACCAGGCTCAGTCCAGTTCTCCTCTGGCCAAACAATCCAGCAGTTCAGTTCCTGAATCAAAGAATCCTGAAAATAATTTACTCAAATGTTTTAAATATTGATAATAATAATAATCAGAAATGTTTGTTGAGCAGTAAATCAGTATATTAGAATGATTTCTGAAGATCATGTGACTCTGAAGACTGCAGTAATGATGCTGGAAATACAGCTGCAGATCACAGAAATACATTATAATTTTAAATGTATTCAAATAGAAAGCAGTTTTAAATAGTAAAAGTATTTCACAATATTACTGTTTTTTCTGTATTTTAGATCAAATAAATGCAGGTTTGGTGAGCAGAAGAGAATTCTTTAAAAAAAAAAGAAATAATAATTAAAAATCTTGCTGTTCAAAAACTTTTGACTGGTAGTGTAATAATATTACTCTGTACTCAAATGTAAAATTACACTGTAACAAAAGACACCTTAAAATAAAGTGTAACCAAACATAGTATCTGAAACTCTAACGCCACTCATGAATCCACTTGCATGAAAAATGAAAATCTGTCATGTGACCAGAGACCGACTGTCTCCAATGACCTTCAAATTGTGTTTGAACAAATTTCCTACTGTATCCAAGAAGAATGTGAATGTGTTACAGCAAAGGAAGGAAATATTTTATGTTGAAACTGAATCTAGATCTTAATCGGACAATGCCAATGTAGCTCAAATGCAGATTTCAGACACACGGATGAGACTGACTGAGATCTCCATCTTACCCACGGCTCTCATCTGTTTACTGATGGCCAGGCAGATCTCCTTCGCTGCAGCTATTTGAGCTTTCTCGCCCAGCAGACCACCCAGCGTCGCCCGCAAGGCGAAGGACACGCAGCGGCGGGAATACACAGCCTCCACGTGAGTCTGCGTGGCCCGCGGATGAGCCACCAGCTCCAGCAGGTGAGATAAAAACACCGCAAAATTACGCTCCAACCACTGCCCGCCCAGAGTGGTGACGAACACAACATATGCCTGTGCAGAGAGACATGAGCAAACCATACAGTCAACATAACCTCCACTGAAACAGCTTCTGTTGCTTTATGGTTAATCAAATCAAAATTAGAGGTCGACCGATGTATCTGCTTTGACGATTAATCGGCACGATAGTTGATTGCTGGTAGTGCAACACGATATATCGGTACTAAAACTGTATCGCAATACCCTACTTTTAAAAACGGCACGACTCTGCATTTTACTAGTACTGTTTGTCTTTCTGTGGCTCTAATAAAGTCTGTATGCTTCATATAGAGTTATAATATAGATTGCACTTTCTCTTTCCATTTGCTCTGTTTATTTAAAGAACTTCAAACTCATCCATGCCACTTTGTTCATTCCTGAAGGCAACTTTTGCCTGTATGGTGACTGTTTTAGACCGCCGCTCGAGTCGAACGCGATGTGTGTGATAATCACAAGTGTTCTAAAACAGAAGCATATAAAGTGTGAGAGCATGCATACAATATCCTTATGTATGTAATGCCAATGCTATGGCCTTTGTGTAGATATTTAAAAATGGCCATCTTTAAGCATGACTGTTGAAATGAAATGGGAACACTTTAAATCCATTTTTAACATTAAGATTTAGGAATGCATGGTATTATAAGAATGGGCCGATAATGGCTTTAAAATCTAAATATAAAAAATTATGAAAAAATGATGTCTTGCCGACAAGAGTAATACATTAACTGCTCAGGGTGTGCTAGTAGATCACGTCAGCACTGTGGCTCATTCTTGAAGCAAACTTTAGCCTGAATGATGATTAGTAAAAAGTAAAGTCGTGACGTATTGTCAAGTATGGTGACCCATACTCGAAATTGGTGCTCTGCGTTTAACCCATCCAAGTGCACACACACAGCAGTGAGTAGTGAACAAATCCACACACACACACACACACACACACACACACACCGTGAACACACACCCGGAGCAGTGGGCAGCCATGCTGCGGCGCCCGGGGAGCAGTTGGGGGTTCGGTGTCTTGCTCAAGGGCACCTCAGTCGTGGTATTGAGGGTGGAGAGAGCGCTGAACATTCACTCCCCCCACCTACAATCCCTGCCGGCCGGGGGCTCGAACTCGCAACCTTTCGATTACGAGTCCGACTCTCTAACCATTAGGCCACGACTTCCCCAGATTAGATTCACTGTTTTGGATCGCTGCATTTAATGTGTGAAAGCACTGCAGAATGATGCGTTCGCTGTGTGATAGAGTCAACCGTAATAGCACTGCAGCGTATAAAAATTACTAACATGGCACTTAAACTACATTTTATATACTGATGTAATGTTATATTTTTAAACAAATCATGAGCTCTAAAAGATTTTCTGAATTTTTACAACTCTTGCTCTAGACCGTTTACAAATGATCAATCTTAAAATAAAATGTTAAGGTCACCACTGCATCTTTCTGGAAAACAAATGCAACAATTTATATAGTTTATTTATAGTTATTTACAAGCCTTCAGTGTACTGTTATTATAAGATTATAGAAAATTATATTCATTACTATTTATTTAATTCTAACAAACAAGTTCTTGTTAAAAACTAACTAAAATTCAAAAATAATTTGCTTATAATTTCTGCACAGAAGAGACATGGTATTGTTTCCAAACAAAAGGAAATATCGGTATCGGCTATCGGCCAAAATGAGTTGAAAAATATTGGCATATCAGACATCGGGAAAATCCAATATCATGCATCCCTAGATTAATGAAAGCTGTATAAAGTATTGTTCCTTGTTAGAGTCAGTTAATTTGAACATTTACCATCACTAATACATTTTACATGTTCAAGTTTCTTCTGTTAACATTAGTTAAACTAACTTTAATGATCAATATAATAATCAATATTAATATTTTTGTTCATTTACAAAGTATGGTTCAGTACGGTGTTAAAAATAGTAAAGCACTATCGGTTGATTAATCGTACCGGCCAGTGTGGTCCAACCTTGCTATGGGTAAAATCCACTATCGGTCGACCTCTAATCAAAATCATGGTTTATCAGACTGAACGTTAAGCACTAGTCATGAGTTTCCGAGGTCAGAGCGATGGTTTCCGGTCTCACCTGAGTGACGCCGACCCGCACCTCTCGGCTGACTGACGCTCCTTTCAGCATCTCTCCTCCGCTCTTCAGGAAGCCAGAGCCCCCTCGCAGGAAGCCTGTGGCCATCAGCTCCAGAACCTCCTCTAGAGTCGCCCGCTTCACGTTCTGACGCATGACTGACACGCAGCAAACACAACAGCTCAACTCACATATCACTGACAAATCACTCCCAATGAGTGTGGAGTACAGACACAACACTGGGACCTCTGTGTAGATCTCACTAGAAAACACTAGAAGCTTGACTGATTTAAGATTATTGCCACATCAGCTTCACAGGCAAACAAAGATTATACATTAGATAAACAATACATTAGTGCACAATACAAAATACAAAAATTAAATAAAGCAACCATAAAAACGTTTTGTACATAAAATTATATAAAAGATTCTTTAAAGGTGCCATAGAATGAAAAACTGTCTTTACCCTGGCATATTTAAATAATAACAGTTCTGTACATGGAAATGACATACAGTGAGCCTCAAACACCATAGTTTCCTCCTTCATATGTAAATCTCGTGATTAAAAAAGAGCACTGAAAAACAGGCGAATCAGAACATAACACCGACTGTGACGCAACAGTCGCGATCACTACGCCCCCAACATTTGCATAAACCCGCCCTTGTTCTAAGCCGGCCGAACCATCAGAAGCTCTGCAGGTATTGTAAATAAAAAGCGCGGACAACAGCGAAAATAACACAATAAATGTTATGTTCCAGGCCGTGCAGGGGGTGTGAAGTGCAGGGATGGGTTGGTGTCTGTATTCAGAAAGGCACAGAAAGCAAATAACGCGAGCCACTAAAGGGACATGGTTAGCTCCTTGCTAGCGGTAGCCTGTTACAGTACATAAGATTTCACTCTCAGTAAGGAGAGATGAGGATGATGGCGAATGACTTACAGATCCTGAGCACCACTGACAAGCATCTGATCTTGTGAAATGTGTGGTAAGTACTGTTGCTCCATAATGTAAACATAGTTTGTGTGATCGCATCTCTTGAAAGTGAACTATAAACGCGATCGATGGATCGTTCAAAAGCAGTTTCAATGCCTCGCATATTAATAACGGCTCCCTGATGCCCGCGTTTTATATACAGTATAATTACCCGACGATATAACTGCGAGAGAAAGTATTTAAATATATATTTTCCTCCCTGTGCTTCCTTCTTGCTGATGAGCCGTACTGTGAAACAGCCAATCAGAGCAGAGCTCATTATTATTCATGACCCTGCCAAATAAGCCAATAACAGACCGTTTCATTCTAGGGAGAAATCCTAGGGTTGTAAATGGACATGTAAAATCGCTTCTGGAGATTTTGTGCCCTTACCTAAGCCACATACCTTCTGTGTAGATATCAGAGAACAATTTAAAATACTGTATCAATGCATTCTATGGCACCTTTAAATTTACTTTTGAAAGAAATTGTAAAAGTTTTTTTCTGGGTCCGTCTTATAAAACAAGACCTTAAAAGTTTGTCCTGATAATAACCTTTGTCTCATGGCATTAAATATTGGGCAGACCAAACGTTTCACCGTTAAGGGAGTCCTGCAATATGGACATTTTGGTGCTTCTTCACCAATAAAATGTTGCTGAGCTAATCTTTAATGTCCAATACGACACCTTGTATACGCAACTTGGTCATGCCTACATTTAAAAGAATAAATATACCTTGTTCCTACAACAGAATTTATTTCAAAAAGATATTTTGACATTCTTTCCATTCCATGCAGTGACCCTTATGACTGGTTTTGTGGTCCAAGGTCACAAATAAGCATACTGTGCAAGGTAGATTGCAAAAATAGTATGATTGTGTTATTTCCTGCCTAGCCATGGTTGATGAAAACGTCTGCAAACTAACCTGTGGCCTGTTTGGGCATGAGCGCTGTGGCCATGGCGGTTCCCAGCAGCGTGGATACAGCCACACGCACACTGCTCGTAGAGCCTTCCAGAGCTTTAAAACACAGCGTGGCCACATTCTCCAGCTCGGTGGTCCAGATGAACACGGCCTCGTTCTGCAGCTCTAACAAACACTGGCCGATCACATCATCACATTATTCATCATCCACTCACAAGACCTGTGCATACACTACTATTCAAAAATGTAGCATCAGTAAGATTTCTGTTAATGTTTTTATCGAAGTCTCGTCTGCTCAAGGCTGCATTTGATCAAAAATACAGTAAAATTGTGAAATATTACAATTTAAAACAGCTGTTTTCTCTGTGAATATGTGTTAAAGTGTAATGTATTTCTGTGATCTGCAGCTGTATTTTCAGCATCATTACTGCAGTCTTCAGTGTCACATGATCTTCAGAAATCATAATAATATACTGATTTACTGCTCAACAAACATTTCTGATTATTAGCAATGAGAAAAGAGTTATGCTGCCCAATTTTTTCTCATACATTTTTTCAGATGAATAAATTCAAAAGAACAATATTTGTTTTTTTTAACTGAAATTATTTGCAACATTATACTAATATAACATTAATATACTATTATATTAATAAAAACTATTTTTTTACTGACTGCAAGCTTTTAAATGATCGTGTATACTCTATTTTTATCAATATTATTGTTAGCAAGTAAAAAGCAATAATCCACTTAAAGGTGTGTGTTACAGTGATCTTTACCACAGTTAACAGGTTCTCTGAATCCTACCACTCTTGACCATGGTAAAATCACTGTATAATGCAGTGTCTTGTGGCTTATTGCTGTATAAAACAGCTGCAAAATACACAAGACAGCAATGTTCAACAAACAGACCTAATTACATTTATTAATAAATAATAGGAAATGCAAATAAGAGTGTATGCATCCAACTATTTTCACTAGATGTGCTGTTCAGACTAAAAGACGGAAGACTGGAAAACACAGAAAAAAGCCCCGTCTCTCTTTATAATGCTTACCTTTGCGACGGCACAGCGCACCGCCATGGATCTGTCCGTCAGCAGTGAGCGGGCATTCTTGAAGATGTCTCTGTGGCAGGAGGCCGCCGCGCCGCCGAGACCGCTGAGCACTTTCTGCAGACTGAGCAGGATCTCACCTCGACCCTGAGACTGAGACAAACACACTCCAGCTTGACAAACCAGCACACCCAACTAAATTATTCACTGGATGAACTCAAGTTAATTGAGGGCAGGATTTCCATCCAATAAATGTGTAACCCCAACTCAATTTGATTAAATATAGTTTAAATGAAACCGATTCATTTATGAAGTAATATTTGCATGCTTGTTAAACTCAAACTAAACATTTAACTGAAAACTAAATGATTAGGCAGAAATTAGGGATGCACGATATTAGATTTTGCCCGATATCCGATATGCTGATATTTTTCAACTCATTTTGGCCGATAGCCGTTGCCGATACAGTTATATTTCTTTTTGTTTGAAAACCACATCGAGTCTCTCCTGTGTGGAAATTATAAGCTAATTCAGGGGCGTAGCGTCTGGGTACGCAGGTGCATATGGGCCCGGGCAGATTGGGGGCCCGCCGAGCCGGGGGTCTTTTATTGAAACAAGGGAACGAATATAGAGTCCTGCACGGGCCCTTCTCTGACAGCTTATCAGAATTCCCCGCCTGAGTCCGACCCAAGCCCGTGTCTTTTTTCTCTCTCCCCTTTACACAGCTGCTGTTGAAGCCATTAAAATAGTTCAGTTTTGGATTTTAATGGCAAAGTGGTTATATTTCGTTTTGTTTCTTTATTAAGTTCATTTAGAAACATGATTGGATTTAATGTTTGTTAAAAAAAAAATTATAAATACCAAGCGGCCAGCGCCAGACAGTGAGCTGAGCATGTTTGATCAGTTTAGCCTTCTCAAATAAACATGATTTGAGATAAAAAAAAAGTTAATGCATTCCACAATATAAAATTAAAAATTTAAGATAAATGTGTGATAAATATCCAATCATTTGTGCAAAGAGTGGAAGCTGAAGCGCACTTTGAAGGACAGGAAGGCGCTAGTGCCATCACTTGCATTTTTTTTTCTTAAGAGTGGAAAATTAAAATATGCTGTAATTTTTCCTCATAAAGTAAGAGTATACATGCACAGTTTTATTTGTGTGCACTCAAAATATCAACAAAACGTTGTGCCTTTGTAAAATAAAGAAAACAAACAGGGCTCCGTTTCCCAAAACGATGCGTAAGCTTAAGTTGATCTTAGAAACGATTGCACAAATCATCTTAGACATCTTAGACTTGCGTACCGAATCCCAAAACCATCGTAACTCAAGTAGTAGGCCTACTTGAAAATCTCCGGAGATCTACGAGTGCTCTGGAGTAATCCTAAAGTGTGCAAAGTAATAAAACTGAATTATGAGGTCACCTGCAATAACTACACCTTTCACATTATTCAAGTGCAAGGTGACTTATAATTAAAGCTTTTGATTGTACTTAAGCCTACTTTACACTTTATTACTCTTTTTTTGTGGTTTAAATAAATTGACAAGAAAAATGAATTGGCTTGACAATGTTACATTTTATTTCCAAGCATTTACACATTACATTAAAATTACAATTTAAATAAAACAGCTTGTGAATAGTCACGTAATGTTATTTACGTCAGAAAAATCAACAATAAGTTAACCGAGTTGGAGCCCATATCGTTTGGCGGGGACCCGTACAAATGTTTTGCACATGGGCCCGGAGCTGAGCAAATTATTTTTAATTTTGGTTTGTTTTTAACAAGAACTTATTTGTTAGAATTACATAACAACAATGAACTTCTTTTATAATGACAGTACACTGAAGGTTTGAATATAACCATGAATAAACTATATAAATTGCTGCATTAGTTTTTTTCCAGAAAGATGCAGTGGTGACCTTAACATTTTATTTTAAGATTGATCTTAAGATTCATTTTAAGATTTATTTTAAGATCATTTGTAAACGGTCTAGAGCAAGAGTTGTAAAAATTCTGAAAATCTTTTAGAGCTCATGATTTGTTTAAAAAATATAACATTACACATTAATGAATCAGTATATATAAAATTATTTATTTAAGTGACATATTTGTGGGGTTTTCTGTTGTTAATATAAGCTATAGCTTCTGACCATTAACTCAAAACAAACTCATGATTTTATGACATTAATTACTGCTTTATTTAATCAGAAACACAGTCTAAATGTTACTTGTGTAGGCTATTTTACTTTTAATTTAATTAGAAGTAGGCCAACAGCGCCCCCTACAGATAAAATCTCCTTACGGGGAGGCTGCTGCCGCTGCAGTGCTATTACGGTTGACTCTATCACACCGAACGCATCATTCTGCAGTGCTTTCACACATTAAATGCAGCGATCCAAAACAGTGAATCTAATCATCATTCAGGCTAAAGTTTGCTTCAAGAATGAGCCACAGTGCTGACGTGATCTACTAGCACACCCTGAGCACATGCGAGTTCATGTATTACTCTTATCGGCATCATTTTTCATATCGGACCGATGCCGATATTTACATTTAAAGCCATTATCAGCCGATGCCGATATTGGGCCGATAATATTGTGCATCATTAGCAGAAATCCTTCTACACTCAAAAGCAATGTTACATTGAATTTACATAACTTTAGGCATCAGCCAACTTGTTAGGAATTAGCCTTACGATGGTTTTGTTACATCCGTGGCATGCCCAAAGTAGTTGTTTATTATTATTAAAACGACTTGAATTCATGTTAGCAGGTCCTCAACCACAATCGTAACCCCCAAAAACACTAACTTACCAGAAACTGTTTTAAATACAAACATATAAGAGCACTAAACATTAACTAAACAAGTCTCCCAATATTATCATGCTAATAAAAAAATGCATAAAATAACATTTTATTTCAACATTTACTCTCCTTATCCAGCCCTGTGCAAAGCATGATGGGAAGGGCAAACCCACTTCCTAGTTACACAAGTAAAATCATTTAATTTTTGCTCTACTTAATTGAAACATGTTTTTTTTTCTAAATTAAAATATTGAGTTGAGCCAAAAAGCAACTGTTTCAAGTCAGTTTAACACAATGCAATTGATTAAATGGGAAACCTAACATAACGGTGTTAAGTGAAAATATAATTTGTGTTTAATAAACTGAACAGTGTTGTAAAATCTTAGTTTTTTTGAGTGCATGAGCAGGTGATCTGTACCTCTGCACTCTTCAGAGCCTTCAGGAGGTTACTGATGGTTTCAGGAAAAGAGCTGCCCAGCATTCGGCCCATCCGCTGATAAAACGCCCCGACACACGCCACCGCTGCACTGCGAACACACAGAACACAGGACACCTCACACACACATATCTGACGCTCCAGAACACCTCAACCCTCTGGTACTCTTCAGGCACTTTTGACAGAAAAATATCATGTGTGGTTTATTTGGAAAGGTACAAAATTGTGTGAGTTCTGTGCTACTCTTGCTATGTGAACACACTCACACAAACAAAGGACATGACTCAAACAGGCTAAACGTGTCCCTGCAGCACAGAAGCAGTCATGAGTAACACAGGTATATCTGTAGCAATAGACAACAATACATTGTATGAGTCAAAATTATACATTTCTCTTTTATGACAAAAATCATTAGGATATTAAGATCATGTTACATGAAGATATTTAGTAAATTTCAAAACTATTTTTGATTAGTAATAGGCATAACTAAGGACAACTTTAAAGGCAATTTTCTCAATATTTAGATTTTTTTTTGCACCCTCAGATTTTCTAATAGTTGTATCTCAGCCAAATATTGTCTGATCCTAACAAACCAAACATCAATGGAAAGATTATTTATTCAGCTTTCAAGTATAATTGACATGATGTAAAATCTCAGATAATGTAGGGTAAACATACCTGTTAAGCTCACCAAAATCTACATCGAGACATTTTTAGTGCACAAGATATTGGTTTCAGTGCAAAAAGTAATGCTAAAATAAAATATTAATCTCTCACAAAAATGTTATTTGAAATGACAAACGCATTTCAATCAAGAGCTACATTATTAAACTCAGAAAGTCTGGCTGTGCTTAATGGGTACATTTCTGTGTTCTTTAAGCACAGTCCTGTTCCCATTAAACTCACATCAGGTTTTATTCAATCTTGTTGATTTTAGGACATTTTTAAAGAATAATTGTAAAAATATATATTTTTTGAAGCACAAAGTCAATCACAGAAAGAACAGAAGACTAAAATCAAGCAACAAGGCCTTCAAGTGGATCAGTTATATATTCATAATGAAGTATCATCTAAACACAATCAACATCTTGACTAGTCCACATTCAGCTAAATAAGAAACTAGCCTCATTGTGAAGTTAAACGGATGTAATCTTATCTGGAGTCTCTTAAGGCTGGAATACACATGATTTTCCTCAGATGTACAGTCTGGAGAAGATGATGCTAGTTACCAAAGATCAGAGCCAGTCTGCAGATTTGAGTCACAGAATCCATAGAAAACCAATTCACTTAAAGTGACAACCATCAGTTAATATTTAAAGTCTGTTTATGAAGTATTTATATAGATGTTCAATGTAGAAGAGCTTAAAGAGAGCACACAGATTAATTGGAGCAGCAACCATTTTTAATACATTTCATGTAATATTTATTAAATTAACAGGATTTGTGCTAAATAAATAGTCTAGGTCATATATTACATTCATACATATTTTATTATGAACAACTATTATTAACAATATCTATGAAATGATACTTTTTCTTATTGATGTCACACTGAAGCTGTGATTGTCACAGTAGTGCACCCTTTAAGCTCATCTTAAAATAATATGAAATCTTTCAATATTACAGCACTGTAAAACCACAGACCAGCAATAAACTGTAGATTTATATTATTATGGATGTAAAAGTACAATCCAGTAATATGTTAGCGTAGCACACAATCTTATCCAGCTAGTCAGCTAACTGTGTTCTGGAGCTTCTGTTGCTAAAACTATCTTCTGGATCTCATGTAATTATTTCCCTCATCCAAGCTCTAGGTTATAATATGCAAAAGTCTGAACATTAATCTCTTCATTTTACAATAAGTAGTTAAACTTACCCAAAATAAGGGCTTAAACATCTAAAAACACAGATTTAAGGGGTTCCTCTTTTGGTGAAAGTTTTTAGACATCTTTTAAATCATCCGCCAGACAGAGAGAACACATGGAGACTCATATCTCAGCGTGTGATGATCTGACTGACTTCACATTACAGGAGGTCTATAGTCACAAACATATCAATTCATAAGATATCAAGTAGGATAATACATAATTTTTTCTTTTTATAATCTGATCTCAAACATGGAAGTGAGCTTAATGGGCACGTTTACCCTAAATATTTCAAAAATTGACCCTTATGTTTTGTGGTCAAGTGTCACAAATGGTCTTGAAACAGATCGATTGCAGTACATCAATTCTCAGACACTCCAAAAATGACGAATGCCAATTCAATGCGTTCAATCAGCAGAAACAAGAGCCTATCAACAGCAACGTACACCTACAGGGAAACGCACTCAGACTAGACCAGATGAATGCGTCTGTTGCAGTTTGTCGGCGCAGTGTGAACTGGCCTTAAATACACATAACAGATGCACATATACACACACACTTATAAACTGGTGCGCCTGAAACAGAGAATAAGATCACCACAATGCACAAAAGAAGCTTGCATAGCAATGGGGGGGTTAAACTCAAAACCATCAAGAAGCAAAAGCAACTATGACAGAAAACAGAAGAAACTCCTCTGTGCAGCCCTGCATATAAACCTACATTCATACAGAGAGCTATACAGCCATCTAGTGCTTACACTATAGCATTACTTATGAATATTATTTGATCAGTCAGCAGAGAGCTCTAATTTTCCTGTTTGAATTAGATTTTAGACCATTTCTCTTTAAAAACTCCATCAACTAAAACACAAATAAAATATTAGAAAATGCAACCAAATGGTGCGTAATTTTTATGGCCTTAAATTTGATACTAAATGTGAGACTTTTTAAGGAGCCGCTTTGAAACTAGCTGTATTGTGACTTGACTGATTTAAGTTTATAGCCACATCAGCTTCACAGGCTATTTCATGGCAAGCAAAGATTATACATTAGATAAACAATACATTAGTGCACAATACAAAAATTAAATAAGCAATTATAAAACAAAGTTTTGTGTATTAAATTTACTTTTGAAAGAAACTGTAAATTTTTCTGGGTCCATCTTATAAAACAAGTCCTTAAAAGGCGCAATATGTACAGGGCTCGAGACTGCGTCCAACATGGTCATATTTGAGACAGTTTTTTGAGAATGCGAGTTCAAATCTGACGCGGTCGCATTAGTGCGAGTGCATGGTCTGTACAGGAGCGTTGCAGAGCTGCGGCACATATAGCAGGACTCACATTTCACCGATTACATGAAGACACTGACAGAGAGGCTTTTCTTTTTGTTTTCATTTTAAAAAGCTTGTTATCTTTGCTGTTTACCTCGTGTTACGCTATGGAGGCTTTCTTTATTTTTATTGGATTCCTCTGTTTTCAAAACAGTGTAATTTATTAGTCGGTAATACAGCACGTGGTGTGTGCCATGCCTCATCTTATTCGATTTTGTTAAAGGAGTGGTTGATTGTGATTTCACTTTTTTAAATGTTAGTTAGTGTGTACTGTTGCTGTTTGAACAAACAATATCTGCAAACTTATGAAGCTGAAAGTTCAATGCAATGCAATGTCTTTTAAAATTCTGCCAGTTTAATGCAAAAACGGCTCGTAGGGACTACAACGAGTTACTTCCCGGGTTGGTGACATCACAAACCCTGATAAACTATGCTGCGCTGCTTTAGAGAAGAGGAAGAGAAAACTAAGGGTGCACGTAAAGATCTATTCATATATGAATCGTGATTCTGTCTTCTAATGATTCTAATGGAGACACAACTTTCAAAATCAATGTTCTAAAGCAGCGGTTCTTAATCATGTTCCTCGCGTCGCTCTGCATCTCTCTCTCTCTCATTCAGATCTTCAGCTCAGTGAATCCGTATATTAAAAGCTAACAGAAGCAGTAGCGTTTACAAATAACAGCGTATCTAAAAGTATGAGACAGCAACAAACAAACATACCATTAAGAGCCGTGCTTGCACAGGTTCTGCGTGATCCTCTTCACTAATATCCTCTGCTTCTCAATCAGGCTCAAATTGATAAGCAATATAGACGACGCCATTGTTTACAATACAACCGGAGCACATGCAGCCGTTTAAATTAACATTGACAATATTGGCATCATGCTGCTTCTTCAGCTGTATTGTGAAGAGCACTACACAAATAATGGTGAACTGAACTTCATCAGTTATCTCCACACTGCTCGTGCTGTAGTGTTCACTCACAGTTTGGTGGGCAGATACGCAGCGGTGTCATCTTTGCTCTTGATGATGTTGTTGCACTTGTCGAGCGTCTGGAAGACGGAGAAGGTGTCTCCGATGCTGTAGAGCACGGCCAGGTTCTTGGCCAGCAGTTTTCTGGTGGGCGGCCCGGGAGAGCTGCTGATCAAACCCGTCAGCTGCTCCACCAGCTTCTTCTGCTTCTCCTTCACATCCACCTGCGGACGAGCATCAGACCAACAGCCTCCAGTCACCTCTCCTCACACACACAGCTAACACACGCTCTGGAGAACTGCTGCACTGCTTCACACTAGATAATAACACCCACTACTGCTGCCAAGGAAAATACTTCCAGAAGCAGAATTAACACCTTTTTGAACAAATCAGTTGAGTGAATGCACCGTTTCCTGGTGTACCAATGTCACTGTAAAACACTAACACTAGTGCTGTCAAACGATTAATCGCATCCAAAATAAAAGTTGTTTACATAATATACGTACACAGTATAAGTGTGCACTCATACAGTATATACTTTGAAAATATTTACATGTATATATTTATATAACTCAGGGCTCCAAACTGCGACTAAAATGGTCACATTTGCGACCAAAAATATTAATTTGCGAGTGAAGTTTTTGCTGAGGTCGCCACTGGCGACTATATATAATTTGCATGAAAGGACTTTTTTCCCGATTGTTTTGCGCTCACATCTTTTGTTATGTTCACGTATTAAACTTACATAAGACGATGCGCATCAAAGTTTTACTGAAAAGAGTTTCAAACAGTCCTCATCTCTGCCGCACACAGTCTGCTGAACGCAGTGAGAGAGACCTGAAAGGGCCTGTTTACACCTGCTCACTTCATGCATTTTCTCTGATCGGATATCTATATGATTTGTTAAAACGTTTCCCCATTTACACTTGGCCACATAAATGTGTCTTCGCAAAACGGATATAAATCCGTTCTTCAATTCCCGCTTCATATGCAAATATAACGGAGTTCACGTCAATGAAAGCAATGGATAATTTTATTAATTATCAGCTAATTTCAATATCAAGAGAGCGCGCGGCATCAGCACTGGAAAGATAGGCTAGTCTCACTACTTTTAATGAAGAAGATTGTGTGTTGAGCGTCTGCGGCTTACTTTCAGGTTCATTCAGTTTGCGCGTCTCTTGCTGAAGAAATACTCCGCTACTCATCCGCGGTGATGCTTGTTGCATTGCGCTGTCATATCTGACTATAACATGCCATATAGCCTATAAAACGCTCTCACACGTCTATTATTTTAATATTATGGGAGGAGTAAAATTACCATATGTGGTTTCAACAACCAGATGCATTTACACTTGTCCGGTCGATCTTCTTATCGAGATCTTAGTCTATGCTGTGTTCTGTTAATGCATGGACTTCCTGTTATTTGAAGCGCACTTGCCATCCAGTAATCGCAAAAAGCTTTGTGCTGTCTTACTTTTTAATAAACAAAGTATCAGCTTTAAAATGCTACGAAACTCAAATGATGCGGTTTGGGTGCTCTTTAATGCGGACCACAAGCGCACACTTTGGGTAATATAAACACCAGTACCCCGCGTCCACACGGTCCCTGTATGCGTCCGGATCGCGCGAGCGGAGAGTAGCGCACTTAATGCTCAGGCGCGATCTCTTTAGCACCTCAGTTAAAGCAGCAAGTGAACCCATTATATATTTCCATTTACTAGTATAGTATGAAATGAACATGATCAAAAGGTAGGCAATAAGAAAGCCTATAGTACAACTTACTGAAATGTTTTATGTAAAAGCTCATTGTTTCAAACTGAGGAAATGTATAAAGCTTGTAAACATTGCATTGTAATACATTTACCTCAGAATAACCACTCAGTGTCCATAAACTCATCAGTCAGCTAGAAAAATAACTATAAAGAGGAGCGTTTTGCTATATTCATGCACTGTTGCATATTAATATTTTTACTTATTCTGTTGTACATGATTCAACTCCTCCTATAAAATAGCATTTTACTAATGAAGAAAAACAGACTGAATGTGTGAAAGACGTGACAACATTTATAGGATGCACTGCACTCAGTTGCCAAGTGATGCTTATGGTCCATGATATTGGTACAGATTCTGTGTAACGAACAATTCTTTGTGACTGTATATTTCAAGTTGTAAAAGACATTTAATTCACACTTTAAGTGAACCTTAGTCCCCCGGTCGACCTGATCATCTACAAGATGGATTAAAATGCTGATAAAGCCTAGAAAAGATAAGACATAAACACATGACAAAATGATTGAAATGTTAAAATAGGGGGGAAAAATAAAATGATAATAATAAAATAAACCACTTTTATTCTGTGGCACCTAAAAAAATAATTTGGCGCCTAAGTTTTTCTTTTATAGGAGCCAATGGCTCCTTACTCGATTTTTTTGTTTGGAGCCCTGTAACTGATATCATATATAAATATATTTAATATACAAATATAACTTTTTTCTTAAATATATACATGCATGTGTGTGTATTTATATAAACAATAAATATACACAGTACACACACATATTATGTTAATAAAACTTATTTTGGATGTGATTAATCGTTTGACAGCACTCACTGACAGACAAACACAAACAGACACACAAACACTCTCACACACACTAACACACACTCAGACACACAGACACACTCTCACACAGAAACACTCTCACACACACAGACACACACACACCCACACACACAGACACACACTCTCTCACACACACAGACACACTGACAGACACACACACACACACACACACACACTCTCTCACACACACAGACACACTGACAGACACACACACACACACACACACACACTCTCTCACACACACAGACACACACTGACACACAGACACACACTGACACACACAGACACACACAGACACACACTGACACACAGACACACACTGACACACAGACACACACTGACACACAGACACACACTGACACACAGACACACTGACACACAGACACAAACACAGACACTCTCTCACACACACAGACACACTGACACAGACACACACACTCACACACACAGACACACTGACACACACACACTGACACACACACACACTGACACACACACTCACTCTCTCTCTCACACACACATAAGACTCTAAAGATCTGTGTGATGTAACACAGGAGCCTGATGGTTATGAAACATGTATTTGTGTTTCCGGTGGTGTTTACCTTGTTGGCAGTTATGAGCACTTTATCCAGGAAGCGGAGCCACTCGAAGATGAAGACGGCTCTCTTGGCTTCAGTGATGTGAGACAGAGCCTCTTCATTCAGCAGCAGACTGTGTGCCAGCTCCATCCTCACAAACACACACAACACCTCTGGAATTAACACCAGCGTCTACTGTTCAATCAACGACATTATCAGCATCCGGGGCCTAAACCGAGCAGCTGACTAGTGACGGGTCGTTCTTGAACGATTCGTTCATTTTGAACAAATCTTTAATGTGACTCGGGAAGAACGAGTCGTCTCGGGGAGTGATTCGTTCAGTCGCACGTGCGCATTGCACAACATTCTATGGGTCCTGTACTGGAATTAGTTCACCTCCCGAGTCTCGGGTTTGAGTCGTTCGTTCATCACGTGACAGCCCCATACGCTTAACCAATGCAGCCTGAGCCAGAAAGAGAATTGATTAGTTCGTCTATATCGAGTCTCGGGTTTGAGTCGTTCGTTCATCACGTGACAGCCCCATACACTTAACCAATGCAGCCTGAGCCGGAAAGAGAATTGATTAGTTCGTCTATATCGAGTCTCAGGTTTGAGTCTTTCGTTCATCACGTGACAGCCCCATACGCTTAACCAATGCAGCCTGAGCCGGAAAGAGAATTGATTAGTTCATCTATATCGAGTCTCGGGTTTGAGTCGTTCGTTCATCACGTGACAGCCCCATACACTTAACCAATGCAGCCTGAGCCAGAAAGAGAATTGATTAGTTCTTCTATATCGAGTCTCGGGTTTGAGTCGTTCGTTCATCACGTGACAGCCCCATACACTTAACCAATGCAGCCTGAGCCGGAAAGAGAATTGATTAGTTCATCTCCTGAGTCTCGGGTTTGAGTCGTTCGTTCATCACGTGACAGCCCCATACGCTTAACCAATGCAGCCTGAGCCGGAAAGAGAATTGATTAGTTCTTCTATATCGAGTCTCGGGTTTGAGTCGTTCGTTCATCACGTGACAGCCCCATACGCTTAACCAATGCAGCCTGAGCCGGAAAGAGAATTGATTAGTTCTTCTATATCGAGTCTCGGGTTTGAGTCGTTCGTTCATCACGTGACAGCCCCATACGCTTAACCAATGCAGCCTGAGCCGGAAAGAGAATTGATTAGTTCTTCTATATCGAGTCTCGGGTTTGAGTCGTTCGTTCATCACGTGACAGCCCCATACGCTTAACCAATGCAGCCTGAGCCGGAAAGAGAATTGATTAGTTCGTCTATATCGAGTCTCAGGTTTGAGTCGTTCGTTCATCACGTGACAGCCCCATACGCTTAACCAATGCAGCCTGAGCCAGAAAGAGAATTGATTAGTTCTTCTATATCGAGTCTCGGGTTTGAGTCGTTCGTTCATCACGTGACAGCCCCATACGCTTAACCAATGCAGTCTGAGCCGGAAAGAGAATTGATTAGTTCTTCTATATCGAGTCTCGGGTTTGAGTCGTTCGTTCATCACGTGACAGCCCCATACGCTTAACCAATGCAGCCTGAGCCGGAAAGAGAATTGATTAGTTCTTCTATATCGAGTCTCGGGTTTGAGTCGTTCGTTCATCACGTGACAGCCCCATACGCTTAACCAATGCAGCCTGAGCCGGAAAGAGAATTGATTAGTTCTTCTATATCGAGTCTCGGGTTTGAGTCGTTCGTTCATCACGTGACAGCCCCATACACTTAACCAATGCAGCCTGAGCCGGAAAGAGAATTGATTAGTTCTTCTATATCGAGTCTCGGGTTTGAGTCGTTCGTTCATCACGTGACAGCCCCATACACTTAACCAATGCAGCCTGAGCCGGAAAGAGAATTGATTAGTTCTTCTATATCGAGTCTCGGGTTTGAGTCGTTCGTTCATCACGTGACAGCCCCATACACTTAACCAATGCAGCCTGAGCCGGAAAGAGAATTGATTAGTTCTTCTATATCGAGTCTCGGGTTTGAGTCGTTCGTTCATCACGTGACAGCCCCATACGCTTAACCAATGCAGCCTGAGCCGGAAAGAGAATTGATTAGTTCTTCTATATCGAGTCTCGGGTTTGAGTCGTTCGTTCATCACGTGACAGCCCCATACACTTAACCAATGCAGCCTGAGCCGGAAAGAGAATTGATTAGTTCTTCTATATCGAGTCTCGGGTTTGAGTCGTTCGTTCATCACGTGACAGCCCCATACACTTAACCAATGCAGCCTGAGCCGGAAAGAGAATTGATTAGTTCTTCTATATCGAGTCTCGGGTTTGAGTCGTTCGTTCATCACGTGACAGCCCCATACGCTTAACCAATGCAGCCTGAGCCGGAAAGAGCAGTGATTAGTTCACCTCCCGAGTCTCGGGTTTGAGTCGTTCGTTCATCACGTGACAGCCCCATACGCTTAACCAATGCAGCCTGAGCCAGAAAGAGAATTGATTAGTTCTTCTATATCGAGTCTCGGGTTTGAGTCGTTCGTTCATCACGTGACAGCCCCATACACTTAACCAATGCAGTCTGAGCCGGAAAGAGAATTGATTAGTTCTTCTATATCGAGTCTCGGGTTTGAGTCGTTCGTTCATCACGTGACAGCCCCATACACTTAACCAATGCAGCCTGAGCCGGAAAGAGAATTGATTAGTTCTTCTATATCGAGTCTCGGGTTTGAGTCGTTCGTTCATCACGTGACAGCCCCATACGCTTAACCAATGCAGCCTGAGCCAGAAAGAGAATTGATTAGTTCTTCTATATCGAGTCTCGGGTTTGAGTCGTTCGTTCATCACGTGACAGCCCCATACACTTAACCAATGCAGCCTGAGCCGGAAAGAGAATTGATTAGTTCTTCTATATCGAGTCTCGGGTTTGAGTCGTTCGTTCATCACGTGACAGCCCCATACGCTTAACCAATGCAGCCTGAGCCGGAAAGAGAATTGATTAGTTCTTCTATATCGAGTCTCGGGTTTGAGTCGTTCGTTCATCACGTGACAGCCCCATACACTTAACCAATGCAGCCTGAGCCGGAAAGAGAATTGATTAGTTCTTCTATATCGAGTCTCGGGTTTGAGTCGTTCGTTCATCACGTGACAGCCCCATACACTTAACCAATGCAGCCTGAGCCGGAAAGAGAATTGATTAGTTCTTCTATATCGAGTCTCGGGTTTGAGTCGTTCGTTCATCACGTGACAGCCCCATACGCTTAACCAATGCAGCCTGAGCCGGAAAGAGAATTGATTAGTTCACCTCCCGAGTCTCGGGTTTGAGTCGTTCGTTCATCACGTGACAGCCCCATACGCTTAACCAATGCAGCCTGAGCCGGAAAGAGAATTGATTAGTTCTTCTATATCGAGTCTCAGGTTTGAGTCGTTCGTTCATCACGTGACAGCCCCATACGCTTAACCAATGCAGCCTGAGCCAGAAAGAGAATTGATTAGTTCTTCTATATCGAGTCTCGGGTTTGAGTCGTTCGTTCATCACGTGACAGCCCCATACACTTAACCAATGCAGCCTGAGCCGGAAAGAGAATTGATTAGTTCTTCTATATCGAGTCTCAGGTTTGAGTCGTTCGTTCATCACGTGACAGCCCCATACGCTTAACCAATGCAGCCTGAGCCAGAAAGAGAATTGATTAGTTCTTCTATATCGAGTCTCGGGTTTGAGTCGTTCGTTCATCACGTGACAGCCCCATACACTTAACCAATGCAGCCTGAGCCGGAAAGAGAATTGATTAGTTCTTCTATATCGAGTCTCGGGTTTGAGTCGTTCGTTCATCACGTGACAGCCCCATACACTTAACCAATGCAGCCTGAGCCGGAAAGAGAATTGATTAGTTCTTCTATATCGAGTCTCGGGTTTGAGTCGTTCGTTCATCACGTGACAGCCCCATACACTTAACCAATGCAGCCTGAGCCGGAAAGAGAATTGATTAGTTTGTCTATATCGAGTCTCGGGTTTGAGTCGTTCGTTCATCACGTGACAGCCCCATACACTTAACCAATGCAGTCTGAGCCGGAAAGAGAATTGATTAGTTTGTCTATATCGAGTCTCGGGTTTGAGTCGTTCGTTCATCACGTGACAGCCCCATACACTTAACCAATGCAGCCTGAGCCGGAAAGAGAATTGATTAGTTCACCTCCCGAGTCTCGGGTTTGAGTCGTTCGTTCATCACGTGACAGCCCCATACGCTTAACCAATGCAGCCTGAGCCAGAAAGAGAATTGATTAGTTCTTCTATATCGAGTCTCGGGTTTGAGTCGTTCGTTCATCACGTGACAGCCCCATACACTTAACCAATGCAGTCTGAGCCGGAAAGAGAATTGATTAGTTCTTCTATATCGAGTCTCGGGTTTGAGTCGTTCGTTCATCACGTGACAGCCCCATACACTTAACCAATGCAGCCTGAGCCGGAAAGAGAATTGATTAGTTCTTCTATATCGAGTCTCGGGTTTGAGTCGTTCGTTCATCACGTGACAGCCCCATACGCTTAACCAATGCAGCCTGAGCCAGAAAGAGAATTGATTAGTTCTTCTATATCGAGTCTCGGGTTTGAGTCGTTCGTTCATCACGTGACAGCCCCATACACTTAACCAATGCAGCCTGAGCCGGAAAGAGAATTGATTAGTTCTTCTATATCGAGTCTCGGGTTTGAGTCGTTCGTTCATCACGTGACAGCCCCATACGCTTAACCAATGCAGCCTGAGCCGGAAAGAGAATTGATTAGTTCTTCTATATCGAGTCTCGGGTTTGAGTCGTTCGTTCATCACGTGACAGCCCCATACACTTAACCAATGCAGCCTGAGCCGGAAAGAGAATTGATTAGTTCTTCTATATCGAGTCTCGGGTTTGAGTCGTTCGTTCATCACGTGACAGCCCCATACACTTAACCAATGCAGCCTGAGCCGGAAAGAGAATTGATTAGTTCTTCTATATCGAGTCTCGGGTTTGAGTCGTTCGTTCATCACGTGACAGCCCCATACGCTTAACCAATGCAGCCTGAGCCGGAAAGAGAATTGATTAGTTCACCTCCCGAGTCTCGGGTTTGAGTCGTTCGTTCATCACGTGACAGCCCCATACGCTTAACCAATGCAGCCTGAGCCGGAAAGAGAATTGATTAGTTCTTCTATATCGAGTCTCAGGTTTGAGTCGTTCGTTCATCACGTGACAGCCCCATACGCTTAACCAATGCAGCCTGAGCCAGAAAGAGAATTGATTAGTTCTTCTATATCGAGTCTCGGGTTTGAGTCGTTCGTTCATCACGTGACAGCCCCATACACTTAACCAATGCAGCCTGAGCCGGAAAGAGAATTGATTAGTTCTTCTATATCGAGTCTCAGGTTTGAGTCGTTCGTTCATCACGTGACAGCCCCATACGCTTAACCAATGCAGCCTGAGCCAGAAAGAGAATTGATTAGTTCTTCTATATCGAGTCTCGGGTTTGAGTCGTTCGTTCATCACGTGACAGCCCCATACACTTAACCAATGCAGCCTGAGCCGGAAAGAGAATTGATTAGTTCTTCTATATCGAGTCTCGGGTTTGAGTCGTTCGTTCATCACGTGACAGCCCCATACACTTAACCAATGCAGCCTGAGCCGGAAAGAGAATTGATTAGTTCTTCTATATCGAGTCTCGGGTTTGAGTCGTTCGTTCATCACGTGACAGCCCCATACACTTAACCAATGCAGCCTGAGCCGGAAAGAGAATTGATTAGTTTGTCTATATCGAGTCTCGGGTTTGAGTCGTTCGTTCATCACGTGACAGCCCCATACGCTTAACCAATGCAGCCTGAGCCGGAAAGAGAATTGATTAGTTCTTCTATATCGAGTCTCGGGTTTGAGTCGTTCGTTCATCACGTGACAGCCCCATACACTTAACCAATGCAGCCTGAGCCGGAAAGAGAATTGATTAGTTCTTCTATATCGAGTCTCGGGTTTGAGTCGTTCGTTCATCACGTGACAGCCCCATACACTTAACCAATGCAGCCTGAGCCAGAAAGAGAATTGATTAGTTCACCTCCCGAGTCTCGGGTTTGAGTCGTTCGTTCATCACGTGACAGCCCCATACGCTTAACCAATGCAGCCTGAGCCGGAAAGAGAATTGATTAGTTCACCTCCCGAGTCTCGGGTTTGAGTCGTTCGTTCATCACGTGACAGCCCCATACGCTTAACCAATGCAGCCTGAGCCGGAAAGAGAATTGATTAGTTCACCTCCCGAGTCTCGGGTTTGAGTCGTTCGTTCTTCACGTGACAGCCCCATACGCTTAACCAATGCAGCCTGAGCCAGAAAGAGAATTGATTAGTTCATCTCTCGAGTCTCAGGTTTGAGTCGTTTGTTCATCACGTGACAGCCCCATACGCTTAACCAATGCAGCCTGAGCCGGAAAGAGAATTGATTAGTTCTTCTATCGAGTCTCGGGTTTGAGTCGTTCGTTCATCACGTGACAGCCCCATACGCTTAACCAATGCAGCCTGAGCCGGAAAGAGAATTGATTAGTTCTTCTATATCGAGTCTCGGGTTTGAGTCGTTCGTTCATCACGTGACAGCCCCATACGCTTAACCAATGCAGCCTGAGCCGGAAAGAGAATTGATTAGTTCTTCTATATCGAGTCTCGGGTTTGAGTCGTTCGTTCATCACGTGACAGCCCCATACGCTTAACCAATGCAGCCTGAGCCGGAAAGAGAATTGATTAGTTCTTCTATCGAGTCTCGGGTTTGAGTCGTTCGTTCATCACGTGACAGCCCCATACGCTTAACCAATGCAGCCTGAGCCGGAAAGAGAATTGATTAGTTCTTCTATATCGAGTCTCGGGTTTGAGTCGTTCGTTCATCACGTGACAGCCCCATACGCTTAACCAATGCAGCCTGAGCCGGAAAGAGAATTGATTAGTTCATCTCTCGAGTCTCAGGTTTGAGTCGTTTGTTCATCACGTGACAGCCCCATACGCTTAACCAATGCAGCCTGAGCCGGAAAGAGAATTGATTAGTTCTTCTATCGAGTCTCGGGTTTGAGTCGTTCGTTCATCACGTGACAGCCCCATACACTTAACCAATGCAGCCTGAGCCGGAAAGAGAAATGATTAGTTCTTCTATATCGAGTCTCGGGTTTGAGTCGTTCGTTCATCACGTGACAGCCCCATACACTTAACCAATGCAGCCTGAGCCGGAAAGAGAATTGATTAGTTCTTCTATATCGAGTCTCGGGTTTGAGTCGTTCGTTCATCACGTGACAGCCCCATACGCTTAACCAATGCAGCCTGAGCCGGAAAGAGAATTGATTAGTTCTTCTATATCGAGTCTCGGGTTTGAGTCGTTCGTTCATCACGTGACAGCCCCATACGCTTAACCAATGCAGCCTGAGCCGGAAAGAGAATTGATTAGTTCTTCTATATCGAGTCTCGGGTTTGAGTCGTTCGTTCATCACGTGACAGCCCCATACACTTAACCAATGCAGCCTGAGCCGGAAAGAGAATTGATTAGTTCTTCTATATCGAGTCTCGGGTTTGAGTCGTTCGTTCATCACGTGACAGCCCCATACGCTTAACCAATGCAGCCTGAGCCGGAAAGAGAATTGATTAGTTCTTCTATATCGAGTCTCGGGTTTGAGTCGTTCGTTCATCACGTGACAGCCCCATACACTTAACCAATGCAGCCTGAGCCGGAAAGAGAATTGATTAGTTCTTCTATATCGAGTCTCGGGTTTGAGTCGTTCGTTCATCACGTGACAGCCCCATACGCTTAACCAATGCAGCCTGAGCCGGAAAGAGAATTGATTAGTTCTTCTATATCGAGTCTCGGGTTTGAGTCGTTCGTTCATCACGTGACAGCCCCATACGCTTAACCAATGCAGCCTGAGCCGGAAAGAGAATTGATTAGTTCATCTATATCGAGTCTCGGGTTTGAGTCGTTCGTTCATCACGTGACAGCCCCATACGCTTAACCAATGCAGCCTGAGCCGGAAAGAGAATTGATTAGTTCATCTATATCGAGTCTCGGGTTTGAGTCTTTCGTTCATCACGTGACAGCCCCATACGCTTAACCAATGCAGCCTGAGCCGGAAAGAGAATTGATTAGTTCATCTATATCGAGTCTCGGGTTTGAGTCGTTCGTTCATCACGTGACAGCCCCATACGCTTAACCAATGCAGCCTGAGCCGGAAAGAGAATTGATTAGTTCTTCTATATCGAGTCTCGGGTTTGAGTCGTTCGTTCATCACGTGACAGCCCCATACGCTTAACCAATGCAGCCTGAGCCGGAAAGAGAATTGAATATAGTCTACGAACGACTCAAACCCGAGACTCGGGAGATAAGAGGTGATGCGCAAATCATAGACTAAAGACCCAGGTAAACAATTAATTAATATTATTGTTATCATTTTTATGTTGATGGTTGTATTCTGTTTTATATTCGTGATTTTTGAGCTTTAATAAAAAAATAAAAAAAATAAAAAAAAGAATGAATATTTTCTGTTTCTTATAGCATAGTTTTGTATTGTTTGTAGTGTGATAAACGTTTGCGTAAGTAGTAGATGTGTTTGGAAAGTAACACGTAACATTTGAATTATATTTAGCTAAAATGAACGAAATGACTCGAAAAAAGATTCGTTCATTTTGCTGAACGAGACTCAAAGGTCCGAGTCGGTAAAATGATCCGAACTTCCCATCACTACAGCTGACAGACTGCTTTACTACTAAACTACTTCTTCTTATTGGTTTTATGGCGGATTGCAATCATGATTTATCAGGTACATACCGCCACCTACTGTACCGGAGTATGTAACATGGATTATCCTACATCTCAATGACTCAAAAAAATTCAAATAATATATATATATATATATATATATATATATATATATATATATATATATATATATATATTTATATATATATATATATATATATATATATATTTATATATATATATATATATATATATATATATATATATATATATATAAAATAATAATTTCAATTTTACCCCACTACTATCGAAATTCTATTATATCCTTCAGATATTCCACAACAGCATCCTGTGCATCTTTTATCTTCTCCTGTTGTTCCCTAAACACCTTCAAGGTTGCATTTTCTTCCTGCCTGATTTATCTTCTGCTTTAATCTAATCCTCTCTTCTCTATACTTCCTACAATGCAGCAGTATACAGGTCCTTTTCAAAAAATTAGCATATTGTGATAAAGTTCATTATTTTCTGTAATGTACTGATAAACATTAGACTTTCATATATTTTAGATTCATTACAACACAACTGAAGTAGTTCAAGCCTTTTATTGTTTTAATATTGATGATTTTGGCATACAGCTCATGAAAACCCAAAATTCCTATCTCAAAAAATTAGCATATTTCATCCGACCAATAAAAGAAAAGTGTTTTTAATACAAAAAAAGTCAACCTTCAAATAATTATGTTCAGTTATGCACTCAATACTTGGTCGGGAATCCTTTTGCAGAAATGACTGCTTCAATGCGGCGTGGCATGGAGGCAATCAGCCTGTGGCACTGCTGAGGTGTTATGGAGGCCCAGGATGCTTCGATAGCGGCCTTAAGCTCATCCAGAGTGTTGGGTCTTGCGTCTCTCAACTTTCTCTTCACAATATCCCACAGATTCTCTATGGGGTTCAGGTCAGGAGAGTTGGCAGGCCAATTGAGCACAGTAATACCATGGTCAGTAAACCATTTACCAGTGGTTTTGGCACTGTGAGCAGGTGCCAGGTCGTGCTGAAAAATGAAATCTTCATCTCCATAAAGCTTTTCAGCAGATGGAAGCATGAAGTGCTCCAAAATCTCCTGATAGCTAGCTGCATTGACCCTGCCCTTGATAAAACACAGTGGACCAACACCAGCATCACTGACTGTGGGTACTTGACACTGGACTTCAGGCATTTTGGCATTTCCCTCTCCCCAGTCTTCCTCCAGACTCTGGCACCTTGATTTCCGAATGACATGCAAAATGTGCTTTCATCCGAAAAAAGTACTTTGGACCACTGAGCAACAGTCCAGTGCTGCTTCTCTGTAGCCCAGGTCAGGCGCTTCTGCCGCTGTTTCTGGTTCAAAAGTGGCTTGACCTGGGGAATGCGGCACCTGTAGCCCATTTCCTGCACACGCCTGTACACGGTGGCTCTGGATGTTTCTACTCCAGACTCAGTCCACTGCTTCCGCAGGTCCCCCAAGGTCTGGAATCGGTCCTTCTCCACAATCTTCCTCAGGGTCCGGTCACCTCTTCTCGTTGTGCTGCGTTTTCTGCCACACTTTTTCCTTCCCACAGACTTCCCACTGAGGTGCCTTGATACAGCACTCTGGGAACAGCCTATTCGTTCAGAAATTTCTTTCTGTGTCTTACCCTCTTGCTTGAGGGTGTCAATGATGGCCTTCTGGACAGCAGTCAGGTCGGCAGTCTTACCCATGATTGCGGTTTTGAGTAATGAACCAGGCTGGGAGTTTTTAAAAGCCTCAGGAATCTTTTGCAGGTGTTTAGAGTTAATTAGTTGATTCAGATGATTAGGTTAATAGCTCGTTTAGAGAACCTTTTCATGATATGCTAATTTTTTGAGATAGGAATTTTGGGTTTTCATGAGCTGTATGCCAAAATCATCAATATTAAAACAATAAAAGGCTTGAACTACTTCAGTTGTGTTGTAATGAATCTAAAATATATGAAAGTCTAATGTTTATCAGTACATTACAGAAAATAATGAACTTTATCACAATATGCTCATTTTTTGAAAAGGACCTGTATGTTCTACATTTTCTGTGATTTTACATTCCATACATTCATCTGATTTACTTTTACCTAACAAAAACAATGTTTTATTTAACCCTGTGTGGTCAAACCTCAGCCTGGTTAAAACGGTCTCCTCCCTTCTATTCCTTTCATTCACACCCTGTGCATTAATACATTTCTGTATGCTACAATATTTTCTCCCACTATTATCCATGTCCCACCTGTCCTGCCATTTCTTCATCATTTATTTTTTAATTATTGCCTTAGCTTCTCCTTTACCAAAGGGAATATTCATTATTTCGCTCACCCTAGTTGATTTCTTTGCTATTTTGTCTGCTTTCTCATTCCCTTTTATATTTACATGAGCAGGTGAATCTCACATCTATCTGAAGCCTTCGCAATCTAAATAAATTGTGATGGATTTCTAGCATTAAATCTTCTCTATTAGATTTCATATTTTGAATACTATATAGGGCTGCTACAGAGTCAACACAACATACCACTGGATCTGGTTTTACTTATTTTAATTATACTCCCATCATCCTTTAATAACACTATTGGTAGGGTTTTCATTGCCACATCCACGTAAACGACACCAGTATGTAAGCATGAGTTTCTCCCTTCTAAGATCTAAGGGCACTTCTCCTAACTCTACCTGGATTGCCTTAGTTGGTGTTGATCTCATCGCACCAGAACAAATCCTCAAAGCTTTATTAATAACTCTATCCATTTTCATTAAATGTGTTTTCGCCGCTGCTCCATACACAAAGCATCCATAGTCTATTGTTGACCTCATTAGAGCCCTAAATATACATCAGTGATTGTTTATTTGCTCCCTGATCTTTCCCAACTAATGCTCTCATTAAGTTTATAACTTTCTTACATTTTGATTCCACCTTTTCCATATGTGCTTTCCATGTACCCTTTGATCTAACCACATACCCAAATATTTAAAACAATCTACTGTTTCCATATTGTGGCCATATAACTTCAAGTTCTGTTTGTCTATCCCTTTCTTCCTGGTAAATAACATATGACAAGATTTACTTGTAGAAAGCTTAAAGCCCCAATTATATGACCATTCTACTTCTCCTATTGCTTCCTTGATTTTACGTGTCACACCTATGGGATCTCGTCCTCTTACCCAAACAGCCCCATCATCTGCATACAAAGCTGACCCAACTCGTCTGTCCAAATTCATAAAAATATCATTAATCATAACATCAAATAAGACTGGACTTATAACGCTTCCTTGTGGAATTCCATTAATAATTTCAAATTCCTCAGACACTTCTGATCCCACTTTAACTCTAAATCTTCTTTCTGATAAAAAAGATCTAAAACCCAATTATATAACCTACCTCTTATTCCAATCTTAATTAATAGCCCTTCCCTCCACATAGAATCGTAAGCCTTTTCAATATCAAAGAATACAATATTCATTAATTATTTTCTCTATCTCATTACTTACTTTCACAACAGCATCCATAGCAGAACGTCCTTTTCTGAAACCACTTTGGTACGGTGCAAATAAACCTCTGTATTCAAGGAAATAATGAAGTCTTCTGACTAAGATCTTCTCCATCCACTCATAGGTGGGATGTTAGGGCGATGGGTCTATAGTTGCCAGCACTGTTAGGATCCTTTCCAGATTTTTTTAAAAGGCAGTATTCATGCACTCTTCCAATTTTTGGGCATTTACCTTCTTTCCAAATCTTATTAAATAAATACAATACTGCCTCTAATATTTTTCCTGGTAAATTTTGAAACATTACATAGCTCAATTGATCTTCTCCCGTAGCAGTATTTCTGATACCATTTAATACCATCACTAATTCATTCATATTCATTTCTTCATCCATAGTACTTTCCACATTGTCTTTTTTTAAAAACACAGTCCTATTTTCATTTAAAATCTTTTCTTTATTTTGTCTGTGAGTGTCATCTAAATGGTCACCACTATGCACACTGGCAAACCTCTTTCCTAATATATGTGCCTTTTCCTTATCTGTTATTGCCATTATTCCATCATCCTCTAATACTGGTATTTTAATATACACTTTATTCCCACTCATTTTCTTCATCATTGACCATATCTCTCCTATTTGAACTTCTCTCCCAATAGTTGAACAGTAACTCCTCCATGCATCTCGTTTACTATTCTTAATTTCTCGTCGAGCTTGAGCCTTTTTCCTCTGATAATTAATTAAATTTTCCTGATTCAAGTTATTTCTTTCTTATTATTTCGTTCTTTTATAATTTCTGTACATTTATCATTCCACCATGGGACCATTTTCCTTTTCCCTCCAACTATCTTGAGTGGTATACTATTTAAAGCTGCATTTAATATTAATTGTGAAACTTCAGATGCGCATTCCTCAATATCACCCTCCATTAGAGTTAAATCTGCTGATTCTCAACATATTTCTTTACATTTTTCCCAGTCAGCTTTTGTAAAATCCCACTTCTTATGCCTAGGCCTTTCTTGGATATCTATTTCAGCATTTGTAGAACATATTATCAGAAAGTGGTCGCTCCCAATACTTGTACTGTCATTAACATTCCACTCACAATAATTTGCCAGATTATTAGATACTAAAGTAAGATCAATACAAGACAATGTGTTAGAACGTATGTCAATTCTTGTACCATTTTCATTATTTAGACAAACTAGCTGCCTAACATCCATCAATTCTTCCACTACTTCCCCATTTTTATCAGTGTGCTTACTTCCCCAAAGATTATTATGTGCATTGAAGTCTTTTCTTTTCCCTTGTCTCCTAATTATATCCTCTAAAATGTCTAGACTTAATGATTTACATGGATTATAAAAGCTGATTACTACCAGGTTCCCATCTGATTTATATAATTCAATAATCACTCATTCTATTTCTATTGAAGTTGCTATTCTTTTCAATGATATCCCATCCCTTACAAATGTTGCACAGCCTCCACCTTGACCTCCATCTCTATCAAACCTGACAGACTCATATCCAGGTATAATAAAATCAAGGTGAGGTCGAAGCCAAGTTTCTTGAATCAAATAATATCATGTTTGACTTCAGATTCTGCTACAAACTTTTTAAATTCTTGTCCATTTGCAATTAAGCTTCTAGCATGCCATTGCAAGAGGTGGAGTACCATTACAAGATTAATTAACACTCTGAGATCCTCCATCATTATTAGCACTCAACATACTATGTATATCTTCAGCTTTAACATCTTTAATACTTAGAAACTCCTCTGCAGCTTCCACCACGGTCTTGATTCTATCACCTTTTCTTTCTTGTCGTGTCGCAATATTAATAACTCTGCACATAAAAGCTATAAAACTTATCTTTTCCACCATCAAGGTGTTCTCCTCAACTTTACGCTTATGGTTGCATGGCTTCTGTGGAGGTGCTGGCCTTCCTGGCTGATATCTCCTTATGTCTGAACTCTGGGGTACTACATACCTTACATTGTCATTCAAATTGTCCTGATATTCTTTTGGTCTATTTTGTTTGTTTTCATATATACCAATACCCTTTAATGCCTCTGCATATGTCACCTTATTCATAACCTTGTATCTTTGCACTTCTTTAGCTTGTTTCTGAACCACACAACCAGCATAAGCAGCACTATTCCACAATTACATCTTAGCATCTGTATTGCATTGGCCATAATCATGTTGTCCTCCACACTTCGCACATCTTTGTTTCCATTTACACTGTTGTGCTGTGTGTCCCATTCTCTGACATCTGAAGCACCTTCACGGGTGTGGAATGTATTCCCTCACTTTGTATGTGATCCAACCCATTTGGACTTCAGTAGCCATCATCTTTTCAAAAACAAGTAGTACACCTCCTTTATTGATTTGGAGTGTTTTGTCTTGTTATATTCCCTGCTTGTATCTGGTTCTTCACATCCTCCGTGGACATTTCCAGAGGCTCATTTGAAATCACTGCTCTTAGCTTTGCTGTCATTCCTGGTACATGCACTTTAATCTTTCCACCAGCAAGACGAACCATTTTCAGCATCATCTCCTGCTGTGTCTTATTTACTGCTGAAATTACATTTACAATTGCCTGAACAGGATGAAAGTGACCTTTATCATTCCTACGCGTAATAATGACCTTCCACTCTTCCTGTTTGTCATCAAACCTCCTGCTTCAGTAGTTTTAGCTCTGGTCTGTGGTACTCTCTCCTCCACTACTCGCTTCAGACCATGCTTTTTTCCTTGCCTCCATATCTGAAGGCCACCCGTCATCATCTGAATCAGAATCCGTTGCTACCCTCACGATACAGTTAGATTGCAGTCCACCGTGTCCTTGTCGTCGCCGACCGAACACGAGACCGATCTGTAGATCAGGTCAAAACACTTCCGCGCCTCTATGTCTGGCAGCTTCTCACAAAACTCAGCCCTACTAAACTAACGTTACTGCAGAAGAAACACACCTTTATCAAGAATAATGGCGCGCGGCGGTCTGTCTAAACAAACGAGATTTAGTTCATCTTACCTGTTCTCCGTGTAGTAGTGAGATCGGTGGAAGGGTTGTCACTACTCGATCCGTACCGGAAACACGGTTTGTATTGCGCATGCGCGGAAATACGTCTACTTCTTCTTCTTCTTCTTCTGTAAATTTTATTGGCAGCTTGCAATCATTGTGCATTACCGCCATCTACTGGGCTGAGGTGTGACCACATTGGGACGTCATCATTCTAAAAAAAAAAAAAAAAAAAATCATTAACATCCTATAGGATCAAGGCCCAAGCTTCAGCTTATAACCTTATGGTTATAACCGCCCTAACTGTAGACTGTGTGCTGGTTATACTCAATACATTTTCCATTGTTAAATCTTTCTTTACCGCTCTCTTCATTTTTCCCCTTTCTCTGGTGTATTGTGTACAATCTAAAAGTATGTGTTTTACATTTTCTATTACTCCACAATTTGTGCATAATCCAGTCTGATGTTTCCCTATAATGTAATCCACTATTTAAATGTGTATGTCCCATCCTCAGTCTGCTAAACCATGTTTCCTCCTGCCTTTCCAATCCACTGATTTTACTAGCTGTCACCTCTTTGTGTATTTTATACAAATGTCTGCCTTTTACCTCCTTATCCCATCTCTCCTGCCACATTCTGTTAATGTTGTCCTTAATAATACTTTTAATTTCTGACCTGCTTAATTTGATCTCCAGTTCAACCAGTTCTGATGTAACAGCTTCCTTCGCCAGCATGTCTGCCTTCTCGTTCCCCTCCACTCCCTTGTGTGCAGGAACCCATAGAAACACTACGCTTATGCTCTGTTGGTTACTTTTAAACATGAGTTGATTCATTTCATCTAGTAGATCCTGTCTACATGAAGACTTTCCACTCTGAATGCATGCTTGTGAGGACATTGAGTCTGAACAGATGATCAGCTTATTGGGTTTTACTTCTTCCACCCATTGTAAAGCCAGAATTATTGCTAACATTTCTGCTGTAAAAATGGCCAAATGGTCTGTTGTCCTTTTTTTAATATTAACATTATACTTTAAAATGTGGACTGCAACCCCTGTTTTCCCAGTCTGCTCTTTTGATGCGTCTGTGAAAATCTGAACTGTGTCATCATAATTTATGTCAATATATTATTATCTCCCAAGAAAAAATGATTTGCAGCATTTTACTGTTACTTGTAAGTGTAATTCATGTATTGTGAAACTGCAGCTTCATGCTAGCGCAAAATAAATATGATCTGCATTCTTATGACTTCCATTTTTCCGCGCTTACACTTTTGACACGTTTTTTTCGCCAAAATACGGTCAAAAGCACTGCAAGCCTGTGAACAGTGATGTGCAAGCGAGAACAACAGTTTAAAGAACTGCAAAACGGATTGACTGCGTAAAACCAATCTGTAGGTGTAAAAAAACTGACTAAATGTCTAAATGACTTGTGTATGTAGGGCAAAAAGTTCCCGAAATAATCCCAAATACTCCAGAGTGCAGTCTGGACGATGGGGCGGGGCGACACGTGTTGCTCCGCCCACCCCCAATTTCATTGGTTTATAACCCGGCAAGCCTTATTGGTGTAGACCCGAGCATGCGCATTCCTTTGTGTACAATTTTGTAAAATTGATTTGGACATACTACAGAAATATGTGCTAACTCTAGAATCATAGGCTTTAATTATTATCTGTTTAGTAACCATAGTAATTTTAGTCAGATGAATTCATTATTTAAAAATAAACTTGAGCACCTCCGGGTTCTTCAGGTTATAGCGCTTCATTCATATTTCCTTGAGGATCGGAAGGCCACGGATCAGCACTAAATTGGGATTTTATACGCACATGGTGATCATTTACTGTATTTTAGACATGGGCAAACACAAATATAATTTCTTATATAACGTGAATATGTTTTAAAGTATGTTTTAAAGCACAACCGTTTTTTTTGTTTGTTATTTATAGAGATGAATTAGCCTATGTTGCTCAATGCGTCACAAACTTGTAGCTTATAAAGTGCAAATAAATATTTTCATGAGAACCTCAATGTTTCCTTGTTTATATCTCAATAAAATATTTGAGCATATATCGATTCTCTTACAGTTTTTCAAAATTTCCTATCTTATAGTAAATAAGTGTCTGTGACATCAAATATTAAAAATCCAATAATTTCTGTATCCACACCCTCATTGTGTGTGTGTGTGTGTTAATCTGTGTACGGGATGAATTTAGATTCAGTTATTAACACTCGATCATTGTAGCCATATAGACCTGCGTAAATATCAAATATTAAATAACTCGGCGCTGTGAATCTGTGCAAACGGTGCGTGAGCACTTTTAATAAAAGACCTTCTCTGTGATTAATATTTTTATTTATTTATTAAAGACTATATAGCTACTAAAAATCTAACATCTGTAGGCCTAATATAGTACAGTGATTGGTTCCACACAACCAGTAATTCAATTTGTGCATATAGTCTATATATAAAAGTATAATTAAAAATGTTTAAATACGCACTAAAGCACATTAATAATAATATTTGCTGTAGGTCAGATTTAATAACAGCTCTTTTAGTAAACAAAAACATTTAGGCATATATGCAAATAAATAAATGAATGAGTGTGTGTTTCAGCTAGGTTTTTATTCCCATTATCCACACATCATACCCCAGTTCACGCTGATGGGCTATTTGGTATTATTGTCTTATTTGTCACCGCAGTGTTGTTCTTTAAATTAAAACCATTTGCGGGTTTGTCCTGTGTCTTCCTGAACTACAATGAATGAAGTTTGTGCTTATCCATCGATCCTAAAATAAAGAATATAGGCTACATGTAAATATTAATTATACAAAACAGCTAAATCTCAAACAGTGGATCATTTTTATCAGCATCGCCCAGCTAAAACTGCTCAATGTTTAAGTATGTCTGCTTCGTGTACTGTGAAAAGTGCAATAATATATGAGGTAATTTAACGTGCCATTAGGACTATATCATGGCCACGAATTAAGAGCCGCTCATATTAAACAGCTCTATTCTGCCCGAATACTCGGAGATGCCCCACCAAGCGTTTGATAGGAACTTACTCTAACTAATTCGTCATAAGTAAAAAAAATAAAAATAAAACACATTTGCTAATTGATTCTAACTAAAATCGCTGTTGTTAGCACTTAATATTTCTGTAGTACAGCCAAACAGCGTCGATCATTCATAAAAACGTATATAAAAGAATGCTCATGAGCAAACTTCTACATCAATAAGCTCCGCTGTATCATAAGCCAATGAAATTGAGGGTGGGCGGAGCGACACGTGTCGCCCCTCCTTAATGTGTCGCCCCGCCCCTTCGTCCAGACTGCACTCTGGAGCTACTCAAATAATCCGATATGTACAGCTATGGAATTATTTTTGTGTCTTTATTATTCAAACAAAAATAGAAAAGGGCGTTTCATCCCGGTGCGTAGAGACCGCCCACTGACACACAGCTTCACTCGAGCAAAACTTTTCAACTCGCAAACAAAAGTTTTAGACCCGCAAAAAAAGAAGGCAGGAAAGAGAGCAACATTTGTGGATTAGTGATGAAAAGTTTTTGAAGTGCACAAAGAAAAATATATATTTTTTAAAGATTTACACGCACTGCAAATAATTTTTTCTTCAATTACTTTAATTTTGAACCTTAAGAAGACTTTTTTTTTGCAAACTTTTTTTTTTAATTACAAAATAATTAGTTTTGCTCTCAAATACAGAATTTTTGTATAAATCTGTTGTCATGAATTCCCTTATAAAGGGTGGGCTTGGCTTTCTAGATTTCTCTATTTTAAAGCTGCAGTCGTAACCTTTTTGTGTTCAAAACTGACCAAATGTATATAATAAGCGAGTACGCTATGAATCCATTTTTTGGCTTGTGCTGAATCAGTACTGTACATCTATAATAAGTGTTTTAATCTAACTGATGCAATATGTGGTCAAATGAGTTTTTCACAGTCCAACAATAACAAATCTACCCATTCTCTATTTCTAAAGGAAGTTGTCACCAAATTGTGTTTTATCTTCACAATCATGGAAGTCGTGGCCTAATGGTTAGAGAGTTGGACTCGTAATCCAAAGGTTGTGGGTTCGAGTCTCTGGCCGGCAGGGATTGTAGGTGGGGGGAGTGAATGTCCAGCGCTCTCTCCACCCTCAATACCACGACTGAGGTGCCCTTGAGCAAGACACCGAACCCCCAACTGCTCCCCGGGCGCTGCAGCATAAATGCCCACTGCTCCGGGTGTGTGTTCACGGTGTGTGTGTGTGTGTGTGTGTGTGTGTGTGTGTTCACTGCTGTGTGTGTGTGTTCACTGCTGTGTGTGTGTGTTCACGGTGTGTGTGTGTGTGTGTGTGTGTGTGTGTGTGTTCACTGCTGTGTGTGTGTGTGTTCACTGCTGTGTGTGTGTGTTCACTGCTGTGTGTGTGTGTTCACGGTGTGTGTGTGTGTGTGTGTGTGTGTGTGTGTGTGTCACTGCTGTGTGTGTGTGTGTGTGTGTGTTCACTGCTGTGTGTGTGTGTGTGTTCACTGCTGTGTGTGTGTGTGTTCACTGCTGTGTGTGTGTGTGTGTGTTCACTGCTGTGTGTGTGTGTGTGTGTGTTCACTGCTGTGTGTGTGTGTGTGTGTGTGTGTGTTCACTGCTGTGTGTGTGTGTTCACTGCTGTGTGTGTGTGTGTGTGTTCACTGCTGTGTGTGTGTTCACTGCTGTGTGTGTGTGTGTGTGTGTGTTCACTGCTGTGTGTGTGTGTTCACTGCTGTTTTGTGTGTGTTCACTGCTGTGTGTGTGTGTGTTCACTGCTGTGTGTGTGTGTGTGTGTGTGTGTGTGTGTTCACTGCTGTGTGTGTGTGTGTGTGTGTGTTCACTGCTGTGTGTGTGTGTGTGTGTGTGTGTGTGTTCACTGCTGTGTGTGTGTGTGTTCACTGCTGTGTTGTGTGTGTTCACTGCTGTGTGTGTGTGTTCACTGCTGTGTGTGTGTATTCACGGTGTGTGTGTGTTCACTGCTGTGTGTGTGTGTGTGTGTTCACGGTGTGTGTGTGTTCACTGCTGTGTGTGTGTGTTCACTGCTGTGTGTGTGTGTTCACGGTGTGTGTGTGTTCACTGCTGTGTGTGTTTGTGTTCACTGCTGTGTGTGTGTGTTCACGGTGTGTGTGTGTTCACTGCTGTGTGTGTGTGTTCACTGCTGTGTGTGTGTGTTCACGGTGTGTGTGTGTGTGTGTGTGTGTGTGTGTGTGTTCACTGCTGTGTGTGTGTGTGTTCACTGCTGTGTGTGTGTGTTCACTGCTGTGTGTGTGTGTTCACGGTGTGTGTGTGTGTGTGTGTGTGTGTGTGTGTGTTCACTGCTGTGTGTGTGTGTGTGTGTGTGTTCACTGCTGTGTGTGTGTGTGTGTTCACTGCTGTGTGTGTGTGTGTTCACTGCTGTGTGTGTGTGTGTGTGTTCACTGCTGTGTGTGTGTGTGTGTGTGTTCACTGCTGTGTGTGTGTGTGTGTGTGTGTGTGTTCACTGCTGTGTGTGTGTGTTCACTGCTGTGTGTGTGTGTGTGTGTTCACTGCTGTGTGTGTGTTCACTGCTGTGTGTGTGTGTGTGTGTGTGTTCACTGCTGTGTGTGTGTGTTCACTGCTGTGTTGTGTGTGTTCACTGCTGTGTGTGTGTGTGTTCACTGCTGTGTGTGTGTGTGTGTGTGTGTGTTCACTGCTGTGTGTGTGTGTGTGTGTTCACTGCTGTGTGTGTGTGTGTGTGTGTGTGTTCACTGCTGTGTGTGTGTGTGTGTGTGTGTGTGTGTTCACTGCTGTGTGTGTGTGTGTTCACTGCTGTGTTGTGTGTGTTCACTGCTGTGTGTGTGTGTTCACTGCTGTGTGTGTGTATTCACGGTGTGTGTGTGTTCACTGCTGTGTGTGTGTGTGTGTGTTCACGGTGTGTGTGTGTTCACTGCTGTGTGTGTGTGTTCACTGCTGTGTGTGTGTGTTCACGGTGTGTGTGTGTTCACTGCTGTGTGTGTTTGTGTTCACTGCTGTGTGTGTGTGTTCACGGTGTGTGTGTGTTCACTGCTGTGTGTGTGTGTTCACTGCTGTGTGTGTGTGTTCACGGTGTGTGTGTGTTCACTGCTGTGTGTGTGTGTTCACTGCTGTGTGTGTGTGTTCACTGCTGTGTGTGTGTGTGTTCACTGCTGTGTGTGTGTTCACTGCTGTGTGTGTGTGTTCACGGTGTGTGTGTGTTCACTGCTGTGTGTGTGTGTTCACTGCTGTGTGTGTGTTCACTGCTGTGTGTGTGTGTTCACTGCTGTGTGTGTGTTCACTGCTGTGTGTGTGTTCACTGCTGTGTGTGTGTGTTCACTGCTGTGTGTGTGTTCACTGCTGTGTGTGTGTTCACTGCTGTGTGTGTGTGTTCACGGTGTGTGTGTGTGTTCACGGTGTGTGTGTGTTCACTGCTGTGTGTGTGTGTTCACTGCTGTGTGTGTGTTCACTGCTGTGTGTGTGTGTTCACTGCTGTGTGTGTGTTCACTGCTGTGTGTGTGTTCACTGCTGTGTGTGTGTGTTCACGGTGTGTGTGTGTTCACTGCTGTGTGTGTGTGTTCACTGCTGTGTGTGTGTTCACTGCTGTGTGTGTGTGTTCACTGCTGTGTGTGTGTTCACTGCTGTGTGTGTGTTCACTGCTGTGTGTGTGTGTTCACTGCTGTGTGTGTGTTCACTGCTGTGTGTGTGTTCACTGCTGTGTGTGTGTGTTCACGGTGTGTGTGTGTTCACTGCTGTGTGTGTGTGTGTTCACGGTGTGTGTGTGCACGTTGGATGGGTTAAATGCAGAGCACGAACCCCGAGTATGGGTCACCAAACTTGGCTGAATGAAAAAAGTTTTTTTTTTTTTTTTAATCTTTAAGTGATATCAAGGTCTGTGGTTGTAATTATTATTTTTTCTTATATTTTCTTTCTTCTCTCTGTTGTTCTGCTGGCTTTATAATGTCTTTTGACCTGTTTTGTTTTTGCCGTTTTCTCCGGATGTTGGTAACAACCCAAGCAAGACAAATATGTTTAGAAATGAAGTTGTGTGTAATAAAGGGATAAAGTATTGAACACACTTACTGAAATTGATTTAACACTCTGTATAAAAGCCTTTGTTGGTAATGAGAGCTTCAAGACGCCTCCTGGAGGAGAAACTCGTCGTATGCATTGCTCAGCTGTGATTTTGGCCCATTCTTCAAATCTTGAAGGATCTGTGAGCATCTTCTATGAACTCTGATCTTTAGCTCTTTCCAGATTTTCTATTGGATTGTCTGGCCGCTCTCGCATCTTTATTTTCTTTCTCTGAAACCAATCCAGAGTTTCCTTGGCTGTGTTTGGGATGGAGGGCTGCGTTCGAAACCTGAAACTCAATGACTAGATACTTCATTTCAATAAGTGCTTACTTATCAAGCGCTTAAAGAGTAGGTACTCTACAGCTAAATCTCACCGAGTATGAATGTGATCCGGACATCATCTGCCATGTTGACATTATCATATGACCTGAGACCTTATAACAAGCACAACAACTCAAAAGATACGAGCCACAGGCTTAATTCAGGTTTAAATCGGTAAATATTTTGATGTTTCTTGTTAAATTTAAGTCTCGTTTCATCCCTCAGGCTTATAAATAATAATAACAACAACTGCCATTTTTGATGCATTATGATTATATGAACCTATTATGAGTATTATGTCATTGTGTGTTTTTTCTGTGTATGTAGTCTCATACTATGATGTACCAATTATATTTATGTGTTCCTTTTTTTTGTCATTATGATTTTTTATTGTTAAAGATACAACCATCTTTCCCTGATCTTGTATGCAATTAATTGAATAGATAAAAGGGAGAGGTGCACGACCAGCTGATAGCATCAGTAACTCAACAGCCCGAGCTAGTACTGTTTTCCTCAGCCTTATAGTGTCTGTGTAAAGCAGATGTAGTGCAGCTGCTCGAAGACCTCTCCTTTAGAGAACACTGTTGATTTGATACTGGAACAATGGAAGTATTACTGCTTAAAAAAGATGATTACCCCAGAATGCATTACTAGCACACCCCAACACTACAATAATAATGATAAATGCTGACCAATAACTTTGTCATATGCCATAGCTATGCATGAATACATGCAGCCAAAGTGAATACATCTCAATTTCATTCAAGCAATGAATTAATGCAAAGTTAAGGACATAATTATATTTTATTTACTGACAACAACAGGAAATATGAATAAATGAGTAAAAAAAAGTAACAATCACAATAAAAATACAAATAAAAGTCAACGAAACATAAATCAAAGCTTTATTCAAACGTATTGTTCTAACAATCATGTATTTACAGGCAGTGGACCCATATACTGCCATCTCAACACAGCTGAGCTTTATTCTGATGAAGCAGCTGACCACCTGTCTCTGCCGTCCATCACGTCCCTCTGAACGTGAATCTGATCATGATGGGAAAGGGACATGGAGTCTATGTTGTCTGAGCGCACAGAGAGGATGAGGAAGACCATGATGAGTGACGCCCTGCTGTGTCTGCTCCAAGCATTAATGTGCCTGCTCTCCATGAGCAGGACTCTCACATTTAAACAGAGTAAAACTGAAAACTGGTACTGATGTTGTATGAACAGAAACCAGTAGGACAAACTTGACCAAAATCCCATCCTCAGTGTCTTCTGGTCTTTTCTGGCTGTCTCTGGGCTCACTGAGGATGCAGCATCCGGTCCAGATGAGGCAGTAAGGGCAGGTGCGGTGATGGAGCGTCTCATTCGTGGCTCTGGATCATTTCCAGGATGCTGCTGTGGACTTCTCCATCCTCACTGCAAACAGCAGTCTGCGGACATTTCAGATCATACAAAGATGCACAAACATAATACCAAACTTTAATGGAGCAATGTCATTTGATCTCTGTATTAGAAGTAACAAAATGATCTCTCTTTATATTTTTGTCCCAGGTTTTCCCCCTTTCTTCTCACAAACGCTGCCGTCACCTTTCCTCGCAGGTCCTGCTCCACCACAGAAGATCTGCAGCACATGTACAGCAATCAAGAATCAGAGAAGTGCTCTGTTTGAAACTACAGCTATTAAAATAAACTACAACGCAAGATTTAAAAGCTGCTTTATTCACTAGTATCCTCACTGAGAGGCTTTGGCAGCATGCTTCATCAGTCGCTCTTCACTGGATGTGTCTCCGCCGTCCTGGAGCATCCAGACCAGATGCAGGCGCCTCTGGCATTTATACTGCATTTACATGTTGAGGTAGCTGCTGATGTGTTAACTCACGTTTTATCCAATAGAAGTGTTCCTCAATTTATTGACAATATTAATGTACAAATGAAATCGTTAAGTTTAGTGTAGATGCATGACATTAATGTAAAGCAGTGCTGACACCATGCCGTCCATCTCTCGCTCTGATCTCTGATCATGATGTGCTCATCTGCCATTCTTTTACTATCTGTTCCTCACATATTAAATAGACATTTAGTAGTCTTTAAGATGTATCTGATTTATGTAAATCCACTCTGGTGATGTACGTGTGCTACGGGAGCCAAACTGTTTTATGTTATATATCCAGGTAATCTGTGGATTCAGATGATACAGCTTTCATTTATTAACATGATCACAAATCAAAAGCAGATGTAAATTTAGCTCATGATATGGTCTTTGACTCTTCACATTCCTACAGTTGTATGATTTCATCCTTAATTAGTGGGCCGTACAACTATTAAAACAAAAGTGCAAACCCTGTCTGTTTGCTGTGCTTTCATCATAATCTAGGATGTGTTTTCCTCAGTATTTGACGGCTGATTGTGATCTGTCGTGGATCAAGCGCGTCCGCTGGGACTGAGAAAGGACTAGCTTTGTTCTGTAGCTCTGCTTGGATCCTCGTCTCTTTACTGGAGAACAGAGCTGACGAGAGACACTGAATCTATGGCCAAACTCTGATTTAATATAAAAACTATGGGTCTGATTATCGCTAGAGCTTTCAACAGTGTCTAAAACAAACTCATTTCCACTGTAAAGTAACATTTCCATCAACATTATCAGCAATAAAATCAAGGAAAAGTGAGTTTTCCACAAACAAATAAACCAATAGGCAGTGCTGAACCACATGAACAGCTGTCCCTGGCTCCTGCTCACATCTTACATCTATATCTGCATAAATGCAGTTAGATAAAGTTGATCAGGTATATCCTGTGAAGAAGTTGACATATACTATACTGCATTTGCTACATCCTTCTGTTATTGATCTGTTATCATTATTATAACGATAGGAAATACATATTTTAGCTAACGGGCTGATGTTTTCTGCTGTTTAAACAGAATATATTGTAGGAGACACTGCGCCAGAAACAGCTGTCAGTTCTTTGGTGGTATGGGAGTTTATATAAGAACTGCTCATAAACAGACAATATTAATATCTACTGATCTTTCTGTTTACTAAACAATCATCTTTACATTTATTCTGGAACCATCTTCTGGACTTTATCACATCATTTTGAGTTTACTTATAGAAATGTCATTTTTGTCTTTCACGAATGTGTCTTGAATATGATATTCACGATTGTAAGCATGCAAAAGCAGTGGGAACGGCGGCTTTTCTGATTGTTGTGTTATTGTGACGATCCTTATTGTTGCGTAATGAACACGTCGCGCTCCGCGTCACTTCCGCCCGCTCGGCTGCACGGTGTGTCGTCACGTCCGGTGGTTTCGAGCTCGGAGAAGATGGCGGCTGTAGTAGTGCTGGCTGATGGAGGCGTCGCGTCGCTGGACCTGGACTCTGCGTCTCCGGCGCCGGAGCAGCCGCTCCAGAACAACGCGCTGCTGGGACTCCCGATCGTGGCGATCGAGAACATCCTGAACTTCCTGTCGTACGACGAGATCAGCCTGCTGCGCCTGGTGAGGAGAGCCCGAGCGAGAGCTAGGCCGCGGCGCCCAGTGTTTATCAGCTGTGTGTTTCTCAGCACGGGTGGAGGCAGAAACATGCTTGTTGTAATTCTAGGGGGAAACAATCCCAAATTGTGGGACATAAACTCAGAATTGTGAGAAATAACGCCATTATGTGTTCTGCCTTTACCTATTATTTTGTCCAGTGTTTATAGCTGAAGCCGCGCTGAGCTGTTTGTGATCTGCACTAGTCTTACACACATCCTCAGATAAACACACGTGTGAGGAGCAGATGTACATGAAAGCTGCTAAAGGCATGTTGTGATTCTCAGGTGTGTAAGCGCATGGATGTGATCTGCCAGCGCATGCTCAATCAAGGCTTCCTGAAGGTGGAGCGCTACCACAGCCTGTGCCAGAAACAGGTCAAAGCCCAGCTGCCCAGGTAACACACACCTATTTAACTGCTTAATATCACAGTCTTTTGCATTTAAACTCTTTTCCTCATTGTGTTGATATACACTATATTGCAAAAGTATTGGCACCCCTTCTAATTTAGTAATTTCTATGAGTACAAATCTTAATGTTTAAGCATATAATGATATTCTGGGGAATGGTGTGCTTCTAATTTTACAGCAACAGTTTGGACAGAACCCTTTTCTATTCTAACATGACTGTCTCTGTGTATAAGACACGGTTCAGAAAGACATGATTGATTCAGTCAGTGTGGACATATTACTGCACAGGCATTACTGGCTTGTACTTTTACATCCATAATATTATAAATCTACAGTTTATTGCTGGTCTGTGGTTTTACAGTGCTGTAATATTGAAAGATTTCATATTATTTTAAGATGAGCTTAAAGGGTGCACTACTGTGAAAATCACAGCTTCAGTGTGACATCAATAAGAAAAAGTATCATTTCATAGATATTGTTAATAATAGTTGTTCATAATAAAATATGTATGAATTTAATACATTTACATTTAGTCATTTGGCAGACGCTTTTATCCAAAGCGACTTACAATTGGGGAATACAAGAAGTGATTCACCTTGAAGAGGCAATCAGACAGAGGAAGTGCTCGTAACACCAAGTCTCAGTCATTGTCCAAATAAGTACAAGCTAGTAAGCGGAGAGAAAGATAGAGGGAAAGGTGGTTTTTTTTTTGAGTTTAGGATGAAGTCAAGTACTGCCGAAAGAGATGAGTTTTCAGTTGTTGCTTGAAGATTGCCAGGGATCCGGCGTTCCGGATAGGGGTGGGAAGATTATTCCACCAGCCAGGAATGGTGAACGAGAATGTTCTGGAGAGGGATTTTGAGCCTCTCTGTGATGGTACCACAAGGCGTCGCTCACTAGCAGATCTCAGACTTCTGGAGGGGATGTAGGTTCGTAATAGTGAGTGGAAGTAGGAGGGTGCTGAGCCTGTGGTAGTTCTGTATGCAAGCATCAGTGTCTTGAACTGGATGCGAGCTGCCACTGGTAGCCAGTGCAAGGAGATGAAGAGAGGTGTAACATGCGCTCTTTTGGGCTCGTTGAAGATCAGTCGTGCCGCTGCATTCTGAATCATTTGTAGAGGTTTGATTGCGTTTGATGGCAGACCAGCCAGAAGAGCATTGCAGTAGTCCAGTCTAGAAACGACAAGGGCCTGGACAAGAAGTTTATTTAAGCTTATTTTGTTTACTAGGATGAGAGTTGCTGAAATCGCGTTTGGTCTCGTACTGTATCGTGTATCTTGTCAGTGTGTGCACTTGCTTGGCCATTTGTAGTTGATAAACAGGAAAGTGGGTCCAGCTGAATTGAAATGATCATTTGTTGGTTTGGTATAATAAAGGTTATTATACCGCGGCAGCGGTCGCGGCAGTCGTCGTGTGAAGCCCTCTTAGTGTGAAGACCAAAGAGTGTAAAGACCATCGACTCTACCGTGCGACTCCACCGGGCAGAGACACCGGCAAGGGATAGTAGTAGCTTTTTATTTAATTTTTTCATTGATATGTTTATTATTGAAATGTTGTTGTTATATGCATGTGTTAATTTGATTTAATTTCTTTATTTTCTTAAATATGTGGGTAGATAGTATTTATAGAGTTGTAACTTTTTAGTTTTAGTTACTTTTTCTTATTTGTAAGTCGCTTTGGACAAAAGCGTCTGCTAAATGACAAAAGTAAGTAAGTAAAGTAAAGTAAGAAGTTGCGCAGCATGCTCTGTCAGAAAGGGCCTGATCTTTCTGATGTTGTGTAGTGCAAACCTGCAGGAACGAGCAGTCTTTGCAATGTGCTCTTTGAAGATCAGCTGGTCATCAAAGATTACACCAAGATTTCTGACCGAAGTTGATGGGGTAATCATTGATGAGCCGAACTGAATCGTGAAGTCATGCTGTAGAGTCGGAGTGGCAGGGAAGACCAGAAGTTCCGTCTTTGCCAGGTTGAGCTGTAGGTGATGTTCTTTGATCCATGCCGAGATGTCCGCCAGGCAGCCTGAGATCCGTGCAGCTACCGTTGGGTCATCTGGTTGAAAAGAGAGATAGAGCTGTGTGTCATCGGCGTAGCAGTGATAGGAGAAGCCATGTGCATGTATGATGGGACCCAGCGATGTAGTGTACGTGGAGAAGAGGAGGGGTCCAAGAACCGATCCCTGAGGAACTCCAGTGATCAGTTGATGTGGTTTGGATACCTCCCCTCCCCAGGCCACCCTGAAAGATCTACCGGTGAGATAGGATTCAAACCAGAGAAGTGGAATCCCAGTGATGCCCAGTAATGAGAGGGTAGACAGGAGAATCTGATGATTGACAGTATCAAAAGCAGCAGAGAGATCCAGCAGAATGAGGACTGATGATTTGGAATCAGCCTTTGCAGTTCGCAGGGCTTCAGTGACTGAGAGTAGCGCAGTCTCTGTTGAATGGCCACTCCTGAAACCTGACTGTTTAGCATCCAGCTTGTTGTTCTGTGAAAGAAACTGTGAGAGCTGGTTGAAGACAGCTCGTTCGAGTGTTTTCCCTACGAATGGAAGGAGAGAGACAGGTCTGTAGTTATCTAAAAGAGAAGTGTTTAATGTAGGTTTTTTGATCAGTGGGGTTACCCGAGCCTCTCTTTAAGCTCTTCTACATTGAACATCTATATAAATACTTCATAAACAGACTTTAAATATTAACTGATGGTTGTCACTTTAAGTGAATTGGTTTTCTATGGATTCTGTGACTCAAATCTGCAGACTGGCTCTGATCTTTGGTAACTAGCATCATCTTCTCCAGACTGTACATCTGAGGAAAATCATGTGTATTCCAGCCTTAAGAGACTCCAGATAAGATTACATCCGTTTAACTTCACAATGAGGCTAGTTTCTTATTTAGCTGAATGTGGACTAGTCAAGATGTTGATTGTGTTTAGATGATACTTCATTATAAATATATAACTGATCCACTTGAAGGCCTTGTTGCTTGATTTTAGTCTTCTGTTCTTTCTGTGATTGACTTTGCACCTTCAAAAAATATATATTTTTACAATTATTCTTTAAAAATGTCCTAAAATCAACAAGATTGAATAAAACCTGATGTGAGTTTAATGGGAACAGGACTGTGCTTAAAGAACACAGAAATGTACCCATTAAGCACAGCCAGACTTTCTGAGTTTAATAATGTAGCTCTTGATTGAAATGCGTTTGTCATTTCAAATAACATTTTTGTGAGAGATTAATATTTTATTTTAGCATTACTTTTTGCACTGAAACCAATATCTTGTGCACTAAAAATGTCTCAATGTAGATTTTGGTGAGCTTAATAGGTGCGTTTACCCTAATTGTTCATTTAAGGGTGGAGTAGTTTTTACACTACAACCCTTTAATGAACTATGAGAGCAAGAAATAAATAACAAATGATCATTAAACAATGCTAATGAAGGTGAAGTGTTCGATTAATGGAGGTTTTGGTTGTAGGTCAGATCGGCCAGATGTGTTTGAGAGGGCCGTCACCTGTAGTAAGGGAGGTGGATGGATGGATGGATGGAATGCTTGTGAATGAAATTGTGGTGCTGTGTAGCACGTAGAACTCCAGCCTCAGGGAATCGGTGGGGAGTTACAACTGTTTAGTACTTAGCAGTTCTAGTTTTACACTCTTTTTATGACAATCTTTGTTTTAAGCACATATTTATTTGCACATCTGCTCTAAATAAACACCAACTTTGCTCCCGTGGTTTTCATCCTCCTTGTGGCTGCTCGGGTGGATAAAACTGAGACAAGACTTTAACTTTGTCTGGTTGTGCTCCACCGACACACTCTTCTAAATGAGTTACGTGTGACTCTCCTCACACCCATCTGTATCGAGCATCTGATGGAATCATGCCAATATTACCTGATGGAAAGACAGATTTGGGATTTGAGCAGAATGGAATTCTAAATCAATTACATAAATTGTGAAAACCCAGCTAAAGTCTATTTTTTTGTGATTTATTGTTTTCTACAAAAAATCTTCATGAGATAAAGAACATTCTGTGAAAACGAAATCTTTATATTTTTAATATTGACTAAGGCCATGTCAAATATTGAAATCAAACTTTGATGCTTATCTCTTCATAATTAGATTGAGCCTGGATTTCACAGAGAGGGTCTCAAACAATTGTTCATTACATCATTCTTCATGTAAAAGCAGCAGTTTTACACATGCATCCTTTTTATTGGTGACAAAGAGCACCATCACATAGCGAACCTCTCCTCTGCATTTAATCCTAATGATTCAACAAGTTTTCTTTTCTGGATCTGTATCATCCAATCACTTCTTACCCAAACTTTTATTTTTTCTGACTGGTCCCGAATGTAAAAGGCCAGATATATGGAATATTTATATATCAAAAGCTAAATGCTTTGCATTTCTTTTCCGCACATGATTTAAGAGTGTGCTGTAACGCCTTTGTTGCGGTCGTCCTCAGGCGGGAGTCGGAGCGGAGGAACCACTCATTAGCGCGTCACGCAGACATACTGGCGGCGGTGGAGACGCGCCTGTCGCTGCTCAACATGACCTTCATGAAATACGTGGACTCAAACCTCTGCTGCTTCATTCCTGGAAAGGTACATGTGCATGTCTTTTAAAAGAGGGTTCCCTCTCGTCCACTGGATACATTAGAGTGTCGTTCGATCACTTAAAGAAACTGAATGTTGCATACTGGCTGCAGATTAGAAAACTAAAAATATGATGTTTAGCCAAGATAATAAAATTGTACACATCTCCGTTCTGTTCAAAAGTCTTCACGCCCCGACTCTTAATGCATGGTTTTTCCTTCTGGAGCATCAGTGAGTGTTTGAACCTTCTGTAATAGTTGCATGTGAGTCCCTCAGTCGTCCTCAGTGTGAAAAGATGAATCTCAGAATCATACAGTCATTGTTGGAAAGGGTTCAAATACACACAAATGCTGGAAAACCAAAGAATTTGTGAGATCTGAAGGATTTTTCTGAAGAACAGCAGGCAGTTTAACTGTTCAGGACAAACAAGGGACTCATGAACAACTATCACTAAACAAAACAAAAAACACAGCTGTGAATCGTTCAGGGAATAACAGTATTAAGAATCAAGGGGGTGTAAACTTTTGAACTGGCTCATTTTTATAAATCCAACTATTAATTTCTCTTGTGGACTATATGTAAACATTTTTATGTGAAATATCTTATTCAGGTCAGTACTAAATAAACAACAACATGCATTTTGTATTATCTATCTTATTTTGGTAAAATAATTAACATTTGGCAGATTCTGAAAGGTGTATGTAAACTTTTGACTTCAGTTGTATCTGTGCAATCCATAAATGGATGAAATGATAATATCTTTGACATTTTTTATCATCCAGAAATCATTACTTCTCCCTTTAGCCTTCATCAGAAGTGCTGGTAAATTATAATTATTGCAAGATGTATGGTTTTTCCTCAGCGGTTGAGTTTGTTTGGGAAATAATGCCACAGCGTGAGAATATTGATGCTTTTGAGGTAGAAACACTGATATGTGGTTATAAATGTGTGATCGCTGATCTGTTTGACTGGCTAGTTGTCAGTGTGCTTTTAATTTTTATTAAAAGGACCAATCATTTTATTGTTATAAATGAGAATATTTTAATTGTTCAGTGTTCAAATCTTTAATGTTTTGATTATACTTTATTCTAAGTGTCTGAATATTTTTTGAGGTCGCTGTTTATTTATTTGATAATTTTTACCCAGAGGATAATATTTTTTTGTATAAAGCATATTTAATTATGCATTAAAACTGATCATAAAAATGTTACAAACAGCTTAACTGATTTAAAAGAACAAAAAACAGCAAAACTGCAATAATCAGGAAAATCTCCTGCAAAATCCTACCATCAGCTGAAATGATCCACACATCTGTGATCAGCTTTTAATGAAGGGAGTATCGTTAGCATGAAACAATGATCAGGGTCAGGTTTGCTTAGTGCTTAAAAAACAAGTATTATATTTGATGTTTTATAAATCATCATAAGAGAATTGTCACGCCATTTTCACGAGCGCTTGCGTTTGAAGTTTTAAGATCTGTACATTTAATTGAGTGGTTCAGATCTTGGAATGGGAATGTAGACGCAAATATGTCTAAAAGTCTTGTCAACACCAATAACTAATGAAAATGATGATTCCCAGTGATGTGCTAAAGCATCTTGAGATGGTCGGAGGGACACCGGCTTGGTTTTCAAACCTGTCCTTAGGTGACATCAAGCAGACAGTCAGGTTTTTTGTGAGGCATTGGGTCACACTTTACAAGCTTCCTTCACACTACAGTGAACAATCTGAAGAGCGGTGAAGGATCATCTGTTTATATCAGCTGTAATGTCTTTAGTGATCTAAAAGTGCTAAAGATGATTGTAGTCTTGTAGGGTGTGTCGTAGTTAAAACAATATTTGAGGAAGTGCAAAAGCTCAGAATGGATTATGCATATAAAGCATTGCAAGGCCTGCAGCAGTGAATGCAAATCACGAGTATTTGTGTGACAGAAGAACAATGATGGGATGTGTTGCCATCAGGTCTAGATTTGAAACCAGAACCCTTAAAAAGCAGCTCTTGCTGTTGGTAGCAGAGTGTGATGTTTTTAGTGTTTTATCTTTTGTTTTTCCTCAATATCTTACCGTACTTCCATTTGCAATCACAAAATAATCTCTCTGACAAAATTATCAATTTTCTGTCCAATTTTAACATATATTAAAAGATGCAAAACATTCTCACGATTAAGTCATCGTGATTAATTTGATCTGAAAAATCACAGTATTTTCTTAACCCAAGTCATTCTGTCCTACGGAAACGCATGAAGATATTAAAGCGATAGTTCACCCAGAAATGAAAATGTGATGTTTATCTGCTTACCCCCAGGGCATCCAAGATGTAGGTGACTTTGTTTCTTCAGTAGAACACAAACAAAGATTTGTAACTCAAACCGTTGCAGTCTGTCAGTCATATAATGGCAGTCAATGGTACTCACGGCTTTGAGAGAGAAAACCTACACCGACAAAACCAAATTAAACCCTGCGGCTCGTGGCGATACATTGAGGTCTAAAGACACGACACGATCGGTCAGTGCAAGAAACTGAACAGTATTTATATAGTTTTTACCTCAGATCCTCCGCACGGTCCAACTGTCCTGAGCTCGTTCACAACAGCTGGCGCGTGACGCATCATCATCTTGCTTTACAGCAGATCGCAGACTTATAGGTGCATTACGGCCACCTATCGCTCTAATGGACCATTGACACTCCTAATTGAGATTGCAGATAGAGTGTCAGTGGTCCATTTGTCTGCGATCCGCCGTAAAGCAGGAAGACGCATCATGCACCGGCTGTTGTGAACGCGCTCAGGACAGTTGGACCGTGCGGAGGATCTGAGGTAAAAACTATATAAATACTGTTCAGTTTCTTGCACTGACCGATCGTGTCGTGTCTTTAGACCTCAATGTATCGCCACGAGCCGCAGGGTTTAATTTGGTTTTGTCGGTGTAGGTTTTCTCTCTCAAAGCCGTGAGTACCATTGACTGCCATTATATGACTGACAGACTGCAACGGTTTGAGTTACAAATCTTTGTTTGTGTTCTACTATCTTGGATGCCCTGGGGGTAAGCAGATAAACATCACATTTTAATTTTTGGGTAAACTATCCCTTTAAATTTGAAATGCGTAAAGACATTAACTGTCTTTTGGCAAAATGTGTAGCAGTTGCAGCTCTAGACTGGCTGTGTTCATCACACCCTGGATGCTGTGTAAGATCACGGCTATATTCACACCACAGTCCAGCACTGCATTCGCTTGGCTTCGGAAAGAATGATTGTGCGTGAGAGAGAGTTAAGTGCAAGGGTCACAACCAAATTATACATGCAAATTGGCATTAATGTTTAATGAGTAAGAACTAGTTAAACTGAGTAAATGAAAGTCAAGTCCGCTCTAGTCGTGACATTGGAGGGTCATTCACAGCACAACACACTTGTGTTTCTGGAAAATTTCCAATGGTTATTTTTCCAGAAAGGCTTTTAATCAGCCTGTTTTAAGAAACAGAATTAGTGGGTTTGTGCTGTTGCTGCTGTTATCTGTATATATTCTGTTTTGTCATTTAATTTGCAAACAAAAAGGAGTCATACAGCCCAGATAAATCACTTTTTAAATGTCAATGACCGGTGGTTTGATGGTGTTGTTGTGTGCCTCCTGCAGGTGATCGATGAGATTTATCGTGTTTTGCGGTATGTGAACTCCACACGCGCGCCGCAGAGAGCTCACGAGGTGCTGCAGGAGCTGCGAGACATTTCCTCCATGGCCATGGAGTACTTCGACGAGAAGATCGTCCCCATCCTGAAGAAAAGGCTTCCCGGCGCGGATCTCTCCGGACGACTGATCGGATCTGCTCCGGGTACGACTGTCATTTAATCTGTGTGCTTCATTTTTATTTTCTGTTGATACATTTCTTGTTTCTTCTGATACTAATTGCCAGCATTTTGTTTGTGCAGTTAAAGAGGTCATGAACTGCCTTTTTTTTGTACTGTTATCTGAGGTCCACTTATAATGCTATTGATATTTTTTCAACAAAAAAACTATGCAAGTAATAAGCTATCTTCTGTCCTGTTTTTAACCCCCCTCATCAGAACGCTCTGTTTGAATAGGTGTGGAGGATTGTCCACTCGGAAGTAAACACCCACTGCTGTGATTGGCTAATAGTTGTGTATGTTTGACAGCCTACATTCCTCAAAGATAAACGCTGCTGTGGTTTAGGTCAAAAATGCATAAATACTGCACGTTAATATCAAACGATCTGTAATAACAGACAAAGCAATAGTGATCATGTAATGAAAACAGTTTCTCACACTTGTGTTGCGACCTTACTGTCGGATCAATATAGTCGCACAGCATCATCTTTTAGTTTCAGTCTTTCTAAAAATCCCACATCGAATTGTCTTGTTTGTAAACAAACCCACGGTAAAATGAAGTGAACAAAGGACCAAGTTTTTCCACATCTTGGCACTGAACAGCATCTTCTTGTCTTCAGAGTATCTTTATCGTTTTCTAAACACTACATGCGTGAATAGATGGGCGGGGCTAAACGGGTAACACTGTAGAATTGGCGGGCGGGGCTAAAGGGCAGCGATGTAGAATCGGCGGGCGGGGCTAAAGGGCAGCGACATAGAATCGGTGGGCGGGGCTAAAGGGCAGCGACATAGAATCGGAGGGCGGGGCTAAAGGGCAGCGACATAGAATCGGTGGGCGAGGCTAAAGGGCAGCGACATAGAATCGGTGGGCGGGGCTTAAGGGCAGCGACATAGAATCGGCGGGCGGGGCTAAATGGGCTGCGATGTAGTAGCAGGCGTTGATTATCTTCTGTGGAGGGGGTGCTTATCCACACTATTACATCAGAGTAATTTAGAGCATTTCACGAGCTGACGTTTTGGCAGACTGCCTTCAATATAAGCTGTATTTAGACTAACAAGAAAGTTTTGAGTTCTGAAACTTACAAGATGTTTTATAGTACAATGACCTCTTATGTCAATTGATCAAGGGAATTGTGATTTCTCAGTTCATGACCCCTTTTAAGAGGAATGATCAAATGATTAACAGAGCATGACGTTGACTCTCCATTCCATTACCTTTCCTCTGAATTAAAGTATTTTCTTGAGGAAATGAACCGCAGTGAATCTCACGGCTCTGTCTCGTCCCTCTGTCTCACAGTGGCCGGTCCCTCTACCTCTCTGACCACCATGTCCCTGCTGGCCAAGAACACTCCGTCTCGCTCGGAGATGACGAAGGTGCAGCAGCAGGTGAAGGTGAACGGCGCGTCGATGACGGCGCTGCGGCGTGAGATGCAGGAGGTGCGGGTCAAGCAGCTGGAGCAGCAGAAGCAGCTGCAGGATCAGGAGCAGAAGCTGCTGGAGCAGTCGCAGGTGATCGGGGAGCAGAACGCACGGCTGGCCGAGCTGGAGCACAAGCTCAGGGAACTGATGGACAGCGCGGTGACCTCCACATCCACCTCCTCCAGCTCCTCCACCGCAGCCGCCGAGGGCGAGAGAGGCCTGTGTCTCAAACGGCCCCGCAAGTGCTCGGACCTCCCGCGTCACTCCAAACGCCTGCGTAGCAAGAAATAGAGGGACCTTTGTCTGTACCTTTTAAGTTTTCTTTTGCTTCCTTAAAGCTATATCATTTTTTCCACTTCATGTCAAACGATGATGCGAGTATCACACGGAGGGAAATCATAACGAGAGGGGAATCTTATTGTTTTATCATTTGTTGGCACATCCCTCATATCAGACACGTATTAATATACACTAATATGCTTGATCCCGTCGCTTGACTTCTGTTTCTAAAGGTTTGGCATCTGCCCTGAGCTACGTTTGTCTTTCATGTTTACCCGACCTTCATGCCAATGAGCTCGAGGAAACAATGCAAAGAAGCTTTAGTCAATCAACCGCAAGAATGAGGAAAACATGAACACGGGCGATTCTGAAGACGCCACAGCTTCTTTGGCGCTCCGCAGTAGTTTCCACCATAAGTAGGTTCAACTGTGTACCAAGTTTTCAAGTTAAGACTTAGACCCCCTTCTTGAAATGGAGAACACGAGGTGTTTGTCTCCTGACTAATAAGTTATGTTATATAAATGGTAAATATCAGCTTTGTTCTATGTTCTAAGAGTGAAATATTTCATCTGAGATGTGCCTCGACAGTATGAGCAAGCCAGTGGTCTTGCAGACGTCTGCAGCTGTAGCATACATGATGATTATATTGTTTGTCTGAAGATCGTCCATCACTGAGGATAGTGTCTTGTAGGTGTCAATGCCATGTCGTACCTGCCACTGTTTGTAGGTGTATAATTTACTGCAAATAGATCTGTGTCAGTGCAATAAAAATTGTGGAAAGCCTTGTAACTAGGAAAGTAAATCATTGACGTTCAAGTTGGTTTTTGCCTGTGAGGCACATCTTTGGTCATTTGAGACTGATGTTATTGTCATTCTGGCTGCACAGTTATGCAGGAAAGATTCTATTTGCTTCTAAAGCGCAATATCACCTTTCCTTCATAACCAGAGAGAGTCCGGATGATAATTCTGTGCTGCATGAACTCTTAATGGTGAATAGACTTTGAGCAAGTAACAAAAGAGGGGTAGAATTACTTGTGATGGTTTAAAGTTTTTTTTTCTTCAAGGTGGTTTTGCACATCATTGTTTCATTCAAGAGTTGCCACCTGTCCAATCGTTGATGTGCTGTCAATTAGGGATGCACGATATTGGATTTTGCCGATATGCTGATATTTTTCAAATCGTTTTGGCCGATAGCGATACAAGTCTCTCCTGTGCAGAAATCATGAGCAAAATATTTTAAATTTTGATTGGTTTTTAACAAGAACTTATTTGTTAGAATTAAATAAACCATAATGCAGGTTTTTGACATCATATTGAAGCTTTGAAAATAACTATAAATTAACTATATATCAGAAAGATGCAGTGTAAACCCAAACATTTTATTTTATTTATAAGATGTAACATTTGTAGATGGTTTAAAGCAAAAGAGAGCTTATGATTTGTTTAAAAAATAAAACATATTACATATGAATAAATTTGTATATATAGTTATTTAATTTACAAGTGTCATGTTTGTTTGTTTTTCATGTAAGCTATAGCTTTAAATCAAAGCATACTCATTATTTAACATCAATTACTGCTTTATTTAATCAGAAACACAGTCTAAATGTTATTTGTGTAGGCTATTTTACTTTTAATTAATACTTTTAACAGATAAACCTCCTTACTGAGCGGGCGTTAGGAGCCGGGGGAGACTATTACTGTTTACTCGATCACACACCGAACGTGTCTGTACTGCATTCTCAGTTTAAATGCAGCGATCCAAAACCATCAATCTAATCGTCCTTCAAGAGCCACACTGCTGATGTGATCTAATCTCTAGCACACCCTGAACACATGCAAGTTAAAGTATATCTGCAAGACATAGCAGCATCATTTTTCATATCGGGCCAATGCCGATATTTACATTTAAAGCCATAATCGGCCGATTCCGATATCAGTCCGATAATATTGTGCATCCCTATTGTCAATACTTTTTGCGGTTTTGGTTAATACCATGCTGATTTAAGGCCCTGCCCCATTTAATCTGTAATGTTAAAGTGGTCTTTGGAACAGTGGAAAAAGAAAACCATCAGCTTTAAGGAGACTATTTACCACATTTTCCAAAGTATAACGTTTCAATCAAATGCATTGCTTTTTTAGTTTAAAACAAAATATGACCATCCATGATTTCTTTAGCTTTTAATCACCTAAACATCCAGGGATGAGCAACTCCAGAGAGCAGCTGTCCTGCAAAGATCAGCTCCATCCCTGTCCTGCTAGTAAATCATGTATTATTACTGTGATATTTCATTGACCTACAAGTTGTAAAAGTACAGGTAAACCCCACCTGACATTATACAGCAGGCTGGGTTGTGCTACACCTGCACAGGTTTTAGACTGCTTTCTTTTGTAACTCCAGCATGAAAGAAGGTATCTACGAGAGCGATGTCCTTCAGAGTCTGTTTACACTGGTCACAGGAGGTGGTCTGGTCTATAGCGCGGGAGTTGGAGACCGGATTTCTAACTGTTTGGCGAAGACACGTTTATTTGGCCAAGTGTAAATGGAAAATATTTAACAAATCCAATCCGATCAGAGAAAATGCATGAAATGACCAGGTGTAAAAAGGCCCTAAATTACACACTTTCCCACATGATGTTTTAGTAACAAGGTTCGGGAGGAGCGCGTCAGATACTTAGCCTAATTAACACAGGAGGTTTGCACTCAAGTTAATCAATGCATGGATATAAATACAGCTGACATACCTCTGTTCATTTGACAGTTAACCAGCATCCCTCCACCACCCCTTCTCCACTCAAGAAGGTATCACTAGAGTTCTCACCACACTATGGGGGGTACCCTGGGTTCAGGCCATTCCCGAGCTGATCAAGCATTACTGTACTCGCCAAATACATATTACCTTACTCATGCTAAGTGCATGCAAGTGTGAACTCGTGAAATTTGGTTTGCATCCATTGCTGCAAAGGTGGAGGTTAGTAATTGTCAAAGAGTGCGACCACAGAAACGGTCAGTGTGGTGTTTCTCTGGGTTGGTGTGAATCTGTGATGCTGCAGGATCATCTACAGTAAGTGGTATGACAGAAGACCTCGTCCTTCAAGATCTTCCAGCAGGTCAGAACGCTGACTCCACTAGCTGTTTCCATCCACATATTTGTATGCACATTTTGGAATACCATATATCATACAGTATATATTCATATATCATATATATGAAAACACAAAGATGTACATGAATTCTAAAAGTGAGTATAAAAAAAAACTTATGCACACAATTGGGTAGGATGCAGTTTTGTTCTCTATGACTCATTGGATGGAAACAGTGCTTTATTCACAAATATTTTGTGATATTCCAGTTTTGCGTATAAAATTTGGGGTATGTGATATTTTAGTTAGGAATCGTATCAAAGTTATCCCTAGCTCCATCAACTATCAAGGGTTGAATGATTCAGAACAGGTAGGCCTTTGATGTTCAGCCATTGAGTTGCTGGAGGGGCAACGACCTCCGCATCACCTACAACTTGGTGCAAATTTGAGAAGGGGACGAGTGGAAGAGAGAGTTTCGAGAGATCTGCTTGGCTCTCAATCTGAATACAAAACAAAAATCTGAAGGGCTATTTGAAAACATGTAAGTCTGTCACCTGCATGCCCCTGATTCTCCAGCTAGGAGTTCAGCATTCCCAAGCGCTTTGTGTTCAAGGCTGCTGAAATGAGACATTGATCCAAGTGTATGTTGAAATGAGTATCCGGAGGAAATAAGTGCAGATCCATGCAGACTGAAACAGGAGGATTCGGTTCAGAACTGCAAACATGAGCGTACAATAATGATGAATAAGTAGGTTTAAGTTAATAATAATCTAAATCTAACCTGATTATGAAAAATTGATTTCATCTACAACAACATTGTGAGCTTTTATAAAGATATGCTTGGCCATTTTCCTAAATGCATTATTATGCAAAAACAGGAGGAGAGTTGTCCACATGACAGACCCATGACTGGATGAACAGCTTGATGCTTATTTTCTCTCAATATATTAATAAATGAACTGAAGTGTAGAGTGTGTACAGAAGACAAGACATACATTAACCCATTTAGTCCCAATATTTTTGTCAGACATGAAAATAACCAGATGATGTGAAATTAGTAACCCTTTGAAATAATTATTTTATTTATTTTAAATGTTTTGGAAAAGTGTGTGAAAAATTGTGTTTTATGGTCAGTCACAATTGTGACCGGTAGGATAATGTGTGTACTGAATGAATATATTTCTGCAGTCATAAAAATAGTTATATATCTTAGCACAGCTATTTGAAACTCTGGGGTTACTATTGTGCATAAAAACCCTTATACAACACTGATAGAAGTACTGAGATATAATGCAAAAAATACAACCATCAACATATGAGACCCTGCAGCACAAAAGCAGTCATGAGTAACACAGGTATATCTGTAGCAATAGCCAACAATACATTGTATGGGTCAGAATTATACATTTCTCTTTTATGACAAAAATCATTAGGATATTAAGATCATGTTCCATCAAGATATTTTGTACATTTCCTACCGTAAATATATCAAAACTTAATTTTTAATTAGTAATATGCATTGCTAAGAACTTCATTTGAACAACTTTAAAGGAGATTTTCTCAATATTTAGATTTTTTTGCTCCCTCAGATTCCAGATTTTCAGATAGTTGTATCTCAGACAAATATTGTGCTATCCTAACAAACCATACATCAATGAAAAGATGATTTATTCAGATGATGATGATGTATACATCTCAATTTCGAAAAAATGGCTACTTAAGACTGGTTTTGTGGTCCAGGGTCACATATTTCAAAATTGTTACTTTATTGTAACATATGTAATAAAATGATTATATTAGTGCTGCCAGTGTTAGTGTCAGGATTCTGTCACTGCAGTCTAGTTTATTTGTGGTTTTGTGACCGTTTTCTTGTGAGAGCAGCTGTGTGCTTATGTTTTGTCTTGTGCTGTGCTGTATGCAGCTTGTGCTTTTCACTGGCTGTTTGCTTTGGTTTGTCATGTTTTGTGTGAGTCTCCTCTTTAGCTGCGTGTTCCTGTCCTGTAGTGATCTGTTTTGTGGCCATGTGCTTGTGTTTTTGTTTTGTTAGCGCACATGGCTGGTCTTGTTTGGTTCTATGTGCCATGTGCTCTCGTGTCTATTGTCTTGACTACACCCCGCTTGTTAATGTGGGCCAAAAACTTTGTCGTTTCTTTGTTAGCCTTTTGTTTTGGAGCTTTGATGCAGTCATCATCTTCTCAAGGTGCAAACAGGAAATAAACTGCTCTGGTCATGTGACAATTTGCACTAAACGTGAAACTGCATACAGTTTTAATTTTTCCATATTAGCAGGAAATGCATTAAAACATCAGTCAGTACGGTTTTAGAGCTTTATAAATGAAAACCTTCTTTACGGTCACTATTGTGGGATTAAATGGGTTAACTATAACAAGATTGACAGGCCAGATTACGGTGACAGGATGCGTGTAACTATGTGCCATGCAGTCTGTTAAAGATGCAATTATGACTCGGTAGTATGAAAACACTTTTCTACCACACACTCAAAAGTATATAGTTTAGCTCCAACTTGCCCTAAAACACATGCCTGGAAGTTTCTAGTTATCCTGAAGCCCTTGATTAGCTGGTTCAGGTGTGTTTACTCTTCACTCCAGGCACACATATTATCATAGATTACCCGAGAGTTATAATATTCAGTTATTAGCGGTCGTGAAGGGTCAGTCACACAACACTTTCCGTTCCGGTTCGTTCATAGAAAGCACCTGCACAGCATCAGCACAAATACAGTATGCATTTATACATTAGCCAAGTGAAATGTCAAGCCAATTTCTGGAGAATTGGAGAATTACACAGAAACGTCCTTTCTTCCTGGTCAGGGTCCGTTTGAAGCAGAACACCTGGGCTGTGGCTGTTTCAGTGGTTCTATATAAATAAACTAAACTTGAAGCTTAGGTGTCAGTGCTAAATAATGGACGAGATCGGTCATGTGTGAAACCAGAGTAAAGAGTTTGTTTAAAATCAGTTTTAAAGCTTTATTACCAACAAATAGCATGAACAACATTTCCCACAATACAACAAAAAAACTTTTCATATGCATCATAAAAGAACAACAACGGTAAAAAATGAAAGAAAGAAAAGCATCAGCTATAGAAAGATATACTTTTACATGAATTATATAATTTACATTAGACATTACTATTATTATTATTATAATATGGAAATTATACACTGGCGAGTAAGCATTATTTAGCATTCATTTAATATGAAAATGTTAAAGCAAGAGAATTGAAACCGTTTTATTTGCTTTATTTTGTTTAGATTGACATTTTATCTATGCACATTATAATCTCCTCAGGCACGAGCGCTTAAAGGTGCCTTTGTGAATATACATAAAAAAATAAATCAAATTTATGATAAGAAACTATTTGAATAGTAATCGTAAGGAAGATATTGTGAAGAATGTGGGAAACAGAGCAGTTCTGGAGCACCATTGACTTCCATAGTACCCCCCCCCCCCCCCCCCCCCACTATCTTGAACTATCCCTTTAATATAATAACCTGAAATAAAATAAAAAAATAATTTGTTAAAAAGATTTTCAGCAAATTAACTCTTGACATCTTTCTGGGTATCTTATCAGAACCAAAATAAAACATTTGAGTGAAATTTTCACAGAAAGAGCTAATTCAGTATCACTTTATAGAGTTTTTGTAGAAATTGATAGACTCTATGTATTATTTTACACGAGTTTCTTTAACATTATTTGTATGATAATACAGAATGTGAAAGGCTAGTATATCTGAATTCAAAGTATTCATAAAACAGCGGGACAAACGTACTCAGATGTCTTACTATGAGATTCTGAAGAGCACATTTAGATGACACTTTACTATCCCATGAGGCCATAGGCAGGGCTGGACTGGGACGGCCATGGCATTCTGGCTCAGACCGGCCCACTACATACGATCAAAATACTACCCATCTTTGCACGCTCTTGAATATGTATACCAGCTCCTATTCCATAAAAGCACTAAAGCCATATAATAATAGGTAGGAAAGAGTGAGAATTGACACATTAAAAACTTCTAATAAGTGTAATTTATTAATATAATAAAGCTATAATCCACACTGATGAATCCTAAAACTATAGGCCTATATAGTTATGACATCCTGTGTATGTGCCTGTTTGTTTGAGGGAGAAAGGGAAGAGACATGATAACTTGTTGATCAGATGATCACTGTTTCCCATAGTATAGCATTAAATAAACTGTAAACTTACTTAGTCAAATCTGTAAACTCCTTGGATGAACCTATAAAAGCATAAGAAGGCATCCTGTGTGTGTGTGTGTGTGTGTGTGTGTGTGTGTGTGTGTGTGTGTGTGTGTGTGTGTGTGTGTGTGTGTGTGTGTGCGCGCAGTGGTGGAGGAAGTACTTAAGTTTAGTACTTAAGTAAAAGTACAACTACCCTGCAAAATATATACTTAAGTAAAAGTCCTAAGTACATACTTTTAAATGTACTTTAAAGTATTTTTTTAAGTAAAAGTACACAATCGGTTGTCTCAATGTCTGGGCTGTTCAATTGTAATAATCACAAACAATTTCTATTGTGTACTGGAAAGGGTAGTTGAGCAAGCTCTCTGCAATACTGACACACTGTACAAATCTGGTTATTTACTTATTATTACTCATTAAATAATAATTAAGCTAAGCCAATTATGACATACAATTTATTTTATTTTTACTATACTATTAAGAGCAGTGAAAAAAAAAAACTCAAAAGTACACAGGTGAGTGTTATTCTGAACTCTTTAATCAAATTTGTATGACCAGTTTATTCTGCTCAACAACAGTTGCTTTAGTCCTTTACCTTGGCCTGCATGGGGAAAACGTAGCTAAACCTGCATTTGAGGCTTATACTCCATTGATTACAGAAAATCCAAAAGCATTAGGCTAATAATGTATAACACATTAGAATGAGAAAAAAATAAGCACCAAACTAAATTTGACAAGGGTGAGTGCTTCTCTTAAAACATGCAAGTAATATTTCTATTTAGAACTCTGATCAGCCTAACATTAACAGGACAAAAAACTGAATCTATGTGAAAAACAATGAAGTCAATATAAAGGCAGATGTTACGATAAGAAACTTAAAAAGTGAAGTGAAGTGAAGTGAAGTGAAGTGACATACTGCCAAGTGTGGTGACCCATACTCGGAATTCGTGCTCTGCATTTAACCCATCCAACGTGCACACACACAGCAGTGAACACACACACACACACACACACACACACACAGCAGTGAACACACACACACACACACAGACACACACACACACACACACACACACACACACAGCAGTGAACACACACACACACACACACACACACACACACACACACAGCAGTGAACACACACACACACACACACACACACACACACAGCAGTGAACACACACACACACACACAGCAGTGAACACACACACACACAGCAGTGAACACACACACACACACACACACACACAGCAGTGAACACACACACACACAGCAGTGAACACACACACACACACACACAGCAGTGAACACACACACACACAGCAGTGAACACACACACACACACAGCAGTGAACACACACACACACACACACACACACACACACACACACAGAGCAGTGAACACACACACACACACACACACAGCAGTGAACACACACACACACACACACACACACACACAGCAGTGAACACACACACACACACAGCAGTGAACACACACACACACACACAGCAGTGAACACACACACACACACACACAGCAGTGAACACACACACACACACAGCAGTGAACACACACACACACACAGCAGTGAACACACACACACACAGCAGTGAACACACACACACACACAGCAGTGAACACACACACACACACACACACACACACACACACACACACAGAGCAGTGAACACACACACACACACACACACACACACACACACACAGCAGTGAACACACACACACACACAGCAGTGAACACACACACACACACACAGCAGTGAACACACACACACACACACACACACAGAGCAGTGAACACACACACACACACACACACACACACACACAGCAGTGAACACACACACACACACAGCAGTGAACACACACACACACAGCAGTGAACACACACAAACCGTGAACACACACCCGGAGCAGTGGGCATTTATGCTGCGGCGTCCGGGGAGCAGTTGGGGGTTCGGTGCCTTGCTCAAGGGCACCTCAGTCGACCCTGCCGGCCGGAGACTCGAACCCACAACCTTTGGATTACGAGTCCGCCTCTCTAACCATTAGGCCACGACTTCCCCAGGAAAACAAAGGACCTTCAAATAAAAATTTTGGCCAGGCAATCAAAGGTCAAAAGGGCAAAATGACCCTGTTCCGCATAGCATTACCAATAGTTTTTGTTCTCAAAGCTTTTTGATCCTAGCCTGCCTCTTTTTGCAGAACAAATGTGCCCTGCTGTGCTAAACATTCGTTCGTATGCTGCCGATGCGGGCAATGGTGTGTTGAGCTTCAGGGACAAATTAAAAACTGTGGGCACTGACTTGAGTATGTCCATTGAGGTAGAAGTGTTGGCCAGATAGGCATCCAACTGTTTTGTGGTTTCGTGGACATTTCCCTTCATAAGGCCAAACAAGTCTTCCTCCTCAGATCCAGAATGGCTACCAGGTGATGATAAGGCTGGCTCTTCCTCCATGTGTCTCTTGATGTAGTCCATGCCTGCACAAAAAAAAAAAAAATCCAAACATGAATGAAGAGTATTTCTGTCTAGCCTTTTAAAATACCAGTTAGCTTTGAAAATAACATATATTGGTTAAAATGAACCACTACCCATTATTCTATTAACAAATGAATGCTTGACAAAGACATTATTTAAATGACTTACCCAACTTTAGCAAGTTTTCATTGCTTGTCCATGATGTGCGAAACTTAGGAAGTAAAATTGCAGCAGATATGAGTTCTGGGTCATTCATCATTTTTCCAAACCGCTGCTGTATTCCTTCCTGAAGAGCAGAGATCAGTGGCTGGCAGAACTTGGATGAAGTTTGGAGGCGGCCCAGCTTCACAGTTAGGAGCGTTATAGTGGGTACCAGCCATCCCATGTGGACATCCACCTCTCCCTGCAATATGTTGAGTGCCTTAGAGACTGGGTTCATGGTTGATGCATAGTCAGACAAGAAAGCAAGTTCTGCAGGGCTGAACCTGTAAAACACCATGTGAAAACATGCATAATGTCAGCAAGATAAGCATAGGCTACACTATTGCAGTTCAATTAAATGGAGTAAATCATCAGTAAACAACATTAATTCACACAATCAATAGCCTACCACATCACAACTACGTATCTGCTCCATGACAAACTTACATTGGGACTTTAAGTGCAATGGTCACTGCTCTGACTGCTCCTTCTCCACTTTCCCTAATTATCCTCAGTATCCGCTCAACTGCAAGGAAGAGAGAGTTCCACCTGGTCTCAACTGGACGGATCAATTGCAGCTTGCACTCCCTCTCAATAACCTCTGCAGCTGTAGATGACCGGGCACTCTTATTCCAAAGAGCTGAGCACTTGGCAAATGCTGCACGAGATATCTTCTTGTACATAACATTTGATTCAGCTTTTCTAGCATCTACGGTTGAGATCAAACTCAGAACATGACAGGCACAACGGTGATGCTTTGGAAGCTGATATTCAGAACACTCATCTTCTTCCTCCATCAAAGCTTCCACTTCAACACCCTCTGTCTCCTCTTCTGCATCCTCCTCTTCACTGTCATTCACACCTTTACTCTCATCTGCAGTTGAACTTCCTTCATCTTCACATGCATAAACTCGGAAGGCCTTAATAAAGTTTGAGGCATTATCTGTTGTGGTCCTAACAATTTTTTCACGGATGTTATACTCACTGTGAATATCATTAAGTGCACTGGCTAACACATAAGAATGTGTCCCTTTCAGCCTTTTACAAGCCAGAGCCACAGACTTTCTTTCTAGGGTATCTGGCTCTATCCAGTGGGCAGTAACCCCAATGAAACTTTGCCTATGAGCTGTCCAACAGTCTGTAGTCGTGGCGATATACTTAACAGTCTGCATTGCATTCTTCAATTTTTCTTTCATTTGCTTTGTGCACTTATCAATTCTCTCTCTCAATGTTGTACGGGACATGACTGTGTAATCAGGTTGAGTACAATGTATTAAATCAACAAACCCAGTCTGTTCTACTACTCCAAAAGGGTGCAAACCCTGGACAATAAAGTTAACCACTGCAAGGTCTATGGTCTTCTGAGATGCTTTGGTGTCCTCAAGTTTTCGCTGCTTTATTGAAGAACCTCCATCAGCAAACAATGTCCCCTTCTTTTTAGAAGAAGTTGCTGCCAAGTACTCCTTCAGAGGTGGTCTGTGCTTTCTCTATAAAAGATAGTGACAACAGAATTAATACACGTTTAGCATTAGTAGTATTAGTATTTAGTAATATAGTCAATCTACAACCAAAATAAATCTCATACAACAATATGTAAAATCTCATATTTTACTGTCTACGCCGGATTTTTATGCTTCAACTGCAGACATGTGGAGTAGCAGAGCGACTGAGCCCTACATTAGCCTTACACATTGCTATTGGTAAGTTCACTCTTTCTCTCTTAGTGTCAGTATATTTAATGCATGCACACTGAGCAAACATGAGCTTAATATTAACTGTATGTATGTATTTGTTTCTGCATTAGTAATGTGACTATGCAGTATTTTGAACAGTAATTCATTACATTAGCTAATGTTTATATTATGTGCATTTAATATTAAATGTTAATTTATTTAAATGATTTTTTTTAGTTTCATCTATTTTAATTTTAACTGAACTTTAACTTTTCTTTTAACTTTTTTTTGTTTTTGCTTGTTTGTATTATATTTATTTTATTCTTGTGCAAAAGAAACATAAATAAATACATAAAAAATAAACAAATAGTTTTGTTGTTTTTTTTGGAGAGAAGCATGAGGGATACCAGGATTGACAGAGCTGTGGGAGTCTGTAAGAAGATTGGCAGTGTTTTTTCGCACAGCTGGAAAAAGCAGCGAACACTCAAAGATGCTCAAGTAGAACTTGGCCTTCTGCCACACAAACTTGTGACTGAATCGGCAACACGATGGGGATCAAGGCAGAAGATGATTCAGTGCATACTTGAGCAAGAGAAGGCCATTACGCAAGTCCTGGCTGCTGACAGGTCAACCAGGCATCTGGTGCCTACTTGGTAGGATATTGATGTCCTAGACTGTCAGTAAAGCACTTGGGCCTCTTCTTGATTTTACAGATGCCCTCTCTTCTGAAAACTATGTCACAGTGTCATGCTTGAAGCCTACTCTTCACCTATTCAACAGTGAGCTGCTGGAGGGGAAAGATGAAGACACAGATCTCACCAAGATAATTAAAAGTTCAATACTGGACGACATGAACACCAAATATGGTGACCAAGAGGTTCAGGATCTGATGAACATGGCAACAATTCTTGATCCACGTTTCCGCACTCAGTATACGAGTCAAGAAGAGATCCTGGTCATCAAAGCCAGAGTAGTCAGAGAGGTGGAATCCCTTTCTGTCATGCCAAGTGATGCTGGCTCTGCTACCCCTGTAACGTCATCTGAATCAACAAAAGAAGCTCAGAGTGCATCTAAAAGGCAGAAGAAGAGTCTTGGAAGTTCTTTCAAGAAACCAGCTGCTGAGATGACCACCCTTTCTGAAACAGAGAAAACTGAGGCTGAATTAAACAACTACCTGCATGGGCCACTTGCAGGTGAAAGCAACCCCTTACGTGGTGGAAGGTACATGAGGTGAATTTCCCTAACATCAGTCGTTTGGAGGAAAAGTACTTGTGCATCCCCGCCACTAGTACACCCTCAGAGAAGGTGTTCAGCGCTGCTGGAACTGTAGTGACATGCCAAAGGTCTCTTCTGAAACCAGCTACAGTGAATATGTTGGTCTTCTTGACCAAAAATCCTAAGGTGTGAGCCCTGTTCTCTTTTTGAAAGCTACTGAATCACACTAGTATGTGTGTTATACAACTTGCACTACCAGACATGTTCATGTCAGCCTCATTTCTACATTTTGCAAGAGTATATCAGTGTAATATATATACATATATTATCGTCATTTGTATCGTTATCGCAATAAATACCTGAAATTATCGTGATCAATGTTTTGGCCATATCGCCCATCCCTAGAAGCCATTCAACTGATTACAGGCACATCTTGTGGCTTTAACAAGTCGAGTCAACCGGTTAAACTAGTCAGTTCAAATGACAGCACAATAAACACACAACTACAGTACAACACACAACAAAAGCACTGCTATTACTCTACCTTATGGCTATCGCAGATATGTGTGAAAAAGGCACAAAAGAAAAAGGGGGTGAAAGGCACAGCACACCAACATCAAATCCTCGTCCCATCTGTGTAATGCACTGGGCTGCTTTGTTGCCTTAGGGCCAGGATAACGTGTTATCATAAGCGAGTTGTTTCCACTGTCGGGCCAAAGGCAAATGTGCTGGTGCATGCTTGATAATGCCTACTCGGGGGCAAAAGGCCAAGGGTGTTGGCCCACTGATTACCTTGGTCCAACGTGAGTCAACTGCTGCTTGGACAAAGGACTTTATCTGACTTAGCAACAGTGTTCATTCCCCATTTTTCTTTCCTAGCTACAGTTAACATCAACATTTAAGACCTTTAAAATAATATTCTCAGCTCAAAACCAGCTGATATTTAAAATAAGTCGCGATCTGACATGGATTCAATTCAAAGTAGCCTATGAGGCAGACATATATTATTGATAGATGTAAACGTAATGCTAGGTGAAAGGCATTGTTCACCATTTCCACAATAAATAAAAAAAACTATGGGCCAGGTTTACTAACAGCTTGCGCTAGTGCAAATCCTCTTTTGCTGTAAAAAGCTACGGTGAGGATTTATTTATTTAAGATGCACAGTGAAAAATTAGCGATGAAAGGCACAGTCGTTTTTGTGGCTGATTTTGTTGCATAGATATTTGTATGAGTTTCCCTTTCAGAGGAGATCATTTAAATGAATCATGCAACATGATTTAATAAGGTTTGCGCCAGTCAGTTTGCTCCCTTACTTAACACCCCAGAAAAGCAAGTCTTAACCCATTTTGTGTTTGACATGACTCAATTGTTGCTGCAAGGAGGAGCACCACAGAGAACAGAAAGTGTGTGGTAGAAGGGAGAGAATTTTCCCCCTTGTATTCATTTGCGCTGCTCTTGGTAGATTGCATCGGTCATTATGGAAATGAGATGTTGCGTCTGTGTTCTTTAGTTTTCAGATTGTCAGTAGATCACTTGTAGAACCTTTTACTCCCATCAGTGCTTTTTTGGAATTGCACTCTCGTGCTAATTTGCCTTGTTTAGTAAATCTGGCCCTATGTCTTCTGTGAGGCCGAATTTCTAGAAGACATGTTAGAATAGTGCTTCCATGATAGGTCTCTGAGTGGTATCATATGACATGCTTTGGAAAACTGGTCAACTGCCACTAATACACAAAATCCACTGGTAGTAGGTGTGACCAAGGGGCTCAATTCCCTTCACATCTACATGATTTGCTAGGATTTAGTCACGGCCCAGTCGGGGCACACTTGAACAAAGCTCAAGTTCAAGTTCAACTTGCCCCCCCATACATGTGGGGACATACAGTGGAACGAAATGTCGTGTCTCGCAGGACCACGGTGCTACATAAATACAGACATACAACAATGAAGTAAAAACACTATAAACCTATACACTACTAACCTACTGACAGATTTAACTATAAGTATACTATATATAAGTATTTACCCTATACAAACTAAAAAATAGAAGATAAAAAATACAAACTATACGAATGCTTCACAAATACTGTACATGTGCAAAGAGAGACATTTGAGTCAGCGGCTGGTTGGGGAACAGTGCAGGATGATTTGTAGTGCATGAGCATGTAAACATACATATATTGCTGAGTCTTTTGTGAGATTGTGCACACGCAGCAGTGTGTGTAAGTGTCCATAGTGCACATAGTGTAAAGTGTAAGTGTCCATAGTGTAAAGTGTCCATAGTGCACATAGAGGAGAGTGTCCATAGTGTAAAGAAAAATAAGAATAAAATAAATAAAAAAAATTAAACTTAAATCCATACAGTTTTTCTTTGGTGTGGTAAGGTTTGGGGTGGGGGGTGGTCCATGTTCAGGAGGTAGGGGTTTGCATGGGGTTTCAGAGGGGGGCGGGGTGGTTTGAGTTCAGGGCTCTCACAGCCTGGGGGAAAAAGCTGTTGAGCAGTCTGGCGGAGCGGGCTCTGATGCTCCGGTACCGTCTTCCTGATGGTAGGAGCTGGAAGAGACTGTGGGAGGGATGGGTGGAGTCCTTCACGATGCTGTTGGTTTTGCTGGAGCATCGTGTAAGGAAAGTGTCCAGGATGGAGGGGAGAGGGGCACCGATGATCTTTGCAGCTGTGTTCACTGTCTGCTGGAGGGTCTTGCGGTCAGCAGCACTGCAGTTCCCGTACCAGACAGTGATGCAGCTGGTCAGCACACTCTCAATGGTGCCTCTGTAGAATGTGGTGAGGATGGGTGGAGGGAGACTTGCTCTTTTCAGCCGGCGGAGAAAGTGTAGGCGCTGTTGTGGCTTTTTGGAGGGTGACATGGTGTTGGTGGTCCAGGTGAGATCCTCTGTGATGTGCACCCCCAGGAATTTAGTGCTGCTGACTCTCTCCACAGTCGAGCTGTCGATGGTCAGTGGGGGGTGGTCAACAGAGTTTCTCCTGAAGTCCATCACAACCTCTTTTGTCTTCTCCACATTGAGGAACAGATTGTTTGTGCCACACCATTCAGCCAGCTGTGCCACTTCCTCTCTGTAGTGCGTTTCATCGTTGTTGCTGATGAGACCTACCACTGTTGTGTCATCAGCAAACTTGATGATGTGGTTGGAGCTGAACTTGGCAGTGCAGTCGTGGGTCAGCAGCGTGAAGAGCAGCGGGCTGAGCACATAGCCTTGTGGGGCACCTGTGCTCAGTGTTGTAGTGCTCGAGGTGTTGTGGCCGACACGGACTGACTGAGGTCTTCCAGTTAGAAAGTCCAGGATCCAGTTACAAAGGGAATTGTTAAGGCCCAGCAGGTTTAGCTTATTTATGAGCTGTTGTGGGATTATTGTGTTGAATGCCGAGCTGAAGTCAATGAACAGCATTCTAACATAGGAGTCTTTATTTTCTTGGTGGGTAAGAGCCAGGTGGAGGGTGGAGGAAATTGCATCGTCCGTAGAGCGGTTTGCACGGTATGCAAACTGGAGCGGGTCGAGTGTGTTGGGGAGGCTGGTTTTGATGTTATGCATGACTAGCCTCTCAAAGCACTTCATCATGATTGGAGTCAGTGCTATGGGACGGTAGTCATTGAGACAGGACACAGGTGATTTCTTTGGTACCGGTATGATTGTTGTGGATTTGAAACACGTGGGGACGACTGTCTGGCTCAGCGAGGTGTTGAAGATATCTGTTAGGACATCTGTCAGCTGTGCAGCACAGTCTCTCAGAACACGGCCAGGTATGTTGTCAGGCCCCGCAGCCTTGCGTGGGTTAATCCGAGATAGGGTCTTCCTTACGTCGGCTGGAGACAGACAGAGCGCCCGGTCGTTGTGGCCAGTTTTTGTGCAGGTGTGTCATTCTGCATTTCAAACCGTCAATAAAAGTGGTTGAGTGCATCGGAGAGGGATGTGTCCTCATCACAGGCCTGTGGCGGGGGCTTGTAGTCAGTGATGGTCTGAATGGCTTGCCACAGGCTCCGTGTGTCTCTGCTGTCTGTGAAGTGATTGTTGATTTTTTGGGCATATGACCGTTTTGCTTTTTTGATGCCACAGGACAGATTGGCTCTTGCTGTTTTGAGGGCTGCTTTTGATAAGTAATGCAAAGCAATGAATGTCCTGGGACATGTGGTCGCAGAGGAGCGAGAGGGTCTGAGTGATGCCGAAGAGTCAGTCAATCAGTCATATTTATTTATAAAGTGCATTTACCCTCCCTCCAGGATTTTGTGATTGCAGAATTTAACACAAAATTTGTGCATTAGCTTGTGTTTTTCATTTTATTTCTAGGGCACCTAGATAAGGCACCTAGAAATGAAAGGGCACTTTAGCGTCAGTGATTAAAGGGGCAGGGGCTCGAACCCTCCACATTGCCAAATAAAGGCCAATCTTTTTCTGATGGATCGAATAAAAGAAATGAACCAAAGAAGATTTCCTCATAAACATAAAATTTCTCAAGAGCAATTTTTGAAGGAGACACAAATAGTACAGCTAAAATTGTACTTGTAAGGATTCCTCTCCCGAGGAATTGTGCTACTTTATCACTCTTGCCGCAGGTTGTTTTTCATGTCCGCGGGTTGAAGCGACCCCAATAACGTGTATTTTAGCCCCCGGAACACGATATTTACGGGGGAACCCCCTCGAAACGCAGTTAGTTAGGGCTAGTTTGAGTAGCAATTGGGCAGGTTTTGTTGTGAAAACCTGGCCCCTTTCCGTCAAGCAGGTAACGTTATTATTGATAACATAGCGACTACATTGGCATCATCTGTATTAAAGAGACTGATATAGACTGAGGAATGGTGTATGGAAAGCCAAAGTGCTCATAAACGCCTGCTCGGGCGTCTGATTGCACACTGACACGTCAAAAGCCTGCGTCTTGACAGCAAACCGCGCGTACTGGACGCGCGTTTGCCATGAAAACGCGTGTTCTTAGCGCGTGCTTTGGGATTATGGAGAACGCGTGTCGAAAACGCGCGGTTTTGTGTATCAAAACGCGCGTCCTCGACGTGTGATTTCCTATAGAACGCACGTTCTTGATGTTTGATTAGTTATATTGCCTTTAGCAAAGCTTGTACGGACTTTGGGTGAGTATTCAATGGATCTCACAATGAGATAGGGACATCGAACAGGGCATTTGGAGGTGGAATGAACCACACATCCTCACTACAGGTACATTTGGTTTTGAAGCTGATACTGAGTGTTAAAGTGAGACAAGAGGAATCAGTTTGCATGGGTTCAGCTGTAGAGTCGCTTGAACAGGATGTGGATTTATGGGAAAGGCTGGAGATGTTAAGACTTTACATTTATTTCTTTAGCAGATATGTGATTAAGAAATGAGAAGTACAACATGAGATTCATCTAGAGGAAGCAATAACACATGAAGTAACAATAAAACGTTTATCTAGAATATTACAGAGAAGCATTTAGGGAGATAATATAAGAAATATTATTAAAAAAATATATAAGAAGAGGTTTTTTTTTTTTTAAGAGTGAGCAGGATGCAGTTAAGTACTCATTTTCAGCTGTTCATTAAATATTGTCAGGGATTCAGCTGTCCCAGTAGGGTTAGAAAGATCACTCCACCAGCAAGAAACAACTATTTAGAGTAAATGGAGAAGAGGAGGGGTCTAATTACAAATCCTTGAGGCACACCGTGACTAGTTGATGTGCTGTGGATATCTCTGATGAGGTACGATTAATACCAGTGCAGTGAAGTTGCTGTGTCGCCCAGTGATAAGAAGGATATGATGGGTAATGTTGTCAAAAGCCGCAGATAGATATACCAGAATGAGAACTGACCATTTGTAATCAGCTCTCACAATCTGCAGGACATCTCTGACTGATGACAATGCAATGCAGTCGAGTGGCTGCTTTTGAATCCTGATTGGATGTTGTCCAGTCAGTTGTTCTGTCAAATGAAAGATGATACCTAATTGAAAACAATAGGCTCCAGTGTAGTCCCTTGACAAGTGTAGCAGAAAGTGTCCGTGGCACCATTCACATCCATTGATGAAAAGTGGGTGGGGATGACACAAAAGAGAAGAGGTGGAAGGGAGAAAGGGAGTGTAGGTTTCACCTGAATGGGACAGTTCAGACACTGAAGACCTTGAAATGTGTGACAAAGGCAGAACAGCATCTGATGATCGCCACATCCTGCTCCTGGATGGTATTTGGCCATTGTATTGCAGTGAGAAGTAAAGTGATGAAGATTTACTCCGTGGTGAAAAAATGGGGTTGCATCTCCATTTTGAGGGAGCAATGAAACTGCTTTCCTTTGCCAGTCTGGAGAAAATAACTGGAGGGATGCAGCACCATTGAGCATCTAAGAAGTCTCTTATCTGACACACTCAGTACTGTTCATGGAGTCTCGAATGAGCTGATGATCAGGTGTTCCTAAATGAAGAAAACATACAAAATGCACAAAGCAGTGAAGGGATAATACACAGTCAGCCAGACATTATCGCAAAACAAACCCAGACAAGGTGATCAGGATCCTATACATTACAGTCAGCTTAGTAACAAAATGAACACTACAGTAAAATTACATTACATACAGGGATGCACATAAGTGTTGCGCACGCATGACCAGAATAAAAAATGTGCTGGGTTCAGACCATTCATTTGCATACTGACATGGTTGACACTGTTAATGTACAATCACCGTTTCAGATTGTTTTAACTGTAATACAGTATAAGATTTACATTCAAACTGAAAGCATAAATCTAGGCTATTGTTTCAGATAGGATGTTCAGATAGGATATGTTTCAGAGCGATACTGTGAAATCCCTTACTAAAATTATCCATGGTTTTACTACAAATAAAACCAAAAAAATGAAAATGAAAATATTAGCATTGTATTTTTTAAAGGGTTTATCGGATGCCCATTTTGCACGAGTTGATATGATTCTTTAGGGTCAATGAAAAGTCTACTTTTTATACTTTGGTTAAAATTTCTCAATGGTAGTGTAAAAAACACCTTTTTTCCCCATGTCAAAATCAGCTCTGTTTTCAGCAAGCCGTTTTTTAGTCCATGTTGCTTTAAATGCTAATGAGCTCTGCTGACCCCGCCCCTCTCTTCCATGGAGTGACGAGCAGTACTGTTTACTTTAGCCGCGAAACTGGCTAACTAGCACATTATTAGGAAAGATGATTTGCAAAGATTCATAAAAAACCCTTATATGCACTTCTTCTGTAGATGAAGCTGGATCACGAATGATTCGGGTGAACATAGAGGCATTTAGGCAGATCGGGGATCGGCGCATTCCCTTCAAAATGAAAGTAACGTTAATCCTCTGCGTCTTCAGCGGCTCAGATGTCAGGAGTAAATGACGACTGCTATATTCATTATTACATCCAACAACTAAACATTTCAATCGCTTAATCGGAGACATCTTGTCTTCCCCTGCACCGGAGGCGGACAGCTCTCAGCTCACTCAGGGCGGGTCTAAGGTAAAACGGCCTTGTCAATCAACTATCGTGGGAGTGGTCTGTACAGAACTATGTCATTCTGACAGGAATCTCAGAACAGACTGATTTGAGAAAGGGGATTTTAAAATAGGGATTTAAAAAAAACACTGGGTGGATTTTTATCATTATAGGATAGATGTGTACAGACACTTCCCACACACATTTATGTTCAAACATCTTCAAAAGGGAATTTTGCATCCGATGACCCTTTTTAAGTGTACTATAAAATACATTTTTTATTTAATACTCACTTTTTAATTAAAAATATAATAGTACACTTTATTATTTTAATTTAAACAAAAATAAATTATATATGAACTTGTAACCCGAAGGTCGTGGGTTCGAGTCTCCGGTCCAGCAGGGATTGTAGGTGGGGGGAGTGAATAACCAACACTCTCTCCACCCTCAATACCACGACTGAGGTGCCCTTGAGCAAGGCACCGAACCCCCAACTGCTCCCCGGGTGCCGCAGCATTGGCTGCCCACTGCTCCGGGTGTGTGTTCACTACTGTGTGTACACTTGGATGGGTTAAATGCAGAGCACAAATTCTGAGTATGGGTCACCACACTTCCCTTTCCCCTTATTTAATGGGTCACACTATGTGCAGTGTGAGCACCAAACCAAATGTCCAGGTGCTCTCATGAGAACCAGACTGAAAAACGTATGTGCATCCCTGATTATATTCATTCCTTGAGGTAACTTTCACACTTGATAGATGATAGAACCAGTTGCATTTGTATGAAACAAGAGAGCGAAAATCCGCAGTATTCCAGATGCAATTAACTTTAGAGCAGGTCTCTTCAGCTCCTGTCCTGGAGGGCCTGCAGACTTTAAGACCAATCGCAGTTTAACCCACCTGTCCATAATTTGCAAGTCACCTTGATTAGCTTGTTCAGCTGTTTTTGGTTAGAGTTGGAGAAAACTTGTCCTCCAGGATTGGAGTATTGAGGGGAGGACAGTGAATGTAGGAATTATATTGAATATAAGCAAAACATGACAGTGGCTGTTGGGATCAATGATTCATATTACTATTGTTATGCCTAGTGTTAGAATGCTGTATGCGATGTTCTTCGCTGTGGCTTTCCTGAGAGGGACTGCTTCGGGGTACCGGGTGGCGTAGTCGACCACGACGTGGATGTGTTCGTGTCCCCGGGCCGACTTCGGCAACGGCCCTACCAGATCCATCCCGATGCGCTCGAAGGGCACCTCAATAATGGGCAGCGGAATGAGTGGCGTGGGGGGAGGTGTCTGGGGCGACGTTTTCTGGCAGACGGGGCAGGCTTGGCAGAAGCGCTTCACCTCGGCCTCCAGGCCGGGCCAATGGAACCGGTCTCGAATGCGCTGGGTGGTGTTAACCGCGCCGAGGTGTCCTGCCATCGGATGTGAATGTGCCAGCTGCAGGATAGTCTCCGTCTTCGAATGCGGTACCACCAACAGTTTTTTTCCTCCCCCCTCTGCTGGGCGACACAATTGAGCAGGCCATTCTCTACGACGAAGTGGGGGAGAGGATGCAGTTTTGGCCGTGTGTCCTTGCCCTCCAACACACAGACCTGGGTCCAACAGTGTTTCAACCATTCATCCTCCCGCTGGGCACAGCCAAAGGAGCCCCCTCCCGTAGCCTGTATAGAAGAGGTTAGCGCTATGGGAAGGGGACTCACCATCTCTCCCACTGTCGGAGGCCAAGAGAAGGGGGCGGCGGGTGGACCTCGTCAGCCGGCGCTGTCCACGGCGACCCCCTCTTGGGCTGGCAGGCTGTGTGGCGGCGGATAGAAGGGCTTCGAAGCCCGGGCAGTCTCGGCCCAGCAACACGGGTACTGACAGTCCCTTGAAAAGCCCCACCTCTAGGGGCCAGGATCCCGGGGCAGCGGAGATGACGACGCGCCAAGCAGGCACTTGTTGCGTGTCCCCATGTATACAGGTGTGGTGAGGGGGGCGTGGTTAGCGGAGTCTGCAGCGGGAGAGAGAGTTTGGAGACGAGCGGTGAGTAAGTGGGTCAAGTGCAAGATGACATTCACCTGTTTCTTGTTTCCAGTGATTGGCGGGGAGAGAGTGTAAAATCCACGAGAGACACTGACTGAGGACTCGGGGAGAATGTCTGTGGCTGTGAACCACCCAAGTGCTGAACTTATTGTTTATTGGTAGTGCCGGAGAGCACCAGTGTTTGTTTAAAAGACTGAATAAATTACCCGAGCCTCAGCCACGCTGACTCTGACTTCTTCCTTCCGAAGAAAAGGAAGAAGCCGGCCGCCGCTGTCATGCAGTCACCACCAAATTCGCCATTTGCGGAAGTGATCCAGTCGCTCGCGGGCCTCCACCAAGAACATCATCAGGCACTGCTGGAGATGCGGGACGACCAAGAACAGCGTTTCAACACCCTTGTGCAGGCCCAGCAGGAGGACCGCGAGCTGTTCCGGAGCTGGATGGACCAGGAGGTACGGGCAGGGGGGTCGTCATCAAGGAACCCAGCTGTCCCCACGCATCTGCCCCTGAATAAAATGGGGCCCCAGGATGACCCGAAAGCTTTCCTCAATCTCTTCGAGAAGTCGGCTGAGGCATGTGGGTGGCCACGAGACCACTGGCCAGTGCGTCTCATACCTCTGCTCTCAGGGGAGGCGCAGGTGGCAGCCCAACAGTTGCCCATCCAGAACCTCCTGGTCTTAAACGAGCCATCCTCCAGCGGGTCGGCCTGAGCCCAGATTTAGTAGTAGCTTATCAGTCGTGACTGTGTGAAGTTGCTGTACATATGGCAGAAATGTACGGTAAAAATCAGTTAATGACGTAATCAAACAGACGAAGATTCAATTTTTACAAACTTATAGCAACATTTGATAGTTCTTGTTTCAGGGTTGGCATCATCTGAGGTCCTCTGAGGGGTTGGCATAATCTGTTCTCAGGTGTTCTGGATCCAGACTGAAGCTTGTGTAATTCCTAATTACCACGGGATGCCAAATGAAACAGAGAAACAAATAGAGACATAATTAGCGTAGCTGCTTTTCCAACCAAGTAAAAATGATTTGTTCAACCCAAGCTAAAGTATAATAAAGTGATCAGATGTAACTGAAGTACAAGATTATAAGATGCATTATGTGAATGCTTGGCTAAAGAGATGTGTCTTTAATCTAGATTTAAACAGAGAGAGTGTGTCTGAACCCCGAACGTTATCAGGAAGGCTATTCCAGAGTTTGGGAGCCAAATGTGAAAAAGCTCTACCTCCTTTAGTGGACTTTGCTATCCTAGGAACTACCAAAAGTCCAGAGTTTTGTGACCTTAGGGAGCGGGTTGGAATGTAGCGTGGTAGAAGACAAGGTAGATAAGTAATAATATTTTCAATATGGGGTGCTGTGTGTACATTAATGAGGGGAAAAAAAATGAACTTAAATGATTTTAGCAAATGGCTGCAATATAACAAAGATTGGAAAATTTAAGGGGGTCTGAATACTTTCCGTACCCACTGTAACTAATATCAGTAATACGCAGCATGCACGATACAAGGAAATGATCAGTAACATCATCACTTTGAGGTACGATATCTATATCAGTAAGATCAATTCCATGCGATATAATTAAATCTAGCGTATGATTAAAATGATGAGTGGGCCCGGTGACGTTTTGCTTGACTCCAAAAGAGTTTATTAGGTCAGTAAACGCAAGTCCTAACGCATCATTTGTATTATCAACGTGAATGTTAAAATCTCTGACAATTAGCACTTTATCAATATTAACCAACAGATCTGAGAGGAAATCTGCAAATTCTTTTAGGAAATCTGTATATGGCCCTGGCGGTCTATACACAGTAGCCAGAGCAAGAGACAGGAGAGATTTCTTTTGCATATCTAACAGTGTAACATTAAGCAGAAGTATTTCGAATGAGTTAAACCCCTTGTATCCTGTTTTCTGAGTAACATTGAGAGTATTACTATATATTGTTGCCACACCGCCGCCACGACCAGTCTGACGGGGCTCATGTTTATAACAGTAGCTTGGTGGAGTAGACTCATTTAGACCAAAATATTAATTTGGTTTCAGCCAGGTTTCAGTCAGGCAGAGTACATCAAAATTATTATCTGTGATCATTTCATTTACAATAACTGCTTTGGGTGCGAGTGAGCTAATATTTAGGAGCCCAAGCTTTAAAAATTGTTTTTGTTCATTTATTTTGTGTTTTTCTGGTTTAATCACGATCAGATTTTTTCTAGATCCTGCATTAAATTTATATTTTGATCTCGCTATTCGGGGAACAGACACAGTCTGTATAGATTGGACAACACAAGTACTTCTATCATTTAAGTGGGTAGAACAAAAGTCATCATAGCAGTTATTTGAGAGTTGTCTTACTAGTCAGATGGAGCGTAGCGTAGGTGCATTGAATTTGAAAGTTTGTTCTTCAAATGGCACTCTCAAGCGAGCTGGGTAAAGCAGCTGGAATCGTATTGCTTTTTGGTAAAGTGATTGTTTTACGCCATCCACCGTTTCTCGTAATGCATCTATTGAACTTTGCAAAGGACCAATAAATTCTTGAATCAAACCACAAATATCTTGTCTGATACTATCACTGCAGTCACCAGATCCAGTCTGTATCCAGATCAGATGTTGGATCAGCACCCAGAGACGACCTCTACAGCCCTGAACGTCAGCGGAGACCAGGACACCTGGATGAGCGCCAGAGACAGATCCCCAGTGAGGACCCCATCGGGAAAGACCACTGGAACCAGTAATAATATATTATCTATAATCTAAAATAAAAGTTTGTGTTTACATATAATATGAGTGTGTATCGTGTATATTTATTATGTATATATAAATACAAAACATGAATGTATATATTTAAGAAACATATGTTGTTTATATATTAAATATATTTACATATGATATAAAATATAACAATATAAATATGTAAATGTATAAATATTTTCAAAATATATACTGCATGTGTGTGTATTTATGTAGGCTATACATAATAAATAAACACAGTATACATTATGTAAACAACAACTTTTATTTGGGATGCGATTAATCGCGATTAATCGTTTGACAGCACTAAAAAAATCCATGTCGTGTTAAATATTTAGCTCAATAGATAGTGAAAATGTGCATAGAAAAATAACAACTTGTGTACATACATCAATGCAACTGATTTTGTCAGCTATTTCCTGTGAAAGATATCAACTGTGAAGCTCTGGGGTGAAACACTAGAAAACAGCATCATAACGGAGTCGCTACAGGGAATTTATTCGAAGCTGGCGCTTCCTCATTGGACAAGAGCAGGAGTGACGACAGCAGGAGACCCCGCCCACCGCGATGCGTTCAGTAATCGAAAGGTCTTCAGTACGGAGGGGAGGATGTGGAGCAGCTGCTGTTAGGAAACTACTCGTACTGTTTCTGCATTCACCTCCTGAGGAAACACACTTCCCGCGAAGCAGCCTCCGAACCAGAGAGGACATGGGGAACCGCGTAGCTCGCGAGGATTTTGAGTGGGTTTACACCGACCAGCCTCACGCCGACCGGAGGAAAGAGATCCTGGGTGAGTGCTCGTTATATCCCTGACGGAGAACACGTTCAGTAACGACTAAACATCGCTGCTGCCTCATACCGGCGGCGCGTTCATCTGCTCCGACTCGACTCAGTTAAAGTTAGCTGGTATGTAAGTGATCTCCCGCGGAAACTTCAATGAGTCAAGTGCTTATTATTGTATTTGATTGTAATGTTTCAGTAGCGTGTGAAGTCGATTAATAACGAAAGAAAGCCGTTCGTCGTTAGCTGAGATGACCGTTATATGATGGCCACTCCCTGAAGAAGAGCTCTTACATAAATAACTTCCTAAACTACAGATAACACTTCACCACAGCTGCTACTCCTCAATTAATGACCTTTATTATGCGATTCTTGGAGAATTTATCTCATGAATGTGAAGCTGTGCCAGCTAACCGCTTAAACAACAATTATTAGCAGCTAATTCCTTTCATCCGAATACAGCAGATATAGTGCGACTCTGTGTCTGCTTTTAGCGATTTAATAACCTCTATTTAGTTTGTTGAGCTATGAATGATGTATAAAGTGTTAAAATGGCGAGTGTGGTGGAGTGACAGTCACATGAGGAAGGCTAGCTAGTGCTCTCTCTCTCTCTCTCTCTCTCTCTCTCTGATTCTGTTCATTCATTCTGAATGTCTCTCTCCCACACACACACTTAGCTGTCTAACTCGGGACGTTACACTTATAATCTATAACTATCTGTATATAAAACAATATATCAACTAATCCTAACCCTGACAAGAGCCACAGAAAACGTTATGCATTTTTACAATTCAATTTTTACAAACAAGAGTTCTTAGAGATTTTGTCAGGTTTAGCTCACTTTTGGGTACACATTTGTCCCCAACATATGGTTAAATAGTCACTCACTCACACTCACTCACTCACTCACTCTCTCACACACACACACACACTCACTCACTCACTCTCTCACACACTCACTCTCTCTCTCTCACTCTCTCACACACACACTCACTCTCTCTCTCTCTCTCACACACACACACACTCACTCACTCACTCTCTCACACACTCACTCTCTCTCTCTCACTCTCTCACACACACACTCACTCTCACACGCACTCACTCACTCACTCACTCACTCACTCACTCTCACACACACACACACACACACACACACTCTCACACTCACACACACGCTCACTCTCTCTCACCCTCACTCACACACACACACACACACACTCTCTCTCTCACTCACTCACACACACACACACACGCTCACTCTCTCACACACACACACTCTCTCTCACGCACGCTCACTCTCTCACACGCACGCTCACTCTCTCACACGCACGCTCACTCTCTCACACGCACGCACGCTCACTCTCTCACACGCACACTCGCTCACTCACTCTCACACACACTCACTCACTCTCACACACACTCACTCACTCACTCACTCTCTCACACGCACGCTCACTCTCTCACACGCACACTCACTCACTCACTCTCACACACTCACTCTCACTCTCTCGCACGCTCACTCTCTCACACGCTCACTCGCTCACTCACTCACTCTCACACACACTCACTCACTCACTCACTCTCTCACACACTCACACTCACTCTCACACTCACACTCACTCACTCACTCACTCACTCACTCACTCACTCACTCACTCACTCACTCACTCACTCACTCACTCACTCACTCACACACACACACACACACTCACACACCAATAGTGGCTCTCTCCACTGATAAAGCTGCTTATGAATGCCTGTGGAAAGCTGATGATGAGCCATTATTCCCACTGATCTATATGTGGAGTTTGGATAAACATTAGAGCTGGTTTATGGATATACTTCAACACTAAACCGCTCTGTTACTAATTCATGATTTATTCACGATGCCCTCACTGACACACACCAGTCATCTGGTAAATGATTCTGTAGCTGTTTAGTTATAATTATGCTTTAGATTGCATGGATTCTACTGCAGCTGTTATGAATAAAGAATTGAGTTGCATTTTGTATTTCTATTGTTTTCAATAAATCCCACTGCACTGAATCGTTGGTGACAGTCTTATTCAAACGCATCATCTTGACTGATATTTGTTCAGCAAACTCTGTCTTCATGTGAGCTCATGTTTGTCTGATTTGGAGACGATCCAGTATCCAGCATACCTGTGCTGACATGTAGTCTGTCTTCTGTGCTATTGCATGTACAGTAACAGTGCAGCCTGCTGTGATCCAGACCGGACTGTCAGTACCTTGCTGTATTGCATTATGTAATATGTAAACCCTGGATTAGGCTTTAAAGTAGCACTCTTGCCTCAAAGCGGTCAGTTCTTGCATTATAAAATACCTTGTATGAAAAGTGCCCACATTTAAATCCTACTGTGTTTTGTATTGTTTCTTGGAAGCTTTAGGCAAATGACATTGACTTCAGGGGGCGTATTACAGAAAGATCCTAACTTTAAAATCTTATCTTATCTGTTTGGTAAACATGGTAATTTCAGTTAGGACCACATTTAGGACAAAAGCTATTACAGAACAGAATTTCCTAAGTGTGTTATCTTATCTTAACTACAGATATGAAAGGGGTATTACAGAAACCTCCTAACTTGACAAAAAACCTAAAAACTGTGTTTACTTTAGGACAACCCCACAGCTGTCCTAACTTCAACTAGGGGTGTGCGATATGACGATTTTTGATCGTGGACGATAAAACTGTCTCCACGATCTGCTTTTGAAGAAATATGGTAGTATCGTGCTACAGCACACATTATGTCAAATACAGTTCTGGCCTCCGTCTCTATATTCTGTACAACACGACATACAGCAGTAGAGTTACTCTGACAGGACACTGCACTTATTCGCGATCGCAAAACTACATTATTTGCATACAAGCCTTGAAGATACAGCGATATCGCCGACCTTATTGCAAAGACACTATTCAAACTTATTGACACTTTATTTTCCTTTTTTTTGATATTGTGCAGTGCTTTGACACAATTTGCATTGTAAAAAGCGCTATATAAGTAAAGGTGACTTGACTTGACTTGCTGGTTAAATGTTTAATTCGCGCGCTGGTCTGACGTGCGCTTTTTCTGAACGCATACACCTGAAGCACGCGCACTAAAACGCCTGTCTAACAGCGCCTGATTACTCAACTAACTTATATTTTGCGCTAATACTGTCAAAACACACAAGGTTTACATACAGACTCAGTTGGTTATCTCTAAAATGAAAGTAAATAGTTAAGAGAGAAACGGATGCGTGCCTGTATATTAGATCTTAAAGGGACAGGACACTAAACATGCTGTCGACTGTCATTAAAGGGATAGTTCACCCTAAAATTTAATTTCTGTCATTATTTACTCACTCACATGTTGTCCCAAACCTCTATTCATTTCTTGTGCTGAACACAAAAGAAGATATTTTGAAGAATGAGGGTAACCAAACAGTTGCTGGTCCACATTGACTTTGATAGCAGGGAAGAAAAATCCTGTGGAAGTCACTGAGCACCAGCAACTGTTTGGTTTTCCACCTTCTTCAAAATAGCATTTATGTTCAGCAGAAGAAAGAAACTCATTCAGGTTTAAAACAACTTTTGAGTAAATGATGGTATAAAAATACAACATTATGACAGAATTGACAGACAGATGATAGAATATTTATTTGTGGGGGAACTATTCATTTAACGTTAACAAAACAACAAAACACAAAGAGAAAAATCACTCACTATTCTTGACTGAAAAACATTAATACAGTTGCTTTAGGAATCAGTCTATGTGTTTTATTTTTATATTTGTTCATTCAATTTCATTGAATGCTCTGCTAAATACACCTATTGTACCTGGAAATAAAGCACTGTTTGTTTTATTTGTATATTATGTGTATTTGTAATGTGCATCTTTGTTCTTATTTTTTAATAAGAAAGATAAAATAATGACAAAGATTTTTTATCTTCGCCCACTTTGGCCTAAATATCTGCCATGCGTCTTTGTCTTTCTAGTTTGGCTGTAATGCTCAGACAACTTGTAAAACCAAAATAGTAAAACTAACATGACAAAGAATCGTGATAAAATCGTGAATCGTGGTATTTCTAAAAAAAATCGTGATATGATATTTTTCCCATATCGCCCACCCCTAACTTCAACATTATTTGAAAGCTAACGGAAAAAAAGCTTACAACTGTGCTGTCCGACAATGGTATTACATTTATTAATAGTTGAAAATGAAGAACTAAGATGTTTAATGGTAGAAAGACTCTTGGAGGACCCTGAAGATGTTATATTTTGATGACTAAACACTTATAAGTAATTACAGACTGCCACACAACATATTACAGTTAGCACAGGAACTGCAACCAGCATTATAGAGACCAACAAAAGAGTCACGGCAGTGTTGGTTGCTTGGTAAGAGACCTGAGAGTGGATTGTCCAGCTTGATTATGCCATTTAAGATTTCCTTATTAGAGCTTATACTATTTTGTAAGATAGGATAAGAATCCCAAATCAAGTTAAGATTTGCTTCTGTAATACGAAAATGCGAAAAATCCTAATTTAACACATCACATCTTTTAAGACCTAAGATAAACTTTCTGTAATACGCCCCCAGGTTTCACAATATAAAGCATATTAAGATCTAGATGACAAAGAGAGGTGACGTTACATGCCAGAGACATACGAGCCAGCGCACCAGATCCCGTTGGTGTCGAGTTGCTTTGATTTGTCATGGAAATGCACATCATTTGAATGCACTCATCCTCCACATCAGACTGTTCCAGTTTTACAATGCTTGTCTTGTGTGTTTTTTTGGCAGCTAAATACCCAGAGATCAAGTCTCTGATGGGACCGGACCCCAGACTCAAATGGATCGTCTGCACGATGGTCGTCGTCCAGTTTTTGGCCTTCTATTTGGTGAAGGACCTGCCGTGGAAATGGGTTTTGTTCTGGACGTACGTGTTTGGGAGTTGCATAAACCATTCAATGACGCTGGCGATTCACGAGATCTCGCACAACACGGCTTTCGGCAACAACCGCGCCAGATGGAACCGCTGGTTCGCCATCTTCGCCAATCTGCCCATCGGGCTGCCCTACTCGGCATCCTTTAAGCGCTACCACCTGGACCACCATCGCTACCTGGGTGGAGACGGCGTGGATGTTGACATCCCCACGGAATTCGAGGGCTGGTTCTTTTGCACCCGTTTGCGTAAGCTGTTCTGGATCATGTTCCAGCCGCTGTTCTACGCCATCCGTCCCCTCTGCATCAACCCCAAACCCATCAGCCAGCTGGAGCTCCTCAACGTGGCCATACAGCTGGCCTTTAACGCCGTGCTCTACTGGGCATGGGGTGCCAAACCCCTGGTCTACATGATGATGGGCTCCATGTTAGGAATGGGTCTGCATCCCATCTCAGGACACTTCATCGCAGAACATTACATGTTCCTCAAAGGCCACGAGACCTACTCTTATTACGGATCCCTCAACCTGCTGACTTTCAACGTCGGGTACCACAACGAGCACCATGACTTCCCTAGCATCCCAGGACGCCGCCTGCCCATGGTAAGACCAGTTATTCACTCCATCTCTATAATCTGTATAGCGCTTGTAACGATACAAATAGTTCCAAGTAGAGGTCTTCTCGGGTCCTAAAATCCGTGCCCGACCCGAATCACTTCTTACCCGAACCCGATGTGCATAAATAATTTTTTTTAAAAGATAAACCCGACCCGAGACAAAAATCATAATTAAGCAGAATTGTGAATGCACAAACGTTATGATTTAATTAAATAATTATATGTGATGCAGTTGAATTATTTCCATGCGTGTAGGTTAGATACGTGCGTCTCACAGCGATCAGTTCACTGTAACGTAGACTAACCGTGTTCCGTACAGATCCTGTTTTAGCGCCGATCGCTGAAGAAATACTTCCAGGTCGTACATAAACTATATATCTGTGTAATCGTCATTTTTCCCTCTTTCACCTCCAACCAAGACAGAGAGCCACCCGCGGTTTGTTTCGGTGGGATTTGAGTAAGTTTGCTAGGTGCGCCCACTGCGCTTGAAAATGGACAAGTTACACTTCAAGACTGCAGCTTAGGAGGGAGACCACTAGAGCAGCGAAAATGTACATTTCTATTTCATTTGTTTCTCACAGTACTAGTCTTTACCAAATGAATATCCTGTTATCACAAATGGTTAAATATGTTCCCTTTTATTGAATAAATGTTTTGAAATTTTAATTTTTAAACGTCGATTGCGGAGATGACCACTTGGCGCCACTCTCACCTGAGACAGGTCTCACCTGTTTGCCCTTCATTCTGCGTGCAGTGATGATGTTTATATTCATAAAGGGTCAATTAAGTTAACATTACATGATTTGAATTTTAACATTTTAAGTTTTTAACAAATTAAACATGAAATATAACTCAATTGATTGTTATTTCAAAGCCAACTTTTTCATTAAAAAAGTGACGTTACGTTGTCTGTGCACATAAAAACACACGTTACACACACACACACACACACACACACACAATGTAGGCCTAAATAGTGCACACAATGTTTAGTAATAGTATTTTTAATCAGTTTAGTGTCAAATGTAAATAGTAGTAAACACGCACATCTTGATCATTATGTTTAGAAGTTTTCACATTGGTTAATCTTTTTTTATTTTAAAATCAGTGCAAATTGTTTGCCCTTCTTGTCTTCAGAGATATGGAAATGTTATTCACTAATGTTTCACATGGTTGATGCTTAACTCACATGCCATAATTAATATCATGACACAATCATGCCTAACTCGCATGGTCCTTTATTAAAGCAGCAATTAACTTGCATTTTACACAAATAAAAAGGTACTCATCTTTTTGTTTTCATCATTTAAAATAAATAAACAGCTCACAGTTGATCAGTTAAATGTCAATTTTCTCCGATGAAATCAAGTTATGCGCGCTGTACGGAACATCGTTATAGTCCTGTACGGAACATCGTTATAGTCCTGTACGGAACATCGTTATAGTCCTGTACGGAACATCGTTATAGTCCTGTACGGAACATCGTTATAGTCCTGTACGGAACATCGTTATAGTCCTGTACGGAACATCGTTATAGTCCTGTACGGAACATCGTTATAGTCCTGTACGGAACATCATTATAGTCCTGTACGGAACATCGTTATAGTCCTGTACGGAACATCGTTATAGTCCTGTACGGAACATCGTTATAGTCCTGTACGGAACATCGTTATAGTCCTGTACGGAACATCGTTATAGTCCTGTACGGAACATCATTATAGTCCTGTACGTGTACGGAACATCGTTATAGTCCTGTACGGAACATCGTTATAGTCCTGTACGGAACATCGTTATAGTCCTGTACGGAACACCGTTATAGTCCTGTACGGAACACCGTTATAGTCCTGTACGGAACATCGTTATAGTCCTGTACGGAACACCGTTATAGGCCTCTACGGAACATCGTTATAGGCCTGTACGGAACATCGTTATAGTCCTGTACGGAACACCGTTATAGGCCTCTACGGAACATCGTTATAGGCCTGTACGGAACACCGTTATAGTCCTGTACGGAACACCGTTATAGGCCTCTACGGAACATCGTTATAGGCCTGTACGGAACACCGTTATAGGCCTCTACGGAACATCGTTATAGGCCTGTACGGAACATCGTTATAGTCCTGTACGGAACACCGTTATAGTCCTGTACGGAACACCGTTATAGTCCTGTACGGAACACCGTTATAGTCCTGTACGGAACACCGTTATAGTCCTGTACGGAACATCGTTATAGTCCTGTACGGAACACCGTTATAGTCCTGTACGGAACACCGTTATAGTCCTGTACGGAACACCGTTATAGTCCTGTACGGAACACCGTTATAGTCCTGTACGGAACATCGTTATAGTCCTGTACGGAACACCGTTATAGTCCTGTACGGAACACCGTTATAGTCCTGTACGGAACACCGTTATAGTCCTGTACGGAACACCGTTATAGTCCTGTACGGAACATCGTTATAGTCCTGTACGGAACATCGTTATAGTCCTGTACGGAACACCGTTATAGGCCTCTACGGAACATCGTTATAGGCCTGTACGGAACATCGTTATAGTCCTGTACGGAACACCGTTATAGGCCTCTACGGAACACCGTTATAGGCCTGTACGGAACACCGTTATAGGCCTCTACGGAACATCGTTATAGGCCTGTACGGAACATCGTTATAGTCCTGTACGGAACACCGTTATAGTCCTGTACGGAACACCGTTATAGTCCTGTACGGAACACCGTTATAGTCCTGTACGGAACACCGTTATAGTCCTGTACGGAACATCGTTATAGTCCTGTACGGAACACCGTTATAGTCCTGTACGGAACATCGTTATAGTCCTGTACGGAACACCGTTATAGTCCTGTACGGAACATCGTTATAGTCCTGTACGGAACACCGTTATAGTCCTGTACGGAACACCGTTATAGTCCTGTACGGAACATCGTTATAGTCCTGTACGGAACACCGTTATAGTCCTGTACGGAACACCGTTATAGTCCTGTACGGAACACCGTTATAGTCCTGTACGGAACACCGTTATAGTCCTGTACGGAACACCGTTATAGTCCTGTACGGAACACCGTTATAGTCCTGTACGGAACACCGTTATAGTCCTGTACGGAACATCGTTATAGTCCTGTACGGAACACCGTTATAGTCCTGTACGGAACACCGTTATAGGCCTGTACGGAACACCGTTATAGTCCTGTACGGAACACCGTTATAGGCCTGTACGGAACACCGTTATAGGCCTGTACGGAACACCGTTATAGGCCTCTACGGAACATCGTTATAGGCCTGTACGGAACATCGTTATAGGCCTGTACGGAACACCGTTATAGGCCTCTACGGAACATCGTTATAGGCCTGTACGGAACATCGTTATAGTCCTGTACGGAACACCGTTATAGTCCTGTACGGAACACCGTTATAGTCCTGTACGGAACATCGTTATAGTCCTGTACGGAACACCGTTATAGTCCTGTACGGAACACCGTTATAGTCCTGTACGGAACACCGTTATAGTCCTGTACGGAACACCGTTATAGTCCTGTACGGAACACCGTTATAGTCCTGTACGGAACACCGTTATAGTCCTGTACGGAACATCGTTATAGTCCTGTACGGAACATCGTTATAGTCCTGTACGGAACACCGTTATAGTCCTGTACGGAACACCGTTATAGTCCTGTACGGAACATCGTTATAGTCCTGTACGGAACACCGTTATAGGCCTCTACGGAACATCGTTATAGGCCTGTACGGAACATCGTTATAGGCCTGTACGGAACATCGTTATAGTCCTGTACGGAACACCGTTATAGTCCTGTACGGAACACCGTTATAGTCCTGTACGGAACATCGTTATAGTCCTGTACGGAACACCGTTATAGTCCTGTACGGAACACCGTTATAGTCCTGTACGGAACACCGTTATAGTCCTGTACGGAACATCGTTATAGGCCTGTACGGAACATCGTTATAGGCCTGTACGGAACATCGTTATAGTCCTGTACGGAACACCGTTATAGTCCTGTACGGAACACCGTTATAGTCCTGTACGGAACATCGTTATAGGCCTGTACGGAACATCGTTATAGTCCTGTACGGAACACCGTTATAGTCCTGTACGGAACACCGTTATAGTCCTGTACGGAACATCGTTATAGTCCTGTACGGAACATCGTTATAGTCCTGTACGGAACATCGTTATAGTCCTGTACGGAACACCGTTATAGTCCTGTACGGAACACCGTTATAGTCCTGTACGGAACATCGTTATAGTCCTGTACGGAACATCGTTATAGTCCTGTACGGAACACCGTTATAGTCCTGTACGGAACATCGTTATAGTCCTGTACGGAACACCGTTATAGTCCTGTACGGAACACCGTTAAGCCTTACTATTTCCCGTACACTGGCGGAGGAGGTACTTTTCCACACTTTTCTCAAAAACTATTGGTCCTAAAGACATCAATCAAAGTGTGGACTGTATAATGGGTTTTCCCCCAGAGAAGGATCACACAAACATGCTTGTCTGTCTCGGTGGTCGCTGTCGCGCGGCGAATAGTGAAAAGTGTACGGAACATGGTTAGTCTACGTTAGCTCCACAGAAACTGTTATTATTTACATGTGGAGCGTCTCAAACTCATCTCTGCATGCTGAGTTTGTGTTTATTATAACGTTCATCTGGGAACACAACGCGTGCCATTTCATCAGATTTGTAAGGTAAATCATTTATAAATCTACACAAACACAGGAGAATACATCGAGATTTCAAAATAAAAGCTCAAACCCTCACTCTGAGGTACACGGATAGATGTCCACATATTCATTTAATTACAGCAGCTATAGCATCTCTGTCCTAAAGAAATGCCCAAATATTAAAGATTAAGTGTGCGTTTGAATTAAATGGTGCTTGTCAATATTAAACAGTAATGTGTAAAAATAATCATCAGGCCGTCGGCGCCGCTGCAGGTCTTTGTTGTGATGCGTAATCTATATTAGCTCTATTGTTTAGAATACATTGTATTTTAACAGTTTTGTTCAATAAAACCATATGATTTCTTGCTTTTGATACTTTGAGATATTTGGGCTCTCCAGTGCATTACGACGCTGTGTCCGTTCCTTCTTCAGGTGAAGGAGATCGCAGCGGAGTACTACAGAGACCTGCCCTGCTACACATCATGGGTGAAGGTCCTCTACGACTTTATCATGGATGATGATCTGAGTCCGTACTCGCGCGTGAAGAGACGGCTGACAGGAGACGTCAAGCAGGAGTGACCGCCTCGCCTCGCCACCAAACCACACCACAGACTGTCTGACCCTTCACCTGCTGGAGAGCCAAGCAGCTGTTAGCCATTTTTAGCCGTCTGTGACACAAAGGACATTACTTTTTGGCTTTTAGCAAGTGTGCTGACAAATTTTCATTATGAACCAAAACGTTTGAGCTCCTCTGCTGCACATGGTCTGAAGATTCAGATGCTTTTCTTCTAGTTTAATGGAACGCTGATGTTTCTAACTGGTTACACATTAGCAGATTTGATTGACCAGGTCAGCAGTTCATGCTCGCTCCGTTATCTGTCTGAATAACGCTGACAGAGCTAGGAACACACTGTAACAACGCAGTATGTTCTTAGCGCTGTCCAACCACCAATCACATCCCAAATAAGGTTTTGTTTACATAATAAATGTGTGTACTGTGTATATTTATTATGTGTATATACACACTCATGCAGTATATATTTTGAAAATATTTACATGTATAAATTTAAATAAATGATATATAAATGTATTTAACATATAAACGTAACAGATTTTTCTTATATATACACAGTACACACATTATGTAAACAAACTTATTTGGGATGTGATTAATCATGATTAATGGTTTGACAGCACTAGTTCTTATGTCATTTGTACAGTAAGCGTAGATCTGCAGCGTCAGAGATGGTTCTGTGGATCTTGTACTGAAAGCGATTAATGCTGTTCATCTCTCGTTAACACACACCAGAGTCCGGCGGTTTGGTGTAGAGGACTGTTTAAGCCTCTCTTATACTTCATTATTTCAGCAATTAACCAAGTCAATTAACGAACCTTGGCTAACAGTGAAGTATTGAGTTGACTAACATTTATACATTTTATATCGCCTCAACTGAAAAGCCTTAATAAATTTGAGCTGGTGTCTAATGATTGTTCTTGGTGTCTAAAATATATGAATATTTGATGTACATTTTGTATGTTTTAACCCTGAATATTAGAGTTGCAGTACTCTACTGGTCACAAGTTTAGAAAGTTGGCAACTTGTTCATTTGGGAAGAAAAAACCTGATTTATATTTGTACACAAACTATTTCAAGCAGGTTTTAGTTTTTTAACCATGACAAAAGTTTAGTAAAGTGTCAAAACCTTTGACTGGTAGTGATTTTCTCTTTCTCCACTCTCTCTCTCTCTCTCTCTCTCACACACACACACACTCTCTCTTTCTCTCTCACACACACACACTCTCTCTCTCTCTCTCTCTCTCACACACACACACTCTCTCTTTCTCTCTCACACACACACACTCTCTCTCTCTCTCACACACACTCTCTCTTTCTCTCTCACACACACACACACTCTCTCTCTCACACACACACACACTCTCTCTTTCTCTCTCACACACACACACACTCTCTCTCTCTCTCTCACACACACACACACTCTCTCTTTCTCCACTCTCTCTCTCTCTCTCTCTCTCTCTCTCTGAAGGACTGCTGATGCTTCAGTTAATGATCGATCAGTCCAGGACACATATGAAGTCTATATGGGTTTCTGTCACTATAAGATTCTTGTCCAAAAATGCAACAGGCAAAAATATATAAAACTAAAGTTCAGCCAACATTACAGAAGCTACTTATACAAAAAAAACTTGATTAAAACGAACAGTTTGTATAAGCCGTTAAGCTCATTTTAGCTGATTTTAAGCAGCAATCATGTTCATGTTAAAACGCTGTGATATTCACTTTATTGCATATATAATTTGATAATCTTTGATCATGTAAAATAATGTTCTTCCATGAGCTGAAATCTCTCTGCAGGATAAATGCACAAAACAATGATCAGGAGAAAACGCACAGCCAGTTTCTGTTTTAAACTTTATTTTTAGTACAAAATGATATCCAAAAGTTGCTCAATGGTTGTCATCTTGTGAGGCTCTCTTTCAGTTTTTCATACATTAACTGGTCCTGCAAAGAAAAAAAACCCATGATTAAAAACAACAAAATCACTCTTCACACAAACTTTGACCAGCGACAGTGACTATGAGAGGTCACTGAACTCTTGCCCAATGCAGAAGAGCTCAAGGACATCTCATGCGTTCTGTTCACCGCTCTTTCATAATGAATGCAGAGCCACGTCATAAAAGACAATTCAAAGAAATAAAGCCAGTGATGACAATGCTGCCATTCACAGTAACTGCAACAAAAACAAAGCACAGTCACAGTCATCACGGACTAAATCTCAAGGTATGAGTGGGAATATGACGACAGATTCATCCTTGCAGGGGAATCTGATTTCAGCTTCTTCAGCTTCACATTTAGTTTGAGTTTCCCTCACCTTCTTGGAGACAGACGGTCGCACCTTCTTGAAGGCGTCTTCAAAGTGAACTCGGCTCACTCGGATGCCCTTCACTGGCTCTGTAACGAGAGAGATGACGTGTGGATCTGCTGCGGTGTCAGACCAGATCACAGAGCGCAGGTGTGTGTGTTACCTGTGTGTGTGTGTGCTGGTCCTGAGCTCAGGTGAACTCTCAGAGCGTTAACACATGCCTCTCGCACCAGCGCTGACAGATCCGCTCCTCTGAAACACACACACTCAGCCTTCAGCCAATGAATCCAGTACAAATACACCCAGCCAGAGCATCATCTGGAGTTTGGTACAATATACCATGCATAGCTTTGTTGTGTACAGCAGACCGAGTATGTCAGCCTGGGAAAGAGTGCATCTGCAGGTTTGGTTTCAGTATCTCTGATGCCTCACAGAAGAAGCGCTTGAGACGACGTGCTTCATCACTGTTGCATCGCACAACACATGAACACAGAAACTGATACAAGCATCTAAACTAATGCGGTGTATAGAAATGATCCAGATCCATATTAGGGGAGTAACGGGAACACATATACATATATATATATATATATATATATAAAACAGTAGTTTACTGAACAAATTACCCTTTAAATAAATTCAATTAAAATAACATTTTCTTGGGGATAAAAATCTAGCTCAGCTTCTGCTCTAAACTATAGGAGCCCTGTTTCATTACTATACGGATACACTTAAATTCAATTACTATTTATTTTTATATACTAATCAACACTCAACTTAAAAAGTGTATGCAAACATGTAAATTGCACAATGCAGTTTTTAAATTTTAAAATGTCTATTTATTGTTGAAATATAATCATTTACACATTGGCTGCCAGATTTATTTAAACATACATTAAATATTTAAGACATCAGTAACAGGTAAAGTCAAATATAATGAGTATATAGTGTAATATTTAGGGAACGGCTCTTCTCTCTAGTAAATAATGAGCTGTGGACACTGATGACTTGCGTGAGGTAAAGAAATCACGTTTTGTTTTGACATCTTTCCGCGGTTGAAACACTGATTGAGTGAGGCATGAGATGTTCATTCATGTTTATTTCATGATTTTATTCCTGTTTTACACGTGTACCGAACCAAGAGACACATACTGAAAATTTCCTGCATGCATTTGTGTACGGTTACACTCCTCATGCATTTGAATGCATCTGAATCTGATAACAATATAGAAACTTACGTAAAACTCTCACAACGAGCATCATGGGCGATTTCCTCAAGACTGACATCTGAATCTAGAAGTGGTTTGGTGCCGCCCTGAAATATCACAGAATCCACAGGTGACCCATATCACATCATGAACATCGTGCGTGTTTTATACGTTCATGTTATGTTTGGTTATGCGATGTTTACCTTAGTAATAGTGACTAATATGGCGTGTCTGTCTGCGGGCGGAGGTAAACCCACATACAGAGTTTTGTCCAGTCGTCCCGGTCGGAGCACAGCAGGATCAATAATATCTACAGACAGACATGAAATCATACACACATTACAGAAACCCCAAAAACACAATATCCTCACAAGCATGTTACTGTGACTAGAATCAAAAATCAATTCCAATTCCAGAATCAGATACATAAGCTCAGGAATCGGATCATTTGTTGTAAAATTCAGATTTTGATGCCACCTATCAATTCCTGTGTGCTCATCTTTTTTGAGCGGGAGAAAAGAGGCTGTTAAAAATGTATTTGTCTTTGAATCATTAATTCAAGAGATTGATTCAGAATCACTGATTCATCCAGTAATGAAACGAGTCGATCTTGAATCATTCCTTTCAGAAATTCCAGCAGATTTAGTTTAGTTGTCTAGTATTCTTTCTTCAGAATCGTGAGAGAAATACAACCTCCATTTAAAAACAACTAAGTCTCAATTTATCCAGAATGGTTTTTTTGACCACATTGGAATCAAAACTGGGAATCGATAAGAATTGGAATCGATGAGTGGAATTGATCAAATTCCAACGATCCCCAACCCTAAATATGACTGTGGTCACCTGGTCTGTTGGTGGCAGCCATGATGAACACCTGCTGGCGGTTCTCCATGCCGTCCATCTCAGTGAGCAGCTGGTTCACGACGCGAACGCTGGCCCCTGACTGACAGCACACACACACACACACACACACACAGAGCAGTGTTATGAGCCAGTCACAGACGAGTTGAGGAACAGACAGCAGTGAAGTGAGGATCACCTCGTGTTCTGAGCGGCGAGGACACAGCGCATCGATCTCGTCAAAGAAGATGACACAGGGTGCGGAGTTACGTCCTCTCTGAAACACCTGCCGGACGGCCCGCTCACTCTCGCCCACATACTGCACACACACACACACACACAACACGCCTGCGTCACACTCACACAACACACATTACAGTTCCCCATGCAAATCAGGATCATTTTAGTACTAAGATTTTTCTATTCCAGTCATTCTCCATATTTTCAATACCATAAATGTGTCCCTGCAGCACAAAAGCAGTCATCAGTAACACAGGTATATTTGTAGCAATAGACAACAATACATTGTATGGATCAAAATTATACATTTCTCTTTTATGACAAAAATCATTAGGATATTAAGATCATGTTACATGAAGATATTTAGTAAATTTCCTAACATAAATATATCAAAACTTAATTTCTGATTAGTAATATGCATTGCTAAGAACTTCATTTGAACAACTTTAAAGGAGATTTTCTCAATATTTAGATTTTTTTGCTCCCTCAGATTCCAGATTTTCTAATAGTTGTATCTCAGACAAATATTGTCCAATCATAACAAACCATACATCAATGGAGAGATTATTTATTCAGATGATGATGAATCTCAATTTCAAAGTGACCCTTATGACTGGTTTTGTGCTCCAGGGTCACATATAATGCAAAATGTCACACAATTAAAAAAACAGTTATGCAACAAAATAACACTCATATCTTAACTAAGTTTTTAACTTCCTTGTTTATTTTGCAATTTAAAATTTGTCTTACCTTTTTTTTTGGGCTTTATGCAAAGTATAATTGACTTTGATTATGGGTTGCAATATGACCTGGACGTGCCGTCATGCTCTCGTGATGAAACGGACACGGATGAGACAGAACACAATGACAGTGGAGAAACTCACCATATTGAGTAGCTCTGGACCCTTGACAGAGATGAAGTTTAAGCCTGATTCATTAGCGACGGCCTGTAACGAGAGAGAGAGAAGAGATTCACTCATCCTGTACTCGCTCTCAGTGAAGTTCTTTTCCTCTGCTGAACACAACAGAAGATGCTGAAGACTGTTGGTAATCAAACCGTTTCTGGTCTTCACGGACTTCAACAATATTATTTCATGCTATAGTCGATGGGGACCAGCAAGTCTTTGGTCATTCTTCAACAGATCTGCTTTCATGTCTGCTGACTGTATTTACGCTTCAAAACTTAAAAGATGTGTTCATTTGTGAAGATTATCATGATGAACAAAACATGAAAATATCAAAGTTTTGTTGCTCTCAGAGCTTGTTCTCTCAGGTTTCCAACACATTTTCCATTTCAAAACTCCACACTTTTACAGACTTTTACAAACCTTTCAGTAGATTTTCAGACCTGAATAAATGGTTCATACAGCACTGTTTTCAGCTTTATATTTGCTATCTACTGTAGTACAGTCATCTGTAAATATTTGAATTTGTTCTGTTTTTCTTCCCATTAATTAAAACTATAATTAAAAAATATGCACAAGAAACTTTTTTTGTGCCCTCGAGAAACTATTCACATGCACATGGGAATTTTGTGCATGCTTGTGCATTACAGCATCTACTTTTACATAACATTACTTTGTGCATCGCTGACATCTTACAGTGAATAAAGCAAGAGCATAGATGAACATAAATTAGAGGTCTACTTTCCTAACGGTAGGCCCTCTAATATCAAGTCCTACTGTCCAGTTTAGCACATCCATGACATAGAAACCATGCAGAGAAACCATGACATGAAATGAGCTGATGGCAGAATACAGCTGTGTGCATTGTCCCGTTTGCCAACTTCAAGGGTCTATATAAAAAGACTGCTATTGAAATAATTAAACAAAGTGTTCAAATGATGTCTTTGGTTAGGGCAGTGTGTCATATTTCAAGGCCTTAGGTCTCTTTAATGCATACTCTGTGGCGGCACAACAGGTGTCTCAGTGTGCATCGTCCTATATGCTAAGTTTAATGGTTTCTCGTGCACACATTAACGTCTGTATATTTTCTATTTTTGCAAAGGTCCTCAAGGCTGTCATACGGTGTTAAGAATATTGAGAGAAGAAACCCAAAACATTTGCATAAATAAAAAGTGCACCTTGAATTCTTTCAGTCGTGTCTGACAATCACTAAACAGCTGCCATGAAAACACACTTCTTGTATGATAAACTTATTTTCATTCAATTTTTGTATTATAAAACTAAATAGGGGCAAAAGTCAGGAAATGCAAATATCTTTCCATACTCTCATGTAGGAACCCTGTTTCGTAAAGAATCCAGAATTCAATGGAAAAACACTGTTGGGTTTTAGTTGAAGGAACAGGCTGATGCAAAGTTATAGGTCAGCCAACAAAAAAGTCATCACTGCAGAGCTCTACTGCTTGTCACAGTTGGCTCGGACAAAAACCATTGAGTTTTAATGGCTTGATGCTCTATCCCAGGTGTGTCCCTGTTTTCTCAGCTCCAGCACACTTGCCCGGAGGCTTCTGCTGCGTCTCAGGACCCTGAGCTGAACACCCCTGCTTGATCATGTGGTTAGGAGAAAGGTGACACTCACTTTGGCCAGCAGGGTCTTCCCGCAGCCGGGGGGTCCGGCGAGCAGCACTCCAGAGGGGGCGTTCAGACCCAGCGCTCTGAAGTGCTCCGGGTTATGGATGGGAGCCTGGGAATACACAAACACATTCATCACTCTGACCTTCCTCTTCACCAGACTATTGAACAACAACACATTACCTTTAAACTAAGTAATGAGTAGGGTTGGGTATCGTTTGAATTTGATCAACTCCTATTGCACTCATCGATTCCGATTCTTACTGAGGCCCAGTTTCAATTCCAATGTGGCAAAAAAACATTTAGAAATCAAACATATTTATTCTGTGTCTCTTTTTGCAATTGCTGCTGAATACCATGAACAATAATCAGCTGGCTACATCAGAACTGGACTCCATTAAGAGCTGTTTCTGAGCAAAATAGAGCGGCACGATAAATTAAGACTTTTGTTTTTTAATGGAGGTTGTATTTCTCTCTCAATTCTGAAGTAAATTTATTAGACAACTAAACTAAATCTGCTGGAATTTCTGAAAGGAATGACTCAAGATTGACTCGTTTCGTTACTGGATGAATCTCTTGAATTAATTATTCAAACACAAATACATGTTTAATGTATTTGGCCCCTTTTTGCCAGCTGAAAATAAAAGATGAGCACACAGGGATTGATAAGTGGAATCAAAATCTGAATTGTACAACAAATGTCTGATTCTTGACCTTAAGAACCTGATTCTGGAATTGATTTTTGATTCCTACCCCTAGTCATGAGAATCTGACGTATTATTGATACACTAGAAGATTAATAACATTGAGTACATTTAAATGGACACAAATACTCAATTTGAACACGATTCAGACAATACTCTGATTAAGAATCTACCATGTAAACAGATTTTTGATGACTTTAATCCGGCTGAAGTCATGCTGGAAGTAAACAGATCGAACATGTGGCGTATTCCTATTTTAGTTGCATTATCGAAGTGCAGTATAGACACCTTAATCACACTATTACCGTCGTCTATTTGCAAGAATAGCATGAGAGATAATTAACTGCACTTGAAGCTTTTGGAACATTATATTATATTGCATCATAATGAAGACGAACTGTATGTTTATGTGTGAAACTGGAGGGAATGCTGAATGTGGTTCTGTGGGGACGTAATGATGTGCCATTAATCAATCTATGTACTATAATATGTAAAACTATTATTTTCTTATTAACTATAAAATTCAAGGCATTAATGTTTGCCTACAGACCCACCTCTGGCTCTGAGCCCTTCACCTAAATACATTACTTCAGACTTATGTGCCTCTAGAAGCTTGTGCTCTGCAGGTGAACGTGGATTTATAGTTCATCCCAAAGAGGCACAAACCACTTTCACTGTTCTGTGTTAAGCATATCAGTTGCACATCATTGCTCTGTGGCTGATTTTGATTGCTTCCATTCTCCTCATTTGTTAGTCGCTTTGGATAAAAGTGTCTGCTAAATGACTAGATGTACATGTAAACAAGGTAAACACCTTAATCATAATATAGTCTTGTTTTGTAATAAGGTAAGTGATTCGATGACTGATGTAAAGGTGCTTCACCATGATGGCCATGTGGAGCTCCTCGCGGATGTCCTGCAGCGCACCCACGTCCTCCCAGCTGACGTCTGGGACGGTGGCGAACCCCTCGCGCTTGGCAGACGGCTGGACTCTGGATAACGACGTCCTGAAGTCTGACATGAGCACACAGAGTCCAGAGAGCTGCTCCTCGCTCAGAGACTCGCTCGTCTTCAGCAGCGACAGCAGCTGCTCCAGATCTGATTTCTGACAGCAACACACCCACATCATTCCTTTCACTGCCGTGTATTCATACTTCAGACTGATAAACATCTGTCATACAGCCTACATTTAGCACTGACAACAACAAAAGACAATCTAACACTAAATGTGCTGGTAGTTCTGCCTTCAGCTCACTATAATCCTTCCTTGCATCTTGAAATATTACAAATAAATGACAGTGAATTTGTTTCTTGACTATTAATGGAATAGCTCACCCAGAAACATACATTTCCAGTCTATCAATTAACATCTTGTGAAGCCAAAAGCTGCATGTCTTTAAGAAACAAATCCATCATTAAGGCATTTTTAAAGCTGCTGTCCGTAACTTTTTTGGGTTAAAAATGATCTGAAATCAATATTTGAGCAAATACATAACCAGCCAGTGTTCAAAACTATCACCTTACTTTACCCTGATTTGACAACGGTTAGCTTATTATAATGTTTTCTAATTTGGGTGGTACGGGTATGTTTTCATGGGAAATTCGAGCATGGCACTGCGTCATTACGTCACGTCTGTAAACATGAAGAAGTGTTCCCGGCTAGTAGGCTATCACATGAGGATCCTGCAGCTGGAGGATCGTTTATAGCCTTTTCTCACAGCAGCTACAATCATTCAACTTATCATTTTGATGGCGGATTGTAATACAGAAAGGATTGTGTGTTTATGAGTCATTTTTGGTTGAACTATTCTTTTAAGCACATCAACTATTTGCATGGAAAGCAAGAATAGTAGAGGGAACGTTGATGAACTAGAAGCATTCATGAGTGTATTCAATGCATGTCTGTATAAAGGCTCTTTCACACTAAATGTGTTGCCAAAAAGCGAAACAAAAACGAACACTGATCAATAGTATGAGATCAGACCCATAAAGTGTAGACTATTTCATGCAAATTACTTGCTAATTTCTGATTTCCCAGGTTCATGAAACAAAGTCACAGCTTGTGTCCAGTATTTGTGGAGTTTAAGGGCTGCAGTGTGTGTGTGTGTGTGTGTGTGTGTGTGTGTGTGTCTGTGTCTGTGTGTGTGTGTGTGTGTGTGTGTGTCTGTGTGTGTGTACCAGCCTCAGAATTTAAAGGTACAGTTCACCCAAAAATGTAAATGCTGTCATCATTTACTCATCCTCAAGTAGTTCCAACCCTGTATGAATGTGTTTGTTCTGCTGAACACAGAGGAAGATATTCTGAAGAAAGTGGGAAACAGAGCAACATTGACTTCCATAGTATTTTTTTCCTAGTATGGAAGTCAATGGTGCCCCAAAACAGCCTGGTTACAAACTTTCTTCAGAATATCTTCCTTCCTACTTGAGGATGAGTAAATGATGACACAATTTTCATTTTTGGGTGAACTGTACCTTTAAGTGCTTCAATCCAGCATGACCAGATTATGAAAACTGTAGTCAATACAAGTCATTAGAGAGTATCCCTGCTAAAGTGTGTCAGGATCTAGGCTGGGAACAGATGGGGACACACTGAATGAGGGCTACAAACATCTAATAGTCTTCTCCTGTCTCACATCCTGTTATAAGCATCATCAGATGTGCTGTGCTGTGCTGTGGTGTGTGTAAGGGCTGTCAAATGGATGAAAAACTCAATTAGAATTTTGTATTTAAATATCACCAATATTCAAATTATATTCAAATTTAACAGGCATCATTTCAGTCAGGGGGGAAAAGCTCTTGTCCTCTCTCCTGAGTCCACAAGAGGGCGCATCGAGCAAAATATGACTAATGACCGTTTATTCAAAGCAATAAAATAACACGACTCTCTTTGAAAAAAAGTGTATAATGTTTAAAATAATGTTTAGAAACATATATAATTAAGTTGCTTAAACAATTAGAAACACAACAGCATCTTGTATAGTTTAATACAAAGGACCGAAAACCAATCTCAAAGTACTTTTTTCCATTTAAAACACGAGATGCTGTGGGATGCAGAAAGACGCCATAAAGTCTCGAGATGTGGTTTTTAAAAGTTGAATTTACATTAATTTGACATGCTTTCTAAACAGACGCGAGTGCAACGCTGATAGATGTCCCTCTAGAAAATGAACGGCTTGGGTTCAGTTTTGATGTAAATAACATCATCTCCGCATCCAGTGGGTTCAACTGGATAAGCTAAGAAACGCATTAAAACGCATCAACACCCACATCATCATCGCATCTCTTGTGTACTGATAAGGCTGCCTGATGCATTTGAATGTGGATTTTTATTTTAAATTCGATGAATATTCGAAATTAAAAACTTTTTGGCAGCCCTAGTGTGTATGGATGCGTTACCGGAGGCGTTGGGTCTGCGTCTGCGCTGTTCGACTGCAGCAGGATCCTGTTGATGGTGCTCATGGCCGCCTCTCGGCACAGCGCCATTAAATCAGCGCCCACAAAACCCGGCGTGAGACGCGCCAGCTGTCTGTAGTCAAACTCCTCCGGCAGCGTGATCTTACGACAGAGCGTCTTCAGAATCCTGGCATGGGATAAACTGAATGTGAATTATATTTTCAACGTTAAACATGACTTCATTTCAATGCGTTAAAACAGCTTAATTTAACATCTAATTAAGTCATACTGTTGACATTTTAGCACCAATATTATTAGGCCTCAGTTGATGCTGCTCTTTATGATGTAGGGCTGAAACAATTAGTCAACATTACCGACAATAAGAAATAGTTGACAAATATTTTAGTTGTCGAGGAAGTCATTTGAACTGATGTGACCTAATGTAAGAGCCTGCAATAACACGGTTTGTAGCACACGACTGTTATTCAGCTCTCCTGGATGCATTATGAGAAAAGAGCAAACGCAGCCGAACCTGAAGCTGCTGGGTATGTGATGCACGCTTTCCTCTCATAAACACAACAAACATGACAGCGGTGAGAAAGCATCTGATCATAGCGCTGTGGATAAGTTTGCATGAGCTCTGCATTCGGCACCCCAGTCACTTCACGTTTATTTATATAGTGCTTTATACGAGAGTGATTTAAAACAAGCAGCTTTACGGTATTAAACATTAAAAAATCAGTGCAAGTTACGCTTTCAGAATTACAACTTGGTTTCTGTTATACAGCAGCTATCCATTCTGGAGCAAACTAATGATACAATCTTTTTATTAGTGAATGAAAAAAAAATCCTTATTGCATTAAAGTGATAGTGTGGTTTGCATAAATTAAAGCTTAATCTATTTTAGAACAGTTTGGATTATTATAACACTATAAGGTGTTTTAAGAGAGCTAATGTTTTGAATAAAATAATGCATCCAAAAGTAAACTCTCTCATCACTTACCTTTATTTTTGTTCCATATCCATATGACTTACAAAAGGAGTTCAGGCAGAACGATGAGTTGCTTTTTCTAACTAAACGGTAAATGAGAGTGTCTCTCTGTCTGTCATCTCATTTTGTGTCAAATATTTATTTGTATTGTAAAAACAATTATTATATAACAATTATTGCACAACAATATAATTGTTTGAAATGTTCAAAAGCTGAAGTGATTGCCTTACCTTACTTATTAGTTAGTCTGCGAAATAATCAGCGATTAATCGTTGTAATAGCCATTAGATTAATCGATTATCAAAATAATCATTTGTTGCAGCCCTAATATGCGGTGGTGTGTTTGTTGGTGAGTAACGTACTTGAGTCGCGCGCCTTCATCAGGAATCCCCAGACAGATCTCGCGGTCAAACCTGCCGGCTCGACGCAGGGCCGGGTCCAGCGAGTCCGGGCGGTTAGTGGCTCCAATAACCAACACCTGAGCCGGTTCTGTTAACGAATTGAGGTCTGAAGACAACAACAAACAAATATGACACGTATAACCACACCCAGGAAGAAGAGACCCGCTGAGCGGTAGCACAATAAGCGGTGTGTTCCTGGAGAAAGAGGCGTACCGTCCATGCAGGTGAGTAACTGAGCCACGATCCTCCTCTCCATGTCTTTGGATGCGATCTCTCTTTTTGGCGTGATGGCATCGATCTCGTCGATGAACATGATGCAGGGAGCACTGGTCTACAGGAACAACAGACACCGTACACAATGAAGACCAGCATCAGAGAAATGCTAAGGACTGGACACACTGCTGTGCTGACGACACGGACTTTACTGAATCTTTTAGTCTATGCTGTCTTCAGTTGATGCACAAACAAATCATTATTTGTAGCACACCTGCTATCCAACAATTGGAGTTTTGTGCTTTCTTCTGATATGAAACAAAGTCTCAGCTTTCAAATTCTGTCAATTTTATCATTAAAAATTATATTTCGTAGTGCAGTGCATAGCGGCATATGAACGTCATCTCTTCCTCTTTACTACTAGTTACAGCAGCAAATAAACATGAACGAACATCAGAAGAAACAGAACAACTTCCTGAAATTAATCATGTCTTGTAATCAATCAGTGTAAAGACATCAATAAAACTGCTTGTAAACAATAATGTCACGTATTCATTAAATATCCATAAACTTAATAGTAACTCCAGAGAGGAGCTTTCTGATAAATATAAGCACTACATTATATATTCACTACATTTGAACTGAACCTGTTAGTGATGTCTTTATTTAATGTGATTGAATAAATTAGTCCTAAATTCAACTACTACCAGTTAAATGATTATTTTTTAACAAGTAGAAGAACAAAATCCTATCATTAAATATAAAAATATGCACAATTTAAATGTTTGTATACAACTCAGTTTTAGCTTGTAATGACTATATCTAAATATAAACAATTTAATTTAAACATTTGGAATCGGTTGTCAATTTTTACCTGTAATATTATAATAATGTATCAACTGACATGATTCCCTGTGTAGTTCACAGCTTTAGCCCAGAGAGATTTATTCATGACGTACTATGTCTGATATATATACACAAATCGATAAGTCAAACCCTAACATTTTCCATTTTTCACTGGAACAGAAGGTGTAAATGTATGGGACACTAGATCATCCAGTGTGATCTGACAGTCACATTACAGTGTGAGTCTTACTATAGCTTGCTCAAACAGTTCCCGCAGCTTCTGCTCTGATTCCCCAGAGACTCCTGACACCAGCTCCGGAGCCGAGACCTTCAGCATGGGCAGACCCACCTCCTACACACACACACACACACACATCAGATACACTCGGCAGTGACAACTAGGGCTGCACGATTAATCGGATGCGATCGTCATGTCAGTAAAGCCGGTTCTGTGATCAGTAGTAAATCTCCATCATGTGCTTCAGAAGGAGCTACTAAACAGGGCCTACGCTCTGCAAAAACTACGCAAAAAAATAGCAAACAATATCATCGATATTATACACTGATATTATGAAATCGCAAATTTTATATACAGTAACAGAGCTCGACATTAATGCTTGTAACAAGTGGATTTGTTGAAGGGGCGAGTGAAAGAAGAAAATGTGACTTGCCCGGCCGGACTCTGATTAAAACATCTAATTAGGGAAGCGCCCACATTTTGGCTTATCTATGCATTTTTATAACATTTCATATTTGTATATTAAAAATATATTTTAATAACACCGAGCTCACAACATTATTTCTGCTGTTATAATTTTGCATGCAGTGTAAATGCATTCGTGCTGTATTTCAGCTACACTGAACCGTCTGTGTAAATGCATCTGAATGCCGCTCCAGTCACTTCTGTTTCTTCTGCAGTGGAAAGATTGATTTTGTAGATTCTGACTTCATATGATTGGTAACAGCCCTATATTATCCTATTATATGCAGTGAAATTAAGAATTTGATATGAAAGATGATGCATGCATTGAATACAGATAGGGAAAAATGCCCTTTAAATAGGTCAAAATCAATTTAAATACATTTTTGTATGCAGTATTAAGTCATATAAAATGAAATTTCCCAACAACAAAATTGTGGCCAGTGAAAATGCTGAGTGGCTAGTAAATCTGGAAAACCACTAGCCAAATGAGCAAAAAAGTTAATGTGAAGCCCTGCTTCTTACACAGAATAAGGCATTCAACATGTGTCATAGTATTCTAAGCACTGCATTATTATATACTTTATTATAACGAAAATTATAAGAAGAGGAACTCAGATATTGTCGAGTCCTGTGTTTATTAGTCATGTTGAATCAATGAAAGCAGTTAAATCTTCTGATTATTAAGCTAGCGCTATAGGGATCTCCTGGGGTTCTTCTGTGGGGGGTATTTGCAGTTTCTCTGGCCTTCAGATGGAGATTTACTACAGATCACAGAACCCTGCTTCACTGACAGGATGCACAATAGGGGTCGACCGATTATCGACCTGGCCGATTATTGGCACCGATATTAAGCATTTTTATGATAATCGGCATCGGTCATTTTCAAAACCGATGTGCCGATAAAATTATTTAATTTTGAAACGCGCTATTTGGCTCTGATGCAGCCTGTCGGAACTCACCACTCTGTGGCCTAGAGCAGTCTCCGCCCACCGCGCATCTGATTTGTTGAGAGGCAGGAGTCCGACCAATCAACGTGGAAGACTAAAGGCGCTCTCACACCGAAAGCACTTGCTAACTGGTGCTGCTTCATCACGCATCAGTTCTCTCTCAAAGGCAGCAGCAGACCTTGCACAAGTTGCAATAAATTACAATCCACTACACTGAAGTTGTAAAAACCTCAATATTATCTATTTATGGTTTCCGAGATGGGGGAAACGCAGGGGGAATCGCAGAATCCAGTCATATAAATAGCATTTACTGTATAACGCGGAGTCACGGAATTAGTGTTTCAAAGTTTGGATGAATTAATCAAAAGTAGGTCAGTACACTTAAATCGACTCATGATATGGACTATCTGTAAACATTAAGCTGCTAAAAGACTATTTAAATATGAATTCTGCATGTTCGGCGTGTCTCTGTATATGTGAAAGGCACAGACGCGCGGTTTTGACACACACACACACACACACACACACACACACACACACACACACACACACTGGAGTGCGCGACGCTCGCGGTGTTTTCCGCATCTGCCATGTCACTAAATGAGGACATAAATACATGAACATCATCCCCAGAACTGCTCTGAGAGTTACTTCATGACCATTTGACTGTTTCGTTTGAGTAAAACGATCGTCATATCATAAATAGGCTACAGAAACTTAAGAGGTCCTGACGGCAACCCGTCAAAATAAAAGTTCGGTTTATTTACTAATGCTACTACAATTATTACAACTTTTGTTTAAAAGAACAATCACACAATACGCTATTTCTTACATGTTTTAATTTTAATAGTAAACCCATTTGTTTGCCAAAAAATAGAGTTCAACTCTCATTTGATTAAAAGATAAATTAAATTAATGTTTTATGCCTTCATTTGCACTGCTCTGTAAATGAAAACTAATGGAAATTACTGTCACATAGGCCAAGACTAAGATACTGTCACATAGGCCAAGACTAAGATACTGTCACATAGGCCAAGATTAGGATGACGGAAATTGGGACATTTCAATAGGCTATTGAACCAAGTGAGCCTATAACAGGCTATTAGTGTTATAGTTTCATTAAAATAGTTGCGGTCTTCTTCGCAACTTCTACAATGGAGCTATGAAGACAATTAAATTATTTACACTTATTATATACATTGCACTTTTTAAATTAATCAACTGATGTGCATTAGATGATGAATTGAATAGTCACCTCTTGTAGGTTATGATTTAGTCAACCGAAAATAATTAATGAAGAATTATGAGAGGTTATGCTATTACACATACATTTCTAACATGTCAATTATTGAAGCCAAATACTTACATTTCCCCAAGCTGTTTAGCTGTAGTATTTAGTATTCATAGGCTTAATCATGAAGCATGCAGTGGCCCCACTTTTAACTCTCTCTTTATATATTACCCTTATTGTAGATGGATGCATGGGGGAAGACAAGAGTAAGAAGTGCAACCAACACTAGGGAAGGCCGTTTTTGTCAGAGCCCTTGTTATTCTTAATTTTGGCATTCATTTTCATTTTTACACCAGACATATATATCGGTTCAATATATCGGTTATCGGTCTACTTGGTCTGTAATAATTGGTATCGGCCCTGAAAAACACATATCGGTCGACCCCTGATGCGCAAGACTATCACAGCTTCTGCCTAATATCGATTGAGATTTTTCATGCAGCCCTACTGAAAACACACACACACACACACACACACACACACACACACACACACACACACACACACACACACACACACACACACACACACACGAGTGGGGGTCACTCACTCCAGCCACAGCCTGAGCCAGCAGTGTCTTCCCACACCCCGGCGGACCATGCAGCAGGAACCCCCGCGGAGGAACCACCCCCAGCCGCTGGTACACCTCCGGATGCCTCATGTGGATCAGCAGCTTACAGATCTCCTGAAGAGACAAGCAGAGGGAGGCCGGTAGACACTCGTCTGTGAGCAGGACAGACAGATGGATGTGTGCAGTGTTGGGGAACGCATTACAAGTAACGCACGTTACATAATCAGATTACTTTTTTAAAGTAACTAGTAAAGTAACGCATTACTTTTTCATTTAGAAGGAAATATCGGAGTTATGTTTTCAAATAATTAACTCCAGTTCCTGTGTTTCTGATGTATTGAGTGACAGCTCTGGTGTTGAGAGAAATCAGGAGTAAGTGCAGAGAGTTGTGTGTGAACATGATCTTACTGTAGTTCTAGACTAAATATCTACATGATCTTACTGTAGATCTAGACTAAATATCAACATGATCTTACTGTAGTTCTAGACTAAATATCAACATGATCTTACTGTAGTTCTAGACTAAATATCAACATGATCTTACTGTAGTTCTAGACTAAATATGAACATGATCTTACTGTAGTTCTAGACTAAATATCAACATGATCTTACTGTAGTTCTAGACTAAATATCAACATGATCTTACTGTAGTTCTAGACTAAATATCTACATGATCTTACTGTAGTTCTAGACTAAATATCAACATGATCTTCCTGTAGTTCTAGACTAAATATCAACATGATCTTACTGTAGTTCTAGACTAAATATCAACATGATCTTACTGTAGATCTAGACTAAATATCAACATGATCTTACTGTAGTTCTAGACTAAATATCAACATGATCTTACTGTAGTTCTAGACTAAATATCAACATGATCTTACTGTAGTTCTAGACTAAATATCAACATGATCTTACTGTAGTTCTAGACTAAATATCAACATGATCTTACTGTAGTTCTAGACTAAATATCAACATGATCTTACTGTAGTTCTAGACTAAATATCAACATGATCTTACTGTAGTTCTAGGCTAAATATCAACATGATCTTACTGTAGTTCTAGACTAAATATCAACATGATCTTACTGTAGTTCTAGACTAAATATCTACATGATCTTACTGTAGTTCTAGACTAAATATCAACATGATCTTACTGTAGTTCTATCAACATGATCTTACTGTAGTTCTAGACTAAATATCAACATGATCTTACTGTAGTTCTAGACTAAATATCAACATGATCTTACTGTAGTTCTATCAACATGATCTTACTGTAGTTCTAGACTAAATATCAACATGATCTTACTGTAGTTCTAGACTAAATATCAACATGATCTTACTGTAGTTCTAGACTAAATATCAACATGATCTTACTGTAGTTCTATCAACATGATCTTACTGTAGTTCTAGACTAAATATCAACATGATCTTACTGTAGTTCTAGACTAAATATCAACATGATCTTACTGTAGTTCTAGACTAAATATCAACATGATCTTACTGTAGTTCTAGACTAAATATCAACATGATCTTACTGTAGTTCTATCAACATGATCTTACTGTAGTTCTAGACTAAATATCAACATGATCTTACTGTAGTTCTAGACTAAATATCAACATGATCTTACTGTAGTTCTAGACTAAATATCAACATGATCTTACTGTAGTTTTAGACTAAATATCAACATGATCTTCCTGTAGTTCTAGACTAAATATCAACATGATCTTACTGTAGTTCTAGACTAAATATCAACATGATCTTACTGTAGATCTAGACTAAATATCAACATGATCTTACTGTAGTTCTAGACTAAATATCAACATGATCTTACTGTAGTTCTAGACTAAATATCAACATGATCTTACTGTAGTTCTAGACTAAATATCAACATGATCTTACTGTAGTTCTAGACTAAATATCAACATGATCTTACTGTAGTTCTAGACTAAATATCAACATGATCTTACTGTAGTTTTAGACTAAATATCTACATGATCTTCCTGTAGTTCTAGACTAAATATCAACATGATCTTCCTGTAGTTCTAGACTAAATATCAACATGATCTTACTGTAGTTCTAGACTAAATATCAACATGATCTTACTGTAGATCTAGACTAAATATCAACATGATCTTACTGTAGTTCTAGACTAAATATCAACATGATCTTACTGTAGTTCTAGACTAAATATCAACATGATCTTACTGTAGTTCTAGACTAAATATCTACATGATCTTACTGTAGTTCTAGACTAAATATCAACATGATCTTACTGTAGTTCTAGACTAAATATCAACATGATCTTACTGTAGATCTAGACTAAATATCAACATGATCTTACTGTAGTTCTAGACTAAATATCTACATGTATTTACTCATCTCACCTGCACTAAAACACATTCAGTTTTCCTCAATGTTAATAAAACAGTGCAATGCAAACTCAGAATATGATGCAAACCTGCAATAATTAAATGTTAAATAACATAAAAAAAATCCCATTTTATTAACCAGCGTCTTTGCTGCTGACCTTTGATGATCCAATGCACCCATACTAATTTTACTTTATATAAACATATTTGTTTATTTTATTTTTTAATTGCTGAAGAGTGTTGAACTTTCTTCTCCTGCATACTATTCTTTATGCAATCTAGAATGCACAACAGAAAAGTTGAGTGCACAGACATATTTACATTTCCTTCAGCCTGAGGCTTATTGATTTCACTTTTGGTGCGAAAGAGCTTTTACTTTTGCCAAAAATATAGCCGTTTATATTAAAAGCAAACAAGCAAGCCCTGCTCAGATGACAAAAAGCAACGTAGCATATTACTTTCCATAAAAAGTAACTAAGCAACACAATTAGTTATATTTTTATGGAGTAACACAATACTGTAATGCGCTACTTTTAAAAGTAACGTTCTCCAACACTGCATGTGTGAACAGATGTGAAGCGGCACCTCTAGAGTCTCCTCACTGCCGCCGAAATCCTCAAACTTCACAGACGAGTGCTGCAGCTCATGGCCCTTACCTCCAGATGAAAACAGAATTTACTTTATTACACAACATCGAAATGTTCAGAAACTTGAATCTTTAGTCTTAATTAAAAAAAAAATGAAGGAGGTGAATATCACCAAAGCATGTCTGGGTCATAATGCGTCTTAAAAAAATAAAAAAAGTAAACAAATCAAATTTTCCTAAAAACTAACCCTATTTTGCATTTGAAAAATACTACCATCATGATAGATAACTTTACAATAAAGTAACATTAGTAAACATGAACTAACAACGAAATAACACTTATTATTTACTCATATATTGTTAAAATCAAAAGCTGTTTCTATTAATGACTTAATGGACCTGAACCAACAGGAACTAACAATGAATATTTGTATTATTATTAACTAATATGAGCAGAGACTGTGTGTATATACACATACTGTATTGCTCACTGTTAGTTCATGCATTAAGTATTAACTTTATTATAAAGTGTTATAATATATTTGATGTATTTCACAATAAGATATTATATATTATACAGTTCAATAATGATAAAATAGTTTTCCCGCTGTATTATCTTAAAGCTTTGGCAGACCCACACATGCTTCTGTCTCATATGTGATGATGACTGACTCTTCTTAGCCAGTATTGCTGCAGTGATTTCTGCATCCTCCTCCTCCTCCTGCTGCTGCTTCGCTCTCTTCAGCTTTCTGCTCGTTGACTTCTTGTGCTTCTTCAGCGCTGATGAATCTCTCTGCTTCTGAAAACACCATGAGATACACAAGTAAATGCACCCCATGCAACATCTGCAGCTTTTTTTTGTTTTTACATGTGGGCATATCACTGGAACCATGATTGATGGTATTAATAAAGGACAATTATATATTTTAATACATAATAATGAAAACTGATTCTCTTTAGAAACTGCTTCTACAAAAACATCTCCAGAAGTTCAACTGTCTTCTGTGGGAATAAGCATATTTTGTTTTATGAAACAGCTGATAAAAGCATCACAATAATCCACAGCACTCCAGTCCATCAGTTAACATCTGGAGAAGACAAAGGTTAAACAATCCATCATCAAGACGTTTTTAACTTCAAACCATTTCTTCTGGTCAAAATATGAGTCCATAATCCATAATAACGCTTCCTCCAGTGAAGTGCATCTCCTGTTGTCTCTCTCATCAGAATCCAGACACATTAGTTTAGAGCTGTTTTGTCTTGTAAGCGCTGCTTGATCTGTGCAGATTTCTCTCCTGATTCAGACCAGAACACTGTTTCTCTGGAGGAAGAGATTATAGACTCTATGGTATTTGAGTTAAAAACATCTTAATGCTGGATGTGTTTCAGCTTTTGTCTTCTCCAGATGTTAACTGATGGACTGGAGTGGTGTGGATTATTGTGATGTTTTTATCAGTGTTTGGACTCTCATTCTGACGGCACCCATTCACTGCAGAGCATCCATTGCTGGGTGAGCAAGTTTCTTCAATCCTCCAAAGCAGATGGAGAGAAATTCGGACGTGCATCAAACATGAAGAATTACTGTATGTTAAACTTTCTCAGGCACTCAGACTGCAGTTGTTTACCGCGGTGCTGGAGGACTCTTCCTCACACAGATCGATGAAGATGTTCTCCTGCTCTCTGGTTCCAGTCGTATCGATGACCCAGCTCTTCTGAGGGGTCGCTCCTCTCTGATAGAGGGACGTCAGCGAGCTGTTCATGTGGTTTGTGTGCTGTTGAAGAAATGAAACATTCTGCCTAAAGTCAGCTCTGATGTTTCTTGATTTCGTGGTCAATCTGTGAAGGTAAACCCACTCGCCTCATGTTCAGGAATATCATCCTCGCTGTCTGTGCTGTACTCGGCCCCGAGACCCTCCTCCCTGAACACCATCAGCACAAAGCACAGTTTGAAACACATCTGAATAATATACACCACCAGTCAAACGTGCTTGAACAGTAACATTTCTAATGTTTTTAAAGAAGTCTCTTCTGCTCATCAAGCCTGCATTTATTTGATCCAAAGCACAGCAAAAACAGTGAAATTGTGAATTCTTTTACTATTTTCATCATCATTACTGCAGTCTTCAGTGTCACATGATCTTCAGAAATCATTATAATATACTGATTTACTGTTTAAAATCATTTATTATGTTGAAAACAGCTGAACAGTGTTTTTTCAGGTTTTTTTGATGAACAGAAAGATCAGACGAACAGCATTTATCTGAAATAAAAAAATCCTTTGTAACATTATAAATGTCTTTATCATCACTTGTTTTGATCAGTTTAATGCATCCTTGCTGAATAAAAGTATTCATTTATATAATTTCTCTTACACCTCTCCCCCAAAAATGTAATAAAATAAAATGACTAACTCCAAGCTTTTGCTTTTTATTTCTGATAAATGCTGTTCGTCTGAACTTTCTGTTCATCAAAGAAACCTGAAAAAACACTGTTCTGCTGTGTTCAACATTGATAATGATCAGAGATGTTTGTTGAGCAGTAAATCAGTATATTATTATGATTTCTGAAGATCATGTGACACTGAAGACTGCAGTAATGATGCTGAAATACAGCTTTGATCACAGAAATCCATTATATTTGAACAGATATTGACACAGACAGCAGTTAATTGAAAGCAGATGTATTTGTCAGTAGATGTGAGCGTGACGTGTCACCTGTCCTCTCGCTTGCGTCTCGCTCTTTTGGCCAAATGCTTGTCTTCCAGGGCAGAGATATCAGACTCGCTGCATATCACCGCATGCACTGCAGACATCAAGATGTTTTAAAACGGCTCAGAAAGCTGAAAACACTGATATTCTGCTGTAATGCCGTTTAACACGAGCCAGACCTTTTTCCACTTGAATCCTGAAAGCAGTCCTGTTCCTGCGGCCGTACTCGATCCTGCTCAGAGCACAAACACATCAGACTCTGCTCGTCACGTCACTCGGTCACAGAGCGAGCAAACTCACCTGAAGCGCTGCTGAAGCTCACAGGCCATCGCTGAAACATCCACATACGGCTCACTGTGGGATTTCAGATACTGGAACAGGCACAGAACAAGCAGTTATGATCCAGAACTCCACAAAACAGAGCAACGCATGCAAGAAAACTAAATACATAATGCTATTTCAGCAAGATGTTTACAGCAAGTCAGGTCTGTGTTGATCTCTGTCAAAAGCAGTGACTGCTGCCATACAAATCATATATGTGTCCCTGCAGCACTAAAGCAGTCATCAGTAACACAGGTATATCTGTAGCAATAGCCAACAATACATTGTATGGATCAAAATTATACATTTCTCTTTTATGACAAAAACCATTAGGATATTAAGATCATGTTCCATGAAGATATTTAGTAAATGTCCTACCGTAAATATATCAAAACTTCATTTTTATGCATTGCTAAGAACTTCATTTGAACAACTTTAAAGGAGATTTTCTCAATATTTAGATTTTTTTGCCCCCTCAGATTCCAGATTTTCAGATAGTTGTATCTCAGACAAATATTGTCCGATCATAACAAACCATACATCAATGGAAAGATTATTTATTCAGCTTCAGATAGTGTATTGATCTCAATTTCACTAAATGAACACTGATGACTGGTTTTGTGCTCCAGGGTCACATTTCTGCAAGCTTCCAATCATCATAAAAACAGCAATGAAAGAGAAATATGTAAATATATAAAATACAAAACAGCAGTCTGTGGGAAGATGGTTAAACCTGCTGGGTAAACTTAAACAAGCCAGTTTTCTGATGTTGCTAACTAAAACAATACATTAACATGATTATCGATCAGATTACATACTAGTATTCTTCTATATTTGAATTGATTGCATGTGTTTTACTGATCTTCCTATTAATGAGAAGAAAGGTTTAATTTGACCTGCTGGACTCTGTGTTTGAGTCTGTGATCTACGATAGACGCCCCGCGGTTCTTCATCACTCAGTCCACACAGAAATAGAGTTTATATTAATGTAGATTTGAGAGAAAGCAGCTCGGTGTGTAGCATCAGGCTGCTGCTGCTGCTGCTGTCCATGTGGAAGAGCTGAGCTCCCGCTGATCGCTGCAGCGCCGCCCGCAGGCCTGGAGAGGAACCACCTCCAGCACACATGATCCTTCTTCTTCAGCTTCTTCTAGCTTTACAGCGGATCGCAGGCTTATGAGTGCATTACCGCCACCTATCTCTCAAATGGACCATTGATACTCTACCTACAAACTCCTGATTAACCTCCAGCTCATCTTCAAACACCTTCATCCTTCCCTTTCTCCTCTCTCTCCTCCTCCTCATCCTCTCCAGAAGGAGAAAACACAAAGTAAAATAACTCTTTATAACAAATATATTAACACTTACACTCGCTTGTTCAGACCCGTTCTTCCTAGATATTGCAACAATAATGATTTATATTTCTTTCTGGATTGAATAAATTCTTAATTGTAAACTGTTCAGCCTTATTCTCTAGTTCCTCTTTCAGCTGTATACTTCCTAACACTGTTTCATTAACCTCACATACCTCACACAGCGCTGTTGGATGTTTATTTATAGTTCCACCTCGTATATGCCTGATCATAACCTGGAGATCATGTTTTCCTCCGCTCTGCTCATCCCTTACCCACTGATGACTGAATATGATACGAATGCCTACCTTTGTCCCAGAACTGCCATATATTCTTTTTGATAATTGATTTAATTTCTGATCTACTAAAAGGAATCTGCATATCAGCTGTTTCTTGCTCTATGGCCTTTTTAGCGAAACCATCTGCCCCTTCATTACCTCTGAACCCAATGTGAGCCGGTACCCACACAAACTGAACCTCTATACTGAGTTTCTTCAGTGACTGTAATTCTTGAATAATCTCTATTATCATATCTTGTCTTGTTTTTGACTTCTGTTCATTCAAACGTATTAGAGCTGAACTTGAATCTGAACATATTGCTATCTTGGGTACTTTAACTTCACTAATCCACCTTATTGCCATAATCATTGCAAACATCTCTCCAGTAAACACTGATACACAATCTGATATGCTACTGCTCTTATTCACTTTGGTGTTATGAAAGCAGAGCCCACATGACCTGTTTTTGGATCTTCTGAAGCATCTGTGTATATATTCTCCATACCATGACCCATATATTCCCTTACATCATACACCTCTGTCTCGTATGATCCTTCCTTTTGTCTTCTAATAATCTAAGGTGTTCTTTTGGTTGGGGCATAACCCACATTGGTGTTGGAGATAAAGGAATTACTGGAGCATATCCTACCTCTTCCAGTCTCATATCTCTCACTAATATCCCCACTCTCCATCCATAACTATTACATTCTCTCTTCTCATGTTCCCAGCTAGGTCTAACACTTGTTTGGTAGGGTGATTTTCATTCTGACCACTTCAGTTTGCCCGGTAGGATACTATTAACTGTTGTCGTCTTATCTGTAATGGCATTTCTCCCATCTTGAAGAGCTGTAACTGGAGATGTTAGACATGCCCCACAACATATTCTTAGGGCTTGGGACTGAATTCTATCTTTTATTTAAATTAGTTTTACTTGCCGATCCATATACTAAACAACCATAATCCATTATAGATCTTATCATGGATGTTTATATCGTTTTTAAAGCCATTCTATCTGCTCCCCATTCCTAACCATACATCTTCCCACCATCTTGTCTACATGCTCTCTCCAGGTTAATCTACTGCCAAACCATGCTCCTAAAAACCTTACTGTTATACACCTTCTAGATCTTGTTTATATAGTTTTAACTTCATTTCAACATTCCGCTTCATGTTTGTGGAAACTATTATTTTAGTCTTTTCCACTGAAAACTTAAAACCATTTTCCCTTGACCACTTTTCTACTTCATTTAATGCACATTGCATTTTATTTAAATTATAATCTATATTCTTTCCTTTAAACCAAATAGCCCCATCATCAGCAAACAGAGACTTCCCCAGACTTGAATTTACCCTTGAAAAGACATCATTGATCATGATGATAAATCGCAGTGGACTTATTACACTGCCCTGAGGTGTACCATTATCTATTACTCCACTGGAATATATGTAGTCACCAACCTTCACCCTAATACTTCTTCCAATTAAAAAATATTTAATCCAATTATACATTCTTCCTTTTATACTCAACTTATCTAATTATATTAACAATCCCTCTTTCCACAAGATATCGTACGCCTTCTCTATATCAAAAAACAGCCATGACGCTCTCCTTGTTTACAAATGCCTTTCTTATTTCATCTTCTGAAGATGCTATTGAATCCATAGTCCCCCTTCCCCATCTAAACCCACTTTGATAAGGAGAAAACCAGTTCCTTTTTTCCAGATGATATGTCATTCTGTCTGTTATCATTCTCTCCATAACCTTACATAAATGAGAAGTTAAAGCTATTGGACGATCATTTGTAGGACTACTTGGATCTTTCCCAGGCTTTTTAATAGGTATAATTATGTCACGGTTCACTTACCCACGGTCTCACCTCGTCCCGTGGTTTGTCATGTGCGTGCGTGTTGTACGTGCAGGGGCGTGGCCGAGCCGTCATCCACTCACTCCCTTCAGCTGTGTCTCATCACTGAGCCAGCTGTAGCCCATTTCCTCTACCATAAATACCTCTCTCTCATTCCTCTCCTCTGCCAGATTGTTCTTGATGTCTGCCCACGTACAGTGTTACAGTCTTCTCGTCGTCATCTCGTCATCTGGTGTCCCGTCTGGTGTTCGTGGATCGGAGTTCGTGTTGGTGTCGTCGTGTCCTCGTCTCGTGTCTGGAGTTCCCCTGTCGTCGTTGGGTCTGTCTTCACCTCCACTCCACCGTGTAGCCCATCCAGTTCCTGTGTCACTCCAGTACCACAGTCCTGTCGGTGTCTCACTTCATTTCATCAATAAACCCTGTCATTTCACTTGCATCTTGTTTCCTCTTCCCTTCAGCCGATCATGACAGAACAATCTGGCCATGCTATGGAAGCAGCGAGTGGTTCATCCTCAGCCCTGGAAGACTTCATCGCCCAGAGCATCGACAGGATGAACAATCAGGAAGCGAGCCTGAGTAACACGGGTCGTGCTATTCAGGCTCTTGTGACACAGGTATCCGAGCTCACCCAACAGTTTCAACAGTTACGAGCTACCACTGCGCCACCCACGCCGCCTACTCCTCCCACGCCATCGGAACCCCTCTCCCAGTTGGAGCCACGCCTACCTATCCCGGAAGCGTACGGCGGGGAACCCAACTACTGCAGGGCGTTCCTAACAAGGTGTTCGATGCACTTCGCCCTCCAGCCCCGGACCTTCAGCGGGGAGCAAAGTAAGGTGGCGTTTGCTCTCACCCTGCTCACTGGGAGAGCGGCACTTTGGGGAACGGCGGTGTGGGAAAATCAAGACCCATGCTGTACCTCGTTCCAAGCGCTTTCAGAGGAAATGAGGCGGGTATTCGACCGCGCCGCCGCCGGAAGGGAGGCGGCCAGAATGCTCGCTGATCTCCGTCAGGGTGCGAGGTCAGTCGCTGACTATTCTATCGAGTTCCGCACCCTGGCGGCGGAGTGTCGCTGGAACGAGGAGGCGCAGTGGGACATGTTCCTGCATGGGTTGGCTGACCGCGTCCACAGGGAGATCTACGTCTTGGACCTCCCCACCACACTCGACAAACTCATCGAACTAGCCATCCGGGTGGACGCACGGCTCTCTAGAGCGGAGGCTCGCGTCCTGGCCAGTCGAGTCCCTGGTGGGTTTGAGAGTCGCCGCACCAACGACGGGGACGCGGCCAGTCCCGACTACGATCTCGAACCCATGCAGGTGGGGCGGGCTCGGCTCTCCCGGGAGGAGAAGGACAGACGGAGATCCCTTGGTCTTTGCCTATACTGCGGAGGGGCGGGACATCTTCGAGATAGATGTCCGGTAAAAGACCAAGCCCGACGGTAAGCATGAGGCTACTGTCGTGCGGGATCTCCGCCAAAAAGACCTCATCAACATCTTCTACCCTCCTTCCGGTGAGACTGAGATGGGCTACTAACTCTCACTACAGTCAAGCCCTGCTGGACTCGGGAGCCGAGGGTAATTTTTTGGACTCATCATTAGCCAAGAGACTCAACATTCCCACCAAACCCCTCACTCACAAGATTTCTGTTTACGCCCTCAACGGCCAAGAGCTTCCCACCATTGGCCTTATCACTGAACCCATCACACTCATCACGTCAGGCAATCATTCTGAAACCATCCCCTTCCTTATCATGGACTCACCCCTAGCACCCGTCGTGCTCGGCCACCCCTGGCTCATTTCCCATAACCCTAAAATTGACTGGCATCACAGAACTATCACCGCTTGGAGCAATCAGTGTCATAAGTCCTGTCTTGTGTCTGCTTGTCCGTCTGTCTCTGTTTCTATGTTTCAGGAGGAGGCAGTGGATCTGTCAAACGTGCCCGCGGAGTACCAGGACCTGAGGGAGGTATTCAGTAAGTCTCGAGCAGCTTCTCTTCCTCCGCATCGTCCCTACGACTGTGCTATAGATTTACTGCCAGGTACGTCTCCGCCTAAGGGCAAATTATATTCGCTTTCTGTTCCAGAAAGGGAGGCTATGGAGAAATATATTTCTGATTCTCTAGCTTCTGGGTTCATCCGCCCTTCCTCTTCTCCAGCGGGGGCGGGGTTCTTTTTTGTGGGGAAGAAGGACGGATCCCTGCGTCCTTGCATCGACTACCGAGGGTTGAACAACATCACGGTAAAGAATACTTATCCTTTGCCGTTGATGTCTTCAGCCTTCGAGAGGTTGCAGGGAGCGGCTATCTTCACGAAATTGGATTTACGTAACGCTTATCATTTGGTCCGCATCAGGGAGGGGGATGAATGGAAGACTGCTTTTAACACCCCTAGGGGGCACTTTGAATATTTGGTCATGCCCTTCGGGCTGTCCAACTCCCCAGCGGTCTTCCAGGCACTCGTCAATGATGTGCTGCGAGATATGGTCGATCAATTCATATATGTTTACCTGGATGACATATTGATTTTTTCTTCATCTCTCCAGGAGCATGTGCAGCACGTCCGACAAGTGCTTCAGAGGTTGCTAGAGAATGGGCTTTTTGTCAAGGCGGAGAAATGCGCGTTTCATGCACAGTCTGTTCCATTTTTGGGATATATCGTGTCGTCCGGGGCGGTGCGCATGGATCCTGACAAAGTCAAGGCTGTGGTGGATTGGCCAAGCCCAGATTCCCGTAAGGCCCTACAGAGGTTTCTGGGTTTCGCCAACTTCTACCGGCGCTTTATTCGCAATTTCAGCCAACTAGCCGCGCCTCTGACTGCCTTGACCTCCCCCAGAACCACGTTCAGGTGGTCTAACGCAGCCGAGCTTGCGTTTACTAAACTCAAGAGCCGCTTTGTTTCGGCTCCCATCCTCATAGCCCCTGATTCCTCACGTCAGTTTGTGGTGGAGGTCGATGCGTCAGAGGTGGGGGTAGGTGCAGTTCTTTCCCAGCGCTCTTCCACGGACGGCAGGATGCATCCCTGCGTGTTTTTATCCCATCGTTTATCGCCAGCCGAACGCAATTATGACATTGGTAACAGAGAGTTGTTGGCCGTCAAGCTAGCGTTGGAGGAATGGCGTCACTGGTTGGAAGGGTCAGGGGTACCTTTCATCGTCTGGACCGATCATAAGAACCTAGAATATATCAGAACTGCTAAAAGATTGAATTCCAGGCAGGCGCGGTGGGCACTTTTTTTCGGTCGTTTTGATTTTTCTCTCTCGTACCGCCCGGGTTCCAAGAACATCAAACCCGATTCTTTATCTCGTATTTTTGACAATTCCGAACGCCCGTCAACTCCCGAGTGCATTTTACCCGAGACGCTTTTCGTCTCCGCTCTGACATGGGAGGTCGAATCGAGGGTCAAGACGGCTCTAGAAGGGGTAATGCCTCCGCCTGGTTGCCCACCGAATCGATTATTTGTGCCGGAGGAATTAAGGTCTGACGTTATCCAGTGGGGCCATTGTTCCAACGTGGCTTGCCATCCAGGAGTCAATCGCACCGGGTTTTTGGTCAAGCAACGATTCTGGTGGCCGCGCATGGCTCGCGACATTCACAGTTTTGTTTTGGCTTGCTCGGTTTGTGCCACTGGTAAGACTTCCAATCGGCCCCCAGATGGGTTACTCCAACCGCTGCCTGTGCCTTCGAGACCCTGGTCCCACATCGCGCTAGATTTTGTCACCGCCCTCTCAGGGCAACACGGTTGTTTTGACCGTGGTGGACCGATTCTCGAAGGCAGCACATTTCATTCCCTTGCCCAAATTACCTTCAGCCAAGGAGACAGCGGTAACTGTCGTAGACCACGTCTTTCGCTTACATGGCCTCCCGGTAGACGTGGTCTCCGACAGGGGTCCCCAGTTTGTGTCTAAGTTTTGGCAAGAGTTCTGTAGATTACTGGGAGCGACTGTCAGTCTGTCCTCTGGGTTTCATCCCCAGAGCAATGGCCAGACCGAGAGAGCCAACCAAGATTTGGAGAGAGTGTTGCGATGTCTGGTCTCCAAGAATCCTTCCTCTTGGAGCCAGCAGCTTTCTATGGTGGAGTACGCCCACAATGCATTACCAGTGTCATCCACGGGCCTGTCTCCGTTTGAATGTAGTTTAGGGTACCAGCCACCTATTTTTCCTAGTCTGGAATCCGTAGTCGCGGTCCCCTCTGCTCACGCCTTTGTCCAGAGGTGTCACCGCACTTGGACCAGAGCCCGTGAGACTCTACTCCAAGTGGGGGCGCGCACCAAGGCCAAGGCCGATCGCCACCGGTCGAAGCCTCCCGTTTACGTCGTTGGTCAAAAAGTGTGGCTTTCTACTAAGAACATTCCTCTCCGCTCCGTCTCTAATAAGCTCGCGCCCAAATTCATTGGCCCGTTCACTGTCACCAAGATCATTAGTCCGGTGGCAGTCCGCCTCAACCTTCCTCCAGTGTACAGGAGGATTCATCCCGTCTTTCATGTGTCCAAAGTTAAACCCGTTTTTCATTCCCCTATTAACCCGCCTGCTCCGGTTCCCCCCCCGCCGCGACTCGTAGACGGGGAACCCACATATTCGGTAAACCGCATACTGGACTCTAGGCGGAGGGGACGCGGATTCCAGTACTTGGTGGACTGGGAGGGTTACGGTCCGGAGGAGAGAAGTTGGGTACCTGCGAGAGACATACTGGATCACTCTCTGATCGATGACTATAATCGACAGGTAGGAGCACCTGGGAACGCCAGGAGGCGTTCTTAGGGGAGGGGTACTGTCACGGTTCACTTACCCACGGTCTCACCTCGTCCCGTGGTTTGTCATGTGCGTGCGTGTTGTACGTGCAGGGGCGTGGCCGAGCCGTCATCCACTCACTCCCTTCAGCTGTGTCTCATCACTGAGCCAGCTGTAGCCCATTTCCTCTACCATAAATACCTCTCTCTCATTCCTCTCCTCTGCCAGATTGTTCTTGATGTCTACCCACGTACAGTGTTCCAGTCTTCTCGTCGTCATCTCGTCATCTGGTGTCCCGTCTGGTGTTCGTGGATCGGAGTTCGTGTTGGTGTCGTCGTGTCCTCGTCTCGTGTCTGGAGTTCCCCTGTCGTCGTTGGGTCTGTCTTCACCTCCACTCCACCGTGTAGCCCATCCAGTTCCTGTGTCACTCCAGTACCACAGTCCTGTCGGTGTCTCACTTCATTTCATCAATAAACCCTGTCATTTCACTTGCATCTTGTTTCCTCTTCCCTTCAGCCGATCATGACAAATTACTGCTTCCTTCCAGCTTTGAGGAAGTGTACCTTCCATCCATATTCTATTATAGAATGCTAAAATCACCTTCATAGATTTTTCACTCAAATGTTTCATCATACTATAACTTACTCCATCCATTCCTGACACAGATTGTTTCATTCTTCTTACTGCATTCTCTAATTCACTCATAGAGAATGGCACCTCTAGCTAATTATTACCGGCCACCTTTTCCCCAATAAATCTGGATACTCTTTTAACACATTCTTCCTTATTTCCTTACTCTGTTCAGTTAAATTTTAGGAGCTATTTACATTAATAAACGTCCTTAAAAACATTTCTGCTTTCTTTCCATCCTCCACAGCACTTTCTCTTCCCATACTTAAAACAGGATATTCCTTATTTTTATGAATCTCAATCATGCCCCACAGCTCTTCTACTGGTGTATTCTTACCTATTTCATTACAGTATGACCTCCAATACTCTATTCTGGTTTTCCTTACTGTCCTTCTTACATCTGCTTGTATTCTATTAAATCTTGAAAACTGTGTTTTTCTAACTCTCTTAAATGTTTTCTTTTTCTTTCTTATAGCTTTTTTACACTCTTCATTCCACCATGGAACTATCTTGTTCTTTTCCCCATTGGTATATATGTTTTTGCTGCAATCTGTATGGCTTGTACTATTTCTTTACTTATCGTCTCTACCGATCTATCAGATTCAATTATAATATTCTTTAATCCCTCTTCACGTAAACTCATACATTCTTCCCGATTCTCTTGATCATACTTCCAATTACAAACACCTCCTTTACTTTCATCATTTCTTCTTACGTTTACTCTCACTGATGTCATGGATGGATAATGATCACTCCCAATAGTATCTTGTCTCATTACTATGTCAGACACCATTGTTAAATCAAGTACGGACTCTTTACCTGTTGCCACATTTACCCTTGTACTACACCCATCATTCAAACATACCAAATTTCTCCTATATATCAAATCTTCTATCACCAAACCATTATAATCAGTCACTAAACCTCCCCATAACATACTCTTCGCATTAAAATCTCCACACCAAATCACCCTATCTTCATTTTGACCCTCTATTTGTTCTAACTCATTCAGCATTCATTTCTTACAAGGGTTATAATAATTTATTATTACATAATTGTCCTATTCACCCACACCTCCACTACCACATACTCTTTAGTTACTCCTTTGCCTAACGTTCTATATTGTATACCCTCCTTAATCAAAGTAATACACCCTCCACCATTACCCTCTTCACGGTCTCTCCTCTCGCTTACATAGCCTTTTATAACAAAATCAAATCTGGGTTTAAGCCATGACTCTTGTAAACATATCAAATCAGGTTTACTTTCCAACCCATTAATAACACTTTTAAATTCCAATCCGTTCGCCACAAGACTTCTTGCATTCTACTGTAAGATTAAAATCATCCCGTCTATCCTATCCAAGCTTCCTGACCAGTCCATCCCTAATCTTTACCATGATACATCCTTTACTCCTAAGAATCTCTCAGCTGCCTTTACTATCATTTGAATCTTGACTGTTTTCTTTTCTGTTTGAGCTGTACAATTAATTACCTCAGCTATGAATAACAAAAAGTTTACTTTGCTCACAACCAGTGTTGGAGGTAATGCATTACAAGTAACGCGAGTTACGTAATCAGATTACCTTTTTTCAAGTAACTAGTAAAGTAACGCATTACTTTTTAATTTACAAGAAAATATCTGAGTTACTTTTTCAAAAAAGTAATGCCAGTTACTTTTTGTCAGCGGCTATTTGCACTAAGTGTAAATAGCGATAGATTCTATTTACACTGTTAAAATAGCAAGATTTTCTGCTATTTATACTACTTATTGCAAATAGTGGCAATTATCTGCACCTCAGTATTGTAGTACATTATAAAACAGTACGCAATAATAACGTACTGAGTGTAAATTATAATTTTAATTCAAATTTATTAAATGGATGCCACCTTATTGGGACAATAAAGCCCTCCCTACACCTACTCTAACCCTACCCAATACTTTATTTTCAACTTTTTGATTATTTCCTTAATTTTTATTGAAAATAAATGCCTTTCTGATGCGATATGAGATTTGAAAAGGGAGAAAAAAATGTTTGGCAAAAGGTGGGCTCGAACTCGGGTCGCTCGCGTCAAAAAGCATGCGCCTTACCATCTACGCCACTGAAACTGATGTTGAACTAACTTCTTTTTTTAATCTTGACTAACCCAATCACACGTTAGTGGGCGGAGTTAGTGTAAATAGCCTTTGCCAACAAGATTAGTGTAAATAGACACTCCGTTACTTTTTCCCCATTTATTGACTGACAGGTCGCTGTGAGCATGCTGTTACTGTAGATCTAAATGTGAATGTGCATGAATTCATCCCACTTGCAAAAAACAGATTTAGTATTCATCAAAATGAATTAAAACAGTCAAATGCAAACTCAGAATATGACGCAAACCTGCAATAATTAAATATGTTAAACAACACAAATGTATCTAATCCCATTTTATTAACCAATGTCTTTGTTGCTGACCTTTGATGACCAGGTCAACCATACTAATAAGCAAAAATGACTTTAGATAAACTAACAATTGTGCTTCATTGTTTATTTATTGCTGAAGAGTGTTAAACCTTCTTATCCTGAGTTTTACTTTACAGACGTGAATTTACTTTTCCTTCACAAGATACAGGGCTTTTACATTTGTATTAATGTAATTTTTTGTATTAAAAACAATCAAGCCCTGCTCATATTTAAAAAGTAACGCAAAAGTAACGCAACGGATTACTTTCCATAAAACGTAGCTAAGTAACGTAATTAGTTACTTTTTTAGGGAGTAACGCAATACTGTAATGCATTACTTTCAAAAGTAACTTTCCCCAACACTGCTCACAACCATAGCGTCCTCTTTGATCCTGCCTTCCAACTCTGAATTATCCTCGTCCTATCCTCCTTTTGCACTACTTCCACTTTCTCTTTATTCCTCGAATCTACCACTTTAACAGCTTCTGCATGTGTTATGTTCTTCTTAGCGTTCTCATTCTGCACTTCTATAGCTCTTTTCCTCACCTCACATCCTCCAAAGGCTACGTTATGACCTCCTCCACAGTTGCAACACCTTATCCCTGCTCCTTCACATTTCCCATAGTCATGTTCCCCCCGCATCTTGTGCATCTCTTCCTAGACTTACACACCGCAGCTACATGCCCACACTTTTGACAATTATAGCATCTTAAAGGAGGAGGCACGAAAGGCCTAACTACGTAACTAATAAATCCAAGTTTAACCTTATCTGGCAAAACATCTCCATCAAATCTGAGTTCAATTGAAAGACTGTCCATTCTACTTCCTTCTCTAGTCATAAACAATCTCCTATTTGCCCTCTGTTAATGTTGCTTTTAATCTCATCCATAGACACATCTAATGGCACTCCAGTTATCACTCCGCTGACCCACTGCTTCTGTCCTCCAATTCCACTACTCATAACTTATTTTATACATATTACTTTGATCCCCATCACTCTCCTCTTTTGATCGTCATTATTACAAATTATCATCAACTCTCCGTTTTTTAACACTCTAGCAAGCTTAATCACTCCAACTAGTTTCCTCAAATCTTTAGTCAATGCAGTTGGACTTTTGCATTCCACCTTCCTCTTTAAACTCATCCAGATTTCCATTCCTTATCTCCTGTTCATTTCCACTCTCCCCCGAACGTTTTACCTCTCTTTCTTTTCTTTACCCACATCCTCCCTCTTATCTCTACAACCCTCTTCTTCTGTCCTTCCTACCTCCATCTGATCATCCTCCTTATCTGTTTCATCAATACTATGTAGTGTCTCTGGTCCATTTCCATTACGACTGCTTCTATATTTTGTCATTATTGATTTCTCTGCGTTTGCCACCATCACTCAAACTCTCTGCTCCTCTTCCCATGCACATAATCCGTGCTGTTTCTTCTCATATCACATCAGATAGCTGTAGGGAGGGCTTATATCACATATTGTCCCATTTAATCATTTGAATTAAAATTATAATTTACACTCAATGTTATTATTGCGTACTGTTTTATAATGTTCTACAATAACAAGGTGCAGATAATTGCCACTATTGAAATTAGTATAAATTGCAGAAAATCCTGCTATTTTAACAGTGTAAATATAATCTATAGTTATTTGCATTTAGTGTAAATAGCATCTAACTAAGATTAATAAATGCTGTAGAAGTGTTGTTCATTCTTAGTTCATGTTAACTAATGTTAGCCTGATTAAGTGTAACAGGCACATTAATCTATATATATATATATATATATATATATATATATATATATATATATATATATATAGCATATAAATGCCTCCTCATTTTAAAACCACTGATGTGACCAAGCTAAAGTAAGTCTAAATCACATCGATCATTATTGGCTCCTGTAGATGGACATCAGAATTGTTTTGTGTGAAGCAGGAAGGAGAGATGATGAGTCTGAGGAAGGTAAGACGTGATAAACAGACTATACTGTATAGTATATACTGTATCCCCAGCCAGACAGGTCTCAGACATTAGAGCAAAAAGTCTCTGGAAAACCTGTCAAGTCTGTAGAATAGCATTGTTGCTGAGAAAAACATTTATGTTCTGAGATAGCTATGTGCTAGTACACTTTAATGCTCAAAAAATGATTTGGACTTGGCTGGGAAACCAGGGAATACCAGTGTTTTCTGTTTTTCTAGATTAAATATGCTCTTATTTTAGTAGCAGCCAAAAAAAATGGCTGGTTTGTTGAAAAACTGTAATTGTAAATTATTGAAAAGATGTAATTATTCATTGTTATCATTGTGTAATGCAGAAGAATGCAGATGTGCAAGAAAAAATCTCTCTGTTTTTATTATTTCCATACAGTGTATGCCATAAGTGTGTTAAAGACACTTAAATACATGTTTACCGTCCTCAGTGTTGTTGCTCTGTAGGAATAGTGCTTTAAGCAGCAGAAGTTTGTAAAGTGCATTGTGTTGCAGGCTTTCAAGAAAACAGTGATAGAAAGAGTAACGGGTAACCAGTAGAGCTTTAGCTCTAGCAACATCTTCTTTATAGCGTTTATTTTACTCACTAATACGATAAAACACCGCCGCCTGTGCGTTATCCTATAGCCTAAAAGAAACACTAAAAAGAAGAACAGAGAAGTTCCTGAATTTTCTCAAATAAAATAAAAAACGATAGAGTTTAAGAGGAGAAGGTAAAAATCAATACAAAACAAAGAATGCACCGTTATGTTGTCATTCCTTTGCTCTCTAACTGAATGCAATGTTATAATAGGCTGTTATTTAATAATAACATTAATAGTGAAACATGCATCTAACAAAGTTTAGTATAATAAAATCACCAAAATAATTCTTAGTGTTAAGAATGAATAGTACACAAACACATTTCCAAAACTGGAAAAGGTTTAAAATATTAAAATATTTAAAAAGAAAGCATTCATGAACTATTTTATGATAAACATTTTACTGTTTTAAGTGCACTCATTTATTTAGCCTATACATAATAATAATAATAATAATAGTAACTAGGGTGAAGTCTAAGTGGGCCATGTTTTGGTAAATGACTTATAATACCATCAAATAAGCTGTGCATAGATCTAATGATATTCTTATGAATTAGCATGGGTCTCTTAAATATATTTATATTTTCTAAATGTGAAAAAGTATAAAAGTTTTAAAATGATGAGAGTTAGAGTATCAGCAGGTACCTTCTTGAGCCACGGCACAACATTCAGGTAAAATGGGCCAGAATAACACAGGTCATTTCAGCTTAAATCATTTTATATTTAACAGTAGATTGACACTATTGTCTTTAGTGTGCCATAGCAACACCATACATGTTTTTCATTAAATAGAAAGTTGAATGAATATTTCATTAAACAATGCAATTAAAAATGAACTGATCATGTTGTATAGGTGTGTGTTTCTGTGCACTGGTGTCTTTTGTGTGTGTGTGTGTGTGTGTGTGTGTGTGTGTATGCAGCCCATTTTAGCTAAAGTTGTGGCCCATTTTATCTTAACCAGCCATTTCTACCTAAAATGACCTTTTTCACAAAAATCTAAGTTTCTTTTATAATTGAACCTTTTTTGTATTTGAAAGAGCATGTCAAAACATTGTCAAAACAATAAAAATGATTGTTACATGTCAACAAGTCTTGAAGCAACAATGCAAGATCAGTTATTGTGATTTTCTGTAAAACTTTAAAGAGACTGAAGACACTTAAGACAATTTGCTGTAGGCCACATAATTGTATTCCACATAATAATATGCAATAAAACAATAATAGGCTACAATACGATTCGTTAAGGCTACCATAGGAGCTTGCTGTTCTTCTAAAATGAATTTGTGCGTATGGTTTATAAACTGAGGGGACGGATAGTTTTCTTCTCCTACAGGTGACGTACTGGGCTCCGTGGTTTTCCTACCCTACTGGAGAGAAATAAAGAAGCACATCACGGGTCTTTCATGCCGAGAACTCTGCTCATGTGTTGCATAATGATGCATTTCAAAGTTAATGACCAAACGTATCATTATAAAAGTTCACAGTGTTGCTGCAGATGAAATATAACATGGATAACATTAAATAAATAAATAATTTTTTCATCAGGTTAGACATTGATTATTTATCCCTCAGATCCCTTTCTCTACCTCTCCGTTGGGCGCGCATATCCGCCATGTGTGTAGTTTTTGAACACTTTTTATGCGTGTTTGTAGTTCTATTCGAATCCCCATCCACGTCCACAGCGCAATGTGTTGTGGGTAATATTAGCCATTAGAGTGTGCATGGATCTGCGCTTCCAATTGTAACCGGAAGTAGCAGACCATCCAGTACTCTTTGGCATACTTTTTTAAACATGCTATGATTTGGGACATACTAATTATATTTTCGAATACTGTTTCGGACGGATAGTATGTGAATTGGGACGCAGCACTCTTGTCAGAGCAAGCCGTTTTGTAGCATTTTTCTTTAAATGTTAATGAGCTCTGCTGACTCCGCCCCTCTCTTCCGAGCCGCTCTCTGAGGGACTGTTTACTTTAGCCGCATTCATCATGAAACTGGCTAAACTAGCACATTATTAAGAAAGGTGATTTGCAAAGATTCATTAAAACCCTTATACTCACTTCTTCTGTAGATGAAGCTGGATCATGAATGATTCACGTGAACATAGAGCATTTATGTAGATCAGGGGCGCATTCCCTTCAAAAACAAACGTAATCCTCTGTGTCTTCAGCGGCTCAGATGTCAGGAGTAAAGGGGGTCGCACACCGAACGAGAAGCGCAGCGCCGCGCAGCGCCGCGTCTAGGACAACTCGAGGTATCGCACACCAGACCAAGTAGGGCTCGCTGCATCCTGCGGTGGACATCCAACCCCGCCCACATCCAAGTGTGACGTCACAAGCCACGCCCATACCAATACAGTCACGCCCACGTCAAACCGTTACGTCAGAAACCACGCCCTATAAAAACGTCACCTCTTGTTATTCCCCGAGAAACCCGGAAGTAACGTTTTGTCCAAGCAATTTACAGCCGTTTCTGGGATCTAAATAAATAATGTTGCCTTTCGTTTTACTAATACACGTTTTCTTATTTATTTAAAGGATGTCTAGGCTAAAATGGCACAACTTAAATGTAATATATTTAATATGTCTAATGTACAGAGCTGATTTCTCATCACAAGAGCCTGTAAAACACTTAAATTTGATTAAATGATTAAGGTTGATTAAATTAGGCTAATTGTAATAAAAAACCTCTACACCTTACCTTATTCAACCTTATTGTAATGAGATAAATTCTCATTTATTACTATCGATTTTAAACTACCTAAGACACCTTTTAGATTTATCAAATTTAAAAGGGATAATTCGATTTTGTTATTGTAAAAGTCACAACACAGTTATAATTTATAATTGTCATTTAATTTTATAAAGACGTTATTGTAAAAGTCACAACTAGGGCCGGGACTCGATTAAAAAAATTAATCTAATTAATTAGAGGCTTTGTAATTAATTAATCGAAATTAATCGCATTTTAATCGCATATAAATATTTGACCTGAGAACAGTGAGAAGTAAGTTTTTTTATATGGATTTTTAAATTTCCCATCCACAGGGCCAACCAAAGCGGTCTCATCAGCTTCTTTGTCCATGTTCACTGTGGTTTGTTTTTGTCTGTTTCTCAATATGCGTTCTTCGGTGATCTTGCGTCCTTGTGTTCTCGTTCTACGTCATCATTAACCGTCGAAGTTCAGTTCCAATTCTCAAGAACGCAAGTACAGAGGATGCATGAAAGTGCCCGGATATGTTCTTGAAATTGAGGATGCATCGAGTGCAGACTTTGCAGACTTGAGAGAATCGAGCCGTTAGAAATCCCAGAAAACGCTGTGGGCGGCCGGTGTACGGAAGCCTGTAAGCTTTAAACTCGCTCTCTCAAATACTTGACGGCTCTTGAAGTTGAAAGTAAACATTTATCGTTTTATTTTGGTTAATTTTAATAAAGTTATAAGACCCGGAGAAAGTCTGTATTTTTATTGGCATATTAAAATGAATCTTAACAATAAAACATATAACGCTGTAAAATAAAACAATACAATTATATGAAAGTAATATATATATATATATATATATATATATATATAAATAATAGTATGAAATGTTTTAATAAGTTATGACATTTTGTAATATTGTTCAATGGCCGCTGAGACTATGCGGTCAGTTAAGCAGGAACGCAGTACATCTCAGTTCTCATAAGTGTGCGTTCTGTGTTCTCGCGTCCTTCCGAGTTAGTTCTTCCAAGGAAGCTTGGCAAGACCGGTCTCCACGAGAACGCAAGTCCGTTCGTTGGTGCTCCAGTATAATCGGTCCGCCGAAACTCATCCAGTGAGAAACGTTCCGCGGTGCAAAAATAAGTGCGATTAAAATGCGTTAAAAAAATTTAACGCGTTATTTTTGTGTAATTAATTAATCTAAATTAACGCGTTAAAGTCCCAGCCCTAGTCACAACACATTGTTATAATTTATAATTGTCATTTAATTTTATAAAGACGTTATTGTAAAAGTCACAACACAGTTATAATTTATAATTGTCATTTAATTTTATAAAGACGTTATTGTAAAAGTCACAACACATTGTTATAATTTATAATTGTCATTTAATTTTATAAAGACGTTATTGTAAAAGTCACAACACATTGTTATAATTTATAATCGTCATTTAATTTTATAAAGACGTTATTGTAAAAGTCACAACACATTGTTATAATTTATAATTGTCATTTAATTTTATAAAGACGTTATTGTAAAAGTCACAACACATTGTTATAATTTATAATTGTCATTTAATTTTATAAAGACGTTATTGTAAAAGTCACAACACATTGTTATAATTTATAATTGTCATTTAATTTTATAAAGTTGTGTTGTTCCACTTATCAAGTGTTAACATTTGAATGAAAGGATTGACAGTTCTCCATACAGTATGCAGTAGGAGACACATACATTTGCTGAACAGAGATTGCTTGCTTTGATAGATTATAACAAGTAACATGACATTGACATTCAGGCCTTGTTCATCAACAAAACTTCATATGAAGTGTGTCCAGGTCCTCCACATATTTAAATATGAATAAACAGACATCCCTTTATTCATTAGGTATTTTTATATTTATTATTTTACAAAAATAACTAAATCAAATTTTACAAAAAATATGTTCTATAAGAGATATGTTTCAACTATCATAAATGAACAGCTGAATGATCAGATAAACAGTTCTTGAAATGCAGTACACATACACACATAAACTACACAGAGAGATTCCTTGCCTTGTTAGATTATTCACAGAAACATGGCATGGACTTTCAAGCCTTGTTCAGCAACACAGTTTGATATGAATGTGTCCAGCTCCTCCAGATACTCAAACAATCAGAATACTGTATTGTACAGGTGTGCTATATACAAATTATGCAAGGGAATGTGGATAGATGTATGATATATTAAATCAAAAACATATGTATAATAAATATAAGTATGGATAATTTGGTATTGCACATGTTTTATTGCACAGTGGGGAGAACATTTAACTGTTTGTGAGGTAGATATGGCCTGAGGGAAGAAACTGTTCCTGTGTCTGGTCGTTCTGGTGCTCAGAGCTCTGTAGCGTCGACCAGACCGTAACAGTTCAAAGAGGGAGTGTGCTGGATGTGAGGGGTCCAGAGTGATTTTACCAGCCCTTTTGCTCACTCTGGATAAGTACAGTTCTTGGAGAGTGTGAATGTGAATGTCCCACTGCAGGTCCTGAGAGATGAATAAAAAGACATCTCTTGCTTCATCCGATTCGACCCCAGGTAGTCTTTGATGGCATTTTGTTGATTTTTACCATCCATCTGGAGTAAAGCAGGCCCTTTCACCTCCCCACAGAATAACTCACGGTGACTCTGTATCCAGCACAACACTGGGCCAATGACTCTTAAAAACTTCCACTTTATGTCCTCTTGGCACTCCTGTTAAAAATACAGAATACATGTGTGTTGGTCCACTAAATATTTGTCATACTAAATTGTATTTACCTCATCATTTTGCATACAAGAATATTTATGATTTTAAACCACAAAAATGAATCACTACAGTATCTAGAGAAATGCTCCCACCATTCCTCCAGACCTTTCTTTACTGGTGAAACTGCAGCAGGAACCCCTCATCCCGGCAGAACTGCTCTGCATCAGGCTAGGAACAAAAATGTGTAGAATGCTGTAAAACATGACAAAGATTGACAATCATTATGTGATCTTTCCATTCATATAGAATAATACAAAGATAATATGTCACAAACACAGAGTTATCCTGAAATTCATAGTGAAATTATGTGGTTGCTCAACCAAGTTACTGTGATCTGTGTATATCATTAAAAATATCATCTGTATGTGAGTGTTTTTGTGTGTGTGTGTGGGGGGGGGGGGGGGGGGTAAGTACATATCTGTGAGTGGGTGAGATGAGTGTTATAAAAAAATTGCACATTAACTCAACATTCATTATATGTTGTAAGAATCAGTGCACTAATAAATATATAGTGCACTGTTTTTTTGTGACATAAAATGAAATAAAATTTTTTGTGATAAAAACTGAATGTGCAATTTTTTTAATAACCCTTTTTTTATAATAGCTAAATAACAGTCTTACCTGCTCATATACACACTCTATCCCTCTCACATATGTATTCATCTCTCCCCACACACATGATATTCTAATGACACTGATCACAGTGCCCTTCCACAGTATCTTGGTTGAGGAACCACATCATTTCACTTCTTGCTGGATAACACACACGCACACACAAACACGCGCACACACAAACAAACAAACACGCATACATATATATATATATATATATATATATATATATATATATATATATATATATATATATATATATATATATATATATATTGGTGATATCTAAGTAATAACGTGCCTGTGTACAGTTCAAAACACATAAGCATGCTGAACTGTTGTTTACATATGCACACAAACATTCAAGTTGTCAACGTTTTAAGTCTTCCTAAAGACAAAAGATGTTTTTTTTTTACTTACCAACACAGCAAACTTCTTTTGCTTCGGTTTGCAAACAATTAGGCTTATCTTCTTGTCGATGCTTTTTCCTGGTGCAAAATAATAGGTATGTGACGTATTTGGACACAGGCGTGGCTTGTGACGTCACGCTTGGATGTGGGCGGGGTTGGATGTCCACCGCAGGCTGCAGCGAGACGCTCTTCCACCAGACGCGTACATTCTATAATTCGCAACATGTTCTGAGCTGCAAGATGGGTGAGTTTTAACGTCATTTGTTATTATTATTATTATTATTATTTTAAACATATTATTTTAATTGATAATAGCTGAGTTTTCAAACGTTAATCAATGAAAAGTATCTGTGTTATGAAAATCTGTTATTCTTTTGTTGTATCTGTTGACTAGGCAATTTCAACATTTCTTATGCTGTAGCTACTAATATGATTTTTTTTCTCCATAAAAACAAAGATGATACATTTTTGTGTGTAAGGTATGCTTATTTCTTTGTTAACTTCAATTATAATCATATTCCGGTTGAGGTAACGTTAGGTTGTCATAATTCAACACGATTGTTTACTTAAAATAACAATTGTCAGTTTGTGGTCAACATTATTGTTATTTTTAAGGACATTATGAAGTTAAGACAATGTCTGTACTGTACGTTATTTTATGATTGTACTGTACAATTACATGCAGTTGTTGCTAGACTGTCACTGAACATTTTACCTCAGATCGTAAATTAAACATTCTTACCTGAAAACCCGATGACATCGGCAATCTTCCTCCACGCTGATGACTTCCTTATGTTGTCTTTGAAGAATCTGTGGCTTGTGGCATATAATTCTGGGTATTTCCCTACTTCGTTGATTAGTTTTTCGTCGTCCATTGCGGTCCGCTACTCCGCTATTTAAATGACCTGAAGTGTGTTGTAACGGTTGTGTCCTGATAAATCCAGTAGGTGGCAGCCGACGACAGTGAATGTAATATTTTGCGTATATAAAAATGTCTCAAGAGAAATATAAAAGATTAAAAGGATTACGTTTATTATACATTTAATTAATATGTTTTCATTTTATTCAAGCTGTAAAACTAATGTAAGCTGTACAGTATTTAGCAGCAGTGGTATCTTGGTATAGAGGCTAATGTATTAACAACGATTTGAGACAAATATGATGTTATTTAATATAAAACAATGCAGATGGCGCGCTGTGGCGCGGCAGGAATTTGAACAGTGTCCTGAGTCGTTGCTGGGCGCCGCGGACAGACGCCGAATGACGCCGCCGGTGTGCGTACACACATAGAAAACAATGTGTTCGAATTTTAAAGACATGGCGCGACGCGACGCGGCGCTGCGCTTCTCGTTCGGTGTGCGACCCCCTTAAGTCACGACTGCTATATTCATTATTACATCCAACAACAGAACGCCTCAATCGCTTAATCGGAGACATCTTGTCTTCCTCTGCACCGGAGCCCACTCAGAGGCGGACAGCTCTCAGCTCACTCAGGGCGGGTCTAAGGTAAAACGGTCTTGTCAATCAACTATCGTGGGAGTGGTCTGTACAGAACTATGTCATTCTGACAGGACTCTCAGAACAGACTGATTTGAGAAAGGGGATTTTAAAATAGGGATTTAAAAAAAACACTGGGTGGATTTGTATCATTATAGGATAGATGTGTACGCACACTTCCAACACACATTTATGTTTAAACATCTTGTAAAGTGAATTTTACATCTGAAAGTGAAAATGTGATGTTTATCTGCTTACCCCAAGGGCATGTAGGTGACTTTGCTTCTTCGGTTTAATTTGGTTTTGTCTGTGTATGCTTGTTTTTTTCACTCAAAGCCGTGAGTCCCATTGACTGCCATTATATGACTGACAGACTGCAACGGTTTGAATTAAAAATCTTTGTTTGTGTTCTACTATTGTGAGTGTTTTGACAACATAATGAAAATAAAACAGTCATTTCCAGACAAAGTATTATGAAATAATTTACTTCTGGTTTGTGATGCAGCTGCAGTCAGATCTAGCACCGCTTCATCTTTAAACAGATGTTTCTTAGTGAACTCTCGTGCCTCGTTTACAAAACGCTCAGATCAATCCTCAGAAACGATCCGTGATGCCATTAATAATAAACTATCCACTTGCTCCTTACGCTGGGATCCTTCTCATATCTGTACAAAGACGTGAACGAGCGGATTAAATCAAATGTGTCAAAGCATCTTTCCCTGCATCTGTCCTGACCAGATAGCACAGTGATTGTGATTTATATTTGATTTCGACGCATTCAGTGTGATCAAGAGTCAGCCATTAGCGGCTGAACGCCAGTGGGCGGGGCCTAAGCTGAGAAGAAGACTATTGGTCGATGTCTTGCTCTGGAGGCGTGTTTATGCAAACGCTGCACCTGGCTGATGTCATCTTGCCCCTCGGATCCAAAACAAACTGCTTTTTGAGCTTGATTAAATAAATGCTTTGTTTATAATGAGGAGGACGTCTTAAGCTATGAAACTTGCAGGAGGTTTTAATGGTGCAAAGACCTCTATAAGCAAGGCAAATTTGATTTCTCATGTCATGACCCCTTTAAAAAGTTCTTTTGGGAATGAGCGTCTTATTTTAGCCCTCCACCCTTCAAACCTCCTAAACTGTAATAGTGGAGAGCGACGACTTTGTTTGCATTATTAAGAAAGCACAACATCTTAAATTGGTTAAATCTATACATTACAATGTTTTTCATTTGACATATTATCATCTGAAGCGGCAATCGCTATAAAATTATTGAGTTAAAACAGTTCTATACTGTTATAACAGCAAAACTTCCATTCAGGTTGCTTTATTACAGGCATCGATCTGTATCAATTAATTAAAAGTGTTATTACAAATATTAAATGAGTGCAGAAGATATATATTACTGTAAAAACAGTAGAGGATCACTACAGGCAAACATGATATAAACAGGTTTAATGTGTGCAGAGAAACAAATGTCATGTTAAAATGGGGAATGCTGGGAGATGATTTAGCTTGTATTTAATATTAATATTTAAAAATGGAAAAAAATCCTCCATTTGTTTTGCAAGATATTTTCTTTTTTTCGGATATTGTATTCGGATACGTATTGAATCAAGTCAAAATTTATTTATACAGCGCTTTTATCAATACAGATTGTGTCAAAGCACTTAACCGTATCAGATTAGAGGATAGAGTGTCAGTAATGTATAATTATAAGATTAAACACTCAATTTTCAGTTAAAGGCATTTCATTATTGAGTTCAGAGATGTTATTGTCTAGATCAGTTTAGTTTAAATAGTATCTGCTAAATCAAATTGATGATAATCGCTAGAAATGAAGTGTCCCCAACTGAGCAAGCCAGAGATGACAGCGGCAAGAAACCAGAACTCTCTCTGAGACAGAATGGAGAAAACCTTGAGAGAAACCAGACTCAGTCGGGGACCAGTTCTCCTCTGGACAGGATATTAGTGTTTACTTATTGTTTTCATTAACATTTTAAATGTATAAATGTATTTATTTCTATTTTATATTGTTGCAGGTTCTAACAATAATAGTAATATGTAGTTAGGTATTTTATTATATTTTTAGTTATTTGTTTTATTTTTAGTTGTATTGTATTTAAGTGGAGGTCTTCACTGGGGATATGTCCCCGGGCTCATCCAGGTGTCCCGGCCTCCGCCGACGATCAGGGAGACATCATCTCCCGGCGAGTTGTTATAATAATAAGTATGAAGTAGAAGTATATCTTTATGTTCAGAGGTGATGTCCTCATTTATGCTGTGTACTGTACATTATACACAGACAGGTTTTGTTCAGATACATGCCTTCAAATGCAACTCATTCTGGTTTTCTAAAAGTCTGCATTTGTTTGATCTCAGGGCGATTGGTGCGAACCCTTTGTACTGCGACTGCCGCCTGCGCTGGCTCTCTGACTGGGTGAAAACTGGCTACAAGGAGCCTGGCATCGCACGCTGCGCTGGACCGCACGGCATGGAGGGAAAACTACTGCTCACCACCCCTGCCAAGAGGTTTGAGTGTCAAGGTAAGATGCATAAGTGGAATGACGGTGAGACACTAAAAGATGACGATAAATCCTTCTAATCCATTGCTTTTGTAGACCACAAATGCATAATTGTGACCCTGGACCACAAACCCAGTCATAAGGGTAGATTTTTTAAAATTTAAATGTATACATCATGTGAGAGCTGAATAAATAATCTTTCTTGTATGGTTTGTTAGGATAGGACAATGAATGAATGAATGATGCATGTATATAGCGCTTTATTGTGTATTGCTGTACACCCAAAGCGCTTTACAATCATGTGGGGGGGGTCTCTCCTCAACCACCACCAGTGTGCAGCATCCACTTGGATGATGCGACGGCAGCCACAACACAACGGCGCCAGTGCACTCACCACACACCAGCTACAGGTGGAGAGGAGAGAGAGTCATGAGCGTTTGAAGCATGAGGGGATCACTCAGCTCCAGTGATCTGTTGAAGATGGGGTCAGCTGGTCAGCACAGGCTGGTGTCACACCGTCTGGACCTGGTGCTTTCCTTCCTGCTTGTTGGGTAAATATCATATACATGCAAATGGAAAATGTCAGCCCTCCTTTAATATATTTTTTAATGCGAGTTTGTGAAAATGTTTCAGAGCTTCAAGTACTTGAAAAAACTAAATAGAAAGTCTGAAACTCTTCTATCTCAAAAAAAATATTATTTTAATGTTTTTATACTTTTTTTATTTTTTACTTCGAATGATTCTGGCTCCTTGTGTTATTTTTCCCCTCATTGTTGCTATTTTTGTTGAGTATAATAATAATATTGATGTTTATTATTCATATTATTTATGGTGGATGTGCCTTATGTTGTTGGATGTTCTCTGTCTTATGTAAAATTTTCCATAAAATACATTTAAAATAATTACATTCAAGTTTATTTGTATAGTGCTTTTCACGACACAAATCACTGCAAAGCAGTTTGACTGAAAATGAAAGTTTCTACATTATATTAGTAGTTGATCAGCGGTGAGTATGCTAGGGTGATGCACATATAACAGTCATGCAGTTATTATATGTTGTGATTATTTGCTGGTTTTATATGTTGTCTGAGGGGTTGGCATCATGTCTTCTCAGATCTCTGTAAGAGGCTGGATCCAGACTGAAGCTTCTGTCATTTCTAGAAACAGAGAAGGTCACAGAGAGAAATTAGCATAGCTGCAGTTCCAACTATAAGCAATAATAAAGTGTATTTGATCAGATATAACTGCAGTACAAGATTATAAGATGCATTATGTGAATGCTTGGCTAAAGAGATGTGTCTTTAATCTAGATTTAAACAGAGAGAGTGTGTCTGAACCCCGAATGTTATCAGGAAGGCTATTCCAGAGTTTGGGAGCCAAATTTGAAAAAGCTCTACCTCCTTTAGTGGACTTTGCTATCCTAGGAACTACCAAAAGTCCAGAGTTTTGTGACCTTAGGGACATTTTGTAAATGATCCAGAACTGAATAGGTAGCCAGTGCAGAGACTGTAAAATTGGGGTAATATGATCATATTTTCTTGATCTGGTAAGAACTCTAGCCGCTGTATTTTGGACTATCTGTAGCTTGTTTATTGAAGATGCAGGACAACCAGCTAGCAGTGCATTACAATAGTCCAGTCTAGAGGTCATGAATGCATGAATAAACAGTCATTTCTACACATTATTCACCGCATACAGCTGGTGGCGCTGTCCGACCACCGCTGAAAGAGAGAACGCGCACGCCATGACGTCACGCCGAAGCGCTGCGTGCTCGCGCTATGAGCGGACGTGCGCGCTCCCGTGTTGACTAGTAGTAGAAAATGGCGAGTTGGTGCACGAAGCGGTTCTGCTCGAATGAGAGGTTTATTTTTCGCCGCGACGCGGACAGATGGCGGTCTGAACTCATCCACAGCTTGGGTAAGTGCAAAAAACTCTGCTGGCCGTTTCCTTTCTTCGTTCACGGCAGTTTAATAGAAAGGTGAGCAGTAATTTCGGCTGTTAGCGTGCTAACGCTAACGTTAACCGTCAGGATCAGACAAACCCGCTCATCTTTGCCTTTCGTTCATCGAGTAATCCTCGCAGATCATCTATCGCTTACCTGTGCGACACACGGCCCGTTTCTAGTCAAGATATCGCGATTCATTTAACTAGAGCTTTGTGTACCGTTGGCTCTGTGCGCGCGCGCTCGCGTCCGTTTGAAAGTTGTTGTTTTTTAATGCGCGCTCACGTGCTGCACGAGCATGATTGACAGATCAATATCAGAACTGATGTGTGCACTCAGCCGTCTATTTGTGTCCAGAATAGCTCCAGGGTAAGGAGCAGGACAGTAAGGCCAGGGTGGCTGAGGGTAATCTGAGGCCTCAATCACTCTATTATAGGGTTAGTTCACCAAAAAAGAAAATTGTCATTAATTACTCGCCCTCATTTCGTTCCAAACCCGTAAGACCTTCGTTCATCTTCAGAACACAAATTAAGATATTTCTGATGAAATCCGAGAGCTCTCTGACCCTCCATAGACAGCAAGGGTACTACCACGATCAAGGTCCAGAATCGTCGTAAGGACATCAGTAAAATAGTCCGTGTGACATCAGGGGTTCAACCGTAATTTTACCAAGCTACGAGAATAGTTTTTGTGCGCAAAGACAACTTATTCAACAATTCACCTCCTCTGCATCTCCCCAGCGCCATTCTGGAGAGCATCACACACCCCTTTTCCACCGAGGCAGTTCCAGTGCTGGTTCTGACGCAAGCGGTTCTGCCAGTGCTGGAAGAACCGCTTGCGTCAGGGGCTGGGGGCAGGGTTACCGTGACCAACAAGACGAACAGAAACTTGGACCGCCATATTTTCTTTATGCTTTTGGATCGCTCTCGCGGTGCTTTAGTGTGTTGTATGCCGTTCCATCGATCTGTGTGGCGCTGATGCACCTGGAACAAGCCTGTTGTGCCGCGCTAGTGATCCGAAACATGAAACGTATTCAGTGACGTAAGACCTGGCTCTGTATTGGCCCTCTAGCCTGTGGAAAAGCAACCGGTTCTTAAAGCGCTCGCCCGTCGAACCGGCTATAGCACTGGCTCTGAACTAGCACCTGGAACCGCTTTGGTGGAAAAGGGGTAACATAAACAATGCTGTTCTGTCATCAGCTCCAGGTACGCTGACACACCTGTAGATCAAAGGAAGCGCTTATGTCCTGATGCTCTCCTGAATGGTGCTGGGGAGATGCAGAGGAGATGAATTGTTGAATAAAGTCGTTATTTTTGTTTTCTTTGCGCACAAAGTATTCTCGTAGCTTCATAAAATGTATCGATGCCCTTACTATGTTTCTGGACCTAGATCATGGTAGTACCCTTGCTGTCGATGGAGGGTCAGAGAGCTCTCGGATTTCATCAGAAATATCTTAATTTGTGTTCTGAATCAGAGGGTGAGACGCAAAGCAGCGTATGGCTTGATTTAATTTGAGCTCAAACAGCATGAATCCAACAGCTTGCTCACGTTTGTCTGCTAACGCATTATTACTCTTCTAAACAGAGCTTTGTACCTCACTTGAGTCCTAATACTCTCATTAACCTGCTTCATGTGAGCGCCGTAGCTCTGCCGGTGAAAGCGGTTCTCTGATCGCACCGCAGTTACGTTTGGGATCATTTCATTGTACAAGTCAGTTGCAAACATTGCGATTGTGTTTTGAAATACAACGAGCACCATGAGACCATTTACAAAGCTGCATTCAGCCGTCTCCGTGATGGGATATGAAATAGCCAACAAAGTAAAATGATCCGTAACTACGGAGCGCTCTCTTAATCATAATCACATTAGGGCTGGGCGATATGGCAAAAAAAAAAATGTTTTTTGTTTTTCACAACATTTAACCAATTCTCTATTTGTATATGATTTTTATCTAGTCAACTTGAAAATGTATCTACAACATGATTCAAGTAACTTTTTCCTTGTTAAGCCTCTAGTTAAAGAAAATTCTATTCCAAGTGCAGCACACCCGAAGTTGTCTACATAATGTAAATGTTAAAGGTGACCTATTATGCCCCTTTTTATAAGATGTAAAATAAGTCTCTGATGTTCCCAGAGCGTATATGTGAAGTTTTAGCTCAATATAGCCCACTGATAAATTTTTAAACCTTGTTAAAATTGCCGCTTTTAGGGTATGAGCCAAAAGGCGCTGATTTTGAGTGTTTTGCTTTAAATGCAAATGAGCTGTTGCTCCTGGAGAAGAGGGCGGAGCTTCAAGAGCTCAAGCTCCAGCATTAGCAGTGCTAGCCTTTACAAATAAACATTCCACTATTAATACAAGCCTGTTATCTTTACAGAAAACTACTCGGTTTCATCTGATTGTACTGTGCATAATAAATTTGTGTTTATGAATTACACAGACGGGGAGCACAGCGGGATAAAAATAACAACATAGCTGGTCTCATGCTATCACAAACTTTCCTCGGCTCAGATGAGGGGAGATTATGGTGACTCCTATGTTCATTAGTGTATCCCAAAACACAACACTTGTAAAGCCTCTTTGGGGCTGACACTGTATCCATCTCCAGTAATGGCGGACCGCAGCTTCTCACTCAGGGCTGTGTTTATGCTAATAGGGCAGCGAGCGTCACAAATGGGCAGGATTTCTCCCCTCTGTGACGTGAACAGAGGGATAATCTGAAACCGCTCTTTTGGAGAGACTGTTCGTGATTTATAGAGATTATTAAAAAAAATGAGTTGGTGGATTTTTAACATTATAGGTTGGTTGTTTTCACACACTGTGGCCACACAACTGTGTTCAGACACCTTATAAAAGTGATTTTTGCATAATAGGTCCCCTTTAAACAAATCACTTGCATGATGCATGAAGTTCGTCTAATTGTACAAACTTGTGTATCCTGTACAAATTTGTCTTGGACAACTGTCAAGTCAGCAGTCTTCCCCATGATTGTGTAGCCTACAGAACTAGACTGAGAGACCATTTAAAGGCTTTTGCAGGTGTTTTGAGTAGGGGTCGACCGATTATCGACCTGGCCGATTATTGGCACCGATATTAAGCATTTTTATGATAATCGGTCATTTTCAAAACCGATGTGCCGATAAAATTATTTAATTTTGAAACGCGCTATTTGGCTCTGATGCAGCCTGTCGGAACTCACCACTCTGTGGCCTAGAGCAGTCTCCGCCCACCGCGCATCTGATTTGTTGAGAGGCAGGAGTCCGACCAATCAACGTGGAAGACTAAAGGCACTCTCACACCGAAAGCGCACGCATCAGTTCTCTCTCAAAGGCAGCAGCAGACGTTGCATAAGTTGCAATAAAATACAATCCACTACACTGAAGTTGTAAAAACCTCAATATTATCTATTTATGGTTTCCGAGATGGGGGAAACGCAGGGGAAATCGCGGAATCCAGTCATATGGAATTTACTGTATAACGCGGAGTCACGGAATTAGTCAAAGTTTGGATGAATTAATCAAAAGTAGGTCAATACACTTAAATCGACTCATGATATGGACTATCTGTAAACATTAAGCTGCAAAAAGACTATTTAAATATGAATTCTGCATGTTCGGCGTGTCTCTGTATGTGAATGGCACAGACGCGCGGTTTTGACACACACACACACTGAAGTGCGCGACGCTCGCGGTGTATTCCGCATCTGCCATGTCACTAAATGAGGACATAAATACATGAACATCATCCCCAGAACTGCTCTGAGAGTTACTTCATGAGCATTTGACTGTTTCGTTTGAGTAAAACGATCGTCATATCATAAATAGGCTACAGAAACTTAAGAGGTCCTGACGGCAACCCGTCAAAATAAAAGTTCGGTTTATTTACTAATGCTACTACAATTATTACAACTTTTGTTTAAAAGAACAGTCACACAATACGCTATTTCTTACATGTTTTAATTTTAATAGTAAACCCATTTGTTTGCCAAAAAATAGAGTTCAACTCTCATTTGATTAAAAGATAAATTAAATTAATGTTTTATGCCTTCATTTGCACTGCTCTGTAAATGAAAACTAATGGAAATTACTGTCACATAGGCCAAGATTAAGATACTGTCACATAGGCCAAGATTAAGTTACTGTCACATAGGCCAAGATTAGGATGACGGAAATTGGGACATTTCAATAGGCTATTGAACCAAGTGAGCCTATAACAGGCTATTAGTGTTATAGTTTCATTAAAATAGTTGCGGTCTTCTTCGCAACTTCTACAATGGAGCTATGAAGACAATTAAATTATTTACACTTATTATATACATTGCACTTTTTAAATTAATCAACTGATGTGCATTAGATGATGAATTGAATAGTCACCTCTTGTAGGTTATGATTTAGTCAACCGAAAATAATTAATGAAGAATTATGAGAGGTTATGCTATTACACATACATTTCTAACATGTCAATTATTGAAGCCAAATACTTACATTTCCCCAAGCTGTTTAGCTGTAGTATTTAGTATTCATAGGCTTAATCATGAAGCATACAGTGGCCCCACTTTTAACTCTCTCTTTATATATTACCCTTATTGTAGATGGATGCATGGGGGAAGACAAGAGTAAGAAGTGCAACCAACACTAGGGAAGGCCGTTTTTGTCAGAGCCCTTGTTATTCTTAATTTTGACATTCATTTTCATTTTTGCACCAGACATATATATCGGTTCAATATATCGGTTATCGGTCTACTTGGTCTGTAATAATCGGTATCGGCATCGGCCCTGAAAAACACATATCGGTCGACCCCTAGTTTTGAGTTAATTAGCTGATTAGAGTGTGGCACCAGGGGTCTTCAATATTGAACATTTTCACAATATTCTAGTTTTCTGAGATACTGAATTTGGGACTTTCATTAATTCTCAGTTATAAACATCAAAATTAAAGGAAATAAACATTTGAAATATATCAGTCTGTGTGTAATGAATGAATCTAATATACAAGTTTCACTTTTTGAATGGTATTACTGAAATAAATCAACTTTTTCATCATATTCTAATTTTATGACCAGCACCTGTATGTTCAGAAATAATACTAGGAAAATGCTTTTAGAAAATCTCAAAAGTTAAGGTAAATCAAATTCAGACTGACTGAAGGTATAACACCAGTAGACTATTATTAACCATAAATGTTCTGTAAAAACAACAGCAGCTCCTAGCCTGTCATCATGATGCAATCATGTTTACATTACATGATTACATGCTTTTTGTGTGTGTATGTGTGTGTTCACTGCTGTGTGTGTGTGTGTTCACTGTTGTGTGTGTGCACGTTGGATGGGTTAAATGCAGAGCACGAATTCCGAGTATGGGTCACCATACTTCGCTGAATGTCACTTCACTTCACTTTTTATTTGATTGCACAGCTTTTCCATTGTTTTTCTCTCTGTAGGGTTAGGTTCAAGTCTAAAGTTCACTCCCATCTTCTTGAATTTTTTCCTATTCCACTGCTCACGTCGCATCTTTGTCAACACAAAAGTGCATTCTGTGTGAACTCTGCCTACGCTGTAAAAAATCAAAAGTTGAGAACTTAAAAGTTTAAGGCAACCAGATTCAGGAGATTTTTTAGTGTTCTCAAATTGATGTTTTCAGTTTATACAACAAAAAGTTGAGAAAACGCAAAAATCTTCTGTATCTGTATCTTAAACTTTTAAGTTCTCAACTTTTGATTTTTTACAGCGATATGAGCGGTTAATCACGTGTGCTGATTAGGGATGCTCCGATCAGGATTTTTGCAGCCGATACCGAGTACCGATTTCTTGTCATGGTGATCGGCCGATACCGATTCTAATGCTTTATATAACATATGTAATATTATATAAATAATCATAAAAATTATTCCTTATACAGTGAACATTTTAATATTCCTTTAAAATGGTGTTTATGCATAACATTATATATATCAGGGATACTTAATATAAGACCAAAATAAATGCAAACAAAATGTCTGATGCAAAAAAAAAAAAGAGATGGGCTAGGACTCGAGTCGCAGTTTTATAGCCTTCAGACTTGACTTGATCTGAAATGACTCCAGACTTTATTCGATTCGAGGAAAAGGACTTGTGAATATTTTAAAAGCAACTGGAGTCTTTTATCCTTAAATACTTCTTTAAGTGCATCCGCACCCCGGCATCCATCCGGACTCCGAGCCGTAAACAGCAGCACCATTTTAAGTGAACGCATCAAAACAGCGGAGCGGATCACGTTACAAGCGCTCCGGGTCGTTTATGGTAAAAATCTTTCAGTGCTATATCCTCGTATATTTATCTAAAGCTAAACACGCTTTATTCAAGCCCTTTCAGCTCCGTGCGCTTTCTCTCTCCGGATACGCGCCAGTGCCAAGTTCAAGAGCTGCCGTGGTTATTTTAACAACAACAGAAACACGTTGAGAGGCAATATTATAGATTACTTTCACTAAAATACAGCAGAAAAAAACAATGCTGCAAATTAGGGATGCGCGGTATACCGATACTGGAAAAATACCGGTGTATATATTATATTTCAAACAGTACGATATCATAATTTTGCTCAATTCGGTATTTCATACGCTGCTGTTGCAAAATGCACCTGTAGGTGGCAGTGCTTCCCAAATTGCTGCGCAACCGGCAAATGTGACAACAGAACAACGCGATGGATCAAACAGATGAAACTCAGCGCACCCAAAATTAATAAATAAAGAGAACAGTAGAAGTGAAATATGGCATTACTTTGGATAAAAACAGATGAACTGGCCTTACTGCACCTGTATGCAAGCGTTGCTATAGGCCTAAATCATGTTGCCACAGGAACACATCAGATCTTTTTAAGCATTGTCGCTTGCTCATCCTGATCTTTTCAAAGAATTAAGAGATCGACAGGTGAGCGCATCATTCATAAATTCAGATTTGATTTGACCTTTTATTTACATCTGATCAACGCACATTCAGATGTAATACAGTAAGCACAAATGTGCATGTGAGACACGCTAGAATCAATGACGTTTTGGTCACGTAATGCATGCACTTGCATTTCATACAATCAAATTTTAATTGGATATGAATTGAGCAAGAGTTTTGCTATATTAATTTTAGTATCAATGATAAGAAGGGCATGTTTCTGATGCGCTGCCGACCGCTAATATGAAGCAAGTGAGAGTGAGATTTATATTTAATGCTTTTTCTTTGGCTGAGTCTGAAATCTGAAAACAATCTGAGACAGAGAAATAATAACATGATTTTGAATATTACTTTGACTGTTAGAATAACACTTTACAATAAAGCAACATTTGTTGCATGATGCAATATTAACTGCATTTTTTCATTAGGCAGACGATTTCATTTGTGTGTGTGTGTGTGTGTGTGTGTGTGTTCACCTGATCGGGAAGTTGCAGTGACAGAAACGGTGACATTCCAGATAAAGTTTAAAAGCAGTAAAGCCTCTGTTAATGCTGTTGAGTAGGCTAATATGGCCAAAGAAAATATTTAGTTTTATTAATAAAGGTTCATAGAGCGGCCGCGATCAGCTCCGGTGCCCGTGCCAAAGCCTGCGCTCCGCAGACGCGTGCAGTGATGCACAGATCAGCTCTAACGTCACTGAATCTGCTGTTAAAAATTAACCATACATTCATCATATCATCATGCAAAACATACACCACATATTGCAAATTTTTCATTGTTTCTTGAAATGTCATAGGATTTCCACACTGGTGATGACTGCAGCATATGTCCCCAAGCATCATACGCCGCCACGCGTTGACGTCATCAAATTGTGATCGGTACATGAGATCGGCCTAATGTATGAGTACCGATCGAGTCATAAAATGTGAATATCGTCCGATACCGATCTCCGGCTGATCGATCATAGCATCCTTAGTGCTGATACACGGTTGGATCATTCTTTTATCTTTACTGTTATCACCTATCTGCATTTGTTAAATGTCAGAATCGAGCGAGGGAGAATTTTTATGTATTTTTTTTATCACTTTCATCAAAGTCAGAAGTATACATACACTAAGTTTATTGTGTCTTTAAACAAAAAGAAAACTCCAGATGATTCCATTCTGAGCTTAAGAAGCTTCTGATAGGTTAATTGATTCAATTTGAGTTAATTGGTGGCACACCTGTGGATGCATATAAAGGCACACCTCAAACACAGAGCCTCTTTCTTTGACATCATGGGAAAATCAAGAGAAATCAACCAAGAATTGTGGACCTCCACAAGTGTGGCTCATCCTTAGGTGCAATTTCCAGATGCCTGAAGGTCCCACGTTCATCCGTTCAGACAATAATATGCAAGTATAAAAAACATGGGAATGTACAACCATCATACTGCTCAGGAAGGAGACGGATTCTGAGTCTCAGAGAGGAACGTTTTTTTGGTGCGAAATGTGCGAATCATTCCCAGGACAACAGCAAAAGACCTTGTGAAGATGCTGGCTGAAACTGGTAAGACAGTGTCCTTATCCACAGTAAAACGAGTCCTGTACCACCATGAGCTGAAAGGTTACTCTGGGAGGAGAAAGCCATTACTTCAAAACCACCATAAAAAAGCTAGACTACAGTTTGCAACTGCACATGGGGACAAAAATCTTAATTTCTGGAGACATGTCCTGTGGTCTGACGAAAGAAAAATTGAACTGTTCGGCCATAATGATAAACGGTATATTTGGAGGAAAAAGGGCGAAGCTTTGAAGCCTCAGAACACCATCCCAACTGTGAAGTATGGGGGTGGTAGTATAATATTGTTGGGCTGCTTTGCTGCAGAAGGGACTGGTGCACTTCACAAAATAGATGGCATCATGAGAAAAGAGAATTTTGTGGATATATTAAAGCAACATCTGAAGACATCAGCCAGGAAGTTAAAGCTTGGGCGCAAATGGGTCTTCCAAATGGACAATGACCCCAAGCATACCTCCAAATTAGTTACAAAGTGGCTTAAGGACAACAAAGCCAAGGTATTGGAGTGGCCATCACAAAGCCCTGATCTCAATCCCATAGAAAATTTGTGGGCGGCACTGAAAAGGCGAGTGCGAGCAAGAAGGCCTACAAACCTAACCCAGTTACACCAGTTCTGTCAAGAGGAGTGGGCCAAAATTCCAGCAAACTATTGTAGAAAGCTTGTGAAAGGATAGCCAAAACGTTTGGCCCAAGTGAAACCGTTTCGGTGCAATTCTACCAAATACTAAGGAAGTGTATACTTCTGACTTTGATGAAAGTGATAAAAAAAAATATATAAAATTCTCCCTCGCTCGATTCTGACATTTAACACATGCAAAAAATGTTAATATTATTGATATAAAACAGAAAAAGTTTACTCTGATTTAATGTTTGACAGTAAAGAAAAAAAGTTAGTTTTTTTCTGAAGTGTATGTAAATATCTGGTTTCAACTGTATTTCTATATCATGATTCCTCAATTTATAAAAAATAAAATCATGGCATAAAAATTAATTTGGATTAACCGCTAAAATCAAAAAAATTGCCCAGCCCTAAAATGGCATCTATTCATTTTACAGTCCTGCTACTAGCCTCTTATTTAGACTAAAACACCCTTTAATTCGGGTGAGGAAGCTGGTGTTTTGAGTGGCATCCTGTCAATGGTAACCATGTGCCACTGAAATAGATGCATTTTGCAGTATTAAGGTCAAACAATGATCGATTATGGGAATGATTGCAAATTAACATCCCTAGTTGGGATGCAATTCAATTTACCTTCAATAGCAACAGTAATATGTAAGAAGTAGGGCTGTGCGATTAACCGAATCGCAATCGCGATTTGAGACGTTGCAATTTGCTAATCGCAAAACCTGCGATGTGGACGCGATATTACTGTGTTCCAGAGCATATGCACGACTGCCAGCCTTGAGTGGCGGTCTTCCTAACAACAGCGTGAGCTACCTCCGTTCTCCCCGATCAGCACTGCTCTAGCCAACTGCGGAAACACTAGGGATGCAACGATTATAGATTTAGCTGGTACGGTTATTGTCTGATGAATAATCACGGTTTTACGATTATGACGATTATTATGCATTTATTAATTTCCCAACATTAATAATGTATAAAATCACATGAACACTCTTTAGATGTTAAAGTGTTATTTATTGCTGGCTTTTGAAACCGAAATGACACAGTAACCAACAATACAGCACAAAATAATAATAAACAACAAACAAAAGTCCATCTCTCCCATTAGAATTAAAAAAGGTGTTGAAAAGAAGAAATGGAAATAGATCACAAAAGTATTTAATGTTTTCAGTTTGTACATTCTTTACATTTCTTTTGGACCTGGGGTAGAGAATTTGGAAACATGGTGAAAAAAAAAAATCTTGTTGGTTTTTACTTATAAATAATACTACAACAGGGATAGTAAATACATTTAATGAAGTATTATTAATATACAACTAATATTAACTTTATTTATCCCACAGGGGAAACTGTTACTAATGATGGAAATAAAGTGAAATATTATTGTAATCCACTGTCATCCATACGTATTCATTTTAATAATCTTTATAATAATTCATATGATTTTACATGTAGCCTGAGAAAATCATGTCTATTGTTTTGGTTTGTGAGATCGGAGATTCATTCAGGAGGACACAAACGTCTTGAGAACGCTGCCCGTGACTTTTATTAATTAAATAAATGAAATAGCCTACTGGAGAGACACAGACACAGGTAGGCTAATTCACACAGGCAACTGCCACCTCTCTCCTTCTCTCTCGAATAATTAATTCAAGTAGCTAAATATTATAATTAATTCATTCAAATAAATGTGATCTTACCGCACTATTTAATCTCTTTCTGATCTGAAGTGGGCAGAATAACGAGCTAACGAGCATAACGAGAATAACTGAGCTAACGAGCCGTAGCTTCGCGTCAGGTGGTTCTTGCCTTCATGTCGTGCATTAAAATCATTCAATGTACAGCTAGCCGTGCATTATCACTTATGTATTCGCTCTTTAGCATTAGTTTTTTTACGGCAATATTTAAATGACACCCTGGTCATTCTTGGTGTACCCAAAATGGTCCCACACTATCGACAGGCATTTCTCTGGAGGAAATCAAGCTTTGCTGTTTAGTCCCTCTGTCACTAATCTAATGCGTGTAGTAGCCTCCGTGTCTCTGATAAGCAGCGCGTCATTTGAAGCTGGTGCACCACTAGTGTGACTGTTTTCATTTTGCACAGGCTGCAACAGTTCAGCTCCGTGCAACAGAAACACTCGGTTTTGTGGAACCTTTACGATTAATTAACCGTGATGTTTTAAAGCGCGGTTAATCACGGAACCGGTTAATTGCTGCATCCCTAGTAAACACCAACCGTTTAAAAAGGGTCAGATCGAATTAAAACTAAAGAAAAACGTATGTAACTTCAGCTTCGAAATGACAGAGAAAGAACAAAAAAGGTAATTTGCAAGAGCTGCCTTATCAGTTCTGCTTTCAGTACTGGAGAATAAAAGATACAGTTTTAGATGTTTTTATTTGCAGGCTACATGAACCTTATCTAACACATTTTATCTCCCCAACAGATTAATTTGAAATAAGTTTATAATGCATGTTCTCTGAATGCTTCTCATAGTCGCTCCGCTCTGCCCCACGCCGCGTCTCACGGACGAGCCGTTTACACGCAGCCGGTCTCGTGATGCTCTTTTATACTCGCGGTCTCGCGTCCGGTTCTGCTCCGCAAGTCTCTCACGAGTGCATCTGGCAATATGGACGAGGCCTGACGCACGCGCACAACCCGTGTCCACTCGCACCTGGCTCCGCGTTTAAAACTAATGTAAATAACTGCTTGCCAATTTCACTTGGATGAAATGAAACATTCTGGACATTTCCCAGTTTGTTCTTAAAATCCCAAATACTTAAAAATGAATGAATCAGCCCGCGTAACATGTAATACTTTAATAATTGACTAAAGAAATACAGTTCTTTATAAAAAATAAACAAATCTTTCCTGTGAAATTCAGTAATTCTGTAAAAGTAGTAATACCATTATAATCTTCCCTGCAGAAAAAACAAAAAAAACAGTAGAACCCCTCCCAAAACACAATAGAAACTGTAATAGATTTAAGGGTTATGATGGGAATTGTATTGGTTTTAATGTAAACTATAACGGTGTCTGCTGGTATTTGATGCTTTCTACTGGTGGGATGTAATCAAAGTCTCTTTATATAGTCTTTGATGTAATCTAGCAGATAGCAACCAATAGAACAACAGTCATTTCTATCAGAACAATTTTTCAGCAGGGTAACGATACTCATACTGTGCTGCACATTATTGACAATATTGAGCTGAAGCTTGACTTCGCAAATCAAATCGCAATCACAATATCTGTCAAAAAAAATCTCAATTAGATATTTTCCCCAAATCGCACAGCCCTAGTAAGAAGTGTAATTTTTATGGTGTAAACCATTAACTACACTGCCTGATCCACTGAGTTAGGACTCATTTTAAAATGTACTGTTTTAGATCATGGTAAACCAAGGTAAACTCATATGACCTGCCACCATCCCCACAAATGTCAGGAGCCATCATACACTAGTGATTATGTGGAGTTCCTCAGTGTTCCTCATTCATTTCTCCTAAGATTTATTGCCAACTGTTGCTTATAGTGAGCAAACAAATGCCAGCCGCTATTGAAGCCATTATTGAATGGAAGTAGTGACAGATCTTTTCTTATGCGTTGTTGTGACACACATCCAAGTGTATTAATTATCATAAAGTTATGCTTTATTTGTCAGTGTCTTTGTTACAGTGTAATTGTACATTTAAATATCAGTAATATAAATTGATTACATGTTCTTAATAGTTAGGATTAGGTTTGTTTTATGTTTAGTTGCAGTCTGTGCATCAGTTGTTGATTGGATGTTCAGACATTTGTACTCCATGCAAACTTGCAATCAATTGTGAAGGGGCTGTTTATTACTACTATAATTACTTGCGGTCGACCGATATGTGTTTTTCAGGGCCATACTGATTATTACAGATCTAGACTGTATCAGAAGTAGACTGATAACCGATATTTTGAACCGATATGTCTGGTGTAAAAATGAATGTCCGAATTAAGGAAAACAAGGGCTCTGACAAAAACTGCCTTGCCTGGTGTTGGTTGAGTGTAGTACTCCCACTTCTTACTGTTGTCTTCCTCCGTGCATCCATCTACAATAAGGGTAATTTAAAGAGAGAGATAAAAGTGGGGCCACTGCTTCATGATTAAGCCTATGAATACTGTACTACAGCTAAACTGCTTGGGCAAATGGAAGTATTTGGCTTCAATAATTTCCATGTTAGAAATATATGCGTAATTGCATAACCTCTCATAATTCCTCATTCATTATTTTCTGATGTCTAAAACATAACCTATAATAGTAGAGGTGACTTCGATTCATCATCTAATGCACATAAATGGATTTACTTTAAAAAATCACACCCCCGGTTTCACAGACAAGTCTTAAGCCTAGTCCTAGACTAAAATGTAAGTCTGAGCTGTTTCAACTGAAAGAAACTAGCAGTGACTGATCTTGTTTTTGTTTTGTCTCAAGATGCACCCCAGTAATGTTTTTTTTTCTAAGCATGTTTATAAAAGTTACTTAAATGTTCTAATTGAACTATGGTCTAATCTTGGCTTAGTCTAAGCCCTGTCTGTGAAACCAGGCCATAATGTAATGTGTAAATAATTTAATTGTCTTCATAGCTCCATTGTAGAAGTTAAGACCACAACTATTTTCATGAAACTATAACACTAATAGACAAAGAGACACCACCCCTCACAATGTAGAGCGCTTTGAGTGCTTAGAAAAGCAGGAAAGCACTATATAAATGTAATGAATTATTAATTAATTAATAGCCTATTATAGACACACTTAGTTCAATAGACTATTAAAATGTCTCAGTTTTTGTCATCCTAATCTTGGCCTATGTGACACTAGAAATTTCCATTTTAATTTACAGTACAGCTCAAATGAAGGCATAAAAGATTAATTTCATTTATTTTAATCAGATTAGAGTTAAAATCTAAACTTAAAGTAAATTTTATTATTAAAATTAAAACATGGAAGAAATGGAGTATTGTGTGATTTATTCTTTTAAACAAAAGTTGTAGTAATTGTTGTAGTATTATGTGTATAATAATATATTTCTGACAGTTTCTTTTAAGCTAAACTGAACTTATATTTTGACGAGCTGCCATGAGGACCTTTTAAGTTTCTGCAGCCTATGCATACGATATGAGGATAGTTTTACTCAAATATGAAACTGTCAAATGCTCACGAAGTGACTCTCAGCAGTTCTGGAGACGAATTTGAATAAAAATCCTTTTTTTTTTTTCTTTTGTGCACAAAGTATTCTCGTAGCTTCGTAAAATTACGGTTGAACCCCTGATGTCACATGGATTATTTTACTGATCTCCTTGCTACGTTTCTGGGCCTTGATCGTAATAGGATCCTTGCGGTCTATGGAGGGTCAGAGAGCTCTCAGATTTAATCAAAAATATCTTAATTTGTGTTCTGACGGAGGTCTTACGGGTTTGAAACAACATGAGGGCGAGTAATTATTGACAGAATTATAATTTTTGGGTGAACTATCCCTTTAACATCGGCTCCGATAATCGGCCAGGTCGATAATCGGTCGCCCCTAATAATTACTACTGTTATGCATTACGTTATTGGAGAAACTCCGCATAAGTTGCCAGAGAGAAGTAAGTCATTTCACCAGAAGATCCAGTTGTGACATTTTGATAAATGCTACGAGCTCAGAAAAAAATTAAACATGCATGACTGAATCGTTCCTAATAAGATCATTAACATGCATTTAGAAAATAGCATGAATTTTAATTTTATGCTTTTAAGAAATCTGAATTTTGCACTCAACTTTCCACTCGTTCCAAGGAATTGCATTTATTAATCCCTATCTGTCTGTTCTTATGAACTAATTATGCATCATCAATATTTAATGGCATTTAATTTTTGATGCTTTGCCTTAAAGAGCTCTGAAGTTTTCACTCCTCCTTTCTCTGTTCAAATAATTGCAGTAATTTATTCTTGCGCATCTGTTCTTATTGGTCTGTTTTTATTTTTGATCATTATTAAATTTGTTTTATTACATGTGTTTCAGTCTGTCAGACTATAAGAAACTTTACTTGAATGCATCTTTTCTTCTCTAAATAGGTCTTAACAATATCTTGGAAGTGTTTCTTGAAACACAAGTTCTGGAGGAGATCAGGCTTTTAAAAGGTATGTTTCTCTGAGATGATATTCCAGGGCTCCAGACAAAAAAATCGAGTAAGGAGCCATTGGCTCCTATAAAAGAAAAACTTAGGCGTAGGCGCCAAATTATTTTTTTAGGTGCCACAGAATAAAAGTGGTTTATTTTATTATTGTCATTTTATTTTTCCCCCCTATTTTAACATTTCAATCATTTTGTCATGTGTTTATGTCTTATCTTTTCTAGGCTTTATCAGCATTTTAATCCATCTTGTAGATGATCAGGTCGACCGGGGGACTAAGGTTCACTTAAAGTGTGAATTAAATGTCTTTTACAACTTGAAATATACAGTCACAAAGAATTGTTGGTTACACAGAATCTGTACCAATATCATGGACCATAAGCATCACTTGGCAACTGAGTGCAGTGCATCCTATAAATGTTGTCACGTCTTTCACACATTCAGTCTGTTTTTCTTCATTAGTAAAATGCAATTTTATAGGAGGAGTTGAATCATGTACAACAGAATAAGTAAAAATATTAATATGCAACAGCGCATAAATATAGCAAAACGCTCCTCTTTATAGTTATTTTTCTAGCTGACTGATGAGTTTATGGACACTGAGTGGTTATTCTGAGGTAAATGTATTACAATGCAATGTTTACAAGCTTTATACATTTCCTCAGTTTGAAACACTGAATGAGCTTTTACATAAAACATTTCAGTAAGTTGTACTATAGGCTTTCTTATTGCCTACCTTTTGATCATGTTCATTTCATATATAGTAGTAAATGGAAATATATAATGGGTTCACTTGCTGCTTTAACTGAGGAGCTAAAGAGATCGCGCCTGAGCATTAAGTGCGATACTCTCCCTCGCGCGATCCGGACGCATACACGGACCGTGTGGACGCGGGGTACTGGTGTTTATATTACCCAAAGTGTGCGCTTGTGGTCCGCATTAAAGAGCACCCAAACCGCATCATTTGAATTTCGTAGCATTTTAAAGCTGATACTTTGTTTATTAAAAAGTAAGACAGCACAAAGCTTTTTGCGATTACTGGATGGCAAGTGCGCTTCAAATAACAGGAAGTCCATGCATTAACAGAACACAGCATATAGACTAAGATCTCGATAAGAAGATCGACCGGACAAGTGTAAATGCATCTGGTTGTTGAAACCACATATGGTAATTTTACTCCTCCCATAATATTAAAATAATAGACGTGTGAGAGCGTTTTATAGGCTATATGGCCTGTTATAGTCAGATATGACAGCGCAATGCAACAAGCATCACCGCGGATGAGTAGCGGAATATTCTTCAGCAAGCGACGTGCAAACTGAATGAACCTGAAAGTAAGCCGCAGACGCTCAACACACAATCTTCTTCATTAAAAGTAGCGAGACTAGCCTATCTTTCCAGTGCTGATGCCGCGCGCTCTCTTGATATTGAAATTAGCTGATAATTAATAAAATTATCCATTGCTTTCATTGACGTGAACTCCGTTATATTTGCATATGAAGCGGGAATTGAAGAACGGATTTATATCCGTTTTGCGAAGACACATTTATGTGGCCAAGTGTAAATGGGGAAACGTTTTAACAAATCATATAGATATCCGATCAGAGAAAATGCATGAAGTGAGCAGGTGTAAACAGGCCCTTTCAGGTCTCTCTCACTGCGTTCAGCAGACTGTGTGCGGCAGAGACGAGGACTGTTTGAAACTCTTTTCAGTAAAACTTTGATGCGCATCGTCTTATGTAAGTTTAATACGTGAACATAACAAAAGATGTGAGCGCAAAACAATCAGGAAAAAAGTCCTTTCATGCAAATTATATATAGTCGCCAGTGGCGACCTCAGCAAAAACTTCACTCGCAAATTAATATTTTTGGTCGCAAATGCGACCATTTTAGTTGCAGTTTGGAGCCCTGTATTCCATTAGTTCAGAAATTTTATTTATTTAGTCATTTAGCAGACGCTTTTATCCAAAGCGACTTACAAATGAGGACATAAGCAATCAAAACCAACAAAAGAGCAACAATGTGCAAGTGCTATTACAGATAATTATTATTATTATTTATTTTTTTAAATAAAAAGACATAGATAAAATAAAATTAGAATAGATAGTGCTAGAGTTAGAGGGTCAAGTAAAGATGGAACGGATGAGTTTTTAGCCGTTTCTTGAAGATGGGTAAGGATTTGGCTGCTCGGATCGAGTTGGGCAGGTCATTCCAGCAGATGGGAACAGTTAATGAAAAAGTCTGTGAAAGTGTTTTTGTGTGTCTTTGGGATGGTACAATAATGCGTCGTTCACTTGAAGAACGCAAGCTTCTAGAGGGCATATAAGTCTGAAGTAATGAATTTAGGTAAAGGGCTGCAGAGCCAGTGGTGGTTCTGTAGGCAAACATTAATGCCTTGAATTTAATGCGAGCAGCTATTGGTAGCCAGTGCAAATCGTTGAACAGAGGCGTGACGTGTGTTCTTTTCGGCTCATTAAAGATTAATCTTACAGCTGCATTTTGGATTAATTGTAGAGGTTTAATAGAATTGGCTGGAAGACCTGCCAAGAGAGCATTGCAATAGTCAAGTCTGGACAGAACAAGAGCCTGAACAAGGAGTTGTGTTGCATGTTCCGAGAGAAAGGGCTTGATCTTCTTAATATTATATAATGCAAATCTACAGGACCGGGCAGTTTCAGCAATGTGGTCTGAGAAATTCAGCTTATCATCAATCACAACTCCAAGGTTTCTGGCTGTTTTTGAAGGAGTTATGGTAGATGAGCCTAACTGGAAGGTGAGATTGTGATGAAGCGATGAGTTAGCTGAAACTACAAGCAGTTCTGTCTTAGCTAGGTTAAGTTGAAGGTGATGGTCCATCATCCAGCAAGAAATGTCTGTTAGACACGCTGAGATGCGAGCAGCTATTGTCGGATCATCAGGATGGAATGAGAGGTAGAGTTGAGTGTCATCAGCATAGCAGTGATATGAAAAGCCATGTTTCTGAATGACAGAACCTAGTGATGCCATGTACATAGAAAAGAGAAGTGGTCCAAGAACTGAGCCCTGAGGCACCCCAGTAGCTAGATGTTGCGACTTGGATATCTCACCTCTCCAAGATACTTTGAAGGACCTATCAGAGAGGTAAGACTCAAACCACTGGAGTGCGGTTCCTGAGATGCCCTTTCTCAATAGAGTTGACAAGAGGATCTGATGGTTGACTGTATCAAAAGCAGCAGACAGATCCAGCAAGATAAGTAATGAAGATTTGGAAGCCGCTCTTGCAAGTCTTAGGGCTTCAACAACAGAAAGCAAGGCAGTTTCGGTCGAATGTCCACTTCTGAAGCCAGATTGGTTACTGTCCAGGAGGTTGCTCTGTGTGAGAAAGACAGAGACTTGGTTGAACACAACTCGTTCAAGTGTTTTTGCAATGAAAGGAAGAAGGGAAACCGGTCTATAGTTCCCTAAAAGAGTTGGGTTAAGAGTGGGTTTTTTAAGAAGTGGAGTTATACGAGCCTGTTTAAATGCTGAGGGAAAAACACCAATGTGAAGGGATGTGTTAACGATGTGAGTGAGTGCAGGTACAACTGCAGGAGAAATGGCTTGAAGGAGATGAGATTGAATAGCATCAAGCGGACAGGTAGTAGGATGACTGGAAAGGATGAGTTTAGAGACTTCTGCCTCAGAGAGTGGAGAGAAGGATGTGAACGAGTGTATTTTTGCTGGTAAGATATGTTTGATAGATTGTGGTGTGGAAAATTGTGCAGTGATGTTTGTAATTTTATTAATGAAGAATGTGGCAAAGTCGTCAGCTGTTAGAGATGATGAAGGAGGGGGAGGAGGAGGAGGACAAAGGAGGGAGGAAACTGTTTTAAAGAGCATGCGAGAGTTAGGTGAATTGTTAATTTTGTCATGATAGTATGTCTTTTTAGCAGTGGAAACATTAGCAGAGAAGTCAGAGAGGAGTGATCGATATAAATTAAGGTCAGAAGGATTACGTGATTTGTGCCATACCCTTTCTGCAGCCCTGAGTTTAAAAATGAACACAAAGGCATTACGTTTACTGTAACTGAAGGCAGTAATTGGAAAATGTGTGTGAGGAAGCTCATTAGAAAACAAAGTGCCTCAAAAATACTCGATTAAAACCACATCATTCGCTCTACCATTACAGTAGAAAAGGAAACATGTTTTATGCTTTAATATTAAGTTGTGAACCACATTCATGTAGTTTCTGCATGCCTCCATTATCAAACATATTTTACGGGACTGCGCTGCATTTGCTATCACTAGACAGGTTTTATTCAGAGTTTTTTTTGTTTTGTTAACAACTGTTTATTGAATTTTATTCTGTGGAACAGTAGTACAAAACTAGGGCTGCCATCTAAACGATTAATAAAAATCAGCAATTTTACTTAAATATTTTATTAAACCAAATGAAATCCAAATTTCTATGAAATCCTTTTTTAAAGCAAAAGTGAAGTGCAGCATAGAGTGCAAGCAGCAAGTGTCCATCTCTCAGTCCAAATCACTGAAATCAGTTCAGTATTATAGTGTGAGAATGACAACATATCCACACGTTCTAGTCTAATAACAATACAATTATACACAGATTTAGACAGATTTGTGAACAATATTTGAGAGAAATAGGCCTTTTGTGTACATAGAAAAAGTCTTAGATCTTTGAGTTCAGCTCATGAAAAATGGGGGCAAAAACAAAAGTGTTGCATTTATAATTTTGTTCAGTGTAGTTTGTTCCAGTAGCCAACCGGTGGAGCGAGAGGAATCATGGAAGAAAATAAATGAATACGTGGGAGAACATTCATTTTAATCACCTGAAAAGAAGTAGGAAGACGAGATCAATTTTCCAAATCTGAGGATACTTTGGCAAGAATACCATTCTATTGGCTGCCCACTGCTCCGGGTGTGTGTGTTCAGTACTGAGTGTACACTTGGATGAGTTAAATGCAGTGCACGAATTCAGAGTATGGGTCACCACACTTGGCCACACACCACTTCCCTTTCCCTTTCCCCCCTTTTCCTTATCACCCAGCCCTAGTTGCACTGTATGTAATATGCAGGTTTTAATTATGAAGCATTATGATGAAGTATAACAATGTTTATTTTAATTTTAACTCTAATCTTAAATTTAATCTTTACTTTATTTGTTTTATTTTTTTGCAAGATGAAAAATGCATCTCATGCATATTTTATGACAAATGTGGAAGTAGAATGGCCAAACTTTTGTATAGGTGTATTATCATTGTGAGTACTTGTTTCTAATCCTCTAGGGCTGCCTTCGACTAAGGATTTTTCTGGTCGACTAGTCGTCGTTCATTTGAAGCATTAGTCGACTGATCGCACATTTATTAATAAACCATTTAAATCATAATAATGAGCCTTTAATTGCCTGCATTGCCTAATAGCGCTCAAGTGCACACATAAGCTTGCCACAGCACAGCGACGGAAGTAATGATTATGAATATGTCAGGGAAAAACAGTGAGGAGGCTGCATTAAGTAAGGAATAATTGACGACGGGCCGTTGAATTATTAGAAAAATAATGCACACCCGAGGTGGTGATGCGAGGTGTGTGCATTATTTTTCTAATAATTCAACGGTCCGGAGTCAATTATTCCGCTTATACTACGGTTGCCACACCTCAAGACATCGATCAGATGATATATTTCAAGGGATTCGTCCGGTTTTTCTACTTAAATCGCTATTGTGAGTAGGATTATTTCTTCCGCATCTCATCCAACGACTCTTTTGCTAGTTCCAAAACGTCATTTTAAAGCTGGCAATGGAGGCTTGAGCCGTTGATAGCAGACTAATGCAGTTAATAATGAAGTTATTAGAAAGAGAGCGAGAGAGACAGAGACACAGAGAAAGAGAAACAGAGAGAGAGAGAGAGAGAGAGAGAGAGAGAGCTTGTATGAATAAGGCTACCTCTGTGTGTCCCTCAACAGTGTTCTGAAGCACCGTCTCTAAACTGTAAGTCTGCTTTAAGATGCAGCGCTGTTATTACCTCGCTAGTGAGAAATGTCATGTGTAGCCTTTAAGTTGCTACACTAGGCTAACTGATAAAATCGTCAGGGCAGCGCTGACAACGATGCGAAGTGATATGGAACTGTAATGCGGTCAAGAAAGCTGCCTGGAACTACGTTCGCCGTGCGTTTCCCTGAAAATAATTGCACACCTCAGAACGTTCGTCAGCCAATCAGATTCAAGCATTCAACGGCCCCGTAGTATAACATTTTAATAATGTATTGATAAACTACTGCTTTGTTCTCGGTTTAAGAGATGGGTGACACTGACTCGTCATCTCTGCAGTAGTAATGCTCCTGTATGCATGTTTCATATGGATTGCATAATCTGAGAATATTTGTCTTCCATTTGAATTGGTTAATTTGAAAGGAGACATTTCAGTCTCTATAGATGTATTTTTTATGTCTGTAAGACAACGATACACACAGAGTTTCGTGCTCAAGTTCACAGAGACTGAGACGGCAGAAAGCACATCCTGTTTGCTTTCATTATTTTACTAAAGCACGATGTTTTGTTGTTGATGTGAGTGCACACAAATAAACAGTCTTTACAGATTCAAAAGATGTATTGATATTATCTGAATGAGCAAAAATGAGGGAGTATTTTAAGAGCAAGTGTCTGCATCTGTCCTGCAGTGAGCGCTGTTCAGCTTCTATACTCCACACAGACACTTGAACAGTGCACATTTCTCCATTGACATTAGATTGAGTGGCTATGTTAAGTTACTAATACTTACATGTTTCAGATGAGCCATATTTGAGGTCGGTGAATGATAGGAGAGTGTTTAGATGTCTTTGTGGTAATACAGGACCAGCCCTTAACGATCTGTCCGTCACAGACTGTGTGACTTTGCCTGTGTTTTTTTTTTTTCTTTCTGCGACTAACAAACTTTTGGTCAGCTAACAAAAAGTCGACTATTAGGGGGCAGCCCTATAATTTACGATAAATCGAAATGAAATTGCGATAAGGCAATAGCTGCAATTGTCATTAGTGAAGCAGGGTTCTGTGATCAGTAGTAAATCTCCATCGGAAGGCCAGAGAATCTCCAAATACGTCCCGCAGAAGAACCCCAGGCAATACCTATAGCACCAGCTGAATGAACGGAAGATTTAACGGCTTTCATTGATTCAACATGACTAATAAACAAGACTACGACAATATATGATTTATACGAGTTCTAATTCTAATTATTATTATAATTTAACTTATAATAAAGTATATAATAATGCAATGCCTTTATCACTGCTTAAAATAGTATGAAATATGTTGTGTGTCTTATTCTGTGTAAGAAGCCACATCATCTCACAGAAGGATTTATTTCAAACACGTAAAAAAAAAAGACGTTATGAAGTGAGCTTGGAGTAAAAACATGTTATTTAATGTGGTATTTTCACGTGCTTTCAGATGGAGCAGCATTTACTACACAGAGCCTTAGTTCCCTGAGAAGCTACGCAAACAGGTTTAATTATCACAGAACGATATCGTCGATTTTATTATTGTATGATTAAATCATCTGCGATTATGAATGCGATATTGCGTTACCTGTCAGTGAACTACTGCTCTGTGTAGTAAATGCTGCTCCTTCTGAAAGCACACGATGGAGATTTACTGCTGATCACAGAACCGGCTTTACTGACAAGATACGCATGACAATCGTATTTGATTAAACATGCAACCTTATAATTTACAAAGTCTATATACCGCCTAGACCCGCGGTCTTTCTAGAACCGATAATCAGAAGTAAATCGATGATCAGAGTTATAAACACACAGACACTTCCTGGTCATCACCTACTGGTGCAGTGTTGTAACTTCCAGAAAGCATTACTGAACAAATAACTTTTTGAGCTGATTCAAATATTTAATTCCTTGAACTGAATCCAAAACCCCATCCACAGCTGCTGGCCGTTGTCATTGCTTCAGTTGCCAGGGAGAACACATACTGAAAAACAGATACCATGAATGCACTGTTTAGTAGCTTTGTACATTCATGGCAGACATACAAATCAAATATACAAATAAATGTATACATGAGCAAATCAAAATGGTAATATAATTACTGAAAAACAATGCCATTTTCCTCCTCACCAGTGGGTGGCAGTGTCACCAAACTTGGTGCCAAATCATAGTAAAGATCATGAAAACCAAATGGAGCATTTACACAGACTGTGATGTGTTTCCACAGTTATTAACATCATTAATCTAGAGAGTTTTTATATATATTAATTTAAAAAAATACGTTCCTAACACTGCACTTTGGTTTTTATCATTAAATTGCAGAAAATGCTTTAACGCTGAGAGAATTTCTAATACGACGGCTGAAGGACTGATGGCAGATTGTACATCTATCTTCTGACCATAATCAATCTTTCTAAATAAATAAATAGCATTTCTATGACATAGATATACATAATATATATATATATATTAGTAATCACAATTTTTTTTCTCTTGCTATTGTGGCAAATGAAAATGCAGAAATGATATTTGTTCTAGTGTGCCGTTCACCACTATAAATGTTAACTATGATGACTTCGAATGATGATACATGGGGCAAGTTTTTGAGCAGTTTTGCTGGTCAACTTTTTTTGAGCAACGTTGCATGGGCACTTTCTTTCTAAGAATGGGTAACACATTTCTATATGGATACTTCAGATTGGTGGACTCGTGGGCCCGGAGTCTCACCTGGTTGCCCGTTGACTGCAACATTGCTCAAAAAACTTGCCCCGTGTATCATCAGCTTTCCACTTCTGAAATCCCCAGACATTTGAAAAAGGTCCATTTGGTGAAGATCTCTTAGTTGTAGCCTATGTTCTACTCTAGTTGGATGATCAACATGACCAATTCAAAAACATCTGGTCCAGCCAATGTTACAAGACTAGAGGGTTCCAAGATGCAACCAACACAATATCCTCTTTGAGCTGGTAGTGGCACCAGAGATCGATTACACTGGTCTAAGGATGCTTTTGATTGACTATTTCCATTTTACTTTGACAGTCACGCTACCCAAAATGGACAGCTAGTTGGACTGTAAAACTGGTGTTTTTTTGTTTGTTTTTTCTCCCAAGCTCCCTTTCTTGCACACAGTTGAATTTTGCCTCTTCTTTTGGATCCACAGATTGTAAGCCTGCAAGTGTGTCAAATTGGTCATTTGATGAAAATTGTCTTTTCTGCTGCTTAAGACGAGAAAAAGTGAAGGTAGTTTTTTTTGTTCATTTACACTTTCCCCCTTTTCCTGACATGTCAAGACACCTTGGAAGAACCACTTTGATCTTTTTTTCTTTTTTACCTTAGGCTATCGGTTTTCCTGTACTAGCTATAGTGCTTTCAGTGATGGCATTTTCAGTGATAATTTTCCATTTTCCATGGTTTTGGAATAAATTTGAAGTTGCATGTGTGTGTCTCCTAAAAGTATGTAAAAACACACCTCCAACCTTCATTCTCTTTGTATTTTCCCTCATGAACAGGAACACATAGTTGCACTCAACAAACAAATTGTGGAAAGTGGAGGAAAACCTTTACTAGGTAAAGATCCTTCTAATATCAGCAGACTTGAGTGGCAATCAGAGGAATTCCTGAATGCAGTGTTGCACAGCAAAGGTGAGTATAGCAGCACATAGTCATTGTGTGAAAATGAATGGTCAGACATGGTGCATAAAAGTGATGGAAATGACTGCAACTTTTGCTGTAGTAAGAGTTACTGGTACTGTCCAGAATAAGTAAATCGATTAATCTCACAAGTTTTAATGTGCATGTAGCAGAGCTATAATAACGTTTTATTTACCCCAAGCCTGAGTTTTCCTTTCTACTGTGTTCTTATCAAAGTGTCCTATTTCCTGGACATTCAAATGAAGTCCTTGTCAACTTTGATGTTTATTTTCACATTCACTTTATTTTAACATGTCTAATTGAACTGTCTACAGAATACACGCCAAGAATTCCAGATCCACACATCCCTGTGGTGGCTTGTGGTATCTTGCAGCAGATGATTAATGTGTTAGCTTCACATTATACCTCAAGAAACGACTGCTCTCAGGACTCCCTTCAGAACAATGGAAAAAAGGACCAAAGCCTTCTGAAAACTAGCTGTGTCACTTCATCCGCTGCTGTCAAAATAGAGTCTGCTGCTTCTGCTCAGAAAAAGTTAATCATGGTGGACCAAGATGCCCCGCTGGACCTCTCTCTGAGAAAGATCAAAGTGGAGGACTTTGAGCAAGGTACAGTATAGAATTTATAAATGTATAAAGAGCTACTAGTTAAAAATAAATTGGTTTATCTTTGTTTCGAATGATTTGTCTCTTTAGATGGAGTTCTTGATCTTTCGACTAAGAAGAATTTTAACAAAGGTCATGCATCTTTAAGGAATTCTCATGTCAGCCCAGCTACACATTTGGTCAAAAGGTAGATCAGGATATATGGTCTCTTTTTTTTACCACGTTTAAAATGAGAATATATTACTAATATTTTTGCCTGGTCTTTCAGGGACTCCATCGACCTGAGTCTTGCTGAAGTAAAAGATCTACAGTCTGTGAACACTTTGGAACAGTTCATGTCAAAGCTGTGTTTGCACCACCAGCACCAAATAGTTGATGCATTAGGCCTCTTACAAAGCGAAGTCAAGACTGTGGCTGCTTCTAACCATTTCCAAGCACCCACTCCAGATTTGTCTGAGAAGCAGGCGACAACCAGCTGCAGTTATGCATCGTTTGAAACCAGCTCTGAGATTCAGCAGTCTGAGAGAACATGCTCTGTGGATGCTGCTGTGAGCATTAGTAAGACTCAAGAGTCATTTGTTGTCAGGACCAGTCAAAAGCCTACTGCAGAGGTGTTAAAGGCTGATATTTCCAGTATTGCACGGGTAATGACTGAAAAACAAGTTGACCTTGGCAAGATGGAAGTTTTGTCATCATCTTGTGGAACAGGTGTTGAGTGTGGAAATGTAAGTTCTGCAACAAAATTGTTTGTAATGACAAAGACAACTACTGATAATCTGGGAGCAAAAAAAGTGTTCGGTTCAAGCATTCAGCAAATTCCAAGTAGCAATTCTGTAAAGACATGTCTATGCAGTGCGGAGCAATGCTTGCCAACTTGTACTGCGGAGTCTGATCATGCAGATTTGTCAAAATGCACACAGAAGTGCTTTGCACAAAATGAAGATGCTGTTGTAAAACCACCCACAATTCAAAATGCATCAAGTGTTGTTGTACCAATATCTCCAAGAACAGCTAGGAAAAGCAGAAAAGGTTCTTGCCTTATACAAAGGAATGGCTCTTTAAGTTGTCTCATAAATGATACCGATAGCCATTGTGACCTAGTTTATATTAGAAAATCAATTACAGAATGTCAGCCTCAATGTCGTAATCGACTGCATCCACGACAAAATGCCCGAAAGAGCACTAGGGGGCACAAATATGTGGAGGAGTACTTGGAACTGAAAACCGTCCGTACCTTAGCTCGTAAATCGATAGGCCATTCCAGTGGGAATTATCTAGCTCATATGCCAGACATGCGCACCTCAGTGACTCCGAAGCAGGTCCTTTCTAAGTCTGGCAGTGTACCTCTAGTAAACACACCTTTTGCAGGGGACTGCATGAAAAGTGTCATTCCAAAATTACCATCGGAGCAGATAGCAGAGAATGAAATGCCAGGAGATGTCGTAAAAGTAACAAGTCTGGGTCTGATGGTTAAAACTAGTCAGACGGGTAAAATTCAAAGTAATGGCCAAATTACTTTGAGTGAATTAACCATGCAACCAGATTTGATCTCAGAGAAACACATGGACACAGTAGAAGAAAGCACAGAAACAACAGAACACACTGTACAGAAAGACGGATGTGACTCCCAAATTGGACCCGTGCCAGAAGCGGTGGTATGTGGTACAGAAAGAAAGGCTGAGTGTGAAGATAAATCTTTGGCCATGTTAGGGGACACATCGATCAGTGATGGCTCCAAAGACTGCTGTACTGATGAAGTCGACATAGAACCGAGAAATGAAAGGGAAATAAAAAAACCCACAGAAGTCGAGACTTTCCAGGAACAATCCGAGGCATCAGAAATAACGGCAAACACTGAGGAGGATAAAGGTGCTCAGGAACAAGTTGTACATGACACTGAAAGTAATCTCCAAACAGCAAACTCTTCCGAACAACCAGTGAAGGATCAAGAGGATTCAGCGGTGTCCAGCCTGACTGAAGTCTCTACTGTACAACCAATTGTAAAGTGTAAAGAGAAGGATGTTGATCTACATACTTCAAAAGTTTTGAATGCAAAACATTCTGTGCCCTCAGACAGATGCTTGCGTAGTAGAAATAAAGGCAGCGTTGACGTAACGAAAGACTCTATGAAGTGTGGTGCTTCTGAACTTGTTGATCATGCCAATGATAAAAGCCCAAAGGCAAATGTGCATATTGAGCAGGAGCCTGATTTGAAAGCTGTGGACATTCTTGAAACGGCACCGGAGCTCCAGACTGCCAAAGCTTCTAACGGTTTGGTTGTGGATCATGCAGTCAAATCAAGACCAAAATCAAAAACCGCAACCGCTGTTGGGAGAGATGAGCATCCAAGTCCAGGCATCAAAGTGAATAATGATTTGCCAAGTGTTTTGTCACCTGAGGTTCTTCGAGAGACTGTAAGCACCACTTCCACCACAGAGAGTGGAAAACACCACAAACTGAACAATCAAGCCTCTGAAAGTACTGAAAAAATGCCACTTAGAAACAAAAGTAGTCCTGTTGAGCTGTCTGTTAGCGGACCCTGTTCACCCATCAAAAAGTCCCCACCAAGCTCTGAAAATATGCTTTTGAGAAGCAGAAGTAACACCGAAGGTCCTTTAAGTAGCAAGTCGATCAGTCCGACACAAGGCCATTCAGAGAAGCAAGGGCAGATGCGTTTAAGAAATAGCAGCTCTATTAGTGAGCAGGCAACTAATAGAGATTTGTGTACATCTTCCGAGGCAGTAACGCATATGCCTCTACGAAGCAGAACTGTTAGCTCAAATAAACCGACTGTTACTAAAGACTCTCCTGTTAAAAGTTCCAGTAAAAGTTACACCAATGAACAACCTGTCAGTTCACACTCCAATACTACCTGTAGAAAAACCGAAGCCAGTGGGCACATGCCCTTAAGAAGCACTGCCGGTTTAATTGCAGAACAGCCCCGTAACAACAAATCTGCTATTAGATCAGAAAGCCCTGGACGCATGTCGTTGAGAAGAGGGAATGTAGCTAATACTGAAAATTCCTGTGGCTCAACAACAACCCCGAGTAGAAATACATGTCCTCTGAAACAACAAAGGGTTTCAGCATCAAGTGGGGAAGCTGAAGAAAGCCTCTTGAGTTCAAAACTTAAAATCCAAAATCAAAAGCATGTGGAGGCCCAAATAAGAGGCTCAATGAAATTGCCAGATGAATCCTTCCGCATAGCTAGTCTTCAGCTGACCGAACCTGTTGTTTGCAGTCCCTCCAAATTTTTGGAGGCGCTAAGGGGGGAAGAACACCAGCAGTTGATTTCAAATTTAAATTCAAAGTTTGATAAAATGCACAAAGGTTGGGTTCCAATGGACAAGGAGGGTCAGCCTGCACCAAAACCCAAAAACAAGGCAGATAGGCTTAAAGAAATCTGGAAAAGCAAACGCAGAGTACGAAAGTCAAGGTCATTGGAACAACAGAAGTTATCCCCTGTGCAAATGCTATTCATGAAGCCCTTTGATTTGTCCAGTATCTGCAAGTGGTTCCTGCAGTCGACTGAAACCAAATCACTTGTAATTGTTAAGAAGGTGAACACCAGGCTTCCTTCTGAAACACAGTTGTGCTTTCACACTTCGGCAGCTGGAGCAGGGTCCTCTCACGGGATATTTCCGAGCCTCCAGGCCGAACGGTTGAAGAAGCACCTGAAAAAGTTTGCTATTGCGTCACCGGTGAAGAACAACCCCAAGAATCAAAGGCTACTCTCCAAAGCTTTAGGTCAGGGTATTTCTGCGATGAGGAGTAAAGAAAAGCATGAACCGACGACTGCCACGCGAATCTGTACGAAGGCACAGAGTCTGGCTGGAGTGACTCCGGCACAGGCTCCCGAGAGCCTTGCTGCGACCGCAGGCAGTGCGAAAAATCCAGCGAGCGCTAGAATTCTTCGGAAATATTCCAACATGCGTGAGAAGCTTCAGGTTCAGCAAAACAAGAAATGCAAAGAGAAAACTTTCAAAGGTGCTCGTTTGAAGGCGGCAATAATTCCAAAGAAAGCCAACAAACAAAAACTGCCGACACATAAAGGGTCAAAGTCTGTGGTTGTTCAAAGGATCTCATCTCTGACCAAGATGGCAAAAACAAACTCTGCACTCAAACAACGGGCTTTGAAAAGGAACCAGTGTCACAAAGACGGTGCCTCTTCAAAGAGGTTGCAGGCACTCACGAGAATGGCGAAAGCCATCGGTGAGAGTGCCTCCACAAACACCTCGAGTAAAAAACAGATACGGATCAAAACCGGAACTGACAAGGCACGGCAAATAAAAGCAAGTCTGACTAAAGTATACACAAAGAAACCGGTGTTTCAAAAAGGCCCTAATAATTTAGAATCTCAATCTTTACATGTGGACGTTAAACCTCTGACGTTGGAAGACCAAGTGTTAACTAGGTCACAAAGAAAGATGGAAGGCACCCCTTCACAGACTGTCTCTCCCAAATCCTCCACAAAGCGAGGCTCAGAACCACCGGTCACTCCCACAAAACGTACTAGGACCTCAAAACCATGAAAAATGTGTACAGGTGTACTAGAAACTCATATAAAAATGTTTCGTAAGAACAAGGGGTGCTGATGCGTTTCAGAAAATAATTTTTGAAGCTATTTTGTTTAAGCTTGGCAGTACATTTTCAGAGCTTTGAATTTAGTCATCTGAGAGAGATTAGTCTTTGTTAGTTCAGGCAAGGACATTTTCCAGAGTTCGTTCTTTTAAGTGTCAAACTTTTTCCAATTATGCTTAAAGAAATCTATTTGTTTGTTATGAAAAAAAAAGTATTTTTCTTGATAGAGCCATTAATGTAAAAAGAAGTCAAGAAATAAAGGCTCTGATTCCCTTTAATGGGCATTTTAAATATGGGTTATAAATAACCCAATAACTCGTTTGTTTGACCGTTATATTGTATAGCTTATTACAACTGCTTGGACTAGATATTATTATTTAAGGAATGATCCACAATTCTAAAAAAATAATTTTAGCTAATTAAAGTGGCTTTGTAACCTGAATAATGTGCCTTTTTCTTGTCTGTATTTATAAGTGATTGAGGTTGCCTCAATAAAGCCTCATTCTTTTTGCACATAGATGAGAAATTTGTCCCAAACTTCTTACGATCTTCTTTTTCTTCCCCTTTTGTTCTTAATTATTAAATTCCACATTGTCTTTTACAGCACTGAAGTTTAAATATGTAGTAGTTAATATTTTCAGTCTACTATTATATAGTTTTGTTCCTCCTTTTAGAGGGTGACGTACATAGGAACATACTGTATGCACATGTTTCTATCAATTTTGTTTAGATTCAGTTTATGAATATTTGAGACCATAAAATCAAAGAAAACTAAGCAAGATTACAGGTTTTCTGAAAATGGATTAATTGGCTGGAATATGTTTGTTCATAACCATAAGAGGTTAAATGTACAGTTGACCTGTGTGAGTAAGGTAAAGAGGAGCATTGCAGTGAAGGTTGCACCTTAACCGTGTAATTTTATTCAGAAAATGCATGTAGAAGCTAGCTTTATATATATATATATATGTATATATATACAGTTGCATGCGAAAGTTTGGGAAACCCTTACAGAATCTGTGAAAATGTGAATAATTTTAACAAAATAAGAGAGATCATACAAAATGCATGTTCTTTTTTTATTTAGTACTGTCCTGAGTAAGATATTTTCAATAAAAGATGTTTACATATAGTCCACAAGACAAAAAAATTGCATTAAGAGCCGGGGGTGAAAACTTCTTGAATTTGAAGATCAAGGTAAATTGTACTTAATTTGTCATCCAGGAAACATGCAAGTAGCTTCTGTTGATTCCGAAGGGCAGAACTAAATGGGAAAAAAATATATATTTCTACAAAATAAGAAAAATTTGGCCATCTTCATTCTGTTCAAAAGTTTTCACCCCCCAGCTCTTAATGCATCGTGTTTCCTTCAGGAGCATCAGTGAATGTTTGAACCTTTTTTAATTGTTGTGTTTGAGTCCCTCAATCATCCTCAGCGTGAAAAGGTGGATCTCAAAATCATACAGTCACTGCTGGAAAGGGTTCAAATATGCAAAAGATGCTGGAAAACTGAAGATTCTGCAGGACTTGGATTTTTCTGAAGAACAGTGCTCAGTTGAACTGTTCAGAACAAACAAGGGACTCATGAACAACCATCACAAAACAAAAAAACAGTTATAGATCATCCAGGTGAGAACCAAGGGTTCCCAAACTTTTGAATGGGGTTATTTTAATAATTTCAGCAATTTTTTTGTCTTGTGGACTATATGTAAACATATTTTATTGAAAATATCTTACTCAGGATAGCACTACATAAAAAAATAACATGCATTTTGTATGATCTCTCTTAATTTGTTAAAATTATTCACATTTTCTTTAAGGGGTTCACAAACTTTCGCATGCAACTGTATATGTATGTGTGTGTATACAACAAGAAATACATCATTAATAATTCACAATTTAAGTGGTGTTGTTTTTTTCCCAGTGACAACCAGATTTGTTTGGCTGGATCAAATGTGCCAAAAACCAAATATTTTGCGGCTTAAACATTTTTATGGTTTTGATAAAGCAGACATAGATACTCATATAATCACACATTTTAATGAATGTAAAAGGAGGAAGTTCAGTAAACATTTTGGTGGCGCTACTTACATTCGGAGTAACTGCAGTTAGTCAATGTAACATCAGAAGAATAAACAGCAAGAGCTCTTAAATGTTCTATATGCAACAGCGACAGTATCTTTCACAATAAAGGTTCTTGAGTTCATGATGCGATGGTTGTGACTGGCACAAGGTTAGCTCAGACCCATGCAATCTACATGAGAAGTCTGTAACCCTTTCCAATGATTTGTCTGCACTGAAGCGATGACATTGATATTAACTTTCATTCCCAGTACCTCAATGTACAATAAGAGCAATGAGTATCCACAAAAGTCAAAAAATATTCTGGAGAAACCAACCATGTGGTACAATGAATGTATGGAGGATTAAATTACTGCTAGTTCTCATAAGAAAGCAGTTTCTTTTGGTCTGCGCTTGATCACAGAAACCGTTCGTCGCGGTCGGGGATATCGACTTGCTATGAGGACTGGATGGTAGCTACCCTTATTAAATGCCTGGTCTTGACCTCTTTTTCCTCTTGGCTTTATTCACAACTCAAATACTCGTAAATGAAATTTCTGCTTTCTATCTGGAAAGGTCTTAAAATAAATAATTACAAAATCAACCACAAAGATATTTTAAATGTGGTATTCACATGGAAGACAACATTTACAATAATAATAATAAAAACCTTCCAAAACAATTGACACTGGCTCCTATTACAATAAGGCTAATAATTATCTATGCTTTTGGCCAGTTTCAAACCACTGTAGCCTGCATAAGCAATGACCGAATAAAACGGCAAAAGTCACAGAATTCCACACTGCTGTTTGATAGTAAAATCCTGAAAACACAAATTTATTCTTTAACATATAAAAATACTATACCAAAATGAAATACAAATATATATTAGAATCTGTTAAGCATTTCTGTATAAAGTGAAGGTCTAGGGAGTTAGGAAAAGGAAATCAACGCAAAAAAAACAACACCCACCGAAATGAAATGAAATAAGCCAAACTGCACTTGTTTTAATCCTAAAACGACATTCATGGCAATTTGCAAACCTTCATGAACGCAGTAGCTTGCAGAGGTAATACTGTAGGAATCAAAAAGAGAACGTGGTGGAATCTGGGAAATCGTTACTGTTACGTCCGCGGGAGATGGGAGATGGGAGAATTGGCATTTCGAAGAGGTGTGTACAGTGTTGTGGTCATAACCCAAGTCATATTGTACCCCTCAAACTGTTTCAACACTGACCAATATAACAATTGCAGTGGCGTTGCATATTTAGCAGTGTTTCGATAAGCGATGTTCTATTTTCTGCTCAGCAGTACTATATATTAACCACAATCCAGACATCACATGACAATGAGCATGCATCTTAGAAAACGTGATGAGATCTATCTAGCGCTTGATTTCAGCTGACCCTTACATTCTGTAGGCTTCTCTGTTTGAGGTAATGGAATGACAAACACTATATGGAATAGATCGAATGGATCCTTTTATTGGACTTTCATTTTCTTCAGCTATCTCGATCTATCAAAAGTCAAGATATAGTAAAGAAGCTCCCCTCCAACAACGTAACTCTATGTTATGGCACCAGGAGCGTCGCAGAGCGTTCACATGGAAGGCTGCTGGGTATTTCTGCCCCCCCCATGTCGTTTATTAAAGATGTCATATTTGCAGTGGAATTGGGTCAGGGACACATGGAATAGTCCCGTGTGCCACCCACAACACAAAATGACTGGAAATATCTGGTAAGACAGCACGTCATTCCATGCACTTCTTGTTTTTCACACATTTTATTTTACCAGCATGTCTCCGAGGATGTATTCTTCCACACAGATATATCATACATATAGTTTTATTCAGGCGTGGTGGAAATGTGGATGTTCCTTTCGTCACCATTTTGGAGCCTTATGTGCTCAAATTCACGTCCTGCACTGCAGAGAAAGTCAAAAAGACCATCATTTTCTTCTAATACGTGACTAATGTCCTGCTTTTGGGCTGAAACAAGCCAGGAGCCACCTCGCTCACCTTCCTCTCAGCAGAGTTGGTGTTATTTTACCTTTCTGAGACCTTACCAAAGGACAAAAAGGGTTTGAAATTTCAGGCTGTGGTGGAGATATAAAGGGTCGGGGTGGTGGTGGTCCAATGAAAGATGATATCTATTTCTGTTGACTTTTTGTGATGGCTCTTTCTGCGGTTCTGTCAGACTGTGGTGAGGTGGTGATGCTAGTGGTTGTGTTCTACATGCACCCCACACAGCCACACTTGATGGTCTTTTCAACCTCCTTGCTGAAGGATGTGCCATCGCTGCACTCGAAAGTGTATTTCCTGCGCTTCATCCTTTGACTGGCACAGCAGGAGCCGGTGTCGCAGGTGCCACTGCACTCCACCCACGACACCATGCGTGTGGTCTGACAGATGGTGTAACCGCGCTGGACCTGGTAGAAGTCCCGCACTGGCTCCCCGTGGCACTCAGACTCTAAAACAGAAGAAACGGCATGAAAGTCAAATTGACAATGGACGATTACTAACCAAATAGCAAAGAAAAGACAAATGGACCCTCTGGCATTGTTCATCTGGGAGTCACGAAGATGAACTGTTGTTCGCAGTCAAAACTGACCGGAGGCCATAATCATGTAATCATTTTATTTTTGTGAAATGAAGATACTATATTTTATTTCAATAATATTTGTTCTTTAATATTTTGCATTTTATGTGTATTTCGTCTTACTAATTAATATTCATATCTAAATTATGGGCTATTTTCTGTATAAAATTACATATATATATATATATATATATATATATATAAAATTTGAAGTTTTAGTGCACATAGTGCCATTAAAGTCTCTAAGTTTCGTACCATTCCGATGAAGTAGCGATTTTTAACATTTATAAACATTTTTTTTTTCTGGTCTAAAATGACCAAACACCAGAGGGTTAATAATAGCACCAGAGCTATCCATGCTTTATCTCACCAGAAAAATAATGCTTGGCAATGAGCATACGCCCGAAGGGTTGTGCTTATGTTTTCTTACCCTTGTCACATAACTCTCCACTGTAGCCCACCTCGCAATGACAGTAGGCATCTCCTGTGTCAGATATCTGACAGTGACCATGTTTGCATTGAAGCTTTCTGCATGGATTGAAGAGCTCTTCCCGCTGGTTGCACAGGGCTCCATGAAAACCCTCCTGGCATTCACAGCGGTATGACTGCGTGTCCATTGGAATACATCTCCCATGGACACACCTGTGTAAAACAAATGGAGGAATTAGAGCATTACTTGTTGTGCCTCGGTCCGCTCTGCATATTTCACTTCTAGAATTTGACTGACTTGCTGCCCAGACAAGGGTTCGCCGAAGGCTGGTCGCAGTGTTGCCCACTCCATCCGGGCTGGCAGTGGCATACGGGGCCTATGGCGGTGTCGGGTTGGCAAATGCCATGGAGGCAGTATATCTTTTGGCAGGGCTCACATCCGGGCACCACACCAGGTTTCATCTGGGTTTTGGTAAAGTCTTGTAGCTCGTTATTGATGTAAAGGTTCTGAATACAGCCGTGAAAACTGGAGCTGTTTTGGATCTGCCAGATGCGGGGAGCTGTGGGGTGGACGCTGACCGGCATGCCTGATTCAGCGAGAAGATGTTGTAAAAGCAGAGTTGGGAAGAGATCAGTGGTACACATGTAGAAGAACACTGATGCCACATAAATTCAGTTACCATTAATGATATATGGCCGAGATCTATAAACCCTGCTCCTCAAGGTCAGCTGTCATACAGAGTTAGGCTATGTTCACACTTGGTGTCTTTTTTGAAGCTGCCAGCGTCTGTTTTACATTATAATCCTATGGAGTAAACCATGTGTTCAAAAAAGTCCTGAGCGCTTTTTAAAACGCTTTTCTTATCTGCAGCTCAGAGCGTCTTTTCAAATTGAAAAAAGTTCAGATTTTCAGAAAAAAAAATACATCAAGCACCTTTTTGACAGCTGGCCAATGACAAGCGAGAGGCGAGTCGTTTCCATTACAACAAAAACAACACGAAAAATAGAGAAGATAGCGGGTAGACAGATCGCACTAGTTTCGGAGCACAAGGAGTTTTATGATGAGCACAAAACTCTATCTAGTCTAAAATATGCAGCAAACGGTGCATCATGGATTAAACCGGAGCTCCTGGATCAAACTGTTGTAAGCACCACACTATTTCCTTCCCCGCATAATGTCAAACGCCATTGTGAACCAACATTACCCTCCCCGTTAACTTTAAAAGTACATTTTTTCTCTTTCTCGACATTTGTAAGCGCTAGGCTACTGTTGCAGCTGTTGTTATGGCAACAAAAGATGCCCTCAGCTGCTATTTGTAACTAAAACACTGCCAGCTTTTGATTTTACTAAAAAAGTGTTCGTCAACTTTTTCTTGTCTAAAAAGATGCCAAGTGTGAACACACCCTTAATCTGCAACTCTGACCAAACACATGTGAACAAGTTAATCAAGGTCTTTAGGGTTACTGGAAAATTACAGGTAGGTGGATTTAACAAGGGTTGGAGCTAAACTATGTAGGACAGTGGCCCCTCTAGGACTGGATTAGAAAAACTTATATACTGTTACTCTATGTATATATTCAAATCCCATTGTTTGAGGAGCCATGCAAGACTGATATTCCAACATGATCAGGACAGAGAGTAGTTTGTATCACTTCACACTTCTCTGTGAGTTCTGGACTGGCTGTCCGTCTGTGTGTGTCACGCTGCACACACGAGGGAGGACACAGGAACACACAGATGAGGATATAACTTCAAATAATAGACTTTACTGAAGACATCACAGGACAGGGCAGGACAAGGCAAGGCAAACACAGACATCCAACACCGGGGATAACGAGTAGACCAGACGAAGTCAAACTGAACAGACAGGACTATAAATAAACAGGTAAATCATAGATAATGAGACGAACACGGCTGGACAAGAATTAACTAATGATAACATTTAACACGGACAGGAAACAAACCAAATATGGACGCAAGAGGCGGGAACACATGACAGACACGACAGAGCCCTGACAGTGTGTTAGTGCTGGGGATTTTTGGAGCCTTCAGTGTTTAGTTGTTATCCCAGTAGGTAGCGGCAAGGAACTGTCTTTACAGATCAATGTATTGGCCAGCACTGTTAAACTATCAATGGCAGATTTGAGAGGGTTTTTTGAAACACTCTTTGTTTTTCTCTTATTTATTTACATGCTTGTTGTCAAACTATGGCTCTATATAAGCATGGCTGTGATTTGTTTGGGCATTCATGCATCTTGAGCTGGACCTTTTTAAATACTTGTGTTTATCTAATACACAGAATACTGTGATGTCCATCCTGTCCTATTGCATGTACTAGAAAAATATATATTTTTTAAATGATCGAAATCACCTGCAAGACTGAAGCAAACTAATGTAGGTATGAATATCCTACAGCTGGTTTGGTGATTCTGGCAAAGTTCAAGAGCAATAGAGTGGAGAACATGTGACTAGGTGGGCTCATAGGTGCACAGTGGTGATTGACAGTTTTGGACATTTATAGTTACTGTGATGGAGGCAGATATTCATGGTGGACTCCTACCTCCCACATATAGTGGAGCTTCTCCCCTCAAGGGCTGCACTTTACCAAAGCTGTCCATGGTTGTTGGGATACCACCATCTATGGAAAGGTTCACCATCTGGTCAAAGGTCACCAGTTCTACGGTGTGGAACTGACCATCGTTGATGGTCTCAGTACTGTGAAAAACAAACATGAAAGATATCTGATGTGAAATTTAAATTGTATTGAAGCTTCATAAATGTTTCATTTGTGGTCAGCTGAAATGTAGCGATCTGTCATCTTCATAATTAATAATGTCCCTGCATGCCAACATTCAATTTGAATAAAAGATTACAGCTTAAACTCCAGATCACCTGTAGATTGCATGACTTGGTTGGCTGCCAGGGTCATAGCTGACTTTAACATGACCTTCATGAAGCTCCACAGCAATGTGGTCATTGTCCCCATTGTACAGAAGAATGCCATTGTCTTCTGCGGTGGACACCTGAGAACAGAACCAAAATAGATCTATCTTCTGTAGTCGAACAGAACAAATCTGACCGCAGTGACCACCGAGTTTGCCAATGCCAAGAAATGGATCTTATCGCTACAATGGTTACATGTTATACAGCGCTCCTACTAAGTGTACTAGTTCTGTATGCTGCAAGCCATATGAAAGATGATATACAATAACACTGATGAATTTCATCTAGTGTTTGTTTAAAGTTTGGTCTTTGTTGAATACCTGTAGTGTGATGTTAGCCTGAGGCCAGTTCTCCAGGTCACTCAGTAGCAGGTAGGAGTCTCGGTCCACAAAGTTGACACTGACCAACTTTTCACAGCGTGGTCCACCAAACCCTTCCAGGCACTGACACAGTGCGTGGCCCCCCCGCTCCACACAGGGGGCATTGTTTTGACAGTTGGCCAGGTCGCAGAGAGAGCGTGGAGTAGATGGGACTTCACAAAGCTGTCCACTGTAGACAAAATATTTCAGGTCATTTTTGATAATCTCAAATGTAATTGTAATTGATTTTCTCTGTCATGCATGTTCTTCTGCTGGAGTGAGCATCTATAAGACAGACTGCATGAAAAGAGGCGCACATTGCAATTGTGTGGGTCTTTCCACCTCAAGGTCTGAAGCATTGTTTTAAGCCCGAGACACACTGCACGATTTTCAGCTGTCCCAGACGAAAGACTGGCATTGTGAAACAATCGCAGCGATTTCTGATTCGCCATGACTGTTTCACGATGCCAATCTTTCGTCTGGGACAGCTGAAAATCGTGCAGTGTGTTTAGGGCTTTATATAATGACAAACAAACAGTCAAACAATATCTTAAAGATGACAACATACATAAAAAACACCATTGGAACCCCATAAGGTGTTAGAGGTGAGATGTTGTGGACCACTTAGACTCTCAAAGCAGGCACAAAAAAGACCCACAGTGCCATCACCAATAATCTAACCTGATATTTATTTGCAACGAAAACAGCAAGTATACACTCACTGTAAAACAAACCAGGGCCAAAAAAATGACTCATTTTAGCTGCTTGAACCTTCAATCTTGTAGTTTGGAAACTACCTAAAGCTGTATGTAAAAAAGCTTCATTGCCCACATGCTCAGCTTACTCTTCATCACTACAGCCCGCTATACAGTAATGACTGCATTACTGCTGCTGTCCTGATCCGCCAACCAGTCTCATGCAAAGCAACTCATTCCCTAATAATACATCTTTTCCTGACTGAGAACCATGGCCTCAGATACGGAGGCTCAGACCCTCATCCCTCAGTCCCAGTGTGTGCTTAAGGTCACAATTAATAAATGCCACCCTGAGGTCCCCACCTGGAAACCCTCCGTTCCTCTGCTGTTCCATGAGATCCTGTCCATGAATATTACAAACAGAATAGGTGACAGCCTTGGCGGAGATCAACACCCCCTGGGAATAAGCTTTACTTAATGCTGAGAATGCAGACAAACCTCTTGCACCAGTTGTATAGGGACCAGATGCCATACATAAGTGGCTCCGGTACACCCATAGTACCCCCCACAAAAACCCTGGGTAATGGAGTCATAGACCTTCTTCAAGTCCACAAAACACTTAGGAAAATCAAATCTAAAAATAAGCAAAATCTCATGCCCCCTCTAGGAGAGTTTCTCTTTTTGCTGAGGTCTATCCAGCACTGGCATAGTCTTTTCCTCAAAACTGACCAAAGAGTTTAGATATTTTTTCTATTTAAAGCTTGACTCTTCTGTAGTTACATCGTGTACTAAGGCCGACGGAAAATGAAAAGTTGTGATTTTCTAGGCCAATATGGCTAGCAACTATACTCTCATTCCAGCGTAATAATCAAGGAGCTTTGTTGCCGTACCGTGGGTGCAGCAGGCGCAGTGATATTACGCAGCGCCTGAAAGTAGTCCCCAGCTAGGAAACTAGTTATGATATAGCTGGGGACTACTTTCAGGCGCTGCGTAATATCACTCGTACTTTTCGTATTCGTCATCCTTTCTTATCAAAATGCTTGCTACGGATGTGAAAATGCAGAAAATCGAGCCTGCTATGATTTTTTTTAATGACGGATGGAAGTTTTGGAGGCAGTGTGTAAACGTGATTAACACAACGTGAGGTCGTATTTATTTTTCAACATACAAAAATTTCAGACTCAGTGTGCAATGACCTTAAGAGTTGAGTGTTTGAGCAAAAGCTCAACTTTCTGAGACAACTTCTATCCAAGATGACTTATGAATGGGGAATACCACAACAAAAGCCATTCATCCTACGGAGATGCATGAGTAACATGGAAAGTGCACTCCAGCGTACAGCTCGACGTCAGCACACTTCTTGAGTCAGATCAAATCCCTCCAGAATTAAAGGTCTGCTGGAGTGTTGTCTGTGTCTCATGGGTTTGATGACTGACAATAATAAGAGGTGGCAGGGCAATCTCTCTGAATACCACACTCCACAGTATCTCCACTTGGATAACCAGTACTTTATAGCTCCATCACAAGAATCTCCAAAGTACACGATGTGGCAGGATGTGATTAAGGTTTGCTAAGAAATTGGTCACCGGTTGGCAAAATGATGTTAAAATGTAAAGATGTTGGTGTATAGAACTGACCTGAAGCCTTTGGGACAAACGCAGGAGTATCCGTTAACCTCGTCCTCACATGGTGCCCCATTCTGACACCTGTGGTCCTTACAGTCGTCATAGTTCACACTGCAGTCATCACCCACATAACCAGGTGCACATATACATCTAGATCAACACACATGTACACAACCATTATACAGCTCAAAGATTTGATCATTTGGGTAATAAAAAGGCTGCTAGGTCAAAGGAGATGTGGTTACTTTGGGCCAGTGACTGTGATGAAGCAGGTGGACTGGTGTTTGCAGGGACTGCGAGAAACAGCACACATGTCCTCCATATCCTCACACATCTCCCCTACACACACAAACAGTGCTATCTGTAAGTCTGCTGTAATAACAATGTGCTTAATAGATTTTGAGAGAAAATAAAATTTGGTAACACTATTTTAAGGTGCCCTTGTTATACATGCTACATCTACTTACTATAATAATAACAATACATTTAACATAACTACATGCAAATAACCCTAAGCCAAACACTAATCCTAACCCTAACCATATAGTAAGTACATGTAGTTTATAAATATTACTCAGTACTTAAATGTATAATTACACTGTAACAAGGACACCTTAAAATAAAGTGTAACCAAAAATTTGGTAGCACTTTATTTTACAGTCCTGTTCCACATGTACATACTATGTATGCATTATAGTGAATAACTATATTTAATAACTAGGTAATAAACCTGAACCTACCCCTAAACATATTATTAACTAAAATATTATTTCTTAGAATTTAAGTGCATTCTAAGTACACATACTGTAAACTGTCCACTTTAGACCTTCTACTAACTACAAGTAACTTTACAACTACATGTCAGCCAGCAGTTATTAATAGAGACTGCTTAATATCTGCTTACACTTTATTTTGATGGTCAGACATTCTGTCTACTGACTAACTTTGCAACTACATGTCAACTTGCTCCAACCCTAACTATAACAGTTGACATATAGTTGCAAAGTTACTTGTAGTTAGTAGAATACCTAAAGTGGACTATCGAAATAAAGTGTGGTTTTGATTAGAGTAGGGGTGTAACCCCGGTGTCCTGGCCAAATTCCCTCCACTGGCCCTTGTCTATCATGGCCTCCTAATAATCCCCATCCACTTGATTGGCTCTATGACTCTCTCTCCTCTCCACCTGTAGCTGGTGTGTGGTGAGCGCACTGGCGCTGTTGTACTGTGGCTGCCGTCGCATCATCCAAGTGGATGCTGCACACTGGTGGTGGTTGAGGAGAGACCCCCCCTCATGATTGTAAAGTACTTTGAGTGTACAGCAATGCACAATAAAGCGCTATATAAATGCATCATTCATTCATAAGACAAAAGCATAATGTGTTGAGTAAGTAGTAACACGTGTACCTGTGTAAAAAGAGGCACATAAACAGGTGTAATTGTTGATCCCGTCTATGCAGGTTGCTCCGTTCTGACAGTCATTGTCTTTACACTCGTCTATGTCAATGTCACACGTGGGACCTTCAAAGCCTGCAGCACACGAACAGCTGAGAAAACACAAATGCATCATTTTAAATGGGGCTCGAACTTTCGAAGCACTGTGGGAATGAATTTCATGAAGAAGTCCAAGTCATATTTCACTCCAGAAGCAAAAGATATAAATAAGAAATAACAGTGTTTTTGCAGCTTACTTTAATTAGATTTTTTTTCCCTGTGATATTATTTTCAGAACAATTCACTCAGATGTTACAGACACAATGTTTAAAAAAAAAAAAGAAAATAGACTGAATTTAGCACAACAAATAATACTTTAATGTCTGCTTTTAAACCACTTCACGCATTAACAGGCGATTAGGAAAAGACATTGAGACTCACCGAAAGCCTTCATCCTCTTCTCCAGACATGTGACATGTTCCTCCGTTCGTACAGGGCTCACTGATGCAAGCGTTGAGCGGCGCCTCACAGTTCTTGCCCTGTTCGTGAAAGGAAATGAGCAAACGTTTCATGTCCGTCTGTCAGGATTCACATTGCTCATGTGTTTTGTGTGCTCACCTTAAACCCCTCTGAACAGCGACACCTGTAGCCATCCGTCTGATCGGCCTCGCAGCTGCCGTGGTTCAGACAGGGCGTAGACATGCACGGGTCACACTTCGCTAGTATAGCATTGTCCACTTCACCTGCACACACACAAACACAGACACAACCCTCACTGCACATGACCCTGACAGACACACAACAGAAGTCCCTCAAAATCATCCACATGACAAGGACACACAACTGAGGGTGTCTCTCACAGAGCAAAGCCTTGTACAAGAGATCTGATGAGATATGAAGCACACAAAGATTCTTATTTAACATCATGTCAGTCATTGCATGGTCAGAACCTGATAAGATGCAGTTCAAAAGCACAAAAGCAGTCATCAGTAGCACAGGTATATCTGTAGCAATAGCCAACAATACATTGTATGGATCAAAATTATACATTTCTCTTTTATGACAAAAATCATTAGGATATTAAGATCATGTTCCATGAAGATATTTTGTAAATTTCCTACCATAAATATATCAAAACTTGGTAACACTTTAGAATAGGGAACACTTATTCACTATTAACTGTGACTTTTCCCTCAATAAATTCCTAATTTGCTGCTTATTAATAGTTAGTAAGGTAGTTGTTAAGTTTAGGCATTGGGTAGGATTAGGGATGTACAATAAGGCATTAATATGTGCTTAATTAGTATTAATAAATGGCTTATATTCTAGTAATATGCATGCTGATAAGAAACTAGTTAAGAAACCCTAAAATAAAGTGTTACCCAAAACGTATATTTTGATTAGTAATATGCATTGCTAATGATATATGCATGTATATATGCATTGACTTAAAGGTGATTTTCTGTTTTTATCACCCTCAGATTCCAGATATTCAAATAGTTGTATCTCTTATTGAATATTGTCCTATCCTAGCAAACCATACATTAATGAAAATATTATTTATTCAGCTCTCAGAGGATGTATAAATTAAGTATTATAAACCGAAAAAAATGAAGTATTTTAAATTAAGTATTACAAAAAGAATATAAACCGAACAGACCACTCAGATCATTAGGATCGAGTCAGTTAGAAATACCAAGGGTTCACACAAAACAAGGGGAGTCTGCGTTTAGCTATTATGCGGCCCGCAGCTGGAACCAGCTTCCAGAAGAGATCAGATGTGCTAAAACATTAGCCACATTTAAATCAAGACTCAAAACTCATCTGTTTAACTGTGCATTTGAATGAGCACTGTGCTATATGTCCGAACTGACTGCAATGAATTTGATGTATAATCATTTTCTTTAAATTTATTTTAAATCAATTTCTATATCATTTTAAAATTCCTTGTTTTTATTATTTTTATTTCCATGTTTTTATTGATTTTAATGTCTATTTCACTTTCTTTTATGTAAAGCACTTTGAATTACCACTGTGTATGAAACGTGCTATATAAATAAACTTGCCTTGCCTTGTCTAAGTTTGTGGTCCAGGGTCACAATTATGCATTTGTGGTCTACAAAAGCAATGGATTAGAAGGATTTATCGTCATCTTTTAGTGTCTCACCGTCATTCCACTTATGCATCTTACCTTGACACTCAAACCTCTTGGCAGGGGTGGTGAGCAGTAGTTTTCCCTCCATGCCGTGCGGTCCAGCGCAGCGTGCGATGCCAGGCTCCTTGTAGCCAGTTTTCACCCAGTCAGAGAGCCAGCGCAGGCGGCAGTCGCAGTACAAAGGGTTCGCACCAATCGCCCTGAGATCAAACAAATGCAGACTTTTAGAAAACCAGAATGAGTTGCATTTGAAGGCATGTATCTGAACAAACCTGTCTGTGTATAATGTACAGTACACAGCATAAATGAGGACATCACCTCTGAACATAAAGATATACTTCTACTTCATACTTATTACTATAACAACTCATGGGAAAACTGACATTTTTCAAATGCATATTTCATAAAAACTGGTAAATTGAATAAAAATCTGCTGCAGGTTGTGTATTACTGTGTGAGAGGAAACAGTCACTTTATAGAAAGTTTAGCTAGTTCTGAGAACGTGTTTGGCATTTACCTGCTCTTTTCTTACCTAACGTCACTGTTTTGATTCAGCATACTCACATTAAAATTGCCTTTAACTTGCAATTTTTTTTAATTTTGTAATTTTCAGGAGTGTGTACTTATTTTTGCAACCCGACATTTGATCACTTTGAAAAGAAAATCTTATCTTCCCGATTAACATTCACAAACTTTTTAGATATTGATCAGCCAGACTTGATGGAACATTGTATCTTCAAGGAAGCCAAATATGTCTAATTGTGAAAATGGAGACGTTTCAGAGAGGCTGTGTACTGCATTACATCCTCATTACTGCTAGATGGCGATGTTGTACTCCCCAAAGTAAAGACAAATGGCAGGCGAGGCTGGGTATTACAGTGATTCTACCAGAAATGAAGGGATAGTTCACCCCAAAATAAAAAGCCTTTCATCAATTACTCACCTTCATGTCGCTCCGAACTCACAAGACAATTGTGAAGTTTGGATTTGTAAAGTAAAATATCCATGGAAAATCCCTGCATCCCACACTCTCACTTGGCTCAATGCTTTTATAAAGCATGCCATATAGCAGCAGCAATGTTCAATAGATATTAACATTTAGTACTGATAATCATTCATTATTCTGCAACATAATATGAAGTGAAGTGACATACTGCCAAGTATGGTGACCCATACTCGGAATTCGTGCTCTGCATTTAACCCATCCAACGTACGTACACACACACACACACACACACACACACACACACACACACACACACACACACACACACACACACACACACACACACACACACACCCGGAGCAGTGGGCATTTATGCTGCGGCGTCCGGGGAGCAGTTGGGGGTTCGGTGTCTTGCTCAAGGGCACCTCAGTCGTGGTATTGAGGGTGGAGAGAGCGCTGGACATTCACTCCCCCCACCTACAATCCCTGCCGGCCCGAGACTCGAACCTGCAACCTTTGGATTACGAGTCCAACTCTCTAACCATTAGGCCACGACTTTATTAATATAACACGTGACACATTAGAATAACTGTAGGCTGTTAACAATCGATTGTAAAAATCAGAAATCACCTATTGCAAGAACAGAATGTTCAGAATGATGTGCCTCACGTGTGTGTGTGTGTGTGTGTGTGTGTTTTTGTGACAAATGAGGACATCAATTTGTATAATGACATAGGTATTACAAGGAGAAGGTGATTTATGAGGACACTACTCCATGTCCCCATATTTTAAAACGCTTATAAATCATACAGAATTATTTTTTTTGAGAAAGTAAAAATGCAGAAAGTTTCCTGTAAGGGGTATGTTTAGGTGTAGGGTTGGTGTAGGGCGATAGTAAATACGGTTTGTACAGTATAAAAACCATTACACCTATGGAGAGACCCTACAATTCACAAAAACAAACGTGTGTGTGTGTGTGAGTGTGATCGTTAAAGGATCTGAGGACAGACAGACTGACCACCAGAGCACAAACCCTGGGAAGACACAAGTATGTGTGTTTCTGACTCTCTAAATTACAGCTTCAGGGCAAAGCAGACATTTCTGTGGGTCTGCAGTATATTCAGTGCTCAGATTAGTCACACACAGTATTTTGTGAAGTGTATTTTCTGTATATTTAGTCACATGCATTTGTTTGGACCCTTTACTCACAGATGTGACAGTGATGCAGCGTCATTGAAGATCCCATCGGGTAATTCAGAGATGTCATTACCATGCAGAGACCTTAGAACAACACAAGAGACAACCGTTAGTGATGTTAGCAGTGCGCTGGACCAAAGAAGTTGAGTGCAAGTATTTAGCTTACACTCAAAAAATACTTGGGCCTAAATTTAGGGTTTATGTATTTGAGTTGCATATACAATTTCAATCCATTTGGACACAGTTTTAACATAAACAAACTAATAAAATAATATAAAAATGTGATTCATATTTGTCAGTCACACATTGATGAAACCACAAAAATCATGGCATAGTTCATTATTTGCATGTATTTGAATTTATTTAAATGATCTTATTTTCTAAAATGCACTTATTCAGATTGCTTAATCAGCATAAATCTGTTAATTGTAAAAACAATTACATTTAGTTAAAAAGTATGAACATGGTTAAAATGCAGAACGAGCAATGTTCAATTATGAAAATTCTATTATAAAAAATATTAAAATATACAGTATCTCACAGAAGTGAATACACCCCTCATATTTTTGTAAATATTTTATTATATCTTTTCATGTGACAACACTGAAGAAATGACACTTTGCTACAATGTAAAGTAGTTAGTGTACAGCTTGTATAACAGTGTAAATTTACTGTCCCCTCAAAATAACGCAACACAGCCATTAATGTCTAAACCGCTGGCCACAAAAGTGAGTACACCCCTAAGTGAAAATGTCCAAATTGGGCCCAAAGTGTCAATATTTTGTGTGGCCACCATTATTTTCCAGCACTGTCTTAACCCTCTTGGACATGGAGTTCACCAGAGCTTCACAGGTTGCCACTGGAGTCCTCTTCCACTCCTCCATGAAGACATCACGGAGGTGGATGTTAGAGACCTTGTGCTCCTCCACCTTCCGTTTGAGGATGCCCCACAGATGCTCAATAGGGTTTAGGTCTGGAGACATGCTTGACCAGTCCATCACCTTTACCCTCAGCTTCTTTAGCAAGGCAGTGGTCGTCTTGGAGGTGTGTTTGGGGTCATTATCATGTTGGAATACTGCCCTGCGGCCCAGTCTCTGCTTCAGTATGTCACAGTACATGTTGGCATTCATGGTTCCCTCAATGAACTGTAGCTCCCCAGTGCCGGCAGCACTCATGCAGCCCCAGACCATGACACTCCCACCACCATGCTTGACTGTAGGCAAGACAAACTTGTCTTTGTACTCCTCACCTGGTTGCCGCCACACACGCTTGACACCATCTGAACCAAATAAGTTTATCTTGGTCTCATCAGACCACAGGTCATGGTTCCAGTAATCCATGTCCTTAGTCTGCTTGTCGTCAACAAACTGTTTGTGGGCTTTCTTGTGTATCATCTTTAGAAGAGGCTTCCTTCTGGGACGACAGCCATGCAGACCAATTTGATGCAGTGTGCGGCGTATGGTCTGAGCACTGACAGGCTGACCCCCCCACCCCTTCAGCCTCTGCAGCAATGCTGGCAGCACTCATACGTCTATTTCCCAAACACAACCTCTGGATATGACGCTGAGCACGTGCACTCAACTTCTTTGGTCGACCATGGCGAGGCCTGTTCTGAGTGGAACCTGTCCTGTTAAACTGCTGTATGGTATTGGCCTCCGTGCTGCAGCTCAGTTTCAGAGTCTTGGCAATCTTCTTATAGCCTAAGCCACCTTTACGTAGAGCAACAATTATTTTTTTCAGATCCTCAGAGAGTTCTTTGCCATGAGGTGCCATGTTGAACTTCCAGTGACCAGTATGAGAGAGTGAGAGCGATAACACTAAATTTAACACACCTGCTCCTCATTCACACCTGAGACCTTGTAACACTAACGAGTCACATGACACCGGAGAGAGAAAATGGCTAATTGGGCCCAATTTGGACATTTTCACTTAGGGGTGTACTCACTTTTGTGGCCAGCGGTTTAGACATTAATGGCTGTGTGTCGAGTTATTTTGAGGGGACAGCAAATTTACACTGATATACAAGCTGTACACTCACTACTTTACATTGTAGCAAAGTGTCATTTCTTCAGTGTTGTCACATGAAAAGATATAATAAAATATTTACAAAAATATGAGGGGTGTACTCACTTCTGTGAGATACTGTATATGTCAGACCTGTGTCTTGTCTTGTGTTGTGGTTTTCTGTCTCGTGCTCCCCTTGACCTAGTTTTATCTCGTGTATGCCTATATTTTGTTACTTTCCTGTTCCTGTCTCCATTTAGTTCATTTATGTTCATTCTGTTCAAGCTGTGTTTGTTTAATTCTCTCGTTTACGTTTATTACTTAAGCCCTGTGTTTTCCCTTGTCTAGTGTCCGGTATTAACGTCGATGTCTTGTTCCTGTGTATCTCTGCCCAACCTTGTTTACCCCATTTTGGATTTGTTGAATTAAAGACTGTTATTTTGAAGTTTACCTCTCGTCTCCTTGCTTCCCTTGTGTTTGCTTGTGACAATATAAGATTGAAACAAATTGGATTTATTGATGATACATATATAAACCTGGTTACTGTTCGTTTAAATCACATTCAGTTTATTAGTACTATTATAGAAATCTGACCACACTGATCAAAAATGTACATGTAATACAACGGCATAAATCTTAAATTTCGGCCCAAACATTTATGACACTGTTGTCTTCTGTTGAGCATCTTTATAGTTGAATTGTGTTTATCTCTCAAACTGTGCAACATGGACACTGTTATTGATTTAAACTAAAATAACAATGAACTAAACTGAGCTGAATAAAGACACTATTATGTAAAGTATTGCATGAAGCTCTATATAAATCAACATGACTTGACTTGAAGTGCACATCGTGTATGAGCGCAGCTGTGTTTTGTGCAGGTCTTATTGGACACCTGCCCTCAGCCGGAGCTCAGGTTTATCTGTTTCCATGCTGCAGCTTCTGAGGAATTCAGCAGCGCTGGTGTTGGGTTACTGACACACAACTGACAGAGACCATTCCCTGCTTCATCACGAGCTGACCAGTTACATAGAGAATTGTGTGTTGTGTTTTGCAAAAAGTCAAAGGCTGAGAATTAGTGTATGGTTTTGCAGATTTGGTGTGTACTTCTGCTGTTTGAGTGTCAGCTTTCAGAAATTGTGTGACAAGTAAACGGGACTAAAAAAACAGTCCTGCACAGACCTCTAGTCCAAACCTACCTGGCCCGACGTGAAAAAGTAATTGCCCCCCTAAATCTAAAACTAGTTGTGCCACCCTTTGCAGCAACAACTGCAATCAAGCATTTTCGATAACTGGAAATGAGTCTTTCACATCGCTGTGGAGGAATTTTGGCCCACTCTTCTTTGCAGAATTGTTTTAATTCGGCCACATTGGAGAGTTTTTGAGCATGAATGGACTGTTTAAGGTCATGCCACAGCATCTCAATCGGATTTAAGTACGGACTTTGATTTGGCCACTCCAAAACCTTAATTTCATTTTTCTTGAGCCATTCAGAGGTGGACTTGATGATGTGTTTGGGATCATTGTCCTGCTGCATAACCCAAGTGTGCTTGAGGTCACAGACTGACGGCCGGACATTCTCCTTCAGGATTTTCTGAGAGAGTGCAGAATTCATGGTTCCATCAATTATAGCAAGTCGTCCAGATCCTGAAGCTGCAAAGCAGCCCCAGACCATCACACTACCACCACCATGTTTGACTGTTGGTATGATTTTATTTTTATGAAATGCTTTGTTGGTTTTACCCCAGATGTAACTGGAATTTCTTTAGATTGCGGCATGATGTGCTGCTCTTTAAACATGCTTCACTTTGTCAGACAGGTTCTAGTCTTGATTCAACAGGTCTGGCAGTAATCAGGCTTGGGTTTGGCTAGTGAAATAAATGAAATCATAATTTAAAAACTGTATTTTGTATTTACTTGCATTATCTTTGTGTAATATTAAAATTAGTTTGATGATCTGAATCTTTTAAGTGTGACAAATATGCAAAAAAAAAAAAAAAAACAGGAAGGGGGCAAAAACCTTTTCATGGCACTGTATATATATATATATATATATATATATATATATATATATATATATATAAACAATTTTTCCAGAAATGTTATTCATTAAACATGATAAAAAAAAAAAATATTTACTGTATATTGATTATCCCTAGAAAACCTACTGTGCTTTTCTTTCAAACAAATAGGCAGTCATTTGTTTTTTTTGTGTTTGTTTTTTTGTTCATAAAGATGTACGTACAGCAAGCGGAGCGACTGAAGACCTCCAAATGCCAGAGTCGGGATACAGCGCAGAGCATTATAGCTCAGGATCCTGCAGGACAAAATCAGACAAATCCTGCAGTGAGATTCAGTTTCACAGTGGTCTCAGCGTGTTAATAATGCTGTGGAAGACCTACAGGGTCGTCAGCTGACTCATGTTGGCAAACGAAGAGTTGGTCAGCAAACTGATTTTGTTGTTACTCAGGTCTCTGAAATGAAAGATCACAACATGACCGTCAAACCACGATGACAACTTATCCATTACACATGTGTGTTGAACAGTTAGAGCGAGGCGTACACTAGCTGCAGGTTTTTGAAGTTGGACAGCTCCTTTGGCACTACGCTGAACTGGTTTCCATCCAGATACCTGCAGACACAAACTCACTGTTAAAGCTATTTACATATTTATCAGCTTCTCACATTCATGTGGCTTCAACAGACTTGTGTGAACCACTTTTATGATGCTTTTTCCTTTGTGTGTGTGTGCGTGTGACAAATGGGGACACATTTGTATAATGACATGGGTATGACACAGGTATTACAAGGAGAAGGTGATTTATGAGGACATTACCCAATGTCCGTATATTTCAAAAGGCTTATAAATAATAAAGAATGAGTTTTTTGAGAAAGTAAAAGTGCAGAAAGTTTCCTGTAAGGGGTAGGTTTAGGTGTAGGGCGATAGAAAATACAGTTTGTACAGTATAAAAAAATTACACCTATGGAATGTCCCCAAAATTCACAAAAACAAATGTGTGTGCACGTGCGTGCGTGCATGTGTGTGTGAAAGTCTGCTGGGTGTGGGGCAGGACTGACGCGCCTCTCAGCACCTGCTCGTGGTGCTTTGGTAGGAGGAGACGCTTTAATTACGGGCTGAGAGCACAGCACACCTGGCTAGAGTCAGTGAGAGCTTTGGCCAAATGAGAGGTTTTCACGCTTGAAGGAACGACAGGCATCTGCAGACGCTCTGTGTGTGTGTCACTCCCACTGAAAACCACTCATTTCACACACACACATACACACACACACACACACACACACACACTATAGCCCTGACCACCACCCACACCATATACAACCCTCTTACTGATAACAAGAAAGATTTTGCATTTATAGCAATCTTAACCTTTTGCTTTGTGTTGTCTATAGTGAATCAGATGATGCAATCAAAAACCAGATCAAGATAAGTCTAAGCACAGATTAACCATCTGTATTTCAGATATTCATCAACTGCTGTATGGTTTACTTTGAAACACTGTGTGCAAACCAGTTGTGATGTGATTAAAGATTCTTTTAATCACATCACAAAGATTAACAGACCTTTTAAGAATGATTAAAGAGTTTTTAAAGAAACAACACTCAAAAATACTTAGACCTAATTTTAAAGGGGTGGTTGATTGAGATTTCACTTTTTTAACGTTAGTTAGTGTGAAATGTTGCTGTTTGAACATAAACAATATCTGCAAAGTTACGAAGCTGAATGTTCAATGCAAACGGAGATATCGTCTTTAAAAATTATGGCAGTTTAATGCCTACAAAAATTACTGGTAAGGGTTATGAGTTACTTCTCGGGTTCCAGAACCCAGATAAACCCTGCCCCCGGGAACACACAGCAAAGTCGGCGAGGCCGTGCTGCGCTGCTTTAGAGAAGAGGAAGAGAAAACATTAGGTTACTTGCGTAACCCCAGTTCAATGAGAACAGAGTGAGATATCTCACTATGGGAATGATATAGCCCACTCCTGTAACGCATGCTTTCAGAAGCCGCCGAACAGACTCAAAAAGGAAGAAAGATAACCTTTCAATTCTCCAAAGAGCCAACTTTAAGAACCGCATGAACCAATGAAGGCGCAGTGACATCAAGACGGTAAAATCTGATAAATGTATGGGGGGAAGTGCAACTTGCCACCGCACACATATCACCCACTGAAATCCCCTTGAACAATGACCATGAGGTGGGAATTCCTCGTGTAGAATGGGCCCTAAGGCTCTCTGGGGAATGAAGACCCATAGATGTATAGGCTATTTCAGTCACCTCCACCATCCAGTGGGAAAGGCGCTGCGAGGAGATTGGCTTACCCTTATAATGAGTGGCCCATGAAACAAATAACTGATCATTCTTCCTGAACGATCATGTCCTGTTTACATAATAGCATAACGCTTGTACAGGACACAAAGTGTGCAATTTCCTCTCCTCTGAAGAAGAAAATGGAGTAGGGTAAAAAGCACACAACTCCGAAGCAGAGCAGTTATAAGCTGAATCACTGACTTTGGGAACGAAAGCTGGGTTTGGCAGCAGCATAACTTTGCTGTCATCCGGACTAAAACTCAGACATGCTTGATAAACCGTTAAGGCATGTAACTCACCCACTCTCTTAGCTGAGGCTAAAGGCTGAGGCTAATCATACAGCGAGCTCTAGTGCTCTGGATAGTGTTTATAACCTCCTGGGGAAGCCCAAGTGCATCTAGATTCAACCCCTCACGGGCCAGACCCAAAGATTGAGTCATCACACTTTTGCGTGATACAAGGGGATAAAGCTTCTCCTTCACTCGTTCCGCTCTGCTGTGTTCTGCTTATTACATCAGCGTGCGCAAACACACAAAAAAAAATACAACAGTGTATTTTATACTTTTATATTTTCACACAGACAATAACCGTCTCTCAGTATGTGTTCTTGTCTGTTCTTGTGGACTTGTGAAACGTCATTGCCCAAAAACCTGCGCAATGTTCTAAATATTACTGTTATTCTGTCATGAAATGTAGTTTTAAGAGTTTTTCAGGCGAGAATGTAGATGTTTAAAACTCACATCTGCGGTTTATTTATAAAGATATAGCGCCTAGTTATAAATGTGCTATGCTGATTTGGAAGCTCCAGGCGATCACCGGGTGCTCCGTGCTCATGTATCCGCCTCGAGCAGCCTTACGCTCGGCTAGTCCTTCCCACACTTGAGGCTGGCTCTGATGTCTCTGTGGTAATTAAACGAGAATCAATTCGTTTTGTGTATATTTAACAGACATTCGTGGTCTCATGAATCTGTTATTTGTTCCTGGTCATATCGTTTTGACTGAGCACAAAGTTTAACTTTATATTTATTTAGAACTTTAACGGAGTAACTTGCGCTGCCTGTAGCAAACGTTTGATTGTGAATTGTTTGCTTTATTTCCTCTTATATAAGACTCTTATACTTTGTACTTATACTTTTATAATGGCTATTATTGTTCATAAAAACTGACATAAAAGAGGCAGAGTTGTGCTTATTGTTGCGCTTTATTGACGATCGCTACTTTCCGGCATACACCACGTCTATCAAGTAAGGGTACTTTTGGCAGTGGAAACGCAAGCCTGATCAGGGTTACCCGTACCGAATCGTACTGTACTGACCCGTACCGCTCAGTGGAAACGAGGCATTACTCTGTCTAGGGTGAGAGAAATTAGACTCAGCGGTGGGAATGCATATAGCAACATGTTCGGCCATGGGTGTGCTAACGCATCCACACCCAACGGCGCATTTTCGTCCCTGGAGAGAAATAGAGCGGACATTTCGGCTTGACTACACTGCGTTTGGCAACATCAACCTTGATGGTACATCTACAAACTGAAAGCTGCGCAGCCTAGGTGCTGAAGGAAAGTCTTTACGGGGAAGATAACAAGAATGCCGTTTCGGGAATCACAGCTGTATATATAGGGATGGGGTGGGCTCCTTGTCTCGAGCTAACACAGTCTCATCCCAACTCGTCACATATTGACGCTTGGTTTCTGCGTCGCTTTTTGACGCTCAAGGTACCCCTTTAGCGTCACTTTTCGACGTGAAGGGAAGGTAATTTTTTTAAATAGGAAACACTTAGCGTATATTAATCATTTTTAAATAAATTATGCCAATACTTGCATCTGCCTCCTATATCTTGCGTTTTCTTCACAGATGGTAGGTTTAGGGGCAGGGGTTGGGTAAGTCACTATTTTGACTGTTTACATTTAAAAATCACACCTCTACATATATGCAATAATGGCAACCTTATTATGACGATACAATTCACAATAGCGCGTTAGCATATCGACGCCGAAAAGTTACGCTTCCCTTCACGTCGAAAAGTGACGCTAAAGGGGTACCTTGAGCGTCAAAAAGCGACGCAAAAACCAAGCGTCAATATGTGACGAGTTGGGATGAGACCGGGTTGCTCGAGCTGTGATTGGTCCATCCTTTGGACAGACGTGGTGTAATTGGTGCTTCCATAGTCTATCACGCCTGGGGGCGTTCCCATAGTGAGATACCAAGCGATTGTTTGAAAGAGAACTAGGGGTGCACGTAAAAATCTATTCATATATGAATCGCGATTCTGTCTTCTAATGATTCTAATGGATTCAAAAGTTTCAAAATCAATGTTCTAAAGCAGCGGTTCTTAATCATGTTCCTTGCGTCCCCCTGCTCTGCATCTCTCTCTCTCTCATTCAGATCTTCAGCTCAGCTCCAACAGTGAACTGTGCCAATTATACCCTTATTTTCACATAGCAATGAGAAGCGTAATACATGGATGTGCTTGCGGTTGCCGTGCTGTAGCCTATTAAAGCTTTAATCAGGATAATTCCGTATATTAAAAGCTAACAGAAGCAGTAGCGTTTACAAATAACAGCGTATCTAAAAGTGAGACAGCAGCAAACAAACATACCATTAAGAGCCATGCTTGCACAGGTTCTGCGTGATCCTCTTCACTAATATCCTCTGCTTCTCAATCAGGCTCAAATGACGACGCCATTGTTTACAATACAACCGGAGCACATGCCGCCGTTTAGATGCACACTAGAGGCGATTTAGCCAATCACAACACACTGGGCCAGCTAACCAATCAGAGCCCATCGTGTATTTCTGAGGGAGGGGCTTCATAAAACCAGGAAATGATCAGCGAGTTTATCAGAGATGGGACAGAGCGATGCAGAATAAAGGTAAATTATGTGAAAAATAATTTTTTTAAAACGAAGCATGAACACATGTTAGACTGCACCCCATAAACACAATCAAGCCTAGAAAAAAACACAGTCAACCACCCCTTTAAGATTTATGCATTTGAATTGCTTATAAATGTATTAATATAAATTGCTAATAAATGTATTAATGTAACGTAGAAACAAGCACACAAATCAACTTACAACAGGGTTCACGTGTGATTCATGAAACATTTGTATGCCGCCAAACCCATCGTAGGAATATTTGTACATTGATAAATGTGGCGGCTGAAAACAATCAACGGTCCCACTTTATATTAGGTGGCCTTAACTACTGTGTACTTACATTTAAATTAATCATTTGATACAATGCACTTATTGTGTACATACATGTTTTTACATTGTACTTATATTTTTAAAAATACCTATACAGTATGTAGTTACATCTGTAATTAATTTTTGTAATTCCATTTATAATTACATTGTTGACCCATCCCTTACACCTTAACCCACCCTTAAACCAACCCATACCACCAAACCTGTCCCTAATCTACCCGTATCCCACCTCAATGGCAGCAGAAGTGCTTTGCTATAGAATATGAACACAATAAGTACATTGTACTTGTTTTTGATGTAAGTACATAGTAGTTAAGGCCACCTAATATAAAATGTGACAGAGAAACGAAACCCAGCCCAAAAGAGGAAGTAATCTTATGAAAGAGAAATTGATTTTACTTCAAAAACACCCGTTAACCTTGTAATTGCAAAAAATTACATTAACTTATATGTATATTAAGCATTGGTCAATAATATTTACAAACATAGTAAACACTATATAGCCTATTTAGTTCCCCTCACTCCACCACAAATCCTTTAAATTTATCCGTATTACAGAAAAAGAATGAAAAATGAGTAGCTGTAAAACTGTATATTAAACTATGAAATAAAACACAAATTAGGCTATAGTGGCATTCATTATAAAGAGCATACAAACGTCAAACTAAAAAAGCATTGGGCTCACAACCCTCTCTCATTCGACAAGAATCCAGATGTTACAATTTTCACTGTACGCTGATTTTACAGCAGACCTTTTAAACTGAGCAGTGTAACATACGTTTGGTTGACTGTATTTTAGTTTGATGATGAATGGCTGAAATGTCAAGTTAGCAACTCTAGAACTGATATGTTGTGTGAGTGCACATCAATTGATAAAATAAAGATAGCTATAAAGAAAACAAATAAAACATATAAGAGCATAGCCTATACTAGTCGCACAATTTTTTAATCTATTAATTACAGAAATATAGAAACAATTGTTGAAAACAATTAAATCTATTAATTTAAAAGTTTGAACTTGGTTAAAATATGACTAGCTGTGGAACAAGCAAATGTATGAGACTGAAACACTTTGGGTATATTGATAATAAGTATATAAAGTTAGTTATTGTGTATTAAAAACACATTGAGCTTATTAGTACTATTACAGAAATCTGACCTGTTTCAATTATGTATGAATGACAAATATGCATATGTCAGTTTAGTTTGTTAAAACTTTGAAATCCAAACTCTTTTTTTTAACTTAATCTCAACTGTGCTGGGTTTCTATCACTGTGAATTGCTCTAGTAGCCCCTCCCACTGTGAAATCTCATTGGTCCTTATCTTGATCCACATTAACATGACATAAGCTCTGATTGGCTGTGACTCCTCCCTTTTTTGAGGCAAAAATGTATTCCTTGATGCTGGAAACGATACAAAGACAGAAGGAGTAATGGAGTTCAGGGCGTTGACTCACAGCTCAGTGACGTTGCGCGGGATTCCTTTGGGTAAGACGCGCAGGTGTTTGTTGCTGCAGCGGACCACGGTCTCCAGACAGGTGCACTCCGAGGGACACTGGATGGGCGGCACGCAGCTCGCTTCCCCTTGATCTGCCCACATCACACACACACGGAGCAGTGAATCATCCTACTGTGAAAACGTAACACCGCAGTGTGTCAAATCAATATTTATGAAGAGAAGAGCGTGTACCCTCCTGGCAGCGGAAGTCTGGCAAGGCCACGTCCTGCAGGGGAATCTCTTTGAGGAACGCCGGCCGCTGGCAGCGTGGGTTTCCCGTCACGATCTTACGGTTCCTCAGCCAGATGCTCAGCCACGCCAGATGGCAGTTACAGTTGAACGGGTTGGCCAACAGGTTTCTGCCATTCACACACACAAAAAAATATATTAATTGGCCACCTCTGCAGCACCAAACTTGTCCTAAACAGTAAAGTACTCTTTCCATGGAGTGTTATTTTGTAATTCATTACACCCATTCCATCATGCTTTGTGTGAATTATGGGAGTGCATTTCAGCATGTTGTCACTAATCACTTCATTTCCAGAGATATCGTCGACCTGATTGCAAAGACACTATTTAACCTGAACTGAGCTGGATGATGACATCACTGAATTCAATAATGAAATGCCTTTAACTGAAAATCTTTTTTTTTATCTTTTCATTTTACATTATTGACACACTATTTTCCTTTTTTGATATTGTGCAGTTGCTTTGACACAATTTACATTAAAAGCGCTATATAAATAAAGGTGACTTGACTTGACTAATCAGCAGATTGTTTAAAGGCTAGCATTCAGGCTCATTCCATAACTATAACTATAAAGTTTTAGTAATCATTCTAGATCTATGAGAATATGGAAGTCCTCACTACAACTATAACAATAATGCCACAGAGAAACAATTTTTTTTCCCAGTCGATAAACAATCAAAACACTGACAACCAATCAGAATGATGTTAAAGAGCTCCAGCATTTAAAGCAGCAGATGAGAAAACTGCAGCATAAGCTTATAATAAACAGAATGTTATCGTTCATTGATGTGAAAATGAATATAGATATGATAGTTATCTTTATAGTTCATGGTGTGAACAGGCCTTAATGCTAGCATTAATAAGGCTTCATTGAAATTGGGTAAAAGCCAGATACAGAGTGTTTGTATAATCACCTTATTAATTTATAATAGTTTGTTTCAGTTTTACTATGCAGCACGCTTGTTCAAAAAAAAAAAAAAAAAGCGCATGGCCCTAGAATTTTGAAGATCATTGGTTCGATTCCCAGGGAATGCATGAACTGATCAAATGTAGACCTTCAATAAAAAGTGAATCAGTTTTAGATGAAAGCATCTGCCAAATGTGTAAATGTTCAGTAGAAGTGTGGCCAAAATGACACATTATGACTTGTTGCCAGAAAGTACAATATATAAGTCTGTTTTGACTCTTTGCATTGGCAGATTTTTTTCACTTGAACATGTCAAGAGTTGGATTCTGATGGTTTCAGTCCTGGTATCTTGGCCCTGAGGTGAAGTTCAACAATAAAGGCCCTTTCACACTGATTGCGAAGAGATAACATGAACGGTGCTTTTACAGTGAACAAGAAACAACTGATCGTCTGATTCACATCTGCATGAGAGGTGGTGCAACTCACCATTCAGCTGATCGTCATTCAGAAGAATTACTTCAATACTGACACATAGCACACACAAACTGTGAAGAAGCCAGGAACGGCTCTACTGGGGCTGTGCATAAAGGCCCTCTGAAGTGAATAAGTCCTACGTCATCCGCTGGAACGACACTCTCTCATGTACATGCATACGACAGTTAGCGGAAGCTAGAGATTACAGTTTGCAAAGTTTGATTATGGATATTTTTCTTACACAAATCCATTGATTTGTTTCAGAAAACCTGTCAACCCTCCTGTTTTTCCCGGGATTCTCCTGTATTTGACATTCTATCCTGCCATCATCCCGTTAAAATATTCTCCTGTATTTCTCCCGTATTTTTGATCTGTTTAAGATTTAAGGCCATAGAAAATCCTAAATGGTACAACGTCTTAAATTTGGGGACAGAAAGACAAGAATTGAGATACAGCTTACACTTCAAAAGGCTATGGTTTAATTGATTAAATGTGAGCACTGCAAGTTTCAAAGTCATGTGCTGCTTTGTTTACTGCGGTTACCGGGGAAACGGCTATATTTCTGCCTTTCCGAAAGCGCCACCTGCTGGCAGAGAGTGGATTTGCATTTTTTTAATAAGCCCTTCTGCTCTTTTTGTTTAGACCAAAGCCAAAATCAAACCTTATTTTTACGCGGAAACATGCAGTTGTAAATGTGGTTTAATGAAGATAATGAATTATAAAAATCTAAAGATATAGCCTTCACTAAGATACATTTATATGTTACTAAATTAATATAATTGTTTGATAATAATTGTTTAAATTAATACAAAATTTGATACTTTTGACTTCCAAAACTACACCCTCCCATCTCCGGATTTTGGTACCCAAATGTTGACAGGTATGCATTTATTAACCCCCTGGAGCCATGTGGATCACTTTTTATGATGGATTTATGCACTTTATTGGGCTTGACCACTGTTTGCTGCCATTATAAAGCTTGGAAGAGCCAGGACATGTTATAATATAACTCTGTATTCGTCTGAAAGAAGAAAGTCATATACTCCTAGGATGGCTTGAGGGTGAATAAATCTTGTGGTAATTTTCATCTTTGGGTAAACTAACCCTTTACTCGCACTCAGTGTGAAAGGCCCTTAAGCTTTTGAAAGTCAAATGGTACCAATGAGTGAGGAAAATACACAGTTAAATCAACTCAAAAACTCTTGAAGAAACCATCAGGCTCCTATGGCACGGCTTCCCAGGAACGATCTGGCTCGAGTTAATGATTACAGGAAACATCTGTCTCTACTACCACATGCTAAACTCCTTCTCAGGATTTCTGCCAATGTGTGTTTGGCTCGTACAGGGTTGAGAGGCTCTGCAGCGTGTCGAAGGCTCCGGGTGTGATGGTGGTCAGCGTGTTGTCGTAGAGCGACAGCAGACGGACGTTGTGCAAGCCCGTGAAACTGTTGTTGTGAATGCAGCTGATGCGATTGTTGCGCAGCATTCTAGAACAAAAAGACGTGAAGATGAATTCGCACAAAGAAAACCATACATTATGGCCGAATCTGATTGGTTTTTGACAGAAGCTGGGCTCACAGCATGCGCAGGCCTTCCAGTCCTCTGAACATCCCGCTGTGCACTGAATCCAGCTGGTTCGCCGTCAGGTGCAGCTCGTTGACCGAAGACGCCCCCTCAAACGCCCCGTCCTCGATCTCTGAGATCTTATTGTTGCTCAGGTTTCTGAAGATCAAACGATAAAGTCAGTGGAGCATCACAACCAGAGCGTCACATGGACGAGAGAGTGGCGGCACTTACATTTTCTTCAGGTGAGAAAGTGTCTTGAAAGCACCTGTGGCCTCTATCGCCGTGATCTCATTATTGTTGAGACGCCTGGAGAGAACACATGGAAGAACGAGATGAAATAACACAAACAGCCCTTACAAAAATTAACTATGGTTTCCCTGCTGAAAAAGCAATAGAAACCATCAGAGAGTTTGTAATGGTTTTTCTGGTTATAATGGGAATTGAATTGGTTTTAATGGAAACTGTAATGTGCCTGTGGGTTTCTACTGGTAATTGGTCGCCTTCTAATGGTGGCTTGTTAAAACCAATAAATCCTAATGGAATGTGTCCCAAAAAACATACAGGAAACGATTTTTAATAATTTTAATGGTTAAAAGTCGATGGTTTGTAATGTTTGTAATGGTATTTGTAGTGGAAACCATTAGAATTTCTGAGATGATTTCTACTGTTTTTTTGTTTTGTTTTATTTGGCAGGGCTTACTAACAAAACCAAAAAACCATGGTTACTGTAGTTAAACCATGGTAACCACAAATGTGTCCCTGCAGCACAAAACCAGTCAGAACTACAGTAGCACAGGTATATTTGTAGCAATAGCCAACAATACATTGTATGGGTCAAAATTATAAATTTTTCTTTTATGCCAAAAATCATTAGGATATTACATAAAGATCATGTTCCATGAAGATATTTTGTAAATTTCCTTTCGTAAAAATATATCAAAACTTAATTTTTGATTAGTAATATGCATTGCTAAGAACTTAATTTGAACAACTTTAAAGGAGATTTTCTCAATATTTAGATTTTTTTGCACCCTCAGATTCCAGATTTTCAAATAGTTGTATCTCAGTCTTCAGATTATGTATAAATCTGTTAATGTTTTTTTTTTATGTATAATGACTGGTTTTGTGGTCCAGGGTCACAAATTAACCACGATTTTTCTAGACGTACCCTAGTTTAACCATGGTATTTGTAGTAAAACTGTTATACAAATGGTAATCTGCCATGGTTAAAAACCATGGTTACTACACTTTTACTACAATAAAAGCATGTTTAATTTTTGTAAGGGAGACTCCTGGCATTCATTGGTTGTGTGAGGTGTTTGCTGTCTTACAGTTCAGTGGTGGATGCTGGGATGTGCTCAGGGACGCGGTTCAGCCGTAGATTGGAGCAGTCCACTACGTTGGACTCGCAGCGGCATTTGGCTGGACAGACGGGGTCATTATTACAGTCGCTGCTCAGCCTGGTGTCCTCCGTTCCTGCAGCAAACACAACACTATCATCCTCCAGCCTCGCAATGAGATGCGGCCAGGGAAACGTCAGAAGTGTCTACATGCGGCAAAGCTGGAAGCTGTTATCTAATGAGTGTTCAATAATTAAAGCGCGCACACACTCCAGGAGACAGTGAGTGTTTGTCAGCGCAACCACCACCAAATCCCCACAGTCGGCACGATCTTCTAAAATGAGTCATCATGATTTCTTACTTTGTTGTCCTGGAATTAAAGTAGCTGCTCAAACACAGACTATGAAGAAAACCAAGGCTTCGTGTCATGTAAAGAATGCGGCGCACACTCACCTGGGATGACGTACTGCTCATTGACTGTGATGGAGACACAAGAAGACAATAATCACCAAAACTAATACACCATCAGCATCTCAGAATACAAATGCATTCACATATGAGCTTTGGAAAATCGATTGTGTCAATGATGGAAGGCAACAGAGATAAAGTACGGAGTGTTACTGTACAGGCTGTTTTTGTGTAGTGTGTATGCAGTAGTACAGCGCTGTGGTGTACAGCATGAAAAATTGAGATTTTACATTTGTCTGGCTTGTGTTTTGGTATGTGTATCAATCCATTTCACCAGCTGTTGTGCTTTCTTGGACAAAATGCATGTGTGAGAATCAGCTCTGCAAACTGTATTTATCCTGACCTTCTCAGTATCAAGCATTGCATTCAAGCACTGTGTGTAACACAGAAAAAAATGCAGTTCAAAATTCCTGTATATGACTCATTTTCCAAAACAAAACATGATGCACTGGAAACCATTTGTTATAAATGGTGGCTGATCACAATCTGTCATTGCCAAAACAACACCATAAGCACAAAACATGCAGTATATACTGAATGTTTTGAAAGAGTCTCTTTTGCTCACCAAGGCTGCTTTTATTTGATCAAAAATACAGTAAAAACAGTACTATTGTGAAACATTATTACAATTTAATAGTCAAGTCAAGTCAAGTCACCTTTATTTATATAGCGCTTTTAACAATGTAAATTGTGTCAAAGCAACTGCACAATATCAAAAAAGGAAAATAGTGTGTCAATAATGTAAAATGAAAAGATAAAAAAAAAGATTTTCAGTTAAAGGCATTTCATTATTGAATTGAGTGATGTCATCATCCAGCTCAGTTCAGTTTAAATAGTGTCTTTGCAATCAGGTCGACGATATCTTTGGAAATGAAGTGTCCCCAACTAAGCAAGCCAGAGGCGACAGCAGCAAGGAACCAAAACTCCATCGGTGACAGAATGGAGAAAAAACCTTGGGAGAAACCAGGCTCAGTCGGGGGGCCAGTTCTCCTCTGGCCAAACGAACCAGCAGTTCAATTCCAACTGCAGCAAAGTCAGATTGTAAGGGCTCAACTGGTTCCAGTGGTCTTTCCCGATGGGGTCCTCACTGGGGATCTGTCTCTGGCGCTCATCTCGGTGTCCTGGTCTCCACTGACGTTCAGGGCTGTAGAGGTCGTCTCTGGGTGCTGATCCACCATCTGATCTGGATACGGACTGGATCTGGTGACTGCAGTGACCATCTGGGCTGGATACGGACTGGATGGGGTGGCTACGGTGACTGGGGATATGTCCCCGGGGCTCATCCAGGTATCCGGCCTCTGCCGACGATCAGGGCCACATACATCATCTCCCGGTGCCTATCCACCATCTGATCTGGACACGGACTGAGAAACAGAATAGAAACAGACAAATAGTAGCGTAGATGCCATTCTTCTTATGATGTAACGAGTACATCATGTGTTATGGGGAGTGTTCCCGGTTCCGGTTGATCTAATTAATGCAGCCTAACAATCCTTTAACAGATTTGAATAATAGAAGTGTATTAGTGTGTAAGCCAGGTTAAAGAGATGGGTCTTTAATCTAGATTTAAACTGACAGAGTGTGTCTGCCTCCCGAACTGTATTAGGTAGATTATACCAGAGTTTGGGTGCTAAATAGGAAAAGGATCTGCCTCCCGCAGTCGATTTTGATATTCTAGGTATTATCAAATGACCAGAGTTTTGAGAACGCAGCAGACGTGGAGGACTATAATGTAATAAGAGCTCGCTCAAGTACTGAGGAGCTAAGACATTCAGGGCTTTATAAGTAATTAACAAGATTTTAAAATCTATATGATGTTTGATAGGGAGCCAATGGAGTGTTGACAGAACCGGGCTAATATGGTCGTACTTCCTGGTTCTAGTAAGGACTCTAGCTGCTGCATTTTGGACCAACTGCAATTTGTTGATCAAGCGTGAAGAACAACCACCCAATAGAGAATGACAATAGTCTAACCTTGAGGTCATAAATGCATGAATTAGTATTTCTGCATTTGATGTTGAGAGCATAGGTCGCAATTTAGAAATGTTTTTGAGATGGAAAAACGCAGTTTTACAGATGCTAGAAACATGGCTTTCAAATGAAAGATTGCTATCGAACAGCACACCTAGGTTCCTAACTGATGAAGAAGAATTGACAGAGCAGCCGTCAAGTGTTAGATAGTGTTCTAGGTTATTACATGTGGGGTTTTTAGGTCCGATAATTAACACTTCTGTTTTTTCAGAATTTAGCAGTAAGAAGTTACTCGTCATCCAGTTTTTTATATCAACTATGCATGCCGTTAGTTTCTCAATTTGGTATAGAAATATAGAGCTGAGTATCATCAGCATAACAGTGAAAGCTAACACCATGTCTCCTGATAATATCTCCCAAGGGTAACATGTAAAGCGTGAAAAGTAACGGCCCTAGTACTGAGCCTTGAGGTACTCCGTACTGCACTTGTGATCGATATAATACCTCTTCATTCACTGCTACGAACTGATGGCGGTCAGATAAGTATGATTTGAACCATGCTAAGGCACTTTCACTAATGCCAACAAAGTGTTCTAGTCTATTCAAAAGAATGTTGTGGTCAATAGTGTCGAATGCAGCGCTAAGATCCAGTAGCAATAATAAAGAGATACAACCACGATCAGATGATAGAAGCAGGTCATTTGTAACTCTAATGAGAGCAGTCTCAGTACTATGATACGGTCTAAATCCTGACTGGAATTCCTCACAGATACCATTTTTCTCTAAGAAGGAATATAATTGTGAGGATACTACCTTTTCTAGTATCTTTGACAGAAAAGGGAGATTTGAAATCGGTCTGTAATTAACTAGATCTTTGGGGTCAAGTTGTGTTTTTTTAATAAGAGGCTTAATAACAGCCAATTTGAAGGTTTTGGGGACATATCCTAATGACAATGACAAATTAATAATAGCCAAAAGAGGATCTATGACTTCTGGAAGCAGCTCTTTTAGTAGTTTAGATGGAATAGGGTCTAACATACATGTTGTTGGTTTAGATGATTTTAGGGCTGCAACTAATGACTATTTTTATTTCGATTAATCTATCGACTAATTTATCGATTAATCTAAACGATTAATTTCCCAGCAAAAAATCAACAATTTTACTTAAGAATATTTTATTAAACCAAATGAAATCCAAATTTCTATTAAATCCTTTAAAGAAAAAGTAAAGTGCAACAAAGTGCAAGAAGCAAGTGTCCATCTCATAGTCCACATCACTGAAATCAAAGTTCAGTATTATAATGTAAGAATGACAACATATCCACGTGTTGAAGTGTTCTAGTCTACTACTAATAAAATTATAATAAAAAAACAGTTTTTAAAAGGAGTATTTACCAGAAATATTACCAGAATTTATTTAGGTGAAAAATGTAAATGTGCAGTATTTCATAAAAATAAAACAAAACAAGAAGAAGAAAAAAAAAACATACTTTTAAAAAAATATAAATTAATTGGAGATGCTTTTGATTATTAAAATTTAATGGAACCATTAAAATGGAATCCAGAAAATAATGGAAAACAGAATTTGGTAAAGATAAAACTGTAAAACTCAATTAATTAGACAGGCTTTTTGATTTGATAAAATTTAATTTAACCATTAAAACAGAGTACAGAAATTTATTTTGTGGTAATAAAAATGGAACTAAGTGAACAATAGCTTTTAAAATGACTTAAAATACATATATAATAGTATTGATGCAATATGTGACGAGCGTCCCGAGTCCACATCAGCGTTGCCCTGGAAACACATGTGGAGCACCTGTTCACAGCTCATCACGGGCTGATCGGCCACACATGCGCCTCGTCAGACGGGCTGGATATAAAAAGCGTGCCCACAGAGGAAGGTGGAGAAGACTCTCCATGAGACAGCGACCTAATCCTCTGTTCTCTTTCTCCCTCCAGACAGCAGTGTGTGACCGATCTGTACCGCCACGAGCACCACACCCACCCACACCTGGACACGTTTAAGAGCACCGCCACAAGGAAGACCGCCATCACCGCCCACGTATTTGCACTGTTGTTAATAAAATCCACCCTCCGGGACCTTCACCTAAGCTTTGCTTGTCGCGTGTTCCTTCCACCCTGCCACACTGGTGGAGAACGCAGGCATATTAGTGGGAGGAACACCGACCAGAGCTCTCCCGGCAACGCACTAATTTTTCCTTTTTTTTTCTTCTGTTTTCCTTGTGCCAGGCGGCCGCTGCTACCCATTCTCCGACATGGATGAAATCCTAACGACTAGCGGAGGTCAGCATCCGTCAGCAACAGATCACGGAGCACCTTGCTGCTCGCCAGGGGCAGGCCGAGCGGGAGCTCGGCGAGCTGCGCATGGCAGCCGCGCGACGCGTTCCGCTACCCGATCTTCAGGCGAAAGTCACGCAACTGTTGCTGAAGATGACCGCTGATGATGATGTTGAGGCGTTTCTCCAGATGTTCGAAACCACAGCAACTCGGGAGGGCTGGAAGAGTGACGACTGGGCACGGTTGGTGGCGCCCCTTCTCACCGGCGAGGCTCAGCGAGCCTACTTCGCTCTGCAATCGGAAGTATCAAGCAACTACGGTGAGCTTAGAAAGGAAATCCTGTCCCGCTTGGGGCTGTCTTCTGTCTGCGCAGCCCAGTATTTCCACGACTGGGAGTATAAACCGGCAGACCCCGCATCCCCCGCGCGGACCTGGCTGGCAGACTGTATCGTGCATCACGACCTACCCACGGGGGTTCCGGAAGCAGAGGTGAAAATCAACGGCCATCCTTTCCCAGCGCTCCTGGACTCCGGCAGTGCGGTCAGCCTTGTTCAGTCCAGCATCCTCACGCCCCGCGGGGACACCAAGGCTACCCTTCCGATCACGTGCGTGCACGGAGACACGCGACACGTCCCGACCCGGAGAGTGACCGTCTCCGCTTTCCCTGGCACGTGGCCACTGGAAGTGGGCGTGGTAAAGGATTTACCGGTCCCCGTCCTTATTGGAAGAGATTGGCCAGGGTTTGACCGCCTGCTGGCCTCCGCCGTACAACCTGTCACCACGAAAGGGAGCCGCCGCCGGAAAAAGCCAGCGAAAGGAGCCCGTCGTCGCCCGGCCTTGCTGGCCTCAGCGGGAGAGATGGTGAGTCCCCACATTCTAACGCTAACCTCTAGCAAGATCTGTTTCAGCAGGTGGTCGAGGGTGGGTCATTCGCCAAGGAACAGCGTGAGGACGAAGCACTGCTGGGCCCAAGTGCGCGTGGTAGATGGTAAGGAGACTCAACCAGGCCCCCATCCTCTCCCGCATTTCATCGTCCGAAATGGCCTGCTCTACTGTGTCGCGCAGCGAAGGGGGGAGGAAAAAATGTTGTTGGTGGTGCCCCGGACGAAGACAGAAACGGTGCTAGAGTTGGCCCACTCGCACCCCCTGGCGGGACACCTTGGGGCTGACAACACCCAGCGAATACGTGACCGCTTCCCACTGGCCGGGGATAGAGGCCGAGGTCAAGCGGTTCTGCCAGGCCTGTCCGACCTGCCAAAGAACGTCTCCGCGGAAGCCTCCCCCCAGTCCGCTGATCCCTCTGCCCATCATTGAGGTGCCCTTCGAGCGCATCGGGATGGATCTAGTGAGGCCATTGCCTAAGTCTGTCCGGGGCCATGAACACATCCTCGTGATTGTGGATTACGCCACCCGATACCCCGAAGCAGTGCCCCTCCGGAAGGCCACCGCCAAGGCCATCGCCCATGAGCTCTTCCTGCTCTTTAGCCGGGTCGGCATTCCCAAAGAGGTACTGACCGACCAGGGGACTCCCTTCATGTCCCGGCTAATGGCTGACCTGTGCTCCTCAAGGTGAAGCAACTGAGGACCTCCGTGTACCATCCCCAGACGGACGGCCTTGTAGAACGCTTCAACCAAACCCTCAAACAAATGCTGCGGCGAGTGGTAGCCGAGGACAAGCGGGACTGGGATCTCGTGCTCCCATACGTGCTGTTCGGGATACGGGAGGTTCCTCAGGTGTCAACTGGCTTCACCCCATTCGAGCTGTTGTTCGGGCGCCAGCCCTGGGGCCTCTTGGACGTGGCCAAAGAAGCATGGGAACAACAGCCGGCGCCCCACCGCTCAGTTATTGAGCACGTAAAGGAGACGAGGGAAAGGATTGACCGGGTCATGCCATTAGTCTGGGAACACCTCGCAAAGGCCCAACAGGCGCAGCAACGGCATTACAACCGAGCCGCCCAGCCCTGAGAGTTCTAGTCCGGAGACCGGGTAATGGTCCTGGTCCCCAACTCCGCCTGCAAGTTCCTGGCCAGCTGGCAGGGCCCATATACTGTCACCGAGAAGGTCGGGCCCATTACCTTCCGGGTCCGCCAGGCGGGCCGGCGGAAAGCAGACCAACTATATCACGTCAACCTGCTGAAGAAATGGGTGGGGACAAGGGACCAGCTCGCCACCCTTGCCACCGTGGACCCCGTGGTAGTGGATGTTGATCCACAGCTGTCGGCGGCTCAGAAGACGGAGCTGCAGCACCTGGTCGGTCAGTTCCCCGATGTGTTCTCCCCAAACGCCGGGCGGACCCAGATCCTCCAACACGAGATCCACACACCAGTCGGAGTCATCGTCTGGCAACGGCCCTACCGCGTCCCAGAGGCTCGTCGGCAGGCTATTGAGGAAGAGATCCAACAAATGCTGAAGTCATCTAACGGTCCTTGGTCCAGCCCTATCATCATGGTACCAAAACTAGATGGCACCCTCCGCTTCTGCAACGACTTCCGCCGCTTAAAGTTTCGGAGTTCGACGGATACCCAATGCCTCGGGTGGATGGGAATATAATTGTGAGGATACTACCTCCTCGATCGTCTGGGAAGGGCCCGCTACATCTCCACGCTGGACTTGATGAAAGGATACTGGCAAGTGCCCCTCTCCGAAGCAGCCAAGCCCAAAACGGCCTTCAGTACCCCCGGTGGGCACTAGCAGTACCGGACCCTTCCCTTCGGCCTGCACAGGGCTCCGGCCACGTTCCAGCGCATGATGGACATCCTACTGCGGCCCCACCAGTCCTACGCCACGGCGTACCTGGACGACGTGGTCATCCACTCGGAGCGTTGGGAAGACCACCTAGATCATCTGTGGAGGGTGCTATTGGAGTTGCGTAGGGCTGGGCTTACCACCAACCCCCGGAAATGTCACCTGGGCCTGTCCGAGGCAAAGTACCTGGGATTCCAGGACGGGCGGGGCTTCATCAAGCCCCAGGAAAAGAAGGTGGAAGTAGTCCGGTCCTCCCCGAAACCCAGCGCGAAGTCCCAGGTACGAGCCTTTTTGGGGTTGGCAGGGTACTATCGCTGTTTCATCCCTAACTTCTCCTTCTTAGCCGCCCTCCTGACAGACCTGATCAGGAAGGGGCAGCCAGAAAAGGTGTGCTGGACAACTGAAGCCGAGGAGGCGTTTACGAGGGTGAAGATGGCGCTCACCTTGGAGCCGGTCCTGCGAGCCCCGGACTTCAGCTGCCCCTTCCTGCTGCAGACAGATGCCTCCGACACAGGACTTGGAGCCGTCCTGTCCCAAGTGCAGGGAGGTGAGGGGCATCCCGTCCTGTACATCAGCAGAAAGCTGACCCCAGCCGAAAAGAACTACGCCACTGTCGAGAAGGAAGCTCTGGCCATCAAGTGGGCAGTCCTGGAGCTGCGCTACTATCTCTTGGGCCGGAAGTTCACCCTTGTTACAGACCACGTACCTCTTCAATGGATGGCCCGGGCCAAGGACACGAACGCCAGGGTGACGCGGTGGTTCCTCGCGCGCCAGGACTTCCACTTTGAAGTGCGACATCAGGCTGGAGCAGCCAACTCCAATGCGGACGGCCTCTCCCGGATCTGGTCAGCTTTCGCAGGTCTGTCGGGGGTCACTCCCCACCCACCCCTGATATCACCTCTACTAACACCATATTGTTCTGCCAGGCCAGGACTACGCTTGGGGGGGGGGAGTGTGACGAGCGTCCCGAGTCTACATCAGCGTTGCCCTGGTAACACACGTGGAGCACCTGCTCACAGCTGGATATAAACAGTGTGCCCACAGAGAAAGGTGGAGAAGCCTCTCCATGAGACAGCGACCTAATCCTCTGTTCTCTTTCTCCCTCCAGACAGCAGTTTGTGACCAATCTGCACCGCCACGAGCAACGCACGGACTCACCCACACCTGGACACGTTTCAGAGCACCGCCACAAGGAAGACCGCCATCACCGCCCACATATTTGCACTGTTGTTAATAAAAATCCACCCTCCGGGACCTTCACCTAAGCTTTGCTTGTCGCGTGTTCCTTCCAACTCACCACAAATAATAATTAGTTCAAATAAAGTATCAAAAACAAGAAATCATATGGTTTTATTGAACAAAACTGTTAAAATAAATGTATTATAAACAATAGAGCTAATGTAGATTACACGTTACAAAAAAGGCCTGCAGGGGCGTCGATGGCCTGATGATTATTTTTACACATTACTGTTTAATATTGACAAGCACCATTTAATTCAAACGTACACTTAATCTTTAATATTTGGTAATTTCTTTAGGACAGAAATGCTATAGCTGCTGTAATTAAATGAATATGTGGGCATCAAACCGTGTAAACTCAGAGTGAGGGTTTGAGCTTTTATTTTGAAATCTCTATGTATTCTCCTTTGTTTGTGTAGATTTATAAATGATTTACCTTACAAATCTGATGAAATGGTGCGCGTTGCGTTCCCAGATGAACATTATAATAAACACAAACTCAGAACAGCATGTAGAGATGGAGTTTGAGATGCTCCACACATGTAAATGATAACAGTTTCTGTGGAGCTACTGTGAACGGAGTCGCTGTGAGACGCACGTGCTTATCTACACGCATGTAAATAATTAAAGAGCATACCGTGTGAACTGCATCGCATATAATTAATTAAATCATAGCGTTTGTGAATTCACAATTATGCTTAATTATGATTTTTAAATGGGTTTAATATATCGTGCAGCCTTGGAAAACAGTCTAATAATGTGTTTTATGGATTCTCGTCCATGAAATGCGCCACTTCTGGTATTCTGCCGGTTACTCGACGCGAGCAAAATGAAGTCGACAATTTAGAAAAATCGGCTAAAATCGACGAATCGCAACAGCCCTAGATGATTTAAAAATTTATACAATTCTTCCTCTCCTATAGTAGAGAATGATTGGAATTGTTCCTCAGGGGATCTATAGTGCATTATCTGATGTGATACTGTAGCTGACGGCTGCATGGTTACAATTTTATCTCTGATAGAATCGATCTTGGAAGTAAAGTAGTTCATAAAGTCATTACTGCTGTGCTTTTGGGAAATGCCAACACCTGTTGATACTTTATTTTTCATTAATTTAGCCACTATATTGAATAAATACCGGGGGTTATGTTTGTTTTCTTCAAGAAGAGACAATAAGTAATCAGATCTAGCAGTTTTTAATGCTTTTCTGTAGGATAGGGTACTTTCCCACCAAGCAATATGAAATACCTCTAGTTTTGTTTTCCTCCATCTGCGCTCCATTTTCCGGGCTGCTCTCTTTAAGGTGTGAGTGTGCTCATTATACCACGGAGTCAGACTGTTTTCTTTGATCTTCTTTAAGCGTAAAGGAGCAACTGTATCTAAAGTGCTAGAAAAGAGAGAGTCCATAGTTTCTGTTACATCATCAAGTTTTTCTGCGCTGTTGGATATGCTGAGGAATTTAGATAAATCAGGAAGATTACTTACAAAGCAGTTTTTTTGTGGTAGAAGTGATCTGAGATATCATCACTTTGCTGCAGAATTTCAACACCACTTACATCAATTCCATGTGACACTATTAAATCTAGAGTATGATTTCGACAATGAGTAGGTCCTGATACGTGTTGTCTAACCCCAATAGAGTTCAGAATGTCTATGAATGCTGATCCTAATGCATCTTTTTCATTATCGACATGAATATTAAAATCACCAATTAAGACTTTATCTGCAGCCAGTGCTAACTCAGATAGAAAATCAGCAAATTCTTTAATAAAGTCTGTGTGGTGCCCTGGTGGCCTGTATACAGTAACCAGTACAAACATCACAGGGGATTTATCACTAACACGTGTTTCTCTAGATAATGTTATACGCAGCACCATAACTTCAAACGAGTTATACTTAAAGCATACCCTCTGAGAAATACTGAGAATATTGCTATAAATTGAAGCAACACCTCCCCCTTTACCTTTTGGACGTGGCTCATTTTTATAGCAGTAATCTTGGGGGGTAGACTCATTTAAAGCAATGTATTCATCTGGATTTAGCCATGCTTCTGTCAAACAGAGCAAATCTAGATTATTTTCATTGATCAAATCATTTTCAAAAAGTGCTTTTGTAGAAAGGGACCTGATATTCAGTAAGCCAAGTTTTATCAATTGTTTCTCTGTATTGTAAACATTTTTTATTTGTTGAACATCAATTAAATTGTTACTCTTACTTTGGTTTCTATGTTTTCTGTATTTTCTAATTCGGGGAACAGACACAGTCTCTATAGTGTGATATCTAGGTGAAAGAGTCTCTATGTGCTGAGAATTAACTGACTTCTGTGACGTGAGGCGGCTAGCAGGTGGTCGGTTTAGCCAGTCTGTCTGCTTCCTGACCTGGGTCCCAGTCAGTCAAGTACGAACTCTAAGACTATGTGCCATATTTCTAGAGAGAAGAGCGGCACCACCCCAGGAGGGATGAACACCATCTCTTTTCAACAGGTCAGGTCTGCCCCAAAAACTCGTCCAATTGTCTATAAAGTCTATGCTATTCTGCGGGCACCACTTAGACATCCAGCCATTGAGTGACGACAGTCTGCTATGAATCTCTTCACCCCGGTAAGCAGGGAGCGGTCCAGAGCATACTACAGTGTCTGACATCATACTTGCAAGTTCACACACCTCTTTAACATTATATTTAGTGATTTCCAACTGGCAAAGTCGAACATCATTAGCCCTGACGTGGATAACAATCTTACTGAATTTACGTTTAGCATTAGCCAGCACTTTTAAATTTGCCAAGATGTCAGGCACTCTGGCTCCCGGTAAACATTGGACTATGGTGGCTGGTGTCTCTATTTTCACGTTCCGTACAATAGAATCACCAATAACTAGAGCACTTTCATCAGGTTTCTCAGTGGGTGCGTCACTGAGTGGGGAGAACCTGTTTGATGTTCTGATCCGAGCAGAAGAGTGGTGTTTTGACCCGTGACTAGGCCGCCTCACAGTCACCCAGCTGCCCTGCTGCACGGGCTCAACCGGAACCGAACAATGTACAGGACTCCCTGAGCTAGTCGCATCCAAAGCAGTATCTACAGCCCTCACATTCTTACTGTCCTCAACTAAAGTTTGGATGTGTGTATCTAATTCTGAAATCTTCTCTGTCAGCCTAACTATATCCCTGCATTTATCACATGTGAATCCCTCGTCGCCGACAGAGAGAAACTGTACATGTGACATGAAGTGCAAACAACAATAGCAGGAGAAGAAGCCATTACTCACCGTGACTGATGAATGATTTGCTTACCACTGTTGTTTGATGAACTCGTGAAAAACGGAGGGAGAGAGAAATGAAAACGGAGCGAGAAAAAAAGAAAACAATAATAGGCACGAATAGAAACGCGAGTAGAACCGCGAGTAGCTAACCAGCTGATGCGCTGCACTCGGTTTTAAAAAGCGAACGATCAAATTAGTTAGATTAGTTTGATAGATAATACTTTCAATATGGTGGGAATTAAGTTATATATTATCACTTTAAACAACAGAGAGTGAAAGTAAGGTAAAGATTCAATAAAAAAGCAGAGCTACAAACGCAAACCTCTCAGCGGCACAACAGACAGAGAAAGACTGAACTGAAGCTGTGTGAGACTAATAATATGTTGCTCAAGAAACATTCTTTGTGTGAAATTGATCAAAAGTGACAAGTAAAGTTATAATGTTGCATAATATTTCTATTTCAAATAAATGCTTTGAATCTTTTGAACTTTCTATTCATCTGTGAATCCTGAAAAATAAAATGCATCACAGTTTCCACAAAAATATTTTGCAGCACAACGGTTTTCAACATTGATAATAATCAGAAATGTTTGTTGAGCAGTAAATCAGTATATTAGAATGATTTCTGAAGATCATGTGACACTGAAGACTGGAGTAATGATGCTGAAAATACAGCTGCACATCACAGAAATACATTACACTTTAACAGATATTCACATAGAAAACAGCTGTTGTAAATTGTAATATTATTTCACAATTTGTACTGTATTTTTGATCAAATAAATGCAGCCTTGGTGAGCAGAAGAGACTTCTTTCAAAAATTATTCCAAACTGCTAATGTGTATTCAGCAGCTGCTATAATGCGACAGTGTTTTTACCTGCAGACTGTAATTTATCGTGTGGAAAACTTCTCATTCAGTACAGTAAGAGGTCTCGGTTGTATTGGTTTTGATGAATCACAGTGTGTAATGGATAGTCAATATGACTGTATTTGATGGTTTTGTGATTAAACATGATGAAGTTTTGAATGGTGTGTAGAGTTTGAGGTTTACAAAGTGATGTTTTGTGGTTTTGTGGACGGTGTTGAAGGTTGAAGTGTCAGTGTTGTACCGGAGCAGCGGAACTTCTTGCTCTTGATCTGGCCGATGCGTTTGTTGGCGAGCCGGCGAGGGCTGGTGCAGCGGGCACCGCTGGTCTCGATGGGGTTGGAGCGCAGGTAATCAGCCAGCCACTTCAGATTACAGTCACAGATGAAGGGATTCTGAGCCAAATGACTGCAGTGACACAAACACATTCGCCTTATCAACATCCATGTGCAGTCATATGCTCTGCTGGGCATTCAGCTCATCTAGCTGCGTTTACAGCGATATTTATACAGTTCCTCATATATGACATCACTTCAGTAATGACTGGATGAACTGGTAACGTTCAGAATTGCAGCTTGCCGTTTGTTGAAGAAACATGTCAAACATGATCATGAATCCACCAGAAACTTTGTCTTAACCTCCCATGTGGAGCTGCAGTTTACATGAGTGAAGCTGTAACCTCACTGTAAAACCTGATAAGTTAAGAATACTCAAAAGCAAAAGCACACCAGCACGTGATGCAGTTAACAAAAAGACTCTCACTATACACTTGCATGTAAATAGTCTAACAACATGCATATGTAGTCTTAACATTTTGCTGTCTATCCTACACCTAACCAAAGGCTCTACTTTTGACCACAGTGGTAACACTACAAAACCAACATAACAGAAACCTATGTAAATCCTAACATAACACAACATTAAAATACGAACTTCTGTCTCGCTATGTTAATCTTGTGCAAAAACACACAAAATAACACTTAATTTCAACATTTATTTTCCTTGTTGTCTGATGCAAAGCATGCTGGGAACTAGAAAACTCAATCATTTTAAGTTTAGCTTATTATAACAACATTTCTGAGTCTACACAACTTATTTCAATTAAGTCCAATGAACTTTCATTATTATTTGAGTGATACTAACTCATTTCATTTAATTGATTTCACTGTTCCGTTTTACAGTGCTGTTATTTGCTAGACTTTTTATAAATATGTTCAGAGGATATAGCGTATGTGTGTGTGTGTGTGTGCATGTTTTTGTGACATATGTGGACACAAATTTGTATAATGACATGAGTATGAGATAGGTATTACAAGGAGAAGGTGATTTATGAGGACATTTCCCCATGTCCCCGTAATTCAAAAAGCTTATAAATCATACAGAGTGAGTTTTTTTGAGAAAGTAAAAGTGCACAGTTTCCTGTAAGGGGTAGGTTTAGGTGTAGGGTGATAGAAAATACAGTTTGTACAGTATAAAAACCATTACGCCTATGGGATGTCCCCACAATTCACAAAAAACAAGTGTGTGTGTGTAAATCAGACAGCATTACCATAAAGCAGATTACTCCTGAACTGGTACTGATTACAAATTACATAACTGTAATCAATAATGTAATCTTTTAGATTACAATTTTAGGTAATCAAATCAAAAGACTTTTGCTTGTATTACCTACAGTTACTCATATTTTTTACATGCAAGGTAAGTGGATCATATTCATTAAACTACATCAACAACACATATACAGTTTCATTAATTATTGCATGTTTTTTTATGCAAATATGAGCATTAGGTTTAAATCTATTCAATGCCAATTAAGACTCCTTAACTTTAGGCATGCAAGCAAGCAAGTTCTCTTTTGATTGTAAATGAATACTGTTTGAAAATCAATTAGAAGCATATGTTGTGAGTGTGTGTGAGCTCACAGGGTCTGGATGGCGCGCAGCGAGGTGAAGGTGCCCTTGGCCAGCGTTTGGATTTTGTTGTCATATAAAGAAAGCAGAGAGAGATTCTGCAGATCCTGAAAGGTGTTGGCACGAAGACAGTGGATCTTGTTTGCATTCAAAAGGCTGGAAACACAAGGAAGAGAGAGATGCTGATGAAACAGCAACATGCAAAGTGAGCACTTTTCATTAAATCAACTGGTTCAATCTACACCTGTTAAGTACTCCCCAGCCCTTATGAAAGAAACAATCACGAATAGAAACTCTTAGATATCTCAATGCATTCTCCAATGGAGAGCAAATGGGGAAATTCTTCCAAAACCAAATGATCTGAGCTGTTCCGTCCACGTTGATTTTATGGCTCTACACTCTTGTGCAAGCACTGAGCAAAGAAGCCTCGCTCTGGAAGAGACTCTCACACTCACAGCAGCTGGAGGGCGTACAGTCCATCAAACACTCCTTTGGGCAGATCGGTGATCTTGTTGCCGTACAGAACCCTGAACATCAGAGAGACAGTCAGCAGAAGACCAAATACACACATCTTTACTGCTAAAGATCATCCATGACTGATATTAAAATATGCTATCTTCTTGGTTCACATTAGAAATACATTTCTGGTATTGAAATTTGCCACTTTAGCAGCTGAAATGATTTCAAACAAGAAAAAGGGCCTTTTTTTAAATCAAAGCAATAGGTCATTCAAAAATGAAAATGTACTCCCCCTCCAAGTATGTAGATGAGTGTGTTTCTTCATCAGGTTTGTATAAATGTGTCTCTGCATCAGTGTCTCAGCAATGGATGCTCTGCAGTGAATGGGTGCCGTCAGAATGAGAGTCCAAACAGCTGATAAAAACATCACAATACTCCACACCACTCCAGTCCATCCGTTAACATCTGGAGAAGACAAAAACTGTGTGTTTGTAAGAAACAAATCTACATATTTGTTTAGAGCTGTTTTGTCTTGTAAACGCTGCTTGATCTGTGCAGATTTCTCTCCTGATTCAGACCAGAACACTTTGTCACTGGAGGAAGAGTTATTACGGATTATGGACTCCATGTATGCGAGTTAAAAACATCTTAATGCTGGATGTGTTTCATCTTTAGTCTTCTCCAGATGTTAACTGATGGACTGGAGTGGTGTGGATTATTGTGATGTTTTTATCAGCTGTTTGGACTCTCATTCTGACGGCACCCATTCACTGCAGAGCATCCATTGCTGAGACACTGATGCAGAGACACATTTATACAAACCTGATGAAGAAACAAACTCATCCTAATCTCAGATGACCTGAGTATGAATACATTTTCAGCTAATTTTCATTTTTGGTTAAACAGTTTCTTTAAGGTTGCTATGAAACAAAAGTAGAAACTGATTTTTTCTTCTATATTGTGTTATATACAAAAATTTGAACATTTGCATAGATAAATTGTTCACAATAAGATAAATTAGATGCAAGTTTTGATTTCATGCAAACTTCAAGAATTGTTTTTTTTTTTACCAGATCTGTGGATGAATCCGCTGACTTATAAAATTTCAAACTGATGGAATTGAATTAAAAATGACAGCATACAAACATACAGCACCTTGGTGATGTACAGAAAGTTAGGATGCGGTGAAGAGCTGTCATGAATATTAATGAGCTTACGCCCAGAAAGGTTACCTAGCAAAGTCAGCATGGCCTAATTAATATTCATGAGATACACCACAAACAACCCATCACAGCACTCAAAACTGCTTCTGACGCTGTAAACAACATCCTCTACTGTGCACACAGCACACACACACACACACACACACACACCTACTCACTCACTCACACACACACACACCTACTCACTCACTCACTCACTCACTCACTCACTCACTCACTCACTCACTCACACACACACACACACCTACTCACTCACTCACTCACTCACTCACACACCTACTCACTCACTCACTCACTCACTCACTCACTCACTCACTCACTCACTCACACACACACACACACTCACTCACTCACACACCTACTCACTCACTCACTCACTCACTCACTCACTCACTCACTCACTCACTCACTCACTCACTCACACACACACACACACCTACTCACTCACTCACTCACTCACTCACACACCTACTCACTCACTCACTCACTCACTCACTCACTCACTCACTCACTCACACACACACACACACTCACTCACTCACTCACACACCTACTCACTCACTCACTCACTCACTCACTCACTCACTCACTCACTCACTCACTCACTCACTCACACACACACACACTCTCTCTCACACACACACACACTCTCTCTCACACACACACACACACACACAGACACATACACATACAACACACTCACAGTGAGTTTAGCGAGCGCAGGCCCTGGAAGGCATCAGGAGCGAGCTCAGAAATCTGGTTGTTGCTGAGATCTCTGTAAGAGAGAAGGAGGAGAATAAAAACACGCTTCAGTAGATGATGAGAAGTGAAGAGAGCTGGCCTGTATCTCACTGGGCCAGGGCTGTTTTGGGCTCGTGTGGCTGTAGGTATGTAAATGTGTAGCTCTGAACCTCCAGCCCTGCTGTGGTGGCGCTGTGGTGAGGACTATTAGTAAACGGCAGGCATTATAGGCTCTGGAGAAGACTTTAATAAGCCTGCGGTCTAGCCATCAAACCACACGCCAGTTCAGCACGGCAAACAGTCGGAGAGAAAATACTCCTCGACGAGATGCGATGGGAATTTGCAGAGTGGTCTGAATCTGGGTTTTCACAAGCCGTGCTACACGTCAACTTGAAAGAGAGTGAATGTCACACTATTTAAATTGGTCAGGCTGGTTTCTGCTGGTTTAGGGTGGTCCACCACATCAACCTTGTCTCCAGCTGTTCATTTAGGGCAGGTTACAAGTCATCCAGCATCTGCCCGAGTTTCATCTGACTGATTAAACTGGATTCGATGAGCAAGTCTAATCAATACATTTGAATTTGATCTGGTTGTCATAATGTCTATTAAAGTTGCACACATGAGAGGAGTGTTGTGTTTTCTGCAAACGTACATTCTGCGCAGTTTCTTATAAGGAGAAAATGCTCCTGGAGGGATGGATTTGATGCTGTTTTGTTCCAGTCGTCTGCGAAAAGAGAAATACAGAAAAACGCAGGCGTTATTGCAACATTGACATGTTTTTGCTCTCTGTTTTGTCTCACTGCCATCTCAAATCCACACGAGCAGCAGCCATAGACACACTCCCACACTCCATATCAGCCGAAGCCTTGAGTGGATCTGTGCACCGCTAGTCTCTGCCTGCAGTCTTCTCTCTGCAGTTTCTGTTTGGTTCATTACCAGGTTTATTGGATCAGTAGAAATGGCTTTCTAGCTACTTCAAGTGTTCTTGCTAGTGCTCAACCCCCATAGCACAATGAAGGATCATTTCATGTCATAGAGTGGATTCTCTACATTCATGAATGAAGCTTGCATTATTTTAAAATTCCTAAAGCTTTAGTTTGCAGGTTTAGACACTTTTTTCTTTCAAAGAAGACGAATAAACAATCACTGCATACTTTATGGCTGCAATACACTAAATTTTTGCACACAAGATTTTCATTCTGGAAAAGTCAGCACTTGTTGCTAAAAGCCCGAGCCAGTCTGCAGATATTGGGGAGTCAAAGTTTAGTGTAAAACAGACAAATGCTCTTATGTTTTATCTTCAGACTATGATTCTGTCCAGCTGGAGGAGATCAAGCATGTTTGATATGTAGGACTGATTTTGGAACATGTTTCTGCATGAGTTTGTTGTAAAGGTCTGGTAGTGTGTGATATATTCAGTCATTTAATGTATGATGCCCAGTTTTTCTCTTTAACCATTTACAAAGTCAGCAATTGTGTGATATCTGGTGTTTGAAATCTGTTCAGATTTTTAAAGTTGTGTAGTGAATTCCAGCCTTAATATATATTGTCCATTTGCAAGGTGATTGACAAGTAGAGTACAATCATAAACTGATTGAGAAACATTAGCTTTTTCTAAAATAACTTTTTAAATGCAGTGTATAAACATGTAAATACTACATACAGTAATTCTTCCAAAAGTAGTCTGAACTCTCTTGTGTGGATGATTTCTGAGGCCTGGCTGGAATGAGCTGTCATAGGAAACATTCACAGCAAACAATCTCTCTCTTTGGTGGCAGAAGCTTGGAGAACAGAGTGAACATCAGCAGTGCTGGTAAAGGCGGATGCGGTGTGTCTTTCTGTCGGGTTTGGATGTCATTAGTGTCTGCGTGGGCTGCCGGTGTTTTTAAGGGTCTGTTTTAATGGCACACCCTGCAGGTTCAGGCCACAGCGCTGTGAAGAAAGCAGTTGTTTTCAGTCGAAAAACCCTCGTTTAAAACAGGAAAGTCATTTGTCAGGGTCATTTAGTGCCTTCAGAGCCACAGGCAATAACAGTTTGACTTGAACACTTGCAGAATTTCCCTTCTCTTCAAAAGCAGGGCACCCGCTAGGAAATATAGAAAGACAATTTACATTCTTTGGATTGCAGTGATTCCAGACAGCACATTCCTGTGGTCGTCTCTCTGTGGACTGTGCTTTTCAGTCTCTGCAAGCGTGTCCAAATACATCTGTCCTAGATCATGCGACTGTAATCGACAGATCACAAGTGGCTGTAGTTCCTTCTCTCACGTCTGGAAGTAGTGCGGCATAATAGTGTGTGTGTGTGTCTGTGCGTGCCCCTTATTCACATTATACTGCCCTTTGTGTTTTAAAACAGCATCTCAGAAGATACAATTTTTGCATTCAGCAGATGCTTTTATCCAAACTGATTTGCATTGAATTCAAGAAATACATTTGTTCAGTTCATGCCTTTTCTGGGAATTGAACCCACAACCTTGGTGTTGCTTGCGTCATACTCTACTGTTTGAATTACAGGAACTTTAATCTAACAGTTTTTAAATGTTACAGAGAACATTCAAAAGAAATATTCCCAAAATGTTTGTAAAATAATAAAATGAGATGTTCCCCGAAAGTTTGTATAAGCTAGATTTTAAGACATTCTAAAAAAGAATGTTTTGTTTAGGGATGTCCCGATCAGATTTTTTGTGACCCCAATCCGATACGAGTCATTTAATATTGAGTATCTGTCGATACCGAGTCCCGATACGATACTTGTATATTCCTAGTGTTTTATGCAAAATCCAAGTACATTAAAGTTATTAAAATCAATACAATGTACACAAAGTTGTGCAAAGAGTAAAAGTAATGTGTGTGTGTGTGTGTGTGTGTGTGCTTGGCATGTATCATGTTATTGGGACCCAATGTCCCCACAAGGATACCAGTAAACCTTGTTGACCTTGTGGGGACATTTTTTAGGTCCCCATGAGGAAACAAGCTTATAAATCATACCGTTTTTTTTAGAAAGTAAAATTGCACAGTTTCCTGTAAGGGGAAGGTTTAGGTGTAGGGCGATAGTAAATACAGTTTGTACAGTATAAAAACCATTACGCCTATGGAGAGTCCTTACAATTCACAAAAACTAACATATATGTGTGTGTGTGTGTGTGTGTGAGTCTGAGTGTGTGTGTGTGTGTGTGTGTGAGTGTGTGTCTGCGTGAGTGTGTGTGTGTGTGTGTGTGAGTGTGTGTCTGAGTGAGTGTGTGTGTGTGTGTGTGTGTGTGCATGTTTATGTGGTTTATGAGGACACAAATTTGTATAATGACATGGGTATGACAGAGGTATTACAGTATGAAGGTGGTTTATGAGGACACTATGCCTATGTCCCCGTAATTCAAAAGGCTTAAAAAACATACTAAATGGTGTTTTTTTGAAAATCTAAAAATGCACAAAGTCTCCTGTGAGGGCTAAGTTTAGGTGTAGGGTTGGTGTAGGGCAATAGCACACACAGTTTGTTCAGTATAAAAACCATTACGCCTATGGAGAGTCCCCATAAACCACAAAAACCAACATGTGTGTGTGTGTGAGTGTGTGTGAGAGAGAGTGTGTGTATGTGTGTGTGTATGTTTACATAAATATGATACACTCTCTCTATGTATACATTTATTTGCACATACTGTATAAAGACATTGGTAGAATATGGGACTAGTGATGTAAACTTATTATATTCTATATGTACAATAAGCAGAATGATTGTAACTTCAAGGTAAAAAAAATTGAGATATGGTTAGAAAGCATGAAGCTAGCGGTGTCAGAATGCCAGTCTGTTAATCAAATCCGAAGCAAGACACAACTCATAGCAAAATAAGGATCGGGCTGAGGAGAGCTGATACCGATCAGTTACAAAACATGCTTGATCGGCCCCAATCCCGATCCTTGAGGGACATCCCTAGTTTAACATTCAGAAATTATTCATATTATATTGGCCTTTGTGGGTTTTTTAGATCAGTTTGTGTTATCCAAACCGACTTACATTGTATTCAAGGTGTACATTTCCTGGGAATTGAACCCACAACCTTGGCATTGCTTGCACCATGTTCTACTGTTTGAGCTACAGGATCTTACATCTCTGCCATGCTGTCTGGCAGGTTGGCCGGGATCCCAGTCAGTCCTTTCCCTCTGCAGTCCACAATATTATTACTGCAGGTGCAGGCAGCTGGACACAAGCCCGTGACAAAACTACACGTCTGAACAGCGGCGTCTTCAGACTGACCTGCAGAGGCACATTTGCATTGAATAAGAAGAGGTTGTGAGTAATAAAGTGTGCAGTTAGCAGACATCAAAACGAGAACTAGCCATTGTTCTTTACTTCAGACGAGTGTAATGCAGCAGATGCTGATGTGGGGTGAAGAGACTGGAAGGCTTGTTTACCTGAACAGCTGAATTCGTGTTTCTGGATCTCGGCTACATTAAGTCCTCGTAGCGGAGCCGGAGCGCTGCACTGGGTGAACAGACCGATGGTCGGCCGCTCGCGCAACCACTGCGACAACCAGGACAGATTGCAGTCGCAGTTCAGGTTGTTGGAATGTAAACGGCTGAAGGTGGAAAAATGGCAGCATGAATGTTAAGACGAAGCTTTTATCCAATTATTTTTTACCTGAGGATAAAGGAATAGTCCATGCAAAAATAAGAAAAAAAAGAGAAAAAAAGAAAATTTGCTGAAAAATCTGCCAAATCAGGTTTGTATAAATGTGTCTCTGCATCAGTGTCTCAGCATTGGATGCTCTGCAGTGAATGGGTGCCGTCAGAATGAGAGTCCAAACAGCTGATAAAAACATCACAATAATCCACACCACTCCAGTCCATCAGTTAACATCTGGAGAAGACAAAAACTGTGTGTTTTGTGTCGGCTGCCTCCCCCTTATTATCATCACCACCCCGTCCCGTATTCGCCGCCCTTCATCAGGCTCCTGACAGGAGTGGGTGTGTGAGAGAGGAGGGGCGCTGAAACAGCCAGTGCTGGCGGCGTGTGATGAGGCGCACCTGATGTGAATAGAGCCTCATCACCGCCGCTGTTTAAATGCCGAGCGCGCCTCTCCTCGGGAGACCGGTCTCTGAAGCCTGACGCCACACCCACTGTGTCTGTCGTTTGCTCCTCCCGCCACAGTTTGTAAGAAACAAATCCATATTATTTGTTTAGAGCTGTTTTGTCTGCTTGATCTGTGCAGATTTCTCTCCTGATTCAGACCAGAACACTGTTTCACTGGAGGAAGATTTATTATGGATTATAGACTATGGTATTTTAGTTAAAACGTCTTAATGCTGGATTTGTTTCAGCTTTTATCTTCTGAAGATGTTAACTGATGGACTGGAGTGGTGTGGATTATTGTGTTGTTTTTATCAGCTGTTTGGACTCTCATTCTGACGGCACCCATTCACTGCAGAGCATACATTGCTGAGAGAGTGATGCAGAGACACATTCCTACAAGCCTACACCTTGGATAGCCTGAGGGTGAGGACATTTTCAGCTAATGTTTGTTTTTAGGTC